>NC_136068.1:726160044-726787544 GCF_964261635.1 Lissotriton helveticus | reverse complement strand
ACAAAATTAGTTTTATTGATTTAACTGTGTACTTACCTGCATTCATCCGTATTCCGGTGTTTACTACCCCCCACCCTGCCCCTCTCCCGCCCCACGTCACCGCCCATCAGCACTCCCACCAGGAGCCGCTACTGATCCAGTTACATTCTCCGTGGTTGTCAATAGGGAAAACATGTGCCAATGCTTTTGCTCAACATATTGCCCAGCCACACAGTTTTGCAAACAAAATTCCCTCCACATAGAACCTAGAGGGAAGTGAATTTGGGCAGTTCAACTCTGAGCAGTGTTTGTACTCATTCCATAATTGGTGGAAAGTAGATAAACCATCATACACTTCACCATCACCAGGCATCGGATTCCTCCCCCCACCGCAAGGTCACAGAAACTCAGTGGTAACTGGCCCTCAGCACCCCTGCCCAACCCGAGGCCTCAACAGACCTCGACCAGGCTGTCCAGAACTTTGCCGCCTGGATCACCAACGGTGCAAACAGAGTCAACCCACTGAAACCTAAAAAAATCCAACAAGACCTCCAAACATGTCATCTCGTACCCCTCAGAGCTCTGGACCATCAAGCACAACTGCTACCAATTGGAGACACAATGGTGCACCACTAAGAATCCTGCCAACAGAGCTTCTCACAAAACATCCCTCAGCAAATATAACCAGCACATCAAGGAAACCAAGAAAGCAGCCATCACCATCCGCATCAACTCTGAGGCTAACCACACAAAGGAACTCTTCAAAATAATCAAAGAATTCTCCAGCCAAACTGCCATAGAGAAGACCATCCACCCCTCCCAAGAACTCTGCAACACCCTCCCAGACTACTTCCATAGCAAGATCACCAACATCTACAACAATTTCAACCTCCAACCCTCCACCCTCAACAACAATAACCTCAACCAACCAGCAAACATCAGCCAAACCATTACCATCTGGTCTCTGCCCACTGCCCTGACCTCCTCAGCCATCATGTCTTCCATCTATTCCTGGGCACACACCCCCCCGGCCCCACCACCTCTACAACCTCGCAAATAACCCAATCAGACACAACTCATCAGCATTCTCAACACCTCCATCTCCACAGCAGCCTTACCAGACAGATAGAAACACACAGATGTCAGACCCCTCCTAAAGAAGACCTCTGCTAACCTCAGTGATCTAATAAAATTATCGTCTGTTATCACTGCTCCCATACCCGGCAAAAGTACTCGAGAAAGACATCAACCAGCAGCTCATCGAATTCATGAAACCTTTTTACTGGTTGGCTCACAATCAGGATTCCGTGACAACCACAGCACTGAGATCGGACTGATTGCCGTCACAGAACACTCCTTATCCATGGAGAAACTGTGGCCTTGACCTCTCCGTGGCGTTCGGCACTGTCTCCCACAACACCCTCATCAACAGACTCCACAACATAAGCATACAGCAAGACACCCTCAAGTGGATCACCTCCTTCCCTACAGGATGCACACAGAGCATACGACTGTCTCCCTTAACCTCCACCTCAAAGACATGCAGCGTACCACAAGGATCATTCCTCAGACCCACCCTGTCCAACATGTACATGATCCCCCTCACAGACATCATCAGATCCCAAAGACTCAACATAATCTCCTACGCAGACGACACTCAACTGATCCTCTTGCGCACCAAGGACCCTCTCAAACTCCAAAACCAACTTCTGCAGCACCATGACCAATGTGGCAAAATGGATGAGAGACAACTGCCTCCAACTCAACTTCGACTAAACTAAAGTACTGATCTTTGGGAGGAACACCTCTGTATGGGACCACAGCTGGTCGCCTGCAGAACACGGACCTACGGACACACCGACCAACCATGCACGCAACCTCGGCGTCACACTCGACAGCCACCTGTCGATGAAATGACAAGTCGATGCAGCCATCTCCTCCTGCTTTCACACACTTCTCATGCTCCGCAGAATCTTCAGATGGATCCCAACCATCACCAGAAAGATCATCACTCAGGCCCTCATCACCATCTTCCTTGACTATGGCAATGCCCTCTATGCCAGGATCTCCACCCAGCTCCTCAGAAGACTCCAGACCATACAGACCACTGCAGACAGAGTCATCCTGGACATCCCCAAATGAACCCACGTAGTCCCTCACCTGAGAGACCACCACTGGCTCCTCATCCAAAAGAGGTGCCAGTTAACACACACATGCCTTCAAAGCTCTCTATAACCCAGGACCTGGCTACACCAACCATCAATTGAAGTACCACCAACTCTCTAGACACCTGCACTTCTCTTCAGTTGCCCTCTCACCCCCCTACATCCATCACAGCCGTAGCGGTAGCCACTCCTTCGCTTGCATCGTTGCCAAGACCTGGAATAACCTTCCACTCAGCTACATACAGCCCCCTTGCTATCAGACTTCAGAAGAGACTCAAAACCTAGCTCTTCAATGGAGACACAGCACCTAGATACCCCTAGGGGTGACAGTGTTGCGCTTTACTAATGCTGATTGATTGATTATTGATAAATAGGTGTCCATTTTGCACACTGCTCAGAATGAAGCCCTTATTTTTCTTCTCCTCAACAAAAATTGCAATTGAGGCAGAAATTTCTGCATTTTCCAGCATGACATGAGTAAAAATAAACTAGCTAAATGCTAACAATGTTATGCTTTGAGGGTAAGATCTTCTCAGAGGCTAAGGTAAAGGTAAAATGAAAAACATTCCAAACCAATGAATCGGGAGCTTTGCAAGAGTGAGCATTTACTGAGCAGGAGATATTTCCGCACTATTCATACTAATCAGATAATCTTCTGAGATAGTGTTACTGTTGTAAATCTTAGGAGCACACTTAACAAATCAATGAATGTTTCAAACGTTCCCATCCAGGTTTATTACACTTTATTGATTGACTTTAACAACCTTCATAAAGTCCTGGTTTATGCCCTCTCGCTTGTGTCACCAACTTTAAGTTTGGGATTTATTGCAACAAGTTTACCATCATATATCAACTTCATATGTTTCTGTTTTGCAGCTACTCTCTGAGCCACAATATTTTGGGGTGTTTCCTTATCCAGGTATCTTGTGTTTTGCTTGAACCACCACAGACAAAGTCTTGAAGCTGGATCTCTTCTCTTGAGGAGTTTGAAAGGGCTAACCTCTGTTGTACTATGTGGTTTGGTACCAAACAACAATAGCATAGACCTCAAAACTTGCTTCAAATGCTAACAGTTGTTTTTAGCCCAGGAAATACTATTCTAAGCACTCTGCTAAATCACACAACCTGACCATTAATTTGAGCATCAATCAAAGCAGTAGTGATATGTTGATGTTGTATGTTCTTAAGGTATCTCTCATTTTTAGAGGTGAGCTGCTTGCTAAAAGCAGTCACAAGAGTACCAGGAAAACATCCTATAAGAAATCAATCTCAGTTGCAGGGATGCATTGCTCACAAACTCAACTTCCGGAAACTTTGAGTGAAAATCAATAAGAGTTAAGGCAGTATACTTGATAGTAAATGAAAAGTACCAGAGGTGTGGAAACCAACCCTTAACTAAGAACTCTCAGGGCTAGGAACAGGCACAAGAGGGCTAGGCCTAACTTATAATGATCTTTTGCTACAAGTGCATTGAGGGCAATGCCTCACACAATGATCTGCCATCTTAACAAGACCTAGCCACCAAAATTGCACATGGAACAAGAACCTAGAATGACCTTCATGCGGTGAGGTTCCGTGGATTCTGGACCCTTGTCATAAATATCGTCGTATCATGACGATTTTGATACCAGCAGACCGAGAATGACGAGTATACTATATACGAGTATTTTCGGCGTGTTCGAATGACGAGATCGCCATAAAATCGGAGATTCCGTTCTGAACCCTCAGGTTCCATTTTGTGCACGGCAGCCATTTTATGGTGGCCCTCACATAGGCCGATGATTAAGGCACGTACACCTTCAGCTGACTTCTGTGTGACCTGGGCAAGCTAGCTGACTCCGTTGCCCGAGGCCGGACTTGTTAGGCCAGTTCCTTTCACGGTAGCTGGTCGGTAGATTGAGGATCAAAGCACAGGACAGCATAAACTCTTTATTACACACAACTATGCCCTATCTTACTCACAACTGTCTCTGCTCCTTTATTTATGGCCTGTTTTACGATGAGGAGAGGCCCAATTTTATTAGGGGCCGTTCGACTTATCTGATGAAGAGTGTTGGGCCTTCCCGAAATATCAATGGTGGGCTGGACAATGAAATGTGGGTTTGTCATGCAATGCTTTTGTCGTGTACACATGGGATTGGTCTACCGTAAATAAGGAATGTTTGCCTGAAGCATAATATTTTGTATAAAAAGGGATGGCTGGCCTTGTAAGATTGAGCAGTCTCCTACGAATATACATCACTGTACTTCGTGGACCTCTGTTACTGGTTGCAGCCAATAAATTTGTTTGTTGACGTCACCAAGAAGATTCCGCATTTCTGTAGATTCTGAGACAGGTGAATCCGGAGACTTCGGGTGTGTTCCCTGGCACCGCTGCGTTCTAAATAACCTGGTTCTTCAGCGGTTTATATAACAATAATTCTGTGGGATTTGTTTACATGAGTTTTATTATATTAGTAGGACCTCTAATCTACACCTTACAATGTTGCTAAAGGAAAAAAACTAAGTACACATTTTTTAAGTCCCTCAAAAATGATAAAACATACATGTGGTTTTGGACATTGCTGTTCATATAAATAAATGTACACGTATATATGTCCTCCGAGGAAGTAATTAGTGATGTGGCAGAGTTGTCCAGGAAAGTGATAAAAATTGTGCAAAAAAAACCACAAAAAAAGGAAAAGCTTGGCTCCATATATACAAGGGGTTTGAGAAACTCACATAATTTGCTTTTGTGTAGTTACGGAACATTGTGGCAAAAATACATAAAATGATATGAAATTACTTCATTTCACAGTATATTTTAGAACAAAATGCAAACTTGCATACATTTTTGCCGCAAGGATGAATTTAAACAAGAGCACCACGAGAGCTGCTCTCCTTTTGTTTTTCCTGTACATTTGCAGTAAACGTTTACTGCGAACTAAAGCAAGTTTCACCATTCACTGTATTATTATTTTTTTTTACTGCAAATGGCACATCATTAAGCAAAAAAGCATAATGACGTAATTTTGGGAATCTCACATTAAACACATAATGGGAAAATCCCCAAATTGCTTAAATCATATCGGCCTAATTTAAATTCCGCCATGGTCTAATGTATACAAAATTATTGATTGAATGCAAACACTACAGTTATTGGTTTTGTTGTGTGTTATAATTATCATCATCCTTGCAAATATGCAAAAAGAACTTTGACATTTAGATCTTTTTGGAATATGGTTTAAGAGAAAGGGTTCTTCACCACAACCAAAAAAGATAGATGCAAACTCAATAGTGATTAAATAATATAAACAATGTAGTTAATGATGTACAGAGAATGAATTTAAATGAACTAGTGTCTACTGTGGAATGTGATAAAATCTTCACTTCCTTCAGGTTGTGTCTAAATTTCACTAAACAGCTTAAACAACCACCTTCAGTCAATGTAAAGTTAAGGGTCAGGCAGCTTCCCAAAGGAGCATGAAAAATTGACTCAAAATATGTAGTAGAAATACTAGCAACTACGTTTGCCTATATAAAGGGCAAAATCTCACCATGGGAATAAACTGGTGGCTTTGTGATAATGTTAAAAAAGGGCCAATGTGTTTCCCTGCAAAGTTTGAGATCTGAACACAAGAAGATGTAACGAGAAATATTTTCCTGTCTCCAACAAGTAAACAGGAGAAGGTTGCTGACTTGCCTGCTCACCAAAAGGTTTAAACAACAGTATCAGGGTCAAATATTTCCCACGATACACTAAAAGGTATTACATTGACACATATTTTAAAGAGAGGTGTGATTGAATGTCCAAACTTGTTTGATAAAAGATATAGCAGCAGGCAAGTAATGTTTACCCTGTGCTTGGGATCTCTTAAAAATCTCACTCAGCTTCAGCTCTGGCCAGTTGAATGGAGCTCTATAGAAATGCGGGTGGGAGCCGTGTGTCAACGTGCAAGCAGGCAGAAACACTAGGATAAAAAGTATCATCTTACATGGTGCAGCAATGTGCGAAAAGGATGAACTTAGGTGTCTCAGTATATTACCCAAGGACTGGTAGTAAGAAGTTAAATTGTTAAGCATAACCTTCATGTCTAGATGACCTTCACTGGCAGCGTGAAGAATATTATCACTTAGGGCCCCATTAGGATGGCGGGCGGAAGGCGGCGGTCCCATGGGGGCCATTAGGATGCACCCGCCACACTGGCGTGCGCATCCCGCATTTTTAACATTGCGCGCCCGCCGCAATGCTAAAAATCCACATTGAGCACTTCAATGCACAACGTGACAGGCACCGTGCGGTGCCTGCCACGTTGTACAGTGAAGTGCACCCCCCCACCAGAGTCCCTGTGGGCCCGCAAAGGGCCCCCACAAGACATTCCCGCATGCCTCTCCGTGGCGGCAATCCCGCCACGGAAAGCATGTTCCCGCCGACATCCTAATATGGATGGTGGTGTCTAACAGACACCGCCACCATATGATACCCTTTTCTGCCTGGTCAACTCGTTGACCGGGCGGAAAAGCGGCAGACGGTCTTTCCATCCGCCGCGGTCCCCCCCGCCATTGTAATATGGCGGGGGAAATGGGTGGCGGGCGGGGAAGGATGTCGGGCGGATCGCCACCGCCCGCATGCCGGTGGCGATCCGCCCGACATCCTAATGGGCCCCTTAGTCTCAGAGGAGGGGTACTCTTGCAATCATTCCCAACATGGAGAAAAGGGTCTACATCTGTCGGCAGTTGCTGGAAGCTCCTTGAACACACATCTTAATAGATTTGAGCAAAAATATTGCTTATTAACTGCCAAAGACCTTCCTTTAGTCACCCCAACAAACGTTCCTTGAATGGCATTATTCACAGGTGTAAAAATGTTCAGAACATTTTTCAGGACTCTCACACTCAACATGGAAGTTTGGAAAGACAGTCAGCATTAATATTGTTTTTCCAAGGAACATCCACAACTTCAAATCTGTACTACTGCAAACATGAAATAAGCATGGAGGTCCACACTCCTTAGTTCCAATCACCACCCAGCAAGAGAATACACGCTAAGGGCTTTTGATTAATTTTAGAATAATCTTGATGTCCAAAATATAGTTTCTAAAATGCTCCACAACCCAAACACATACAACAAGCTCCTTTCAATCTCAGAATATGTTTTTTCTCTACTCGACAATGTTCTTGATGCTAATGCTATATTCCACTCATCACATTTTGATACAAGAATGAACAGCTCACATAGTATGCACATTTTATTTCTTCACACACTGCTCTCTGTGGAGATTCAGCGGATATCCTAAGAACTGCACAGGCCCAAGTATGAATTCAGCAGAAAAACGTAAAGACAGTCATGTGATGTAGTAACGGTTCAGGTTGTGAAATGTATTACTGTTCAGTTTACACAGCTTTCCGGCAGTCTGCAGTCACATGATGTCAGACTATTTTAAAAAGAACACGGTAGGACCATGCAAAATACCTTGAAATTCCACTGGACCCCGATGCCTGTGTCACATCTGAAATTAAATACCAAAGTTGACCAAATGGCAATTTCTTTTTTATATAAGAGCCTATGCGGGTAACCAATGGGGTAGAGGGATAGATGGTCAGTTCTCTGATCACAAATAACCTTTGTAGTGGTCTTATGCACAGACTCCCATGTTCCAAAAACTCACATGCCTGGCATTCTAAAAAAAACATGGAGGAGATACTGAGCAAGTGAGACATTGAGTCATAAAGAAGCACAATATATAACACCGTCAACCCTATCTAGTGACCCCTGAGCATGTCAGGGATCTCTGTGCTGTAGAGGGGGCTAACGCCACAGTGGTACCATTTACATCACATCATTTCTACCACTTGCACTACTTTTAAAGGCTCTAACGGGTAATCTTTTTTATTTAGAAAAAAAACAAACAACCCTATAGCAAAGCTTGTTTTATCTGAACAAAAAATAAATGGGGGGCATTTAATATATTCCCTGTCTGTAAATGTGATGTCTCACATGATGGAACTGGAATGGAAACTTAGGGGCATATTACCAACAACTAGCGATCATTTTTGTCTCTAACTTGTTTAGAGACAAAAATTATAGCCGCACAACGGCGATTTTTATCGCAGATAAACCTTGCTATTAGCAAGGTTTATCGCAAATGCGATAAAAAACGGCCGCAATGCATGAATATCGCTGAAAAGTCAGCGATATTCATGCATTATCGAGCAAATGCTCTTAGCCATGTTATCCACCTCCCATTGGATAACATGGTGAAGAACTGCTCAGGGCAGGTGTTAGCTTTTGGAGATATTCGCGCTTAGCGCGAATATCTCCAAAAGTTGGTAATAGGAGATAGCGATGTTAGCGACTGTTTCCAGTCGCTAACATCTTGGCACGCCCACTTTGCATGTCATTAGTGATAAATATCACTGACATGCAAAGTGGGGCCCAAGATGATCGCTATCTCCTACTAGCGGTCGCTAACTGGTATTAGCGACAGCTAGGTAATAGGGAGATAATTTTATCTCCGCTTTCTTGACTTTTAAAGCCAAAAAAGCGGAGATAAACCCCCTTGATAATATGCCCCTTAATAACGGTCTGCACGCTATCAATCGTGTGAAACAAGCATCTTTGTGACCTGGTAGTCCCATGAGGGACGCAGTAAGGTCAAGGCAGAACCAACAAAGGCTCTTCCTGTGTTATCTAGGTGCTTTCCTTACTCGAAAGAAAGCAAGAGAACTTCAAGTTTTGAGGGGCAGGGCCACCACCAAACTCTAATTAGGGCCCAATGTTTTCAGCCACACATGCATTTCATGCGGAACACACATTCAAATAAGATCTAAAAGCAAATTCATACATTAGGAAGCAAGATAGCCAGAGCTCAAAAAGTTTTTAGTTACTTAAAATAAGCTAGTATTTCCACTAGTTGGCAATAAATATGAATTATTTGTCTTATTCTCAATTTAATGCTCTTTTGTCTGTGAATCCTACATCTATCACAACGTTAAAAATGAATCTTTCTGCTAATGCAATAAATAAAATATTTATACTCACCAGTGTGTGACATTAAATTGGATGATAGTTGTCTCTAGATCTTGGCCAGGAAATAATGATGTCAATGTAGCTACTGGACCTGGACACACAGGGGCATATTATCAAGGGGTTTTATCTCCGCTTTTTTGGCTTTAAAAGCCAAGAAAGCGGAGATAAAATGATCTCCCTATTACCAAGCTGTCGCTAACACCAGTTAGCGACAGCTAATAGGAGATAGCGACCATCATGGGCCCCACTTTGCATGTCAGTGATATTTATCACTAATGACATGCAAAGTGGGCGTGCCAAGATGTTAGCGACTGGAAACAGTCGCTAACATCGCTATCTCCTATTACCAACTTTTGGAGATATTCGCGCTAAGCGCGAATATCTCCAAAAGCTAACACCTGCCCTGAGCAGTTCTTAGCCATGTTATCCAATGGGAGGTGGATAACATGGCTAAGAGCATTTGCTCGATAATGCATGAATATCGCTGACTTTTCAGCGATATTCATGCATTGCGGCCGTTTTTTATCGCATTTGCGATAAACCTTGCTAATAGCAAGGTTTATCTGCGATAAAAATCGCCGATTTGCGGCGATAAATTTTGTCTCTAAACAAGTTAGAGACAAAAATTATCCTTAGTTGTTGGTAATATGCCCCACAGTTCTAACTGTGGTCTTCACAAATGGACACAATTTTCTGAGCGAAGCCTGGGGAGCCAAACGGAAATCACAAAATGATTTTAAAACTGGACACAAAGCCTAAGAGCATGCGAAGAGGTACACGCTTTGTGAGATTAATTTGAAAACTTTGTAGATTTCAAAAAGCTGTAAAGTTTATGTCATCTCGTGCACAAAATAGGT
Source organism: Lissotriton helveticus (assembly GCF_964261635.1). Classification (NCBI taxonomy): domain Eukaryota; kingdom Metazoa; phylum Chordata; class Amphibia; order Caudata; family Salamandridae; genus Lissotriton; species Lissotriton helveticus. The sequence continues at coordinate 726,777,534 of NC_136068.1, read as the reverse complement.
GATTTGTGGCAATTAAAATATAGTATACTATGTAAGTAGTTTTTAATTTGTAGGATTTATTCATAACTTGTATCTCACCTTTAATAATAATCTAATTGTTAATAGTAGCTCTATGGGCTTTTAGGTTTACAGAATATACACATTAAAAATCCAATCCAATCTAAGTGAAGTTGGATTTTTATTAAATTTATGGGAAATGTAACTTTTTGTAAGCTATCTTTACCTTGCCTGAAGCAACTGGTGGCTAATTTGCACTAGCTCTCCAGCACGTGTCTAGCCTGTACTTGTCCTGAAGTAGGCGTACAACAAATGTGAAAATTGCTCCCAAAGCAAGGTCAATGGCCTGGGAGTGGAGAGGTGTTTTCCTTCTCCTGGCTTAAAAAACAAGTTGGAGTAGGCCCAGGAACTAAATTAACTCATTTGGGCCTGCTCTGTCACATGTTTATGTTAGATGATACCTTGAAAGGCCCAGACTTGTCCTCATAGTCAGGCTGCCATCAAACCCAGTTTAAAGAAAGCTAACCCCAGAACAAGTTAGGGCATGCCTGGGTGTTCCCCCCACCCACTAGCTAGTTCCAGGCTGAAAGTGCACCCCAAGACACCATCTTTAGAACACTTTCTGGAGTATAGAATTATTTACAATTATTTAAATAAATTTGATAGCAATTTAATGTTACATTCATTTCTAAATCCAAGAATGTTATTAGAATATGTTATAATTAGACATTAAATATATAATAGTTTTAGATGTTTTAACATTAAATTATATTTTTTCATATGTTTAACTATTTTAGTTAACAAATTCAATTTAACATTATGTGCTGTGTGGTTTATTTTAAGTCCCTACCATCATTATTTGCTATGGGAGGGTTTTGCCAGTACCAATGTTTCACCATGTGTGGTGCTGGGCCACTCTGTATGTGAGCTGGAGAAATGTGCCATTGTTTTGGTTCCCTTTTTGGCTTTAGTAACTTTAGAAGTGCAGATTGTAAATAGCAATTGGCCTAATCTTTTGTGATTAGATGAACAGCCCTCCCCAAACACCACCCTAACCCTTCATTAACCCCTCTTTACTCCTCTCTAAACTCCACCCATTTTGTAGTAAGCACCCCCATATTAATACCCATGGTCCATTCCACATTTACTTCAAAGTAGTAACATTACATGTGTTATGAACTCCCCATGAAATAGAAAGGAGAGTCAGAGGCTCCACAAAAGCATTTTGAAGTATTTCAATAGTACTATTGTAGTACTACTAAAAGTACTACAACATTAATTTTCCAAATAGGTCCCTAAATATATTTCTGCATCATAGTAGTAAAAAATGTTGCCTATTGAATACATTTGCATGAATAATTATGATAATTTAATAATTGTGATAATTGGACTACATGAATAAAGTTGTGAAAACATTAACTGGATTACAATTTACAAAGCATCTCACTATTAATTATATCTGTAGAGCATGTACAAATGTCTAAGGTTCTGTTTAAAAGTGTTTCAGTAGAGGGTGAGGTTTATACTAGGCGTAGGTTTAACTGGGATGAAAAAAGTAAGGGGTCCCTGAAAAGGATGTGAAAGTGTAACTAGTAATCCTAAGAATTGTGGCCTTTATATTGAGGGGCGTGGCTTAAAACATGTAAACTAAAATCCTATGCCTCACACAGCATGCCCCTGACCAGTATGGGGGTCCTTCAGTATGAGTTTTCTGTTATTGCATCCAGACATGAGACACAACAACATACAACTTTATAAATAAATATAGATATATGTATATATATATTTCCACAAAGGTTGCCCCCTAGAAGAAGTCGCACAGGTAGGGCTACTGCACAAACCATCACAGGCAGCATGAATTGCAGCAAGTAGCAGGCATCCCAGAAAGCCAAACGCGTTTCAAGCATCAAACGTGCTCTTGATCACTGGCAATATGGACGCTAGGCGGTCTGATTCAAAACAATACTTTATTGCGATTAACAGTCCCGCCCCAGTGGGCGCAGGCATTATGGTTATGGTAGTCCTTAAATTAATGCCCCCAGACTCAGCGTTTCTCTCTCCATGTGGAGACCAACCAAATGTCCATTAAAATGTCATACCCTGTAGGGTGGGAGTCCCGGATACAAAGCTGCACGCCAGCCAATATATTCCTGTGATTCAGGCCCCTTGCCTTCCACCGAGTGTCAGTGTTTCCCGACACTCAGGATCCGCTAGTAGCAAGCAGCGGGACTTCTTCGCGACCGGGCCGGCCGCATTACATCTTTCCACAAAGGTTGCCCCCTAGAAGAAGTCGCACAGGTAGGGTTACTGCACAAACCATCACAGGCAGCATGAATTGCAGCAAGGAGCAGGCATCCCAGAAAGCCAAACGCGTTTCAAGCATCAAACGTGCTCTTGATCACTGGCAATATGGACGCTAGGCGGTCTGATTCAAAACAATACTTTATTGCGATTAACAGTCCCGCCCCAGTGGGCGCAGGCATTATGGTTATGGTAGTCCTTAAATTAATGCCCCCAGACTCAGCGTTTCTCTCTCCATGTGGAGACCAACCAAATGTCCATTAAAATGTCATACCCTGTAGGGTGGGAGTCCCGGATACAAAGCTGCACGCCAGCCAATATATTCCTGTGATTCAGGCCCCTTGCCTTCCACCGAGTGTCAGTGTTTCCCGACACTCAGGATCCGCTAGTAGCAAGCGGCGGGACTTCTTTGCGACCGTGCCGGCCGCATTACATCTTTCCACAAAGGTTGCCCCCTAGAAGAAGTCGCACAGGTAGGGTTACTGCACAAACCATCACAGGCAGCATGAATTGCAGCAAGTAGCAGGCATCCCAGAAAGCCAAACGCGTTTCAAGCATCAAACGTGCTCTTGATCACTGGCAATATGGACGCTAGGCGGTCTGATTCAAAACAATACTTTATTGCGATCAACAGTCCCGCCCCAGTGGGCGCAGGCATTATGGTTATGGTAGTCCTTAATTAATGCCCCCAGACTCAGCGTTTCTCTCTCCATGTGGAGACCAACCAAATGTCCATTAAAATGTCATACCCTGTAGGGTGGGAGTCCCGGATACAGAGATGCACGCCAGCCAATATATTCCTGTGATTCAGGCCCCTTGCCTTCCACCGAGTGTCAGTGTTTCCCGACACTCAGGATCCGCTAGTAGCAAGCGGCGGGACTTCTTCGCGACCGGGCCGGCCGCATTACATCTTTCCACAAAGGTTGCCCCCTACAAAAAGTCCCACAGGTAGGGTTACTGCACAAACCATCACAGGCAGCATGAATTGCAGCAAGTAGCAGGCATCCCAGAAAGCCAAACGTGTTTCAAGCATCAAACGTGCTCTTGATCACTGGCAATATGGACGCTAGGCGGTCTGATTCAAAACAATACTTTATTGCGATTAACAGTCCCGCCCCAGTGGGCGCAGGCATTATGGTTATGGTAGTCCTTAAATTAATGCCCCCAGACTCAGCGTTTCTCTCTCCATGTGGAGACCAACCAAATGTCCATTAAAATGTCATACTCTGTAGGGTGGGAGTCCCGGATACAAAGCTGCACGCCAGCCAATATATTCCTGTGATTCAGGCCCCTTGCCTTCCACCGAGTGTCAGTGTTTCCCGACACTCAGGATCCGCTTGTAGCAAGTGGCGGGACTTCTTCGCGACCGGGCCGGCCGCATTACATCTTTCCACAAAGGTTGCCCCCTAGAAGAAGTCGCACAGGTAGGGTTACTGCACAAACCATCACAGGCAGCATGAATTGCAGCAAGTAGCAGGCATCCCAAAAAGCCAAACGCGTTTCAAGCATCAAACGTGCTCTTGATCACTGGCAATATGGACGCTAGGCGGTCTGATTCAAAACAATACTTTATTGCGATTAATATATATATATATACCTAAACTAAGCCAGAGCTACTGGCTTTGACAATACTTGTTAGTCGTATTAGATAAATAAATAACAAGAATGACGCTGTTTCAATAAATAAAAAAAACAGGCTGTGAATTACTAAGTTCTGCAGAAGGAGTAGTGGTATTTGGAGTGTCTCAACTTCATTTTTCCCCTTTACACCACTTTATCTGCAGTCTCTCATTTTTTTAAACATTTATATCCGTTTCTTCCCACATCCTTCTAAAATCCTCCATCTGCATATATCACACTTTCTGACAATTATAATTGGTCAAAGGGATTTGGAGCACCCTACTACCACGTCACAGCTGAATTACCTCATGCATCATGGCCGATGTGGTTCAATGTTATGTGGCTATTACTATGAGTTCTGCTGAGAGGACAAGGATTGGATGTGCATGCTGTCTACACCTTTATGACCTCTGACATGCATTGTGATAAATTGGCGCTGCCATCAGCCTCTAATTCAGGACTCATCATTATGGCCTGTTGTAAACACACATCCACAAAACAATCTACCAAAACGCACATTGAAAACAATCCAAATGCTCAAAATAAAGTAAAAAGTGAAACGTACATAGGCATTGCATTGTCTTTACAGTCATTGTGCAGAAATCGGTCAGTCTTTCTGCCAGTAAAGTTAAGAGCATTATAGACCCGAAAAGGACCATGTTTTAAAGTCCCAGCCAACACAAAGCCCTGATACTGGGGCCAGTAAATACCTCAATAAATGCCTCCTATTATGAGCGTTTACTGGGGAAATAGTGAATTGCACGACTATGTGAGGTGATTAACTTAACTGAGTCATTCATAAGCTCAAATGCACGACGCACTGTGAACTCACCTTAAATGAATACATAATCGTCTGTTATGTTGTACTGACAGTGCATGCTACAGTATTTTGAACAGAAACCTAACAGGGCCTCCTAGCAAGAAATATCACAAGAACTGTCAATATGAAAAATATAACTGATGATAATGAACTGCTCCTTCATCAATATCAGAAATATAATTATTGGCTAATGTGAATTTTAATCAAAGCCTGGGTGCATAAGTGGGAGTTAGCAGGAAGACGCATCAATATGTGTACTTGTAATGGTAATGATTCAATCAATAACTCCTGCGCACAATGTCTGTCCTGCTACTACAGTTATTCAGGATTCGAATCTGGGATCCTATGCTTAATTGGAGTGCTTCTCAAATGTTATTTTTTTTTCATTGTATAATTAATAACATTCTAAAAATATGCTTCATACATTACACAAAGCTTTAAAATTTGATAGACACAAAAGTAATTACCTACATTAATATATATGTCACCAAGTACCCGTTTCACATGCTTTCACCCCCGTGGATGTACGAGATGACTTCAGCGTGTACGGTACATCCACTGATGTGGTGAGCCTTGTAAAACATTTGCAACTGGTTCACACAGATTGATGCTGTGATCTTTTCAAACCATTCAAAATTCAATTTGGGGTTATCATTCCTTGAGACTATGTGCTAAAACTATGTACTAAAACCTCCAGGCACACCTAATCAATACTGGAATTTGCATTGCATGGAGCATATTCTCAAGGACTTATCGCCGAGTTATCGGTACTATAGCGCAGCAAAAGTGGAAAAAGAATCATCGCCCCATTCTCAAGCTGGTGCAAACTGCCAATATCGACAGTTTTCCAGCAATAGCTTCTACAAAAAACATTGCCACGGATGAGAGCGACAATAACGCTAATGATATGCAGAGTAGGCGTTCCCGTGCAAAAACACACAAAAACACCACTTCGCGATATTCTCAACGACCAGCCAGATCTGCAATGCGATCCAAGAACAGGCGATATGGCGCATTAGCAGCAGGGATGTAACACCTGCCTTTGACTGGTGTAAAGCAGGATGACTGCCTGCAGGATGAAAGGGGGCCCAGCCCAGAGCCACATCTGAAGACCAACAAATGTCATGGAAACACTGATCATGCAGCTCGGAGATCCAAGAGGTCCACAACACCCACCGCCACCACCCCCATGACCCCCCCAGACCCCCTCCCCCCGCACTACCACTGAGGCAGCGCCGAACAGGACAGCAGACATTCAGAAAACGGCATGGCCACACAATAGCAGAATGTGGGGAGTGGTGGGAACCAAGTATGGGTGAAGGAGGCAAGTCACCCATGAATAAGAATGCACACAATACCGAGTGTGGCAGTGATGTGCTGGATAGACCTCAGTATGCAGAGCACAGACCGGTCCATATGGCAATGTACTGCTGGTGTTTGTAGCTTTGTGGACAGTGGACGCAACCATGTTACCTCAGGCAGTGGGGAAGACCTTGGTCATGTAGCTGTGTCGTCCGCCCTGTAAGCATAAGCAGAGTAGGCTTGTCCGGCGTATGCCAGTCCAGCGTAGGAATGTGAATAAATAGGCAGGGCCTTGGGCGTGGTTCACTTCCGGGATGGCCAACACGTCTGCTGTTGTGACGCCCCTCACTCTGCCATGAGGCCACCGCTGTGACCACCGGCCTCCTCAACACAGGCCCCCAGCGAACCCAGCAGCACAGCACCGCGGAGTTATGTCTGTGATGACTACTGCCTTTGACCTACACTGCGGTCAGCTGGGCTTACAATTCAGATTGAGTCACAATTGCAGATGACGCAGTCCAGTAGGCAAAAGACATTGCTCCCAGTGCTTCCTGCCCGGACCAGACATCATCGCTGGCTGCACAGCCCCTGAGCACTTCAGGTGCCACTAACTATGTGCACCACAAGTCAACGCCACAGGGCTGTGGGCCCCTGCTGACCTCTGCCTCCGGCCTACACTGCGGTCAGCAGGGCTCAAACACATCCAATCCATTCCTGACCTTCACGGATGAAGCATCATCGCTGGCTGCGCACCCCCTGAGCGCTCCAGGCTCTACTAACTCTGTGCACCACAAGTCAATGCCACGTGGCTGTGGGCCCCTGCTGACCTCTGCCTTCCGCCTACACTGCAGTCAGCAGGACTCACACACATCCAATCCATTCCTGACCTTCACGGATGATACATCATCGCAGGCTGCGCACCCGCTGAGCGCCACAGATGCCACTAACTCTGTGCACCACAACCCATGGACCCTTATGATTGAGTTACGTACTGCGGATGCAACAATGTCACCTCAGGCAGTGTGGAAGACCTGGGATGATTGTGATGAAGATAACACACCCCATTGCAGCTGCAACAGGAATATCCTGAAGGGATACAATCAATGACAATTTCTTCACATGAGCACGCTCAACTCTGGTGCCCATACCACGGTGCACCACAAGTCATAGCCCCTTCTGATTGAATATTGGGTGACCTCTGTACTTGCTCCGGCTACCTCCATGATGCTTCGCAGTTGTTTGTGTTGTGTTGGTGTTTTCTGTTTCCGCTTTAATAGTGGTCACTGTTCAAGTTGTTGCCAGCACCAACCACTCCTTGAGGGCTGGCTCACACCCACCCCACACCCATCCAGCACAGGCGTCACTGGATATGTGATCCTGGTAATAAAAAGGAGCCGGGCGCCCGTGCCTGTGGTCATTATGTATGAATGATGGCCGGGCCCTACCACATTACATTGTGCTGTGGACAGCGGACGCAACACACTAGGGACCCAAACTAGCATCCTGATTATCACAATTCCCACCCCTGGCTCTCACACTCCTCCCTACACCTCTAAAACGTCATCCACTCCCTAATGCCTCTTCTCACCCCAGAAGATTTAAGGACAATCTGTTGGCTATTGAGATCCTTAATCTACTCGTCTCTTACTCCCTCCCTCCTGGCCCTGAAAAGTCCCTACTGGGTCAAATCCAAACTATCCACGCTAAGCCTGACAGTGAACCTGTCTGCAATCCCAGATCTATAAATAGCAAAAACCTCAAGCGAGTTAATACCCTCCAGACCCTAACACCCCAGTTGACCGACCAACTGAAATGTGTACTTCTCAATTGCAGTTCAGCTAGTAAACATGCCACGGATATCTATGATCTCATCCTGACCAATGAATTGGATATCATTATCCTCACAGAAACCTGGCTAAATTGCTTTTCCTGCCCTACCCTTGATCTTCTAGTCCCACCTAGTTATGGCATAATTCATATGGACAGACCACTGAAACAGAGTGGGGGAATAGTTTGTATACACAGGAACACACTCTCGGTCTCGCAATCAGAATCCCCCACTCCAATCTCATGTGAATACCTATGCATCACTATTGTGTGCAAAGCCCGCCCGGTTTGCAAACTACATACATTCTATCACCCCCCAGGAGACAATCTTCCATTCAGTGAGCACTTAATGGAAATCATCTCTTCCAATGACAACCCTCTAGTGTCCCAAATCTTCCTAAGAGACTTTAACCTGCACTGGTCTAACCCTAATGATCATGTAGTAAATTACCTGAAATCCTTCTTGTTGGATCGAGAACTTACACAATTCTGTGATAGCTTAACTCACAACAAAGGTGAAATTCTGGATATCAAAATAGCCAAAGTAAAACCCTCACTCTGGACTCCATTAACCCATGCGATTGGTCTGACCACTTCTACATCCTCTTCTTCATCAACAGGAAGGTATCGGTAAAGGGGGTCCAGCCCATGAAAACTAAGCAATGGAAAAGGAACCTCTGAAATATAAACACTGAAAAACTAACTACCCATTGCAAAAATACCTTGTCCCCACAAGCAAACTTGAAGGATGTACAACTCCTCACTGATTTTTATAATTCCTCTATTTCTAATATCATGGATGCTATTGCCCCTCTACAGCAAAAAAACGGCTCCCAAAAAATTTCCAAACCTTGGTTTAATTCCGACCTAAACTCCGAACGCAGTAAGCTAGGGGCGGCCGAAAAATCATGGAGATCCATGCCTTCCACCGAACATTTAGAGCTGCTTAGAGCTATTAGGAATTCTTACAACAAAAAAGTCAAGACTGCAAAAACCGACTTTTTCAGATCCCAACTCAATCAAGCTAACAACCGCCCTAAAAAACTATTTGAACTCATTAAACAACAATCGGTCACGGCACCCATCCACCATGACCTTGGTGACAGCTCTCTCTCCTGTGACGATTTAGCCGCCTTCTTCTCTCAGAAAACGAATAGCATCAATTTAGACATTAAATCGAAGAGGGCCCTTCTCCCAATATATAAAGCCACAGCCCTACCTACCCGCCAAAAGCCACTCATCTCCCCTAGTTTAAGCCTCAAAAACAACGTATCCTGGCACACCTTTACTCACCTCAATGAAGATGACATTTACAACACCCTCATTGCAATCAAGCGATCTGACCACTTCAGCGACCCTCTTCCCCCTCCCATCTTCAAGAATATAAAAGCCTCCATCCTCCCCTTTTGGTACAGGATTGTCAATGCTTCTCTAGTGCAAGGCACGATCCCCGACTGTCTAAGAGCAGCACAGGTCTCCCCTATCCCAAAAAACAAACCGTTCCAATCTGAACAACTTTAGCCCCATTTCCAACATCCCCACACTGGCAAAAAATTTCTAATACATAGAGAAATTCCAAATGTTAGATCATCATCAGTCTGGCTTCAGGAAAGGACACAGCACCGAATATCACTCACTCACATCACGGATGACATCTTAAAATTCCTATACCATAATGAATCCCGCTTATTGATCTGCCTAGACTTATCTTCTGCCTTTGACACTGTGAATCACATCAAACTACTATCTACTCTGGAATACAGGATGGGCCTTTCTGGGTCGGTATCGAAGTGGTTCATTTCCTTCCTTCAAAACAGATCACAAAGAATAAAGTTTAATCATTCTCTCTCAGGCCCATACAGTATCTATGGGGGTTCCACAGGGGTCTGCTCTTTCACCCATACTCTTCAATTTATTCTTGGAACCGCTAGCAAATGCTTTGAACTCCGCGAACATCCTTTTTCATATGTATGCGGATGACACTCAGCTCTCTCTGAAAATCACCTCCCCAGAAGACATCATCTCACTCAACTCAATCCTGATGAAAACTGGCTCACGGACAACTACCTGATGCTCAACACATCCAAAACGGAATTCCTTCTCATCGCTCCCCCTAATCACATTCCCAAGACTGACCTTTGGATGAAACACTTCACAACATTCCACTTTTCCCCCCACATCATTGAGTCAGCTAAATTGCTCGGAATCACACTAGACTTGCACTTGAATATGAAGAACTATATCAGCAATGCAACCAATGGAGTCAAACATCAGTTGAGTATACTAAGGAATCTCAAACCATTCCTTCCACAGAAAGATTTCAAATTGGCTGTACAAGCTTTAGTCTTGCCAAGACTAGACTACGGCAATTCCACACTGTGTGGTCTCCCCAAACCTAGCTTGGCCCAATTAAGGGCTTCCCTAAATGCCGCAGCGAGAATGATTACTGGGACAAAAAGAAAAGAACACATTTCCCCAGCCATAAAGTCCCTAAACTGCGTACCATACGAGGCCAAAATTCACCTAAACATTGCTTGCATGACGCAAAAAGCCCTCCACTTCAAGACCCCCATCTTTCTGGCTCAAAAACTAGACCTATCAGGGGGCTGCAGAGCGTCACGAAGTGCAAGTACAATGCTCCCAAAACCACAGCTTTTCCACAAAAAGAGATCGAGTAACAGAGCCTTCTATGACATGGCCCCAAAGATTTGGAACTTTCTTTTTCCAGAAATCTGTACAATCTCCTCGACTGCTTTCTTAAAAAAAGAAGTAAAAAGAAATCCTAATGCTCAAGTTCCTGCCTGAATAGTCCTTGACTAGTAGACTACATTGCTGCCCCCTATTTGCTCATCTTGATTGACTTTGGACATGATTATATAGCCGGGAATACCATTTTTTAGCATGAATTGTACTTATATATGTTTGAATGTTCCTCACCCATTGCTGTATCCGCCCTAACCTTCTTTGAAGGTTTCGAACACCTACTAGATTATTGCACGCATCTTGTATAATTATGTCATGAACAAATGTTTTTGCTTCCGAATACTATATCCCTCTCACCCAAAATTGTGAAGCGCTCTGATCCCCGTAAGCGTCATGTTTGCGCTATAGAAAACTTTATAAATAAAATAAATGAAAATAAAATAAATGAATAAATAAATAAATGTCACCTCAGGCAGTGGGTAAGAGCTTGGGCATGTAGCTAAGTCATCTCCCCTGTAAGCGACAATGTTGCAATGTAGCATGCACCCGGAGGGCGGGCTCACACAAATGGAGTGATGAAGGAGCGCAAGACCGCTTGGGTCCAGGATCCTACAAGCCAAGTGTTGTGTGCATCTGTATTGCCGCAGCATGAGCCAAATACCTAGCCACATTTGCAGCACCAGATCAGCCAGGCATGTACTATACATCTGGGTCCGCCCTATCCTTACAATAGGCCTACACTCACATGGCCCACCCCCTTCAACGGCTAACATCACAGTGTCGTTGTCAGGCTTGTGGACATGCGCAGACAGACATGACAATACTGTGCCATAGGAGTCCAAGTGATGCAATTGCGCAGCGCACATCAGTAAATGGGTTCGGGGGGAGAGTGAAGCAGCTGTGAGGCAACGTAACACACAGTGATGCCGCTCATTTGCCACATGCAAGACATGTCAAACATGAATCCCAAAGTTTCTCACATCACAAACCCCACCCCCAACAAGCCACATTACATTTCCTGAATGCAAGCAGATGACAAACTAACTTTAGGGATGAAAGCTCCTTTGTTTGAACTATCAAGCGGGAGCACATCTGCACCTCTAACATCGGAATTGCATGTGCCCGGCACCCCCTGACAGATAGTATAGCAGCTGATGACGACTCCCACACTAACAACGTATTGACACCACACAGAGAGAAGTCCTTGCTCGAAGGTATATTGCATGGAATGGCCTTTACACTTACTGCCACACCATCCCAGTCGTACAACCGTTGCACACTAAAACAACTCATTGATCCGAGCTGTGGCATTTGATCCACAGAATTGGCGCAGGTCAGAACAGTGCCACTTCAACCAGAGCCATTGACGCAATGGCAGAACATCCCCAACACATGCACTACCCCTGTTACATGGAATCGTTCTGTGCATGTATGCTGCATTTACTAGGGGCACTGCCATTAACAGTGATGCAGATCAGTTACCAGCTAAGCTTTTGCCTTGCCAATGTCCCCTGCGTTCAGCCTGTGTTGCATTGTCGATCGTGCATATTAGAGTGGTGCATGGATTTCTGCCTATCCAACAGGACCGTAGTTGAACTGGATTTTGACATGCATGTGCGCCCCCTGTTGGCCCACGACCAGAAGTATCACGTGATACACGTTTATGGGATGCCTTGATACTTGGTATACATTCTGGCAGCTCTTCCTGGGAGATTGCACAAATCATCGTGTGCAGTGACCACGTTGAACTGCTCCCCTATTGGGCTGTAGTGCAAATTTGTGAAAGGGGGTGGAATCAGCACATCTGTCCGGACCTGCTAATGGATGGACTCGCCGTCCAGTTTGATGAAGTCGACAACGACCTCATGTTGGAAATATTAGCCTACGAAGCTGCAATCGCTGCAATCGCTTTCATGGACGAGTAACTACGTATCTGCCGCCACAACAGATTGGAACACATTACACATGTTCTGACACCTTGTTGCATCTTGGAGATCTGGTCACATATCCCACAACAACAGTGGACATGGCCACATTCACCTGAACTCTGAATACATGAATGGACAACAACGCTGCTTGACACACACCTGTGAAAGGTGAGGCACTCCCCCGGAGTGGACAGCGGCTCTTAGCAACGTTCCTTATTCTGACATACTGCTGCATTGGTCTGAGTGTTGCGGCACTTATCTTGCCCGTACTGACACTCATATGCTAATAAAGTCTATGCACCTTCTCCTATATTCAACTGTGATGTGATGAGTGTTGATTTGAATGACAATGTGTGTCTCAATGCCTATCTGGGTCACTGCCATACCTGCGCATTGATAGCATTACCCAGGGAATCACTGTCCCTACGTTCATCCATACTTTCATTCTTGACTGATCATGGCCATGACACATCTGTGTGAATTGGAATGTTTTTTTCACATTCAGTGGAGTGTTGAAGCTGGACCAGTACAGGGCCATGCAAACTCCACTTTACATTGTTGGCCTGTGGAGGGCCAGCGAGAGGCCTTTCTGGGTTTGACAAGTTCATAAGGAGTGGAAGACTACAGTCCGATGTGTGATTACAGTGTCATTGGTAACCAAACCAAATATGGCAGTCCATGTCGACTTCCAAGGTGAGTGTCGCTCAGTGTATAGGGGGACAGTGTGAGGTGTTATTCCAGGGAATGATGCAGAGGGCAGAACCAAGCTGAACCCGGCCATATGGCATAGATGAATGCTACCGCTTCATTCTTACCACAAAGCCAGATTCATCATCATGTTCGTCCTCTGATGTGTCAGGTGCCTCACATGCAGGTGGTGGTGGTGTTTTGTAGGCCTGGGCAGTAAATTCAGTTCCGCTCATGGAATTTGGGTAATTTCGCGTTCTGCGGCGAATGCGGTATTGCCAAAATTTACGGGAATCCGTGGATTCGCAGAATTTTTTGATTCTTTGCGGTTTCAAAATGCGTGTTCACAAGATATTTCTCCCCGAGCATGCAAACAGCGTTCCCGAACAGGAAAAAAGCATCGTGAATGGGCGGAACAAGCAATTTTGCCTGTTCTCTAAACTTTTGCATGCTCGTGGAGATTTTTTACCATTTTACAGAGCTTCGCGTAGCGTGACTACGCATATTCAGCCCACCCCTAGTGTTTTGTCTGCATCACTGTGTGGCAGTGACACATCAGGGGCCGGAGGTGGAATGTCTGCCTCACTGTATGGCACTGACACTTCAGAGGGAAGAGCTGTGGACGTATTAGTAGCGCCAGCATCCATCCGCGCCAGGCCTTGTGGTGGCAACGCCATGACGAGAATCTGCAGGGCATGGAAGATCACAGCTACATCTCGCTGGTGTACATCCATGGCAAACATTCTTTCCACCTGCATCCACTCCATGCTCTCAATGATCCTCCGTATGTGTCCCAACTCCCGGGTGACATCGCTGGAGCCACTCTGACTAGACAGTTGTTCTTGGCACAGAGTCATGACTCCAGTGATATCAGCCATGGCTTGTTGTAGAGCAAGGAGCGGGCAGTGGGTGTCCGTTAGGGACTATGAGTGGTCCCTGATGGGACTTAGACACCCACGTAAGGCATCTAGTTTGGCTGCCATGAGGTAGAACCCCACCTGCAACTTGTAAAACCTCTCCTCCTGGCACCCAAACACACAGCATTGGAAGACCATGTGCTGGTCGTGGGGGTCCTGTGAGACAGCCGTGGTGGTGGGTGATTCTTGCTGTGTGGTCTGTGCAGGGGGTCGGGTCTCATGGATACCGCTGGGCTGCCCTGCTCCTGGAGGTGGGGTGCCTGAGCTGTCCCTGAGCTGTTGGAGTGCATCAGTGTAGATGTTGGGGAGGTCCTCTTCATCATCAGTGCTGTGTTGTTGGGTCTGCTCTGCAGGAGGTGTTGATTCTCCCTCTGCAATGTGAAGGGGAATGCAGATTGACATTGTGTTCACATGTATGTTCATGCATTGTACAAGTTTACTGTCAGACTGCATGGCAATGTACATTGTGACTGTTTATGAGGAGACGCTTATTTGAAGTGGGACACTTGGCATTTCTACACCATCAGGGATGTGAGATTGTACTTGTACATTGTCATCTCACAGTTTCTTGCTAAGCCAAATGTGAAAGGCCATTTTCTACACACAAGCGGCAGCAGTTCTGTTCTGTTGTGATAGTGTTGCAGTTTGTAGCACATTGTTGTCAATGTTGGGGTGCTCTGCATCCTATCTGTATGTGCTGCATTGTGGGTGAGTTGCCCCTTTGGCTCTGATTTGGCTGGCCCTTATCCCTTTTAGGCAGTGTGCCTTTCACGTAAATTGGGCTCTTGGTTGGAGATGTGACTCTTGGGCATGGTTTGTCCACATATGTGCTATACTACATTGGGCATGTGTGCCATTGTGCCTATCTCCCCCTGTCATCCCAGTCCCTGGTCGATACTCACCCAGTTGCTGTTGGCTCAGGTCATGTTGTGCAGAGTCCAGACCCCCAACTCCTGCCACCATCTCCCCAATGATGGTCCCAGGCTGGTCCTC
This sequence comes from Lissotriton helveticus, assembly GCF_964261635.1. Lineage (NCBI taxonomy): Eukaryota > Metazoa > Chordata > Amphibia > Caudata > Salamandridae > Lissotriton > Lissotriton helveticus. The sequence continues at coordinate 726,762,439 of NC_136068.1, read as the reverse complement.
CGTGGGGCTTGTGGGGTTCTGGTTGTCCTCTGTACTTGCTCCGGCTACCTTCATGGTGCTTCGCAGTTGTTTGGGTCTTGTTTGTGTTTTTGGTTGCCGCTTTTATGGTGATTTTGGCCGCCTGACTTGTGGGACTTGCAGGCTGGCGCTGCTTCTCGCTGCATTTTTTATTGCAGTTGTGCCCATCTCAAGTTTTTTCACATTGGGGTTTAGATTTGTATCGCTGTCCAGGGACTTTTATCGTGGACATTTGACGTGTTATCGGAAGACTATCGCATGTTACCGCTGTGTCGTGAATCCTACGTTGACACAGATAGACGGCGATATGAAAGATTGTGGTAACCAATTTTGGCGATGATTATCGCACGTTCTCGAGAATATCCCACCATGTGTACTATCAAGAAGTTACATCCCATGACCGGTTCCCGTTTTACAGTTTATGGGCCATTAATGGATCCTTCTCCCACAGAGACCTCTAATATCTGAATTTAGTTTTTTCGATTTGATTTCAAAATCAGTGAACTGACCAATGACTTGCAGATCCTTTCTTGAATGTATTGTTTGTGATGTACTTCAGGAGAACTTCCTTATGGGTGTTTCCCAATCTTCATCCTGATGATGATCCTGTACAAATAACCTTAGTGGGTTAAAACATTGACACAATAATAGTATACAGGTTTATGCAATTCAGGAGCCTGCAAGTCTATGTTAGAGTTTAGATCAAGCAACTGTGCTTCCTCTACAGTCACTATTATGTATATATTGTATAGCACTGCTTACCCACTTACCTTACTTTCACTTCACTGTTGCGTTGTTGGGGAACATCTCTTTATCTATTGGTGGATATTCACTAGTTTCTCTTTGAGTGTGAGGTTCTCACTTCCCCCTTCAGGGATCATTGTTTTCCTTTATTGCTGTACTACCCAGGGTTTCTGCGATGCCCCTAGTTTTGTGGATAAAAATGGAAAGGAGTCATAACTCCACAAGGATTAATCAAAGCAAAATGCCCAGCAAAATTGGCAAAGTCGCTAAGTTTTCCATAGACCTTTCCTAAGATTTCTACAAGAAACTTGTGAACTTTTCACCCCTCTGAAAATTGATTGAAACGGATCGAGCCATCCTCCTCTGGCTTCTGAGCTTCTTGAACTGAGTTTTTATATAAGTGGTGTATGTGTATGTAAAGGGTACTTATGAACAAATGCTGCATCCATCTTCTCATCTTCTGCAACCCTATTCTCTTTCCTATTCACCAGCCTACCCCTACCCTCCGTTACCCCTTAAACTGCTGCATGCAAATCCCAGCATCCCAGTCTTTCACATTTTAGCTCTACCCCCTCCTGTATCATCTGTCCCTTAACTACCTTTTCTAGTTACATTGCATCCTTCCACTTTTTGTTGATTATTATGAAGTATAAGTCCTCTAGTAGTTCCCCGGTTATATAGGGGCATGTGATTGAAGGCCGAGTACTTTTAAAAGTTATCTTGTAATATCCTTTAAAATGTAGAGCTGCAGGTATTTTATCACCTTTAATATACTGGGTTTCAACCCTTTCACATAGCTGTTAAGATGCCTCATGAATATGAGCCAGATCAGGCACCAGTAGCTTATCAAGTACTTTGAATTTGGAGATTTGGAGATTTGGAGATTATGTTTTCCCTAAACAAAATCTAAACATATCCATGAATGCAGAGCTGCTAAAGTCTGACCAGCTGCAAGTAGAGAGTAGCGCTTCCTCCCCAGAATGTTTTTCTCCTACAAGTTCCACAATCTCATTGTGGAAGGCCTACATGGGGTCCTACGTATCAACCTGGAGATGTCAGGAGCTGTGACAGCATCATTTTCAGGTGATTTTCTGCAGATAAATTGAGTTTGAGATTTCCGTGGCTGGTTGTTTTCAGGTAAGTGTTTTTTTTCCCTTTTTTGTATCCCCCTACTTCTCTGCCCCACCGCCCAGGTTCATTAGCCACTACTGATTACAAGTATCAACATGGCTGTTCGGTGCCACAGGGAGGCAGTTGCTGGATGCAGGGCAAATGTATGTTGGCTTTAGCAACCTTCAGCACCTTTGACCACAGAAATGTCCTGCTCCTTCCAGGAGAGATGTAATAAAGTTTGGAGAGAGGAACCCTCAAACATGGCTGTGCAACAGTGATATGGTCCATTGATATCACCACACACTTATAATTATTACAACTGAGTTCTGATGTACTTTTGTGTCTACTAGCGCATTGTAATGCCAGAACTTGCTCATAAGAAAATAAAGTGTATCGGATTAAAGGTTTATATAATTTTCCCACTTTTGATATACAGGGTGAAGTGCCCTCTAACCTGCCTTAGAAGGATATTGAATATCACCAAGGTGTTCTCTGATCATATAGAGGAGCAAGGATGAAGGACACGTTTCTTTATAAGTCTATGGGACTGCAATGTCACATGATAATATTCTGAAGTACAGTGGAGGGTATTTTATACCTTCTAAATACATTGTCACACTTTCACCAAGCATCTTAAATCACTGGTATATTGTTCCTTGATATGAAAGAGAAAATTAGGCTATCCTGTTTTAGGTTTAAACTGGTAAAACGTATAAAAAAAACTAAAAGAGAAGCAGCCCTCATCAGTGTACACATTTAGGCCCCGATAAATAACTGCACATCTAGATATGGGTGGAAATATAAATCCGCTTGCAGAGTTAGAGGATTTTGGGAACTCCACACTATGGGGGTCATTAGGATGGCGGATTTCCTGCATACTCCGGGCCGGCGGAAGCCACCGCCGGCCCGGAGTATGCGGGAAATCCGCCGAGGAGGCCTGAAAGACCCACCGCCAAATCAGGATGGCTGGTGGGTCTCCCAATCCGTCCGCCGCTTTTCCACCGTGGTCGGAAGGCGACCACGGCGGAAAAGCAATAACATGGCTGGCGGTGTCTATCAGACACCGCCAGCCATATTAGGATGCAGGGTGAGTCATGCTTTTCCGCGGCGGCTTTTCCGCCGTGGAAAAGCATACGGACAGTCACTTTGGGGGCCCGTTGCGGGCCCCCTGGGTGAAGGTTGCGTGGGGGGTGCACATGGGGGGTACCTATGGTACCCCCCTGCCCTTGCGTGCACGAAGCGGCAGGCACCACGCGGTGCCTGCCGCTTTGTGCATGCAAATGCACACCTTTCGTTTTTTGCATTGCGGCGGATGCTGCTTCAAGCAGCATCCGCCGCAATGTAAAACATACAGGATGTGACCGCCAGGGTGGCGGTCACATCCTACTTGCTATGGAGGGACCGCCGCTGCCCATGCGGACGGTCCCTCAAACTCAGGGGTGGCGGACGGACGCAAGTCCGTCCGCCATCCTAATGACCCCCTATGTGTGTAACACTGAGTTCCCTTTAAATTCCACAGTCTGGTGCATGGCGGAATTATTTTTCAATTGCCACGTGCAAGACTTGCTTTGGTGTGTGTTGATGAGAATTGCCAGCCGGTTGCGAGCGCATATGAGATTTGCTGGTCCTACGGCACCATTTCCGTGAAGCTGAAGAGGGCAAGCAGCCGTGGCTGCATCTCAATCAGATTCTCTACTCCAGAAGTAGCTAAAGACATTTTAGATTTAATATTCTACTCCAATAGACAGTTCAGGTGTTTTGTTAGTGCGAGAAGCATCTGTTTAATTTTACTTTTTTTTTACAAGAGGGAAGTGCTCCAGAGAATCCATCTTCCTCTTCCTGTCCAGCAAGCTCCTTCTCATGCTTTGTCGATATCCTGGTCACTTTTCATTTAGATTTCTAGGTTGAAGAATCACTTTCTTTGTCTGCTTCATATAAAACATTTGATTTAAGGACTTTGTTTTTGTGATGTCCCATTGCTAGTCATGGTTACATGAAACAACTGTTTCTGCTGTATACATTGTTTTATAACATCATTTACGGCAGCGATGGCATTGAATTAAATTAAAAATGTGCTGTTTTGTTGTACTTCATGGTTTTTTATGTAAAAAGTGTAGTTTGGTAGGTTGATAGTTGATGCCCTGGGATGTTGTGTGTTGTTGTAAAATGTTTATAACTCACTTAATTTTAGTTTTTAGCTTTGCTAAATGAATGGTAGTGTTTTCTTCATTGTACCATTCCTTCTTCATCTGGTCAGTGTGTGCGTGTGTGTGAGTGTGTTTTTGCCATATGTCATCATTTATCTTTGTTCTCCATTGTGTTGTCAGTGTCCATAGGCCTGCATGTGTTCTTTGTTGCCCATTCCTCCTTGCTTGGCGACCTTTTTTGTGTAGCCAGCTAGTGAGCTTTTGCCATATGCCTGCTTGTGTTTTTGTTGTCTCCATGCCTCCTTGTTTCTTGCTGTTGTGTTACCATGTGGCTGGCAGCCATTTTTTGCAGCCAGCCAGTGTGCACTTGCCATTGGCCTGCATCTGTTCTTAGTTGTCCATACCTTCTAGCTTGTTGTTTGACCATGAGGCCCGTGGTAACTTTTTATAGCCAGCCCAAGTGCCTTTGCCATAAGCCTGAATACATTCCTTGTTGTTGTGGCCATGCCTCCTTGCTTCCTGTTGTTGTTTGACCATGTGGGTGGTGGACATTTTGTGTAGCTAGCCAGTGTGCTTTTGCCATAGGCCTGCATGTGTTCTTTGTTGTGTCCATGCCTCCTTGCTTTTGTTGATGTTTGACCATGTGGGCGGTGGCCATTTTGTGCAGCCAACCAGCATGTTTTTGCCACAGGCCTGCATGTGTTCTTTGTTGTGTCCATGCCTCCTTGCTTGTTGTTGGTTGACGATGTGGCTAAAGGCCATTTTCTGCAGCCAGCTAGTTTGCTTTTGCCAGAGGCGTACATGTGTTGTTCTTTTGTCCAGGCCTCCTTGCTTCTTGTTTTTGTCTGACCTTGTGTCCTGCAGCCATTTTGTGTAGCCAGGCAGTGTGCTTTTGTCATAGGCATGATGGTGCCATGTATTATCCATTCAATGGCTGGTTTCTCAGAAACGGTTAATGGTAATCTCTCTAGTTTTTCTACGCTCAGCACCGTATAGTCTGCTCCCCTCTGTGCCAAAGTGATTTGTTTATCTGCAACGTTAAATCCAGTAAACAATGATGTGGTGTTGATTAGACGCCAAGGAACATAGCCTGAACAAAGGTTTTGTAATGTCCAGACTAGCAGCATTATAGAACGCAATTGAGACTGTCCATGTTGTAACATGAGCAAGTCTTGTTCCATTATGTCTATGGCAGAGGATACAATGCTGTCCAAAGAATACATTCTGGATGACAGAGTTGTTAACCCATTGTCAACTACAGAGAAAGTTTTCTCTAAATTGATATGATCAATTTCTCATGTTCGTTCTGCAGGTTCCATTTGCGTGACTTTCCATGCTTCATTATAAGCAGCGTAAATACCGGCGTATATGAAACGTTTATGACGTTGTTTGCGAGGTCCTAGTAAGAATTCTCTCAAATCAATGCCATCTTTAAGTAAAGTTAAGTGTTGTTTTATATCTGGGAGTGCGGATTTTTGTAGCCAATCAAGGCACAGTTTTCCTACACTGTAACTTGTTATTATGCCTGGATGTTGTCTCTGGATATATCTTGGATCTGGCCTGGTTACTGTAAACCCTTGTGTCTTGTTCAGTAATCTATCTTGACAGTTATTCGTGACTGTGGGCCAGGTTGACCATTTTTTCAATTCAAGATTAGTTCTGTTTTGTTGTAAAATATAATTTAAGTCTAACTCCTCATCTGTACTTCCATTACTATGAGGTGTGGGATTAGGTATGAAAGTCTTTTATCTTAGCCAGACCAAGACAAGATGTCTGTTGAACAGTTTCATTTAAAAACATTATTTGTTCTGGGATGATGCAGGCTCTAAATAAGGCTTCTAAACCTTACACCTGCCAGTCTTTTGTGCCCCAGACAATTTTTGTCTCAATGTTGTCTTTCCAAAAGTCAAAACCTAATGTGGACAATCGTGCATAAAAGGCCGCAGAATAAATTTGCTTAGTATTAGTTAACATACTTTTCATGCCAGTCCTATTAACATTTTTAAAGTAAAATGTTTCTGGATTTGTTACATTAAAGCCTGAGAAGTATGGACATTTTTCATAAAATGTTTTAGAGTTACCTTTTGGTGGCGTTGGACAATGTTCTCATTGATTATAAGTTAAAACATTTCTAGGGTTTGCAGATTTGTGCAAATAATGGTGACCATAATGGTTAAAACAATACATTTGTTCATAATCTGATGAACCTTCTAAGTATTCATGTTTTGTAAAGTTTGCTGACATTTCTAAGTCTGCCATCATGTTAATTAACAGTCTCAAAGTCCCAATCATCAGAAAATGCACTGGCTGAAACAAAATCACTCAAGGAAACCATAAATTGGTGTGGAATCTTCAACAGCTTGACAGGACCATAAATGTCATAAGCAGTTGTGTCCCATGCTATACCACCAGGTAGAGGAACAGCTGTGATGTTCACTGATGACAGGTCTCTTTGTTCATGATGAGATGATTTGTGTGGCTTCAGGAGCAAGTTGATGTTCTTACTTGCTGTGTCCATTTTGCTATATTTTCCATCTATCAGTTTTCCCAAACTTAAAACAAGAATGAGCCAAAGTAGTAGAAAAAGTACACTTAATACAATCCAAGATGCAACCCATGGTGAAACCAGATATGTATTTGCAAGCTGGTGAAAAAGTTCTGTTACTTGTTCCTTGAAAGTTTTATTTGCTGGCGTTGTTTCGGGCTCACTGGGATCCTCTGAAAAGGTATCAAAGTTGATGAAATAGCTAGAGGCAGTTCTGTCAATTATTGGTATTGCATCCGGATTATTTGAAATCGCTGGAGTTTTTGTTCCTTTGACACATTAGTATAGTCAGATGCTACATCATTGTAGACAGGAGTTTCTTGACAAACTGTTATTTGGGTCTCAAGAGACACAAGTTCCAAGGCTTTGTTGCATTGTCCTCCTTTTCTCACTGCAGATTCTTCAAAGGTGATGAGTCTTTCAGTTTGAACCTCTTGGATAGTAGCAAGATTTGGTCGTCTGCTACACCTTTGAAGTTCACTGGGTCTACTACTTATTATTGGCCACATGGTGTGGTTTTACCAGGTCAATTGATACTAACCGGTTCTCCTTTCTTCCAGCAAGGGGCGGCAGTAACACTGTTTTTGATCCGTGGACTGATAGAACAGGTACTGGTTTTCTGTAAGAAGGCCCAAATTCCTTCTTATCCGCTATTTTCTCTCTGACCAGATCCCCAGTTTTTGGAATCCAGACAGGTCTTGCTGGGACAGGTGGTTTTTCTTCAGTGGTAGTTGGATTCTGTATGGTGTTGCTGAGACTTCTTCTTATTTCATTTAAGTCCTGCAAAACAGCCAAACGGTTTTTGATATCAAAAGGTTTTTGTTCTATCACTGAAGTATGACGATCGAGGTCTTCGACCAACTTTCTAGTACCAAAAAGGATTTCATATGGAGTAATTCCACCTAGAGAATTTCTTGGCAGATTGTTAAGACTACGTTGGACACTTATTAGATGTTTGACACACCCTTCACCCGAGCATAATACCTAGCTGTTATAGATTGCTTTATGTCACGGTTTTTTCTTTTCACAACTGAATTTCACTCAGGATGGAATGGACTAGAGTACAGAAATGCAACGCCCAAACTGGCCATGGCCTCCTTGTAAGCTCTAGAGCTAAAGGCAGGACCCTGGTCAGAATGTAGCATGCCGATTGCGTATGTGCCGATAAAGAATCGCAAATCTTTTATAACAGTTCGGGCGTCAGCCGAGCGCTGAGGCCACATCCAAATGAATCTTGTCCTAATAGTTGTGGGACCGCTTTTGTCCATAGGGACGTCTGAGCGTGGATAGTCTAATGCTATCTAACAATGGTGTCTTTACCGGGCTGGCTACACTATAGTCAGTAATCTGGCAGCGCTCTAAGCTGTGATCTCTGTAACAGACATCACAATTAATTCCATATTTGTAAATGTGGGCATTCCTCCCTTGCCACCAGTACATCTCTTTTAATTCTAGTAGAGATTATGAGATCCCTTGATGTATCAGACCCTCTCCCATATGTGCTTCTTGAATCAAAGCACCTCTCCGATTCCTGTTTGGAATTACCCTATCCCCCACTCCAGGGATTCGAGCAAAGGGAACAGAGTTGGCATCAATTATTTATGAATATTCGAGTGGATAGTTTAGAGGTAATGCTGCACCACAGCCTTTGCTTGTAGCATTGACAGCTAGCATTGTTTCACCATCTATTTATGTTTTTGCATGAGTGATTGCAGCTACAGAAGCCATTTTCACAGCTGCCTTCGCAGCTTCATCAGCCTATGAATTCCGTGCCACGTGAACGCCATCACGCTGATGACTCAGTGTATGGATCATGTGAGTCTTTTGTAGTTCTTCCTGTAACTGAACTACTTGTTCCCAAAGCATTTTATGCTTAATTGTGCCACCTTTTGCATCTTTGAAACCGTTTTGAACCCAGTTCTGCAAGTATTCATTATAAGATTGGACGCAGTAATACGAATCGCACACTATAAGTGTGGGGAATTCGCGATCTGTATTTTCAAGCGCCATTTTGAATGCTTGTAGTTCATCTTGCTGAGCTGTACAATCTCCTAAATATTGAGTTTTTGTGACCATAGGTCTGAATTTACCATCGCGCCAGCGACCTTTAACAATCGCGCACACAGCACTATAAGCTTGTTTTCCCCCAATCGCGGGTTGTGCTGATCCGTCTGTATAAATTATAGATCTGTAATGTTCCAGAGGCAGAATCTCAGTAGGTAGAGGACATTCTTGTTCGTATTGTGGAAATTCTTGAGTTTTCAAGTAGGGGTAAAAAATGTATTCAACGTCGGTTGCAGCAAGAGCATTAACCCATTGTACCCATCTCGTATGTAAAGCTTTTGCATTTGTTATTCTTGCTTTTGTCACTGCCTCTAAGGCAGGTACAGGAGTAATGACCTTTATGCGTTTTCCCTGCGCGAGGGCTCTCTCTTTTGCTACTGCAGTTTGAACCGCTGTCAGAATCTTTTCTGTTGAAGTAAATTTCATTTCAGCTCGTGTGTACAAGTGTGATTTGGAAGCTATTGGTACCTTTTCACCTTCATTAAAGGTTAGGTATGGGAATCCGCATCTCCCTGGGATGATTCGGATTACAAGGTTGCATTTGTTTACGCGTGTCTGTAAATGTGTTGTTGTTAACATGTCTGTTTGCACTGAACACAAAATTTCTGTGTGCTTTTGAGTCTAATTAGTAGGTTTGAAATCAGGTTTGGTTAATTCGTAGAGAGGTTTAATCCTTTCTGCGTAGTTCAGAATGTGTGTTCTTCCGAAATTCAGGAATCCTAGAACTGACTGTAAGTTTTTCAGCGTTTTTGGAGGTTGGAGCAGCGCACATTTTTCTAAAAAGTTTGCTGCCTGGCTTTTGCCTTCACTTGAAAGTATGTATCCTAAGAAAAGGACGTTGAGGTGGAAAATCCTTGATTTGTTTTTAATTGAATTTGTACCCTTCAGAGCCGAAGCCAAGCATTATGGTGTTCACCCTGTTCAAGTGCCTGTCCAAATCATCGTAAGATAGATGTCATCGACATACGATAATGCCTCATCATCATACGTTTGTAGTAACTCTGTTACTCTGGCTGAAAATAACCCTGGACTATTCTTGAATCCCTGGGGGAGACGACAGAAGTGAAAAGTGTCCCCATGATTGAGGAAGCGGTCAAGTACCTGCTTTCAGGTGCGATATTCTGACAGAAGAAACCGTTTGAAATATCTAATATGGTTTTATATTTTTTGCACACAATGTTGTTCATCAGTGCTGCACTGTGTGCATGTTGTACAAGAATTTAAATGACTGTAGTCCAAAACTAGACCATATGTATTGTCTGGTTTGGACCTCAAAGAAAAGGAGGTTCCCCTGTCGTAAATATCAGGGAGGGGGATATTCAGTCTCGAAAATGTGGAAGTCCCTGTTGTAGTTGTAGCAGACTAGGATCGCTGGAATGAACTGGGGAGGAGTTAATTAGGTTTAATCTATGCTATTTATAGCCTAGTCGGGATTTTACAAAACAAAAATCAAAACTGAATAAAAGCAAGTCCCTAAAGTACACAGAAGTAAATGGCACTACCACCAGAGTTATAAAAATAATGTGCAAAATGTATTTGTAGCCTCCCAAATGGGTTACATTCTAAAACATAATACAAAACGATTAAAATACGCGGCCCCTCCGAGCAGATATAAAACATTCTGTTCTATCTTCAAGAACTTTAAAAACAACGGTGATCACTATTCGAGAAGTTGACATCGAGTTGGAAAGCAATTGATAAGCTATATCAACACAAGATACAGATACGGAGTCAAATGTCCTTAATGTCCTGATGAAGGTGTCAAGATTGATTAGCACCGAAACGCCGCGTCGACTTTTTTTACACTTTGACTATTTTTATATATTGTGTTACCACTCTAGGTGGTATTTTAATCGTTTTGTATTATGTTTTAGAATGTAACCCATTTGGGAGGCTACAAATACATTTTGCACATTATTTTTATAACTCTGGTGGTAGTGCCATTTACTTCTGTGTACTTTAGTGACTTGCTTTTATTCAGTTTTGATCTTTGTTTTGTAAAGTCCCGACTAGGCTATAAATAGCATAGATTAAACCTAATAAACTCCTCCCCAGTTCATTCCAGCGATCCTTGTCTGGTTTGGAGACAGGAAACAAAGGATTGTTCATGGACGAGGTGCATGTTTCAATCACTCTTGGTATTCAAGTTGATCTAGGATCTCCCTGACCTGTTTTCTAGCTTCTTGCATCACTGGATACTGCCTCTGAGTAGTAGGTTAATTTTTTTAACTGGATCCTTTGGTGAGGAGAGTCCTCATCCCATCCCACATGATTTTTGTATAATGGTGGAGCCAGGGCTACAGCCCATTTTCTGGCATAAAAGTATTTTTTATGAATAGGAAAATGATTGGAGAAGGCTGACATAATGATCTCTTCGCCATGTGGGCACTCTCCGTCTAATTCAGGTGGCCAGTCTTTTTCAGCCAGAAGGATGTCATAACCCTCAGATAGTTTTTCCCAAAAGAGTGCTTTTATTTTTCTAGTTATGTCCCCCTCTATCCGGAGTGTTACTTCATATAACTTATGGGGTACACTAACCCTGGTATCGCCAGTTTCAACTTGAATTTATTCATTCAGGGGAACTGTCTCCAGATGATCCTTCAGGATCTTGCGAGCTATGGTAACTATTGCTGCGCTGTCCAGCGTTGTCTGGGCCCACTCCCTGTTCTTGAGTTGTGTCCTCAAGATCCTGGGCATGTCTGATTTTTAGACTTGCTACCTTCTTCTTGGTGAATTGCATTTTCTTATTTTTTGGAACGTGTTGATCGTCTTTGGACTTCACATGTTCTTCCTTGTGTTCTGATCATCCTCGTCTTTCGGAGTTCCGCGCGGAAGTCTAAATGGTACAAGAGGAACGTGTATTGGTATCTTGATATCTATCAGGTTTTCTCAAATTATCCCTATTTCTGAGATTATATCTCTTTTCAGAGTGCTCCTTTTGAGGAGACCTACCTCTGGATTGGGAACGCTTCTCTTTAGGAAGTGTCTGTCCCACTTCTTTTTAGGAGTAGTGAGTGTGTTTTTGATAAAAACTTTTTCAGGATTTTCTGTCAGTTCGGGCTTTACTGGTTTCCCTCCCAAACTATCTCTACCTAGTTCTTCATACGATTTTTCAATTATTCTGGCCAGTTCATATGGTTGCTCAGTTACATCAAGTTCTTTTAGTTTTTGGCGGATTGCCACAGATGCTGCTAATAATATAGCTGAGACATTTTTGAAATCCTTCAGTAACTTCATATCGAGATTTAAAGCAGGCTCTTCCCCGTATTCATTTTGAACCTGTTTCAGGACGTCTGGTATCACCACCATAGACGGTACACCATGAGTTTTTGTGTAGATTGCAGCAAAGACTGTACCCCTAGTGTCACAGTCCTCCAGGTGTGGTGCGATCCCCATTGATAAACAGGTTGTTAGAATCCTGTACTTCTCATGAGGTGTACTATCGGGAAACACTACCTCGATCTGAGTAATTTTTTTAGCTAACCAGTTTGGAATTTGTTCCCTTTTTGTGGGTAATTCACCAATGACTGATTTTATAGTCAGTGGTGTAATTTTGTTTGTGTTCCCTTGAGGAAGGGTTTGCTGTGGAATTCTTATAGCAGGTTGTACTGTTAGAGTACGCATGATATATTGTACCAATTGTCTATGTATTTTAATTCATTGCTTTAGCTGAGCTAACAGTTCTACATCTAACATTCTTTCAATGTCAGGATGTGGTGTATAGCTGGCTAGTACCGGCCATGTTGCTCCTGGTCTACCTAGTGGACCGACCCTAGTAATGTGATTTTTATGTTGTAGGGTGCCTTTAATCCAGAGCTGATGCTCTTGGTAAGTTACTAGAATTTCAATGTCTTCTAAAGGAATGTATTCCGCTGGAGGTTTCTCTATCTTGTAGAAGTGGAACACATGTGCGGTTGGATTTGCTTCAGGGAAGATAATCCATGAATAGAATACCTCTGTCTGCCGATATTCATGTGCCTCTATGAAAAAAATAACCCTGCCACCTCTTGGTGATAGGCCATTTTCTATAAGCTTTATAGCTATTGTTTTCCTTAGGTTTTCCGGGATGATTATAGCATCCGGGTCATTTTGTTGGAAACCTGTAACGTCTAAACCCGGTCAGTTTGCAGATGCTGCAGTCCCACTGGCCCCGGGATTATCCTCGTCGGTCATTTTGTTGAAAGTTTTGCAGAGCAAGTTTCAAGGAGACAAAGATAAGGTGCACAATATTTTGGAACACTGTATCCTTCAACATTGACTCAAACCAAAAACTAATACATAGGATTTTTCGTCCTGCTCAGTAATGGCGGATATTTTATCCTTTAACCCACTCCAGACGTCTATTGGAGTATTTACCGGGAAAAAGGGGTCTCTGTGAAAAGCACGACTGAGTTACTCTAGTATCTAGCATTAAATTAGTGCCTTACCAAACGTTGGGCACCATGTAGTGTAGTTCCTATATTCCCAATAGGCTCTGCCCATTGGAATAATAAAACCTATAGTTATGTCTACTAGGTCTCTATCTAATATATTAGACTTAATTGTGAGTGCCAGCTAGCTCAGAGGTCACTAGAAACTTTCTTGAATTCACAAGAAGGGATTAGTTTCTGACAACCGCGTAAACATGACAACTTTGTTTCCCCAAGATAAAACTGATCTTCAGAGTCTTGGAAACAATAGATAGATATTTTACTCAGTCATTCGTGCATACTCCGTTTCACCAGAGGTGCAGAGAAAATAGAGAGATGGGCATTTTCAATATAAAGTATATATTGAACAGTCTTCTTTCTCATGCAGAAGAAATAAACTGCTACAATCGTAATACTGGCTGTAAAGAATAATGCGTACAGCGAGAAGAGTATTATAAAATAATACTGTAAAAGCATGGTATGGTTTCTAAGCCATAAAATACATACATAAATAAATAAAGACTAAAAGTACTCAACTGGTGCTTCTAAAATACGCCTACCCCGATGTACCTAACCTAAGTCTAGCACGAGGGAAGAAGTAAGTGTGGTGTAGCATAAGTTTAGTATTCTTTTGCCAAGAATCTATCCAGGATTTCTCTTAGGGTCTAATCAGCTCCGTACCTTGGTTTAGAATGAACGAGGTCAGTCTCAGGACTCGATTTCCCATACCCCACAAGGGGAGCTTGGAAATACTGGAGCTGGATTTCTGGGCAAGAGAAAAGACAGCGTCTCTGTCAGTGCGTCTGCTGGAGGGTCGGCTTCCTTCGGCACTTGCTGTAGCGAGATGCGTCGGGCAAGTAGATGGTCGCACTAGTCTAAGCCACCGTGTGTTTGCTTGGGCAAGTGTGTGCATATTTATACCTTGAAGGTGCCGAGTTTGACATAAAGGTGGACATAATAACATCATCAAAGAGTCTCAGTTCTTTGAAAACTCTATGATTTCTTGGACAAATCAATAATCAAGCAAGGGGAAGCCCCTAACTGCTGAAGTCGAGTTTTCCAAGAAATCATTGTGGATTTTCGGAACTAGTGGAAGTATCCATGCCGTATTTGGACTGCCTGGGCTATGTCTAAATATGGTTATGATTTCTATGCCTATATAAGGACAAGGTGATTTATACCTATATAAGGGCATGAATCGGGAAAATTACAGTAGGGTCCTAAAATGCTGTACAGCACCACAGTATTGCCAAAAGAATGCCGGCACAAAGTGACGTCACCACAACTTGTGAGTCCTCCAGTCTCTACCACTATTGCAGCTAAGTGCCACTGCCAATTGATAGAGCTTTAAGATGACCCCAAAGAAAGGTGCTGCCAAGAAAGTAGCAGGTGAGGAGGAGTAGAAGAAGCAGATTTTCATCACTAGTGTGCTGCCCCAACCCATTTTAAGGAGACATGTGCCTGCCTCTCTCTGCTCTGGGCAGGAAGCTAGAAGCAGCACTACCACAGCAATGTTACCACCTCAGCCTAAGTCCAGGCCATGTCTCATAGTGAGACAGCCACTGCAATCATGGCGACTAGCAGTGACTCTGATTTGGATTTGTCTCAGCTGTAAAAGAGTACCCATTCGTCACAGGAAACTGAGCAAAGTGGACAATAGGAGCCACAGCTAGCAATTGTAGATCTTCCTGAAGTAGGAGCAGATTAGGAGGTTGAGCTTCCTGCTGAGCAAGATGTACCTCTTCTTTAACCACTGGCTTCCACAAATCCAGCAAGAAAAGGGGAGGATACTCCTCCATCTTCTCCATGCCCTCATCTGAAGATCCGGACATGGGAGATAAGGACAATTAGCCAGTCATTGTCATGAAAGCTGACTCAGAGGATACTGACATTACCCCTGCTATTCATCTTGCTCCAAGGGATATGGCACTGGTTCTACCACCACCAACACCAGCTTCCATATCTGTAAGACCCCCACTGAGACCTGCTTCCATCACTACCTCAGTTAAAGTATGCACTGCAGAGAGGCAATCAATGACACACCCACCTACTTCCAATTATTTTTCAGACATTGGCAGTGATATACTAAGAAGGTTTTCCCCAGTTTGGGACTTCTTTACCATTAGCAAGCAAGAGGATAACATTGCAATATCTTCCATTTAAGTAAATCAAAAGTGGACTAGCTAAATAATCAAAAGAAAATAAATTGTTTTAATTTATCAAGGACTCAAGTATGTTTTGTCAACGGTTTGTGGCACCTGGTAGGTGTGCTCATAAAGCCCTCACCCACCAACCTAGTTGGTGGCATGCTTCATCATCGGGCCCACCCAGTGACACCTAGCGTGTCCCGGGTGTGCTTCGACGCCTGAAGACAGCGGAGCAGGTATGTCGCTGTGTGTGCGGTGAAGACTGTTATGGATTGTGAGTTTAAAACGGCTTGGCGGGGATCCCAGTGCCCAAGGGCAAATACACTTTATTGGCTGGGTCACCGTCAGCGGTTAAAAATAAGGCTATTGGATGTTAGAGGCGAGTTACGACCTCCCACATCCTGGGGTGTGTCAACATGTTTCAGCCAGTGCCTTATGACTATGCTGGCTTTCTTCAGGACGGGTAAAAAAGGTGTGTGCAGTTAAAACTAGTGGGTGTATATCCAGACTATGTGTATACACGCCCTAAAGTGTTTTTCTATGTGTGAGTGGGGGATTCCCATCTCAAGAAAACACGCTAGTTTGTCAAGAGTGCTACTTCATGGTTTGAGAAGTGGCATGGGTTGACCAGAGTTCTTGGTCAGAGCCTGCCGTGGACCTGTACTGCCTCCTTCGCTGCACCGGCAACCCATGCCACTTCTCAAACCATGAAGTAGCACTCTTGACAAACTAGCGTGTTTTCTTGAGATGGGAATCCCCCACTCACACATAGAAAAACACTTTAGGGCGTGTATACACATAGTCTGGATATACACCCACTAGTTTTAACTGCACACACCTTTTTTACCCGTCCTGAAGAAAGCCAGCATAGTCATAAGGCACTGGCTGAAACATGTTGACACACCCCAGGATGTGGGAGGTCGTAACTCGCCTCTAACATCCAATAGCCTTATTTTTAACCGCTGACGGTGACCCAGCCAATAAAGTGTATTTGCCCTTGGGCACTGGGATCCCCGCCAAGCCGTTTTAAACTCACAATCCATAACAGTCTTCACCGCACACACAGCGACATACCTGCTCCGCTGTCTTCAGGCGTCGAAGCACACCCGGGACACGCTAGGTGTCACTGGGTGGGCCCGATGATGAAGCATGCCACCAACTAGGTTGGTGGGTGAGGGCTTTATGAGCACACCTACCAGGTGCCACAAACCGTTGACAAAACATACTTGAGTCCTTGATAAATTAAAACAATTTATTTTCTTTTGATTATTTAGCTAGTCCACTTTTGATTTACTTACATATAATCCAGGGGATAAGGACTAGCTTTCTGGTCCTCTCTCTCCATCTTGATACACGCGAATATCTTCCATTTGCCATGCAAGTGTTCGTCAAGGTAAGCCTGGTTCACACTATGGTACTGGAGGCCAAACAACCCATGTGAAAAACACCACACAATCCGGTTGGAGGCGCAGTTTAAAAATATTGATTCAGGTAGCGTTGGTGGTGAGATAGGGGAATCAGCTCTGATCATGGTGGGAGGAGAAGGTGATGAAGAAAGAGAGGGTTACAGCTTTATGCTAAGCAGCCCAGTCCTCAGCAGTGTGCCAGTATCACCTGCTTCAGCAACCTCAAATTGGCACAAGAGTCAGATGGAGACACCACAGCATACAGTGACTGCCCCAAGATGCACATTGAGTCTACCACCTCCTGGTTCTTCTCTCTGAAAGTTGCCTGTGTCAATGGCACCAGAAAAGAAATCAATCTAGGCCACTATCGCAGAAATGTTTAGGCAGGAGGGGCCCTACGAGCGCCACCACCCATCTTCACATTTGTACAATCGGAAGCTGACTAAAATGTTAGTGCTGGACCTTCTCCCTTTTTCTTTTGTGGAAGGAGTGGGATTGTTAGAATTTGTGACTGCCATTTGCCCAAAATAGAAGGTTACCAGCTGAACCTATTTTGCCAGTGTTGCTTTTCAAGCCCTCCATCATGATGTGCGGCAATTGGAGTGACGAGCTTTGCAGCAAAGTGCTTTTAACACAATCCACCCAACATCAGACATGGGGACTAGTTGTCAAGCCACTGATTATATGTGTATCACTGCACACTGGATCTTTTTTGTGGGGGTTAGGCAACGGCTATCTACAGGGCTCAACTTTTAAGCCGCAAACACAGTGAAAGACTTTAATAGCAAGGAGTTTGAATGACTATGACCCAGAGGACTCAGAATTTGAATTGTTGGCAAGGACAATAGTAGTAATATAGTTAAGGCCATTGCAGATGGTGGCTATTTCAGGGTCTTGGGTTTGGCTCATTGCATTAACCTAATTGTGCAGGACCTTCTAAAAAAAAGAAGACATTTTCAGCAACATACTGACCACCTGCAGAAGAATCTGCGCTCATTTCACCTAGTCTTTTTAAAGCCCTTAAGCAGTTGAGGATCTTTTCAGCATGCTATTAGTGTACCAGTTAAATCCCTCACAAGGAGGTGTCAACATGTTGGAATGCTACCTATTACATGTTGTAATATCTGTTTAAGCAGTACAAACTTATCAATTACATGGTCATTCAAAGAGGAGGGGATGCAACTGAGTGAAAGCATGACCACGGAGGTGGACAAATTGGGTATAGTCAAATGCCTGACACAGATGCTACTTCCTCTTGAGGTTTTCATATGGGAAGTCTGCAAGGAGGACAGTATAATGAGCCAGGCTATCCCTTTGTTGCATCTGATAAGGGACCAGTTGAAAAAGGTGTCATAAAGGTGCGCAGGTGTGACAGCAATGGAGAAGCGCATGGCTTGGTTGAGAGTTTAATCCTTTCATTGGCTGTTGATCAGAGGCTGCAAAGAGATATCGTGTCATCCAAAGAGTACATCTGTGCCACAATACTTGATCCACCATACAAAAAAATACTGGTCACTTTCATTCCTTGTTCAGAAATAGATGTTTCAGTATACAAGACGTAGATTATTGATCAAGCAAGAGACCTGGAAGAAGAACGGATAGTAACTAGAGTCCCAGGCAGATGTTCTGGGGTGCAACCTTCAACTTCCAAAGAGGGCAGTGCTGTTGTCTCACAGCAGCCAACACCAGCAACAAGAACAGTGGTATCTACTATGACATGAACAGATGAATCAGAGCCAACCTCTGCATTGGTTTGGCTTTAAGTGGCAGGGCTTAAGTCAAGTGCAGGGGTGAAGTATAAATAGATGTAACAAGTGGTAGCACCAATGATCATTCAAAGGATGTTCCAGGGCTATCTTCACTCAGTCGGCAGCATAACCTTCTCTGTTTCCATCTCGCATAGTCTGCTTTAGCGCCTTGATGCCCTTGGGCTAAGTTCGCGCTTTATAAGACCCAATTTCTTTCTTTCTTCTTCTTTCTAGTTTACCCAAGAGAGGTCTATGTGAATCAAAATCCATTGGTCTACTGGTATGGAAAGATGCGCCAATGGCCAGAGCTCAGCAGTCTGGCAATAAAGTATTTGGCTTGTCCAGTAGACAGTGTGTCTGCAGAGCATGTGTTCAGTACAGCTAGAACAGTTGTCACAGTGAGAAGGACCAATCTCTTGCCTCAAAGTGTTGAGAGATTGACTATGATCAAAACGAACCAACACTTCATACCACACAATTACGCTGTTCCTGAAATATCACAGGAAGAGGAGGAGGAGGGCAATTTGTCAGACTGAAGTGTGTTAGCTGACCAACTTCTGGGTGAACCACCTGAGTTTGAGGACAAATTCTACTTCCCTGACTGAGTAGGCAACCATAGAACCTTTTAATTATTCATCATTGAACTGATTTGCCATTTTTTTAAATGGATATGGGTAGAAGAACATTATATATTTTGATTGTGTCTGATTTATTTAGCCCACCATTTTAGGCACATGCATGTCTGGATTGTAGTTGGATAGGTATGCAGTTAAGAAGCCTCCACATTCCCTTCAAGGACAGTGGAGACAATGCCTGCCTCCGTCCTATGCCTATCCTTCTTTTTTTCACACCCTAGCAGGACTGTCTCAGTTAGGATCTTGTGATTTATGAGACTGTTAATGTGTTGTTTCCATCAAAAGAGGAGATACAATTGTGTGCCACCGTTTTTATTTTGGAACAAGTAACTATTGCACAAATTAGTGATTGTGAGTAATGATTAATGAGTCATGTGGTGGTTCATAGCGAAGGAGAGTGTTCAATTAATTTGCAGTTTGTAAACTTGATTTTGATGCTTTGCAATGTGTCAGGGCTAGGGTGGCTTGCGGTCTAGGGCCCGCCCCACTCAGCATTCGGGGGTTCCCGTGTGGCAAAATGCATCTGTCGTCCTTGGGAGGGCGTTGGTGGCTGATGTGCTCTAGGCTTGCTTGTACATCTGTCTTGCATCCCTGTTAGAATGTCTGTGCAGGCTGTCTGTCCTTAAACTGCTGTCTAATGCTATTCCGCCTAATGCGTGAGGTTTGGCATGTCGGTAGCGTCCGCCTAATGCGTGAGGTTTGGTAGACTGGTCGCATGCGTGAGCGCCGTAAGCACGCTAGCTTACGCGACCGCGCCCTGTCTTCTGTGCTCACTATTCTGGACGATTCTAGGGAGAGGCTGTGGGCTCTCCTTTCTCCTCATCTTGTTTTTGTCAGTTCCAGCGTTTTGGAGGAAGAAATCACCGGAGGCTTTCGGAGATCGATCCAGGGGGCGTGGCAGTTTCCAGCTTTCCCAGTTTTCAGGATTCCAGGGGAGAAGAGTCGTTTTGAGTGCCCAGAAGGGACGTTTAGTCCTTCAGAGAAGTAGAGTAGGTCGTACTCTACAGGTAGGGGTTAAGAAATCAGAGTTCATGGCGCAAATTGTCTTAAGTTTTACTTTCATGTTTTAAAGGTGACAATTAGACTGCTAATTAACCATTGATGATTTAAATGCATTAAAGGCTGAATCACTTTATGTTTTTTCTTTTGAACAGTGAAATGCATCTCATTGCTGGCAATGGTTTAATGTTTTCTGAAAAGCGCAAAGCTAATTAATGTCTCGTTAATTCTATTTAATCGCAGAATATTTTGGCGCAATTCTTTATTTGGAATATTTGGCGAAAAGGCCAAAAGGTGGTTCTTCCTGGAGCTTATGTAAAAGACAACATTGTGATAATTTATAGTTTGCTCTTCAAACTTTGGTAAAGGAGTTTATTTACTAAAGAGTGGTGTTATTTCTTAGAAAGAAGAATCTGTCGCAATTCACAAGAGAAGTGAATACACAACATAGTGAATAGAACTGTGATTTATGAATGCTTATTTACAAGAGGCTATTTGGATTTTTAGAGAGTTTTGATTAGAGGCTTGTGTTCAAGGAAATCCCCAATTTTGGTTTTAAAAGGTCTTTAGTCAACTTTGGATTCCGGAGTGTTTTGTTACTAACTTTTCCTTTTCAGATCTCCTTCCCTGCTGTTCCCTTCCTAAATCCCTTTTCCCCCCCGCTTGATCACTCCAAGATTCTGTGTATTAATTACATTCGGAATTGGAGGTATCGAGAGGTGGGTCCTTATTACTTCACGACAGACCCTGAGGAAGACTTCGCCTGACAGAATAGTGAGCCCACGAAATATTTTCCTCCCGGTCTGAACGTGAAGTCATAATGACTACCATCAATGACATAATGTCAGCTATCATGCGAATGCAATCAGACTTAAAGGAAACCATGAATGCAACTGCTTTGTTAGCAGCTAAGGTAGACAACATTCAATTGCAGGGTACTCCTCTTCCTGATGACGTTCAGGAAACAGGTGCTAGTAGGGCAACCACTAACATAGCTGTTACAGTCCCCCCCCAGATTCCTTTAGCAGCTCCTGAACGTTTTTCTGGGGACTCTTCCAAGGTGCAAATCTTTTTGACCCAGATAGAGTTACATTTTGCTTGTAGACCAGCTGCGTTTCCAACCCCTCAGTCTAAAATTGCGTTTTTAATTTCATATTTGACCGGAGATGCCGCAAACTGGGCAGTTCCTTTGGTCAGACAAGATGACACCCTGTTATATAACTGGAAACGCTTTGTGGAGGAATTTGAAAAGGTTTTCGATCGACGTACTGTAACCTTATCAGCAGATCGAGAACTGCTTCAGTTAAAACAAGGAAATAGGGACCTTGTTTCTTATTTGTCTCACTTCAACAGATTGATCGCCGAAACTTCTTGGCCAGAGGAAAAAAGAGCAGCTCTTTTTTATCAAGGTTTAAAAGATGTTCTAAAAGATGTTTTGGCGCAAATAGACCCTCAACCAACTGCTTGCTCTGATTTGATTAATCTAACTCTGCGATTAGATCACAGACTCTCTGAACGAAGAACAGATAAAAAAAAGTTTGATAAACCTAATTGGAAATCTGAAGCTAAAGCTAGACCTCAATTCTCAAACTCTGAAGCTAGTTCTGAGCCAATGGAAATTGGAACGTTAAGACAACCTTTGTCAAAAGAAGAAAAAGACAATCGACGAAAGAATGGACAATGCCTTTATTGTGGTCGAAAAGGTCATTTCGTGAAGGACTGTTTGACTAAGCCTAAAGGAAGATTTCCTAACCCTAGTAAGTCAGCAGTTCTGGAACAAACAGATCAAAAGTCGGAAAACTAGCTGGCCCAAGATGTTTGAAGGGAGATCTCTTGGGAACCATTGCCTTCCCTTCTGTGAACTCATGTGTCTCTAACTACAAAGCACATTTTAGATTAGCAGTGCAAATCAGCTTAATTCGAGAAACATGCCAAATGGAGGTTTTAGTTGATTCTGGGGCTACTGGTAATTTTGTGGACTTAGAAACTGCCCAATGCCTAGGAATCATCTGTGAACAAAAAGAGACTCCAGAAATTGTCCAAGCAGTGGATGGAAAAATATTAGCTGGAGGGCCAGTAACCATGCAAACTTCTAAAGTCGTTATGTTCTGTGAAGATGCTAAGCAACAAATACATAAGGAAGAGCTCCAATTTGATGTTATCCAAGCACCTCAATATGGTTTTATTCTTGGAATGCCTTGGCTTTGTTTACATAATCCAACCATAGATTGGCGGAAGAGAGAACTGGTGTTCCTGTCTGACTTTTGCCATTCATCTTGTCTAAACACCTCAAAAACAACTCTAAGTCAATTGGCCACAGCAGAAGAAAAGGAAACACTTTTGCCTAAAATGTACAAGGAATACGCAGAGGTGTTCAGTGAAGCTAAAGCAGCCCTCCTTCCTCCTCATCGTAGTTATGACTGTCAAATTGATCTCGTACCAGGTTCTAGTGTCCCAAATTGCCGCATCTATGCTCTGTCTGAAAAAGAAAACCAACATTTAAGACAGTATCTTGATCAATATTTGGAGAATGGTTTCATCCGCCCCTCCAAGTCCCCGGCAGCATCTCCGTTGTTCTTCATTCCAAAAGCAAATGGGGAATTAAGGACCTGTATCGACTATAGGGCGTTGAATAAAATCACTGTCAAAAATAAATATCCATTACCACTCATCCCTGTTCTGTTGGACCAAGTTAAGAAGGCCGAAATCTACACTAAATTGGACCTTAGAGGGGCCTACCATTTGGTTCGTATCAGGCAAGGTGATGAATGGAAGACTGCTTTTAAAACTCGGTACGGATTATTTGAATACTTGGTAATGCCATTCGGGCTGTGCAATGCACCAGCGGCTTTCCAGTTTTTTCTGAATGATGCCTTGAAAGAATTTTTGGATCTTTTTGTTATTGTCTATATAGACGATATTTTGATCTATTCTGATTCTGAGGCTGAACATGAAGGTCACGTCAAAAAGGTTTTGAGCACTCTTCAATCTCACAACTTATATTGTAAACTATCGAAATGTGATTTTCATGTTCGAGAAGTTGAATTTTTGGGAGTTCTCCTCACTCCAACTGGAATGAAAATGACTGACAGAAAGATCAAGGCAGTTGCTGATTGGCCTACTCCAACATCAGTTCGAGACATACAATGCTTCTTGGGCTTTGCGAATTTTTATCGGCGCTTCATTGATCACTTTTCTGCTGTGGTGGCTCCTATTACACGTTTGTTGAGGAAGAAGGTGAAATTTGAATGGACCTCAGAAGCTGAAAATGCGTTCCAGAAGCTAAAAAAGGCCTTTACTGAAGCACCCGTTCTTATGCATCCCAACGTAGAAGAACCTTTCATCGTTGAAGCTGACGCTTCTGATGTAGCCATCGCAGCCATTCTCTCTCAAAGGCATCACACTACTGGTCAAATGCATCCAGTTGCTTACATGTCTCGAAAACTTAATCCCGCAGAGCAAAACTATGTTATAGCTGAAAAAGAATTACTTGCTATACTCGAGGCCTTCAAAGAATGGAGACACTACATAATGGGAGCAAAATTTACTGTAACAGTTTATACAGATCATAGAAATCTACAGTTTATGAGTTCAGCTAGAATGTTAACCCCGCGAGAACTCCGATGGATGATGTTCTTTGCTGAGTATGATTTCATAGTAACTTTTCGCCCAGGACAAGACAATAAGAAAGCCGATGCCTTGTCCAGAAAAGACTCTTCTTTGCATCGCTTTGAAGGGACACCACAACCTATAATTGATCCTGGCAAGGTCATCAGTGTGCTCTCTGCAGATCAGTTTCTGGAGAATATTCATGAACGTTTTCCTCCTTCTCAGTGGAAACTATGGTTGAACCCCAAAAAAGATCAAACTATCAAAGAAGGAATACCTTTCCATGGAAAACAAGTATATCTGCCCTCTTTGAAATTACAGGAAACTGTGTTCAACTGGTTACACTCACATCCTATGGCAGGACATCCAGGCCCCAGAAAGACTGTGGAGAAAATACAAAAGATGTTTTGGTGGCCTACGCTGCAGAAGGATGTAATGATGATGGCTAACGATTGTGAGGTCTGTGCAAGATTTAAATCCGATCACACGAAACCAAAAGGTTTTTTGCAGGTTTTACCAACACCAACTGAACCATGGAAACATATTTCATTGGATTTCATTACTGACTTGCCACCAATCAATCAGCATACTGTGATTCTAGTAGTTGTGGACAGTTTAACCAAATATGCACATTTCATTGCTTGTAAGCAATTACCATCTGCTGGTCAATTAGCGCAGTTATTCTTGCAACATGTGGTGCGCTTACATGGCTTGCCTTCAGTTTTGCTTTCAGATCGTGGTTCTCAGTTCTCTTCCAAGTTCTGGCAACAATGGTGTAAAAATCTACAGATTACTTCCAATATGTCCACCAGTTACCATCCTCAAACTGATGGGCAGACTGAAAGACTGAACCAAACTTTGAAGCAATACTTGAGATGTTATGTTACGGACTCTAAGAAATCTTGGTTAGATCTACTTTGGATCGCTGAGTTTGCGTACAATACTTCGCCTCATTCGTCAACCGGATCCTCCCCGTTTGAGGCTCTTTACGGCTATGTGCCTAACACCATTCCATTGACTCTACCCAATGATGGGAGTGGTGTGCCGGCAGTTAGAGACTCTGTGCAGCTTATGCAGGCTATTCATCGTCAGATTCAGGATCGTTTATTGCAAAGCAAAAGAAAGTATAAAGAGCAGTATGATAAAAAACATCGTTCAGGTCCTGAGTATGCCCCTGGAGACAAAGTTTGGCTATCCACAAGGAACTTGAACTTTAAACACAGGAGTATGTTTCAACCTAAGTTCATTGGTCCTTATCCAGTCCTGCGTCAGGTGAACCCCGTGACATTCAAACTGTTGTTGCCCAGGTCCCTACGCATTCATCCGGTCTTTCATACTTCCCTTCTTAAGCCTGCTAATCAGAACCTGGCTCCCCGTCCAGCACCGGTTTTAGTTCATGGCAGTTGGGAATATGTGGTGCAGGACATTTTGGATTCTAAACGTCGAGGCTCCAGGTTGTGGTATCTTGTCTCCTGGAAGGGGTACGGTGCGGAGAATGATTCCTGGGAGCCGGCTGGCAATGTTCATGCCCCTCGATTGTTACGCCGTTTCCACCTCCTTCACCCACTGAAGCCGGGCCCTAGACTGCTCTTGGGAGGGGGGAGTACTGTCAGGGCTAGGGTGGCTTGCGGTCTAGGGCCCGCCCCACTCAGCATTCGGGGGTTCCCGTGTGGCAAAATGCATCTGTCGTCCTTGGGAGGGCGTTGGTGGCTGATGTGCTCTAGGCCTGCTTGTACATCTGTCTTGCATCCCTGTTAGAATGTCTGTGCAGGCTGTCTGTCCTTAAACTGCTGTCTAATGCTATTCCGCCTAATGCGTGAGGTTTGGCATGTCGGTAGCGTCCGCCTAATGCGTGAGGTTTGGTAGACTGGTCGCATGCGTGAGCGCCGTAAGCACGCTAGCTTACGCGACCGCGCCCTGTCTTCTGTGCTCACTATTCTGGACGATTCTAGGGAGAGGCTGTGGGCTCTCCTTTCTCCTCATCTTGTTTTTGTCAGTTCCAGCGTTTTGGAGGAAGAAATCACCGGAGGCTTTCGGAGATCGATCCAGGGGGCGTGGCAGTTTCCAGCTTTCCCAGTTTTCAGGATTCCAGGGGAGAAGAGTCGTTTTGAGTGCCCAGAAGGGACGTTTAGTCCTTCAGAGAAGTAGAGTAGGTCGTACTCTACAGGTAGGGGTTAAGAAATCAGAGTTCATGGCGCAAATTGTCTTAAGTTTTACTTTCATGTTTTAAAGGTGACAATTAGGCTGCTAATTAACCATTGATGATTTAAATGCATTAAAGGCTGAATCACTTTATGTTTTTTCTTTTGAACAGTGAAATGCATCTCATTGCTGGCAATGGTTTAATGTTTTCTGAAAAGCGCAAAGCTAATTAATGTCTCGTTAATTCTATTTAATCGCAGAATATTTTGGCGCAATTCTTTATTTGGAATATGTGGCGAAAAGGCCAAAAGGTGGTTCTTCCTGGAGCTTATGTGAAAGACAACATTGTGATAATTTATAGTTTGCTCTTCAAACTTTGGTAAAGGAGTTTATTTACTAAAGAGTGGTGTTATTTCTTAGAAAGAAGAATCTGTAGCAATTCACAAGAGAAGTGAATACACAACATAGTGAATAGAACTGTGATTTATGAATGCTTATTTACAAGAGGCTATTTGGATTTTTAGAGAGTTTTGATTAGAGGCTTGTGTTCAAGGAAATCCCCAATTTTGGTTTTAAAAGGTCTTTAGTCAACTTTGGATTCCGGAGTGTTTTGTTACTAACTTTTCCTTTTCAGATCTCCTTCCCTGCTGTTCCCTTCCTAAATCCCTTTTCCCCCCCGCTTGATCACTCCAAGATTCTGTGTATTAATTACATTCGGAATTGGAGGTATCGAGAGGTGGGTCCTTATTACTTCACGACAGACCCTGAGGAAGACTTCGCCTGACACAATGTTTGGGGCCTGATGGATGATTGGCTCCTCCACACTTAGCAATACTTACTTTCAGGGTTCACTCCTGGCTGAACTTTTGTTTCTGGTTCTGTAGAGACCAGGCCAGCCAGTTTAGTTACAAACAAAAATCTGCACAAAATATTAAAGTTCTTTTACTCTTCTTGTTCGCCAGCAGCAGTGCACTACAGGTCTATCTCTCTCAATCTCATTTGGATTGGGACAGAATCAGACTGATTCATTACTTGGAGTCAGGTGGGGCTACCTCAACAGCCAGAAGAAAGAAGTTATTGACTTTAAAGGGAAACCAACATGATGATGACTCTAAGAGGCATACTCAGCTCTGTGGACTGGAGGGAGGTGGGTAGATTTGGGAAATGCTGCCGAGTGTGTGTGCTGGCTCAAATGATAAACTTCCCTATTATGTGGTTTTGGTCATTTAAGGACATGGCCCGTAGGGGCCACACAGGTTACTCACAACCACCTGCTATGTCTTTCCAAGAATGAACAGTCGGTCAGAAAGTAGAGATACAAGCAGTTAGTTTATTAGCACTACTCTTCAGAGGAGTCCATCATGACCTGCACCCTAAAATGTCTGCCGAGAGACTGGCCCCCCAACAGCCTACAGTGAATACCTATTCCTCTCGTGAAGCCCCCAACCACACCCACACGGGAAAAATACCGGCCTAGGCCGAACATGAACAAAGAGGCATAGTAGGATGAGCTAACACCTGCCAGATGGGTACACGTTATCACGGCCTCAAAGCCACGGTACTGGGTTTCAGCATCTCCTAACGTGAGAGAAGAAACTACACATTCAGATAGGCATGCAAGGGCAGAATGGCCTATTCATTAGCAGGAAACAGCCTTGTACACGAGAGAGAAAATAATAACGAAATACAGAGTTCTGCTGAGGCAAGCAATATGACAGTGAGGCCTAACTCTGGGACAGTCCAAGCAGCCTAATGAGGGTTACGAAATGCAAAATGTAGTCACACTTGCTAACTAAGGCCTACACATTATGGGGATAACTCATTGTGTTGCATAACATGAACACAAATGTTGTCTATTTAGCCACGCACTGCTAACCTAAAATAGCATAAAACGAGTGCATTGCAGGAATGGGAATTTCAAACCTAACAGCCCTCCTTTTTTAGCAGAAGTGGCTAAATGCTTTATTTGGCTATCCGGTAGGGTTTGTACAATTCTAAGGGGTAAGCAAATGCATAGGTAGCAATCATGTAACAATAGGGAAGAAGGCAACACACTTATGAAATTTCAACTAATATTAAAAAATCCCCTCATCTATGAGCATGAGGCCCTGGATAACATGCATCATCATAGTGGGGACTTCATTCTCATGTCCTGAGAACATAGGAGTAGGGGTGATTTTGCTCACACAGTAAGTGCAACATGCTGGAAGGCAATAAATACCTGCAGTAGTATTAATGACTCCCTCAACGACTATGGCCAAGTGCCGAATATTACGGCTATTGAACATGGGACCCCAGAATGGCAGACTGCATGTTCGCTGCATATAACTTCTGCTTAATATACAAGCCGTTGCATACCAATTCAATGACTTTTGAATTAAAGTGACTTCCGTTGTCACTCCAAATCACGCATGGCAAACCATAGCGTGGGTAGAACTCTTTTAAAAGTGCTGTCTCCATAGCTGTATTCTCCTTAGTGGGGTAAGCCTCAATCCATTTACTGAATTCACAAATCGCTACCAGCACATACTTCAAGTTATTCACTTGTTCCATTTCGATGAAATCCATTTGGAGAACCTTAAAAGGGAAAGAAGGCAATGCAAAGTTACCAGTGGGTGTAGGAGTACCTTTTCCAGGTTTATGCTTCAAACAAATGATACAATGCTTCACTAGGTATGTGGCTACCTTAGCGATATTATCATTCTGCCATACTGGGTCTAGTAGCTTGGATACTCCTTTGGCACTAATATGCGCTGGGCCATGGGCCATAGTAACAACAGGGAGCATGCAGGAATTCGGCAGTAATCATTGCTGTCTTCCAGACAAATCAGACCAACACCCATCCTCGTCCAAATGACCTGTTCTCTCCTCCCACATTGCCAATTCATCTAGAGTCGCCTCAGTCAGAATTTCCCTGACATTTTCCAATGTATCCCCGAACATTCCATTTTCTGGGACCCACCTAGCGGGACCTGCTACAAACATGTTTTTCATCTTTGATTGAGCTGTCTCCTTGGCTGTCTGGACCACAAACGCATTCCCTCTCCCAATATCATCTGTGATGGCTTTATGAGTGCTACATTTTACTATTGCTAACTTATCAGGAAGTGTCGATGCAGACAGCAATCTGTGTATGATTGGGTTGTTCTATATTCGCATTCCGTGCAAAGTCAAGAACCCTCTCTCCACCCAGAGGCGCCAAATGTTATGGGCCACATCAAAGGCGAACTGGCTGTCAGTGTAGATATTAACAGCTAGTGCCTCACTCAACTCACAAGCCTTGAGGAGAGCAACCAACTCTGCAGCTTGGGCCGATTGGTATGGGATACAGGATGCCTCAATTACAGTATCTAACATTGTGATTGCAAAGGTTGCAGTGGTGGTGCCAGCTGGTAGCTTGAAACACGAGCCATCAACATATAGTTCCCCTTGGGGGTCAGATAAGGGAACATCAGTCAGGTCTACCCATCAATTTGTTTCTTCCTCCAATAAACAATCAAGGACATAATTGTCCTTTTCATCTGAAGGGAGGGGTAGTAACGTGGCTGGGTTCAGAGTGGCGCATCATTTGATGGGAATGTACGGAGCAAACAACGCCAGCTCATATCCAGTGAGACTTGCACTAGTAAGGTGATGTGTTTTTGTCTTGTTTAAAAGCGTATCCCTAGCATGAAGTACCATTACTGTGAGATCAGTATCAAGGACGAGCCCTGCTGATTGCCTGATAGGAACTGCTGCTGCAGCGGCAACTCTCTGAGAGCTCTGGCGACATTATCAAGCATGGCAGAGAAGTAGGCACAGGGTCTCTGCTTACCACCGAAACCCTGTGTTAGGACAGAAAGCGCGCAACTGTCCGCCTCATGCACAAAGAGCACAAAAGGCTTAAGGTAATAAGGAGTGCCAAGCACAGGAGCAGAGCAAAGCGCCATCCTTACTTGCTCAAAAGCTTGCTGGCATGCAGGTGTCCAAGGCAGGGGCTGATGCACATCTTTGGTGGTCAGGTAAAGAAGGGGTTTTGTTAGTAGGGAGTAGTTAGGGATCCAATGCCGAAAACACAAAGTTATCCAAATGAATGTGCATACTTCGCGTTGGGTCTCAGGAACAGGCATATTAGTAATGTCAGCTATGCGTTCAGGCGTTAGTCTGCGACCCTCCTTCGACAGAAGCTGACCTAAGTAGGTGACTTCCTGTCGACAATATTGAAATTTCGAAAGGCACACCTTGTGTCCATGATGAGCCAAATGCAACAATAATTTAACTGGCTTCTTTGCAACCATCCTCAGTGTCCGAAGCCACAAGGAGGTTGTCAACGTACAGCAACAGCACATTACCAGAAGGAAGCTCCAAGAAGTCCATCTGAGCCTTCAAAGCTTGGCTATAAATACTGGGACTTTCTGTATAGACTTGTGGAGCACGGCAGAATCTGAAACTCTGACCGGCTATTGCAAAACCGTACAGATATCGGCTATCTGTGTGGATCGGTATGCTAAAGAAAGCATTCTTTAGGTCAATCACAGAAAAGAATTTGGCAGATGGGGAAGCATTGTCATGATCGTGGTAATATCGGGGACTTC
Source organism: Lissotriton helveticus (assembly GCF_964261635.1). Taxonomy (NCBI): domain Eukaryota; kingdom Metazoa; phylum Chordata; class Amphibia; order Caudata; family Salamandridae; genus Lissotriton; species Lissotriton helveticus. The sequence goes on along the minus strand of NC_136068.1, from coordinate 726,732,139 downwards.
AGGGTACTGGGGAATCACTATTTTATTGACTTCTCTGAGGTCTATCCGAAAGCGGTAAATGTCAGGGTGGGTATCATAAGAGTACACAGGTGTCTTTTTAAGAATAGGAAGAATGGGGCTATTACACACATTCACCACTGTCTCTTCAACCACACCAGGCTTAATCAAATCCTGAAATATTTGTAATAAGGCCCTTTCTCCTGCCTACAAAATCTTATGCTGGGGAATACGTGGCAATTCAGCATTGTCCTTTATCTGATTGGAGACCAGTGGGATCTGACGCAACCCCACATTCATGTTCCCGGTAGCCCACAATGTGGGTGGCACATTTTTTTACCCTGTAGCATCTTTTGCAAAGCATGCTTTTGGCCGGGCTGCCTGCGGTCCAATAGTCATATATAAACCGTCAGGAGAACAAAATATGGTCGCATGTAACCTTTTTAGCAAATCCAATCCCAATACATTTTCCCCACAATTGGACGTCAATAAAAATGGTGAATTAACCGTGAAGGGACCAATAGTCAAGGCGAAAGGTTTGGAAATGGGGCTAACAACCGTCACACCTGAGAAACCAACCAAAACATTATTTTGGCCAGACAGAGCTGCCCCCGGGAACAGTGAACAGGAAACAGAGCTATTCATAGCCCGTGTATCAACAAGAAATTTTTCTGTGGTGCCCTGTAAATCAACAGTGACGTAGGGTCCACACTGATCTATAGGCACCGGAACTGGTCCCTTGCCCTGTCCCTGGCTGGCCTAGCAGTGAGGCAACGCAGTCACCTCCTCCATGTCATAGTCATCATGGTAGTACTGTCGGCTTTGGGGGTTGTCAAAATAGTTCCCACTCTGTCTATTGTACGATGTATCCTCTGACTGCGTCCCCCCTTAGCCTCCCCTCCTCTTCCACATCCTCTAAACCTTCGACCCCTCGGAGCCTCTCCTTTTTGGAACAACTCCGAAGCGCATGGCTTGGTTGAGAGCTTAATCCTTCACTTGATTGTTAGTCAGAAGCTACAAAGAGATATTGTGTCATCCAAAGAGTACATCTGTGCCACAATACTTGATCCACCTTATAAAAAAATACTGGTCACTTTCATTCCATTTTCAGAAATACATGTTTCTGTATAAAAGACGTAGATTATTGATCAAGCAAGAGACCTGGAAGAAGAACGGATGGATATTAGAGTCCTAGGCAGGCGTTCTGGGGTGCAGCCTTCAACTTCCAGAGAGGGCAGTACTGTTGTCTCACAGCAGCCAACACCAGCAACAAGAACAGCGGCAACAACAATGACATGAAAATATTAATCAGATACAACCTCTGCATTGGCTTCAAGTGGCATGCCTTAAGTCGACTGCATAGGTGAAGGCTAAAGATGTTGAACAAGTGGTAGCACCAATGACCATTCAAAGGATGTTCCAAGGCTATCTAGATTACCCAAAAGAGTTCTATGTGAATCAAAACCCATTAATCTACTGGTATGGGAAGATGTGCTAATGGCCAGAGCTCAGCAGTCTGGCAATAAAGTATCTAGCTTGTCCGGTAGACAGTGTGTCTGCTGAGCATGTGTTAAGTACAGCTGGAGCAGTTGTCACAGTGAGAAGGACCAATCTCTTGCCTCAAAGTGTTGAGAGATTGACTATGATCAAAACAAACCAACACTTCAAACCACACAATTACGCTGTTCCTGAAATTTCACAGGTAGAGGAGGAGGCCAATTTGTCAGACTCAAGAGTGTTAGCTGACCAACTTCTTGGTGAACCACCTGACTTTGAGGACAAACGCTACTTTCCTGACTGAGTAGGAAACCATTGAACTTATTGATTATTTATTATTTAACTGCTTTGCCATTTTTTAAAATGGATAAAGATAGAGGAACATTATATATTTTGATTGTGTCTGATTTATTCAGCCCACCATTTTAGGCACATGTATGTATCAATTGGAGATGGACTGGTATGCAGGGAAGAAGCCTCCGCATTCCCTTCAAAGACAGTAGAGACAATGCCTGCCTCCATCCCATGCCTGTCATTCTGTTTTTCATACCCTAGCAGGGCTGCCCCAGTAAAGATCTTGTGATTTATAAGACTGTTAATTTGTTGTTTCCATCAAAAGAGGAGATACAATTGTGTGCCACCGTTCTTATGGAGCAAGTAACTATTGCACCAATGAGTGATTGTGAGCAATGATTAATGAATCATGTGGTGGTACACAGCGAAGGAGAGTGTCAACTAATTTGTAGTTTGTAAACTTGATTTTAATGATTTGCAATGTTTGGGGCCTAATGGGTAATTTCCCCTGAAGGTGATTGGCTCCTCCACACTTAGCAATACTTACTTTCAAGGTTCACTCCTGGCTGAACTTTTGTTTCTGGTTTTGTAGAGGCCAGGCCAGCCAGTTACAAACAAAAATCTGCACAAAATACTAAAGTTCCCTATCTCTTCTTGTTCACCAGCAGCAGTGCACTACAGGTCTCTCACTCTCAATCACATTTGGATTGGGTCGGAATCAGACTATTTCATTACTCGGAGTCAGGTGGGACTTTAAAGGGAAACTAACATGATGATGACTCTAAGAAGCCTACTCAGCCCTGTGGACTGGAGGGAGGTGCTTAGATTTGGGAAAAGCTGCTGAGTGTGTGTACTGGCTCAAATGATAAACTCCTCTATTATGTGGTTACGGTCAGGGGCCTGTTGTAATTGGAGACAGACATGTAAAGTCACATCATCACATGATGCACACACTCTGCTAATTGTTATGATGACAGTTGAGAGATTGATCAGTCAGGTACATGCAGCAACTTGTTCGGGCTTGGTTGCAAAATTGCTCTCACTTCTCAGTTAGTCGCTCATGAGTCATAATGAATTATTGCAGCAGTCTATGTTCTTGCTCTGCCTCTGAGTCTTGGTTCATTTCGCATGAAGTTTACCTTCTGTCCTTCTCCTTAACTCTACAATATAATTTCTGTTTTACAATTTGAAGGCCTTCCCTTCTCTTGCATGATGAGTGAAATCTCCATAACACTCCTGCTTACCTTACCGGACTGAGTCAGCCAGGCACCCCAGAAGACAGACATTCCAAGAAGAATGCAGATGTACTGCCCAATTTTTAATTTATACTGTATGATTAGTTAGTAACTACTGAAGATTAAGAATGAGATTGTGTTTATCTAGGTTGTTGTAGGCAATATAGGCATTGCAATGGCCCCCCAGTGGTCAATATAGTTATAGAGAGTACTAGGACAAGGGTATAACTAACTGGTATACACTTTGATGTATTGGTTAAAAGAAATGGATGCGAGGAGGAGCTACGCAACGATTCAAGATGGCCGCGTAAGCTCCCGGCTCCGTCGACCTCCGCCGGCGGCTCGTGTATCCTGCTACTTATCCTGTACCACCACCGGGCGCCTGAATGCGTGAAGTCTGCCTGACACCGTTGGTGCACTCCCGGTTTTCCTAACTGCTTGGGTGACAGAGTTCTGTCGAGTTTTGTTTTGGGCCTACTCCAGGGCTGCTGCCGGGACCTCGATTTCCTGCCCGCCCGGGTTGCAATCGAACAACAGTGGCTGTGAGTCCGGGGTCTAGTCCGGTCCCCCACCTTCGGATTTTGAGACTTTTCATCGCACTCCAGTCCTTAATTGGTGACGAGGATACGTTATCGTGACGGACGGCGATCATCCTGAACCGCGGTCCGGGGACGCTGCCCGGAGACCTTGCTGGGGAGATGGGGTCGAAGGGCTGTCCCCCGCGGCCGAAGACGGTGTAGTGTTTGCCAGTGGTGAGAGCGCCCGCAGTTTGTATCTGCTCTGTGTGTGCCTAGAGCCTCGGAAGTGAGTCCGGGGCTCGAGTCCTGCTTCGTCCCTGTGGCCCGGGGGATGGAGGGGACGGATGGCGCACCATTGTTGGGGTCCATCATGGCCGCCATAGGGGCGCTCCATACCCAGCTTGCCGTCACGTACGACCGACTCGCGGAGAAGCTGGAAAACACTTGCCTGAGACCGGACGACGACCCGGTGACATGTGTCCGACATCCTTTGATACCGGTGGAGGATTTGACCCATCGTTCTGAGGTTCCCGAGCGGCGGCCTGCCTTGGCTCATTTGGATTCTTTTGGCCCGATTCATGCTGCACCCGCAAATACCAATGGTTTTTCCAACGTGCTCCCTGCCTGGCGGACCTTCGCTGCCTATGGTCCTGGATGCAGTAGAACATCCTTCCGAGACTATTGGAGCAATCAGCATTACTTTTCCATCTTGCCCTGCTGGTTCTGTGGACGCCGCCATTTTGTGCCTGGTCTTTGTTCGGATTTCGCTCCCCCACACCTCCGTGGACATCTTGACTGTCTCCTGCCTATCGTGCTTCGGAGGACATGGGGCTATTCGTGGAGTCGCACTGGCCAGGGCTGACTTCATCTGGTATCCTGCTTTGACACGTCACCACTGCCTCGAACGGACTGCTGTCTTTTTCCCTCGTAATTGTTGTCACTTGGCGACAGGTGTCTTAATGCGGATTTGAACTTGCCTGTGCTCTCAACGGGAGGTGGGTGGTCTTGGTTGATGTCCTCCCCAGCTGGACGCTTGATTCTTGCATCTAATGGTTGGTTGATATGCTTGGGGGAGGTAGCCAATGGCGGAGGGTAAGGGTGTCCGGGAGTGTGTTTGTCGCTCTCCTCCTCCACTTTATAATTTTCCCTTCTGTGGGGCAGTTCCTGGGCGACAGGCACGCTGTTAGTGGGGTTGGCCGTAGCCATTACAGGTGTGCAGGGTGGGGGGTGTGGGGAGGGTTTGTTGTTTTAGTTTGTTTTGTTCTATGGTCCTTTTCTCTTTTCTGTCTGTTCTTGGAGGGTACTCTATCTCTCCAGTGGGGTTGGCGGTTTCTTTTAACTCTTCTCCTTTTTCTATCGGGCGTCTCCACTTGCCTAAGCCTTTCTGTCATTAGAGGGTGGGTTTTTAAGATGGTGCTCTGCTACATTGCTTGCTGCCGTATCGCCTGTTGCTCTGTGGCTGCCTCGGCGACCATATTGTTCGCATTGCTGTGTGGGTTCTCGCCTGATTTTGATTGCTTTGCGGGGTACGTCCCCCCTCATCTTTTCTTTTTACACCGAATGGTGTGACGTCTTTCAGATAGCCGCCTCCACTTCTTCATTATACTTAAAAAACGAAAACCTAATGTATCCTCTTGCCCTGGGGTGCCCATAGCCACGTGTGGTGGTCGTGCTGTTTATCCTTTTTCATTGATTTTTTGTCCGACTCATGGTTTCTTTGATTTGATTGCGGCCGGCCCCTGTGGTTGTGGGCCTGCGCATGTACCAACTTGCATATTTCAATAAAGGTTTAAAAAAAAAATAAAAAAAAAAATGGATGCACTAAAAGGCAGCAGTGCAAAGTAAAAGTGAAAGTAATAGAATAATTATTCCCTTTAATTTTTCTTAACAATATTAATAAAACACACCCTCTGCACCCATAACAGGCCCAACCCTCTTCCCAAACAAATCACCCATCACCAACCGAAGTCCAAAATGCCGAAAGGAAAGTCCAACACAATATCCCATTCCCTTACCAATTCCCACTCTCTCAATCCACAACAAAAGTCCCTCCCACCAAAGCAAAAAAGAAATAAAGGGCTTCAGAGGGCATCATCTATGTGGGTCCAAAGGCTTCCCAACTCCTGGTAAAGGCTTGCCACCTTCTGGTGAAGCAGTGCCAGCGCTTGAAGCATGTAGCATTAAAAGAAGGCCTGGGTGGTAAATTCCGTCCCGCATCCGGAATTTGGATAAATTTGCGATCCGCGGCTTCGTGGAATTTTTTGCTTGTTTGCGCTTTCAAAATGCGTGTTCACCAGATATTTCTCCTGAGCATGCAAACAGTGTTCACTAACAGGAAAAAAGCATCACAAATGGGCAAAACAAGCAATTTGGCGTGTTCGCTGAACTTTTGAGTGCTCGCGGAGATTTTTTACCGTTTCACTGAGATTTGCGTAGCACAACTATGCAAATTCTGCCCACTGTTAGTTGGAAGCTCTCTGGGTAGTGGGCGGGCAGCAGTGGTGGTTCATGCAGATCCCAGCTGCTGGCAACCCTGGTGATGTTGTGGTTGGGATGGAGGTTCTAGCAGCTGGCTGGAGGAACTGGGGCCAGGGGCAGTGGGAGATGCCTTCTCCCGCCTCCTCTCCCCCTCTAGAGCCACCAGCCGACAATATTTGGTCTCAATAGCCCCCATTCCTTGCTGCCTCGGCCAGGCTGCTGTCTCCTGCCAAGATGGTTGTGGTTGTGAACCAGCAGGAATAGCTATATCAAGAAAGAAAAAAATGCTAATTGTAAACAATGCTCTGTGCAAACACTTGTTTGGATAGTGGCCGAGCTGAAGCTCATTGCTGGTCCCTTAAGGTCATTAGATTTTTTGAAGTGGTTCATCACAAGGCCAGGTTTTACCAACACAGAAACACTGACTTGCTGCAAAGAATTAAGCCAGAATACCACCAAATTAAAACTAATAGATTTTCTCTTTTAAAGGATTTTCATAGTGAAAGAAACTAACCAGACACTTTGAAAACAATTACCTCTCATGAATGAGTAAGGCATTATGCACTATGCAGCACAAGTATTCTTGTGGTGCTAAATGAATGGAATCATGCTAGCACATCAGGTGCGTTGCTACTCTTTGCAGTCTGCAGCTGGGACAGCTGTAATGGACACATTTCTTGCTTAAATTATAATGGCCTTGCTCTTTTCCGACTGGCTTTCAGTTCTACCCTGACTCCAAAGAGGCAGATGAATAATAATAATTCTACATCACATATAAAATGCAGATATCCTGTCTGCTGTAAGTAGACAGTGAGAAGAACTATGCTGTACAGTACAGGGAAAGGAATGGGATATCGACTTTATTTGGCACATTTTTCATAGAGTAACCCATCAGCCAAATTTGAAATCTGCCAAATAGTTTCACATTACTCCCTGACCTCGCCCTCCATTACAAATAATTTTCAACAAATACCTTCACTTGGTAGTAAGTAAATGTAACTTATTCCACTGCACAGTAAGTTAGAGGGATTAGGATGAGTAGGTAGATATTCTGTTATAGAATAGTGTGGTGTCATTGAACATCATGTGCTAAGCTTTGGCTTAGTCAGGCACTTTAGTTGACGAATGTCGAAAGGGAAAAAGTAAAACAGGTGTAAATCCATTATGGAAGCCATGAAATATATTAATATAAATCAGTTGTACAGAAAAATGTGGCACATGCCAAAAATCAGTTTTTCAATGTTTTTAGTAGGCTGGGACACAACGTGGAAAAGAAAAAAGGAGTGAAGGACTTGGAGGTGACTAGGTGGGTACCGGGAAACACACCTTGTTTTCAGGTTTGTAGTGCAATGAAAACTTTGTAAATGGCACATTAACTGAATCAGATGCACAACTCAAAGCCAACACTGCAGTGCTAATTTGAACCATGCTGCAGTCTGGTCACATGTGGCAAAATGCCATGGGCAGGGTGGTGATGAATGATAATGGGTGGGTTACCTACCTCGCTTAGCAAAATCAGTGAGTCTACTTAATTTGTCAATAAGCAAACAATGTGATTTACAACTAACCATCCCTGCCACTGCTGGGACTTCCCCTCCAACCACCTCCTCTGCCACATCTGGAGCACTGGTGCTGCTGCTTGCCCCAGCACAGGTGGTCTGTGTGGCTCGAAAAAACATTACACATTATAGATTCCAGATACGTCTCCCCTTAATATTTTATTTTACCAAAATACAACCACAATACCTTACTACAGTTCGATTAGCAGTATCTTCTATCAAAACTATAACTTTGGGCATTTTGTTTGTTAACAATGCTAGAATAGCCAGGTAGCCACGACAACAAGAATCATTTTGTGATGAAGGGGCAGATTTATGATAACTCTGAGTCATTTAAGTGTACTGAAGAGGTAGAATAAATTGGTCAATTAAGAATATATGGTCTTGGCCGGCAGATGCAATGGGAACTCATACTTCCCTGCCATGCTGCACTGTCATGGAAAGCGCTGGTACACTGTATAAATTAATTGTAACACAACATTGGAGTGTTCACCATGACCATGGTCACTCTCTTGTTGTATCTGTTTAAGCATGAACAAGAAAAAGATAGCCTTCTCAACAAACATACAAGGTGAAAAATAGCTTACTTGGGCCTGCAATCTTCACAGTAGAGTACCAAAAATATGTTCCCTTAGTCTTACTTAACAACAAGGGGTGGTGATGGACAGAGTTTCTGAATTAAGCAGAATACTCTCACCCAGTCAAGAGATCAGGGCTAGATCCAACACCGTTTTTTAGCTCACTGCACCATCCCAGTTCAGAACCTGGCTATATGCAAATTAGTCTGTTCCTGTCCCAGTGCATGATGGGAACAGGGCAAACCAAACTACCAAGCCAATTCTTACACTGGGAAGGAAACAAGCTTCCGGGGACCGGTTTCTGGCATTTCAGCCGTCGTCGGCCCGGCTTGCTTGAATCCTGATGGTGCAATGAGCAAGGGACTCACATCTGAGTATACCCTTCCACGCTTAGGGTGGACAAAATCTTTAACAACAAGGGGTGGTGATGGACAGAGTTTCTGAATTAAGCAGAATACTCTCACCCAGTCAAGAGATCAGGGCTAGATCCAACACCGTTTTTTAGCTCACTGCACCATCCCAGTTCAGAACCTGGCTATATGCAAATTAGTCTGTTCCTGTCCCAGTGCATGATGGGAACAGGGCAAACCAAACTACCAAGCCAATTCTTACACTGGGAAGGAAACAAGCTTCCGGGGACCGGTTTCTGGCATTTCAGCCGTCGTCGGCCCGGCTTGCTTGAATCCTGATGGTGCAATGAGCAAGGGACTCACATCTGAGTATACCTTTCCACGCTTAGGGTGGACAAAATATTTAACAACAAGGGGTGGTGATGGACAGAGTTTCTGAATTAAGCAGAATACTCTCACCCAGTCAAGAGATCAGGGCTAGATCCAACACCGTTTTTTTAGCTCACTGCACCATCCCAGTTCAGAACCTGGCTATATGAGGCTAAATAGCGGTGATGGATCAAGCCCTGATCTTTGGACTGGGTAAGAGTGGTCTGCTTAATTCAGACACTCTGTTCATCACCACCCCCCTTTTCTGAATCGTTTTTGGCCACTATAGGTGTGGCAGGGTATACTCAGACATGAGTCCCTTGCTCACTGCTCCATCAGGATTCAAGCAAGCCGGGCCGACGACGGCTGACATGCCAGAAACCGGTCCCCGGAAGCTTGTCTCCTTTCTGGTGAAGAATTGGCTTGGTAGTTTGGTCTGCCCTGTTCCCATGATGCACTGGGCCAGGGACAGACTAATTTGCATATAGCCAGGTTCTTAGCTGGGATGGGCCAGTGAGCTAAATAACGGTGATGGATCAAGCCCTGATCTTTGGACTGGGTAAGAGTTGTCTGCTTAATTCTCACACTCTGTTCATCACCACCCCCTTTTCTGAATCGTTTTTGGCCACTATAGGTGTGGCAGGGTATACTCAGACATGAGTCCCTTGCTCACTGCTCCATCAGGATTCAAGCAAGCCGGGCCGACGACGGCTGAAATGCCAGAAACCGGTCCCCGGAAGCTTGTCTCCTTTCTGGTGAAGAATTGGCTTGGTAGTTTGGTCTGCCCTGTTCCCATGATGCACTGGGCCAGGGGCAGACTAATTTGCATATAGCTAGGTTCTGAGCGGGGATGGGGCAGTGAGCTAAATAACGGTGATGGATCAAGCCCTGATCTTTGGACTGGGTAAGAGTGGTCTGCTTAATTCAGACACTCTGTTCATCACCACCCCCTTTTCTGAATCGTTTTTGGCCACTATAGGTGTGGCAGGGTATACTCAGACATGAGTCCCTTGCTCACTGCTCCATCAGGATTCAAGCAAGCCGGGCCGACGACGGCTGAAATGCCAGAAACCGGTCCCCGGAAGCTTGTCTCCTTTCTGGTGAAGAATTGGCTTGGTAGTTTGGTCTGCCCTGTTCCCATGATGCACTGGGCCAGGGACAGACTAATTTGCATATAGCCACGTTCTGAGCTGGGATGGGGCAGTGAGCTAAATAACGGTGATGGATCAAGCCCTGATCTTTGGACTGGGTAAGAGTGGTCTGCTTAATTCAGACACTCTGTTCATCACCACCCCCTTTTCTGAATCGTTTTTGGCCACTATAGGTGTGGCAGGGTATACTCAGACATGAGTCCCTTGCTCACTGCTCCATCAGGATTCAAGCAAGCCGGGCCGACGACGGCTGAAATGCCAGAAACCGGTCCCCGGAAGCTTGTCTCCTTTCTGGTGAAGAATTGGCTTGGTAGTTTGGTCTGCCCTGTTCCCATGATGCACTGGGCCAGAGACAGACTAATTTGCATATAGCCATGTTCTGAGCTGGGATGGGGCAGTGAGCTAAATAACGGTGATGGATCAAGCCCTGATCTTTGGACTGGGTAAGAGTGGTCTGCTTAATTCAGACACTCTGTTCATCACCACCCCCTTTTCTGAATCGTTTTTGGCCACTATAGGTGTGGCAGGGTATACTCAGACATGAGTCCCTTGCTCACTGCTCCATCAGGATTCAAGCAAGCCGGGCCGACGACGGCTGACATGCCAGAAACCGGTCCCCGGAAGCTTGTCTCCTTTCTGGTGAAGAATTGGCTTGGTAGTTTGGTCTGCCCTGTTCCCATGATGCACTGGGCCAGGGACAGACTAATTTGCATATAGCCAGGTTCTTAGCTGGGATGGGCCAGTGAGCTAAATAACGGTGATGGATCAAGCCCTGATCTTTGGACTGGGTAAGAGTTGTCTGCTTAATTCAGACACTCTGTTCATCACCACCCCCTTTTCTGAATCGTTTTTGGCCACTATAGGTGTGGCAGGGTATACTCAGACATGAGTCCCTTGCTCACTGCTCCATCAGGATTCAAGCAAGCCGGGCCGACGACGGCTGAAATGCCAGAAACCGGTCCCCGGAAGCTTGTCTCCTTTCTGGTGAAGAATTGGCTTGGTAGTTTGGTCTGCCCTGTTCCCATGATGCACTGGGCCTGGGACAGACTAATTTGCATATAGCCAGGTTCTGAGCTGGGATGGGGCAGTGAGCTAAATAACGGTGATGGATCAAGCCCTGATCTTTGGACTGGGTAAGAGTGGTCTGCTTAATTCAGACACTCTGTTCATCACCACCCCCTTTTCTGAATCGTTTTTGGCCACTATAGGTGTGGCAGGGTATACTCAGACATGAGTCCCTTGCTCACTGCTCCATCAGGATTCAAGCAAGCCGGGCCGACGACGGCTGAAATGCCAGAAACCGGTCCCCGGAAGCTTGTCTCCTTTCTGGTGAAGAATTGGCTTGGTAGTTTGGTCTGCCCTGTTCCCATGATGCACTGGGCCAGGGACAGACTAATTTGCATATAGCCATGTTCTGAGCTGGGATGGGGCAGTGAGCTAAATAACGGTGATGGATCAAGCCCTGATCTCTGGACTGGGTAAGAGTGGTCTGCTTAATTCAGACACTCTGTTCATCACCACCCCCTTTTCTGAATCCCTTAGTCTTACAGCACCAGTCCTCAAGATTTAAGGCAGAGGGAGAGGAAAAGCATACTAACAGCCCAGAAGAAAGATTCAGTCTACTACATGTAGGAGGAAGTCAGCTACAGACACATGCAATTCAGAAAAAAGGGATGATGCAGAGATAACAAACTTTAGATGGAAGAAGAGTTGAAAAAAACAGACAGTATAAAAAAGTAAACAAGGCAAAATTAGCTTAATAGTGGGAAGAAGTAAAAATTAGGAAACTAATAATTACAAGAGGATTTACAGGGACCAGCAGAACTATTGGCCGTGGCATTGGTGGTGGTGGTAGTTACACCCATAGCATCAGTGGCGGTGACAGACCCTTCACCTGTCTTAGACAAAGCCTTCTTGCTCTTGGGTGTTGATATAAGGAATACATAAGATTAAAAAACAGATTAGTGGAACAGTTAATCTGCCCAAAAATATTTTGACAGGCAAATGCAGTAGCATTGTACTTTTCTAAATCAGATTGCCTTTAGTACTATTATTAAGTTTGCCTAGTCCTAATTTCTTAAACTAAGCCCAATTCCTAATTCCCTGAACCTAAAATACATTTGAAACCACTAATGCATTGCAACAGATAATCTTTCCTTCTGAACCCCCTTTGATGGGCCAACTCAGTCTCCATTTTCAATGCATAGATGCATACTACACATTACTGTGAGTTTGGGACTGTATGAGCTACATAAAGAAAGACACATAGAACATTGACTGACTGATGTTATCACTACCACTATCTTCGTGACAGGACAGAGGAGTCTGCATGGCTTCTTAAATAATCAGCCAAACCTAGTGCGGACAAGTGCAATTAGGTAGTGCTGTGTACCTGGCTAGCTAAAACTGGACCACATAATATTCGTAACTTAAACTTAACTTACCTCTGAGTGTGAGCAAAATGCTATTTGAAAAAAAATATTAGCATTGAACAACACAAAATAAATAATTACTCACCAAGGCCCACAACCTCATTGCCCAGCAGGTCAACAGATCCTATTTCCTATCCAGTACATTGGCCCAGTGGTGCATCAGCTACTGCATACAGTGCTGGACCCCAGTGCTCCGGTGCACACTGGCGTACTCTCCCCCACAGCAGCTGTTGTACTTACAGGGCGTACACCACCTTCCAGGCCTGCTGCCACCATGGAGGGCAGGTGGCACTGCACATAAAAAATAAGTGCAGCCACCTCTGCCTCGGAAAAAATGGGGCGGCACTGCACCCTTTGGTGGCGGCAGCGACTGAAAGGTCTGCGGCTTGAAGTAGCCACATTGGCACCGCTGCGTGCTGCTTATCCCTGCTCCTCTGACACGGTGCTAGGTAGGAATAGGAAGTAAGAAGGAAGTAAGAGAACAGAGAAGCTGAAAGGAGGAACTAAGGAAAGGAAGAACTAAGGAAAGGAGTAAGTAAGAAAGTAGTAAGGAAAAACAAAGAAAAGTGCAGAAAGTCATTGGAAAAAGTGGAAAAAACATAAAATACACAAGCACAAAGACACACACTGATGAAAATAGAGTAAATTAATGGTGGATGTGTGGGATAGGGGAGGATTAAATTGATATTAGAGGGATACAAAAATCAGGCTCTTCACCATGCAGAGAACAGGTAAAACAAAATGGCAGCGCCCATGAGGACAGCACCATGCCATTTGCACTGATTTTTCAATGTGGAACGCGGTACCGGCCTAAAATATTAGCTCGACCAACAAGCTTCTTTCTGTTCGTTCTTGGAGTTCCGAATCTTGTGTTTTTTGGGGAACTCTACGGAGTTCCTCCCAGGTCTATACACAACCAAAACCTAAAACGCCATTCAAAGAAACGAAAGTGCGATAGAAGAAGCCATTTTTATTTCTTTTGGAGATGCCCAACACAACGTAACTTTGTTATACAAGGTAGCCGCAAGAAAGACTGGTCTAAGATTATTCTGCTTGAGGTTTTTTTTTAGGGATGTCACTAAAATATTGTTTCAACTTCCTTTGGTTTCCTCCAGTTTTTTGAGCTTGGATTTAAGAAGAAGTTTTAAAAAAAGGACCTTTAAAACCCGGATTTAGTGCACATGGCTTCATTAGATGACAAGGTATTCCTGATTTTGATTAATGAGTTCAGTAATGTAAAACTTTATAATATGCCATAAATATTACTTTGTCAAAGTATGATTGTTAGTCTTCAGGAACAAATAGTTCAGAAAAAAAAGAGCACACTAACTTGCACACACTTTCACAATTTAGACTGCAGCTGTGGTTCAGCTCAGCGCCCTGCCTTTCACAGCATTTTCAGGCTAAGACAGCAGGCACTGTAATGTCACAACTCAACTGTAATAACATATTACAATGGAGTGCCTATGCAATTTTCCTTTTACACATGACAAATGATGTGACAACCAGAGTGTATTAAGAAAAAAAATGCATGCTTCTATGTACCATAAAGTAATAAAAGTCATAAGGCTGATTCCGAGAATAAGCTGTACATCTTGACCAACCAAGAATGGCTGCAGATTTATATTGGAATTCTCAAAATGTTTCCATAATACACCAATAAAATTGTGTCAGTTGCAGCTTTACCAATTGAATCCTCGAAAAGTTTGGAGAATTACATTTTCTCAAGCCAAAACTCTCACAAGTACTTTTTGACTGATAAAACGTAATAAATGCAAATGCTTGATACCTTTTTCTCTTTGGGTAAAACATGTTTTCCATGGAGACTCAAATTTTCCTATATCCCTACAATATAGGCGGTGCTCTTTTTTCCTTCCCACTCTGAAAGGTCACTTAACCCAACCAATTCCAGACCAAGAATGACTCAAAACGAAGTTTAGGAATAACCAAAAATATGTAACATTAGTTGTTCACAGCCATCCATGCCATTTCCATACTCTCTGGCAGTGGGTGATTTAGGACCTCACTTGCAGGTGGATGGACAAGGACTACTTAGCAAAAATATGCAGATGCTCCATGTGCCCATCTCTCAGTTACCATATTTCATTTAGAAGTGGAGGAGGTACTCTGTTTCTCACAGTAGAGCCTAAGTCCACTCTGACATTGAAAACTCTCATTGGAGGGCCTGTTGCTACAGGACTTCTAGGTGCTCGGCACTGGAAGTCACTCCGGCCTAAGTTGCAGTTTCAAGTTCTGTTTTTTCCTGTGCTGGTCCCCATTATGGCATGGTGGTCCCAGACAGGAACAAAAGAACCATGTATCTCATGTACCTGCATGGCCTGGTGCAACTGCGACATTAATTCTATGGGAGGGGGGGGGGTATCTTTGTAAAACAAAATGCTTGCATGATATTGTGGGGCAGTCAGTCCTGATCAAATTGCCCAAACATGCTCCCACTCTCTTATCCAAGCACTTTCACCAAAATCGCCTCTCTGTGCAAGTGCAAAGGTTTAAATATAGCAGGCAGGTGACAGCATAGCCCCTGGGGCTTGGTGGCGCACCCACCTGATTCTAAATGAGCCCATTACTCACAGATGACCTAAGCATGAGCAAATACTTTAAAACTTCCAAACCTTTTGCTACTCATAAAAGAAACTACTCACACACATAAGTTATACTTACCTGTGCAATCAAATAATTTACTAATCGAATCCTTATGAATATTTTACAGAAGTAACTAGAATGCACCAACTTGAGTTCTAGCAGGAACAAAACACTGTAGACAATATCCCACAATGTCTTGAATGTTATCAAGTCCTAATCTGCTGACAATATCTGCAGGCAGAGAAAATCATTCATGTACGTAGGTGTGTCGCAGTTGTAAAGCCAGTGATTCACAAAAAAACCGGTTTTTAATCACGAAACACATTTTTAAAATGTATCAAAACGTTTTTAAGAGTTGGACAATCCATTTTTACTCATAAAGGAGCTTTTTTGTTCCGTTAAGAAGTCCCATCCTGTTTGGGATTCGAAAAGGCATGTATCAATGGTTTGTGAGGACAACTGAGATCAAAACCATTGGTTATCAACCTCTATGTTTTTTTAAAAACTGTTTTTATTGGCATTTCCTCATCACTATACCAGTAACAGAATGATACACCGAGCCATCATGTTTATCATGCAGCCTTAGGTAGTGGGTGGCATCTCAACACTAAAACACTGAAATTTCAATACGCATTTGAAGAGATATTGGTCACATAAGAGATTCCACCTGCGACAATCCGCACCATCAACGAGCATGTAGTCTACCGCAACATGTGTCATCTATCCAGAGAATATGCAGACAGCAAGAAAACAACAGGTTAACCAACAGTGTAGGATTCGGTAGCAACAGGTGCGGCCCCCATCTAGGAACATTTTTTTGATAATAGGGCTCACACATGAACACTGCATCCAGCAACAGCACACACTAGAGGCGATCTTTCAAATCTTCAAGCAACCAATTACGGTGACCTTTTCAAAGCGGGTTCTCAGTCCTACTCTTACTCTTGCTTCTAGTCAGCCATTCTGTCCTCATTCCCAGATCTAGAGCTCCTTGAAGGTAAATGACCATGACTCACAGGGTTCTCCAGGATTTCCATCCATAGTGGCGCTATAGGCCTTCTCTGTACTACCTGTGCCTCTCCCCTGCCCCCGGAGTGCCTGGTCTTCTGCCAGGCCCCATTCCCTAACACTTGACTCCCACTATGCCACCACTGGGCCAGTCCCCAACCTCTAAGTCATGGAAACCTCTCTCTTGGCCAATATTAACCCTGAATCGAGGAAGCAGTTCCCCACTTTCCTTTGCTTCGGACTTGGGAAGCATCCCAGTAGGCAGACCTCTAAAGTACATGGCACACCCAGTCGAGCATTTCACTCAGCATCTGTACCAACAAGATCCAGACCATATCGTCATATGACAGAAATCAGCCCCTGCTAATGCTCAGCAGGAGCAGCATTTACCTTCCCCCTATATATCTTAGTGAGCCTTTTTGGGAATGAGATAATTTTGGTGAAGGTAGTTGAATTGTAGAACCTTAAAACAGGACATTCTGGAAACCCTCTGTAGATAAGCCATCTTCTTTGCCCAGTCTGGGTCTGATATATCCCTGCCCAATATGTCAGACCACCATTGCCAAAGGGCAAGCAGTGACTTCCACACCATCTCATTAAGGGTACATATAACCATTTAACAGAATGTCTACTCTTTCCCAGAAACAGTAGTAGACATTATGTGTCCGGGGCTCATCCATCCCCACATCACAAAGGACCTTGAAGATCCAGATTAATGCCTCATATGAAAGGAATTGGTCAAGGACAACCCACACATCTCAACAAGGACCTCTAAGGGCATCACTGTGGAGGCATCAAAGCAGTTGCCAGTTGTCACCAGCCCTACCTCCATCCAAGCTGCCAGATGTGTTGCTGAGAAGAATGTGGGGTGTCCCCTTGTGGTAGTCCCCCCAGTGGAAGGTCAGGGGTGCACAACAGGCACCCAAAAAGCCACTAAGCCCTCCACCACCAGCTCTAGAGCACTGTCACCATGAGCATGACAACCCTCCCTCTCCTTTCGACATTGCAACAAAACTCGGGCCATCAGTGCTCTCTGATGAAACATAAATTTCATAGGCCTTTGTTCTGCCGAGTTCTTACCGTCCGTGACCATGTGATCCACTGTTGCTGGGCAGCCAGATAGTATAGTTCAAAGTCCAGCACACCCAGACCACCCTTCAGAATGTCCCGCCAATGTGTGTCCAGGAATACCCTGAATTGGCCTCCGTATCATATACGCTCCCTCAACAACGAGTCCAATTGTCAAAGCCAACTGACAGGAACCCAGACAGAGAGATTGATGAAGAAATAAAGCAAATGTAGTAGCATGATTATCTTAGCTAACGTGATCTACACCATAATGGGAATTCATACTATTCACCAGAGGGCCACGCGGCCCCACAAGGAGCAGAGTACCACTGCCAAGTTGCTCACCCAAAGGCCGTCTAGGGTGTGCTATATTTGAATCCCCAAGTACAAGAATGTTGAGGGGGCCCAGCCGATTGCTGATATCAGATTCCATATTCTACTCGAGCTGGGAATTATTGGAACGACTCAAGTCTTCGTCAAGTTCACATTAAGCCCAGATATACCCCTTAAAGTTGTGTAAGAACTGCAACATGAATGGAACGTCCGCATCCATCTCAGACACATACAGCAGCAAGTCATCAGCGAAGAGGGATATTGAATGTTCAGTACCAGCCACTCAAATATCCCTCACCAGACCTCGCATCCTACACAGCTTCGCCAGCAGTTCAACAGCAAGAGCAAATAAAAGCAGGGACAATGAGCACCCCCTCTAGACCCTGGCAAACATCATAGTAACTGGACACTGCCCAGCCTGTTTGGACCCGGGAAGTGGGTTCAGCCTACAACAGATGAACCCATGACTGCCTCCAGGTATGCCCAGCTGACGGTGTCAAACACCTTTTACTCATCTACAGCTATGAGACCCGCCTTGCTTTTCCCATCTTGCTGGGGAGCAAGGAGCACCATGTACATTCAGTGCAAACTGAAGGAGGTATCATACTGTGGAATGAACCCACATTGATCAGTGTGGACTAGTGCTCCCATGTGCGGTTGTATGCGTGAGGTAAGTATCTTGCTAAGAATCTTAACATCCATGTCCAACATGGACATCAGCCGATACACCATAGTGGGTGCCCCCAGTGTGATAGTCTTGGGGAAGGGGACAACCGTTGCACCGTATTATACATATCAGCTAGTCATGGTGCCAGCAGTCCTGTGAATGCGGAATACAGTTCAGCTGGTAGGGCATCAGGTCCCGATGTCTTCCCCTGTGCCATGTCTCTAAAGGCACCCTTAATTTCCTGAGGCATGATGGGACCCCCCAGCTCTTCTGCAGCAACCGAAGCCAAGCCCGCAGCATCAGGGATGACTGAGATGTGTCCTGCATTTCCCATAGAGTTCAGTATACTACAATTGAAAGTCATCATTGATATCTGCTGGGGAGAACACCTGCTTCCCATCCAGCCGGGACAGACACGTAATCGGGATCCAGCATACCTCGGGACACACCAGCCAGGCCAATAGTCTACTCACTTTTCTCTCACTATCATGTTACAGAGCAACATCATTTTTATTGTAATGCCACTAGAACGTCTTCAGAATAAAGTTGTAGCATTTCCTAACTTCCACCCTCAGTGTTTCCGATGCAGGATTGGTTTCCACACTGTTGGCCAGGTTGTGTATGGCCTAACCTAATGACACTAGTTTTGGACCAAGTTTCCTCTGTACTCCCACTGTTGCGCCCATGCAGTCTCCCCTAATAACCTGCTTAAAGGCCTCCCATTCAACATGACAGTCAGAGGCCATGATGGTATTCTGAGCAAAATAACCTAAAATTGCCTCTCATTGGCCTTCTCAGTTGGCCTTATCTTCCAGGGCACTGGGGCAGAAGCGCCACAAAGGGATCACTAAACTAGGCACCCTCCACCTCAATCCCATCAGGAGCAGGCAGTGGCCCAAGACAGTGCGGCTTAGGTGTTCAGTGTGGTGGACAATCTGAGAGAGGGTTGCTGAGCTTAGGAACATATATATTCGGACATGAAGGGCTTACAAACCAGAGTATAAGGAGCAATTCCTCTACCCACCATGTTGTGTCCTCCAGAGATGCTCAAACGCCCAACCGGTCGAGCAGTCCCAAAACCCCTCAGCGATCCTGTGTTCTAGGACCCCCGGGAGTGGTGGGGTGGAGCAATTGAGGATGGTAAATAACACACAATTAATGTCTCCCCTAATAAGCATTTCACCCCATGCAGAAAATCTAACTGCCCCTGCAAGCGAGACAAAAAAGGGAGCTGATCCTGGATAGTGATGTACACAAAGCCAATTATCAAAAGGTTCAGCATCTAGCCGCCCCTCCACTTGGACATATCTGCTATCTCTCTCCCCCAAACCTGCACAGCCTCAAAGGGGACCACTGCTCTAACCCACATCAGAGCTTCCAGATCAGAGGTGGAATCTCCTATGGTGTACACTTGTCCTCTCCATTGTCACTGCAGCAGCTGCGCTTCAACAGTAGTGAGGTGTGTCTCCTATAAAAGAGCTATATGCACTGCCCTGCATATCAGAAATATATGTAGCTTGTGTCTTCGAGCTGCCATCGACCTCTGTGTTGGGGTGATAACTGGTTTGCAAAGGTGAAGCTGCCCCGTGGGTTTTGCCTTTGGGAATCATGTCAGCAACCTTGGTGGGAGCAGCAGCCTCCCCCAAAGCTTCTAGCATGATGGCAGTAGGCGGTAATAGTCTAGAGACTGCTGTCTTCTACAGCTGTAGTGTTCCCAAAGACGAAACATATTTTAAAAAAAAGGTTTTGTTGAGACAGAAAAACGAAATAAAGCACAATACAAAAAATTTCAATCATAATAAAACCATAAATCATACATAAAGCAACATTTACAACCAAAATTCCTAATAAAACCAAGAGCAATCAAAGGTATATAATGAACAATTAATGTGAAACATAAGGGGGGGAAGGTTCCATATCTCATCTTCATTAAGTGGCTAGGTTGGTTATATCGGTGATAATTCACTATAAGGCTATTGTTAGGGTGTGAGTCGTGAGGTTAGATTAGGTGCTTCTATGGCAGGTGTTCAAACCTTTTCAGGGGTTGATCTGAGCTCTTTGTTCTTGGGTGCTATCTGTTGGCTTGATGAAGGAGTTTGAGATGCATTAGGGGTCTGTTGTAGGTAAGTACAATAGACACACCAAATATCTTTTGGTCTTGAGTATGGGGGCTGAAGCATGGCATACATTTCAGACTGTAAACTCCAATAGGCCATACTGCTTGCCCATGCCATTTTCTTAGGCCCTAGTCTTGCTCCCCAGTGCACTGCTACCTCTCTTTTTGCCAGCATCAGGGCAATGGCTACAAATCTGCGGAAGCAGGAATTACTCCTGTTGACAAGGCCTATGCGTCATAGATGTGGAGAGGGAAGGAGGGGTGCTGCTATAATTTTTGCTATTGTTTGAAAAATATCTAGCCAAAAGGGCAGTACTTGTGGACGCGACCAGGCCATGTCTTCCATGTCGCATTGTGTAGATTGCATTTGGGGCAGTTGGATGACTTTGAGGGGTCAAACCTGGCTGATTGTCAGGTTGTGATGTAAATCCTGTGAATGAATCTAAAATGAAGGAGCTTGTGTCTGGAGATATTTTCTGAATTTGGTCAAGGCAGAATGTCCATTCCTTATCTGTCACTGCGTGCCCCAGATCCTCCTCCCATCGTTGCCTCTCTCCCCTGTCTCGTACCTTTTTAAGCGCTATACAGGCTTTGTACAGTTCAGTTACCAGGTGTGTTCCTTCTGAATCTGTGATAAGAAGAGTAAGTGGGGTAAATTCAGCGTACGGGGATGGAATAGTAGTGACTGCAGAGCAGAGCGACCCCAACAGTCTTGTGATCAGAAACTTGTCCATGTGAGTGCTGTGAAGTCAGAAAGTGGTCGTACCCAACCATTGGGAATAAAGAACCAAGAGTGTTTAGCCCTAACTTGGTAAGTGTATTCTGCACCACTTTTTCAGTGGTGAGTGGGAGGAACGGGTTGTTGAGCAGGGGGATATTTGGCAAATACATCGGCCCAGCTCCCAGCTTAGTGTTGAGTTTACACCAAGCCCAACAAGTGGTAGTAAGGGGCTGAATGTCCTGCGGGTTTAATGATAAGCCCTTAGGGAATAGGGCTTCCAATGGCGTGGGGGCTACTAGTTCCCTATCCGGTTTTGTGTAGGGTATGGGGGCATCCGGGTGGCACCAGTGTTGCACATATTGTACTTTGGCCACTAAAAAATAAAGTTGAGGATCTGGAACTGCAAATCCTTCTCGGCCATATGGAAGCATCAGCGTATCCCATGAGACTCTCGGCCTGCGACCGCCCCACTCTAATTTGATAAGGAGACTTTGTAGCTGACAAAAAAACATGTTAGTGAGCGGAATGGGTATGGTGCTGAACACATATAGGAACCGGGGCAGTACCTTAATTTTGATAAGTGCCACGCGGCCTGCCAAGGATAGTGGAAGTTGTATCCACCTCCCAACCGGTGTGGTAAGCTGCTCAATCGCAGGGCCGTCATTTAAGCGTAGAACTTGGTCTTCGTCTCTCTGGAGGTGGATCCCAAGATATTTAGTGGTGTCATCCGCTCTCGGCAGGGGCAGTTCAATCTTGTCAGCTACAGCTGCATCCGTGATGGGGAGAAGGACGACTTTCCCCAGTGTATATTGAGTCCCGACATGTCCCCAAATCGGCCAATCTCCCCTATAAGTGGTTGCAAATTATCTTTAGGGTGTCTCACGAAAAGTAGGATATCATCTGCATACATGGACCTTAGCAGAGGGCCATCAGGAAACTGAAAGCCATGGAATAAGTGTGTGTCTTGCATATGACGGAACAACGGATCTAAATCTATAATAAATAGTAACGGGGATAGCGGGCAGCCCTGTCATGTTCCACGCGCAATAGGAATGGGGGTGACGGAGAACCATTAACTCTAAGTAGAGCTGTGGGGGATGAATAAAGTAATGAAATCAAGGCTATAAAATTTAGGGGAAGACCTAGTTTGCGCAGTGTAGCCATGAGAAAAGGCCACTCAAGTGAATCGAAGGCCTTTTACCCATCTAGAAGCGCTACAGCTGCTGGAGTAGTGGGTTCGCTCCGGTTTATAACCGAAAAAAAAAGTACGGATATTGAGGGCTGTAGAGCGGTGCGGGATGAAGCCAGATTGGACTAGGGAGATTATTTGTTCTAGTAGCAGGGATAGACTAGTGGAAAGCATTTTGGTGAGGATTTGAGTATCAAAATTTATGAGGAGATGGGGCGGTAAGACGAACAGTCCGTGGGTGTCTTTCCCTGCTTGAGTAAAAGAGAAATGGCCACCTCTCTCATAAAGGGAGGGAGGGCGCCGGTTTCCAGGGCCTCTGCGTAGACTTCTAAGAGCTGTGGCGCTAGACTCTCCCTGTAGGCCTTGTAGAAGTCCCCCGATAGTCCATCAAGTCCCGGTGCCTTAGAGCCTGTAATGGCATCTATAGCATTCTTAATCTCTTCCACTGTGAAGGAGTCTGCCAGGAAATCCGCTTGCCTCCTGGTGAGCCAGACCGTGGCAACATCCTCTAAATATGTAACGTGTTGAGAAAAGTCAGCGGAGAGCGTGGTGGAGTAAAGGGAGCTGTAGTATGCTACCAGTTCAGCTATTATGTCAGTGTCATCAGTCGCTACCGTATCATTTGCACGTGTAATTGCCGCTATGTGCCCATTTCCCCTGAGGGAGGCGCAAAAGTCGTGCAAACATCCTTCCGGGGAGCTCCCCTTCACCGTATCTACGGGCTATCTGATATTTTCTAATTAAAGATGCCTCTCTAATGGCATGTTCGTTAAACTCTAAAATGAGGGAGTCCTGTTTGTTCTGAGTTTGTGTGTTCGTTAGAGCTTTATCTAATAATGTTAATCCAGCTTCTACTTTAGCAAGGCTCCTGCTAATCACCCGCAGCACTCTAGCCTGTTTAGATATAACAACACCGCGGATGTACGCCTAAAGGCGTCCCATAGAGTTGAAATACGGACAATCGTACCCGTAATGAGGTGAAAATATTCTGTAATGGCCTCTTGTAACTCAGACCGGAAGACCTCGTCCAATAAGGCAGATACAGGGAATGACCACCTATGCTCCCACCCAGCTGAGCACGCAACTCGCAAGTGGAGGAGCACCAGGGAGTGATCTGACAGTGTACACGGCAGTGTGTTCACCCCCTTGACCAATTAGCAACCCTGCGCATCAGCGAGGAGGTAGTCTTTGCGAGTTTGTGTAGAGTGGGGTGCAGAATGAAAGGTATATCCGGGGGTCGTGGGGTGGTGTGTGCGCCATAAGTTACTTAAGCCCAGAGAGTGTATAATATCTTTCATCATTTCAAGAGAATGCGTCTTTGAGGTAGGGGTGGGTGGAATTTGCGTAGTCGCGTTACGCAAAGTTCTGCGAAATGGTAAAAGTGGAATTGCTTGTTCCGCCCGTTCGCGATGCGTTTTTCTTGTTCGGGGACGCTGTTTGCGTGCTTGAGGGGAAATATCTTGCGCATTTACCCATGTGGTCGCCGCCATCTTGTTTCACTTGTCCCGCTCGCTCGCGATGCGTGTTTCCTGTTCGCAACCGCGGATGTCCGATGGCGCGCCCGAATGACGTGTTTGCGATCTCACAATCTTGCTGGATCACGCTGCTGGACGTAAACAGATAGGAGAACTCATCAGCTAATGCAGGGATCCCGGTAAGTCATTCCCGCATGCGCGAACACACATTTTGAAAGCGCAAACAAGAAAAAATTCCTCTACGCCGCGGATCAGGGAATTTTCGGAAATTCCGGGTTATCCGTGGAACTTGGAATTGCCAAAATTTTGCAAATTCTGTGAGTGGAACGGAATTTACCATCCAGGCCTACTTAGAGGCTGCCAGCGGGTTAGGGAAGTCAAGTGTTTGGTCGAGCCACAGGTTTTAGTCACCTCCGAAGAAGATAGTGTCATAGTCATAGCAGATTAACAGGGTGTGTAGTTCCTCGAAAAAACTACGATCCTCTATTTTGGGTGCATAAACATTTAGGAAAATGACCGTCCGTACCAAAAACGTGCCTGTCACCAATGAATAGCGACCCTATCTGTCAGCCATGGTCTCTTTAAACGTAAACAGGAGAAAATGGTGACTAAGAAGGCCTACCCCCAGAGAGTAAGTAGTGTAGCATGAGAAGAACCGTTGAAGTCCGAATGAGGACGCAAAAGGGGGGGCGCCTGTACAGGAAAGTGAGTTTCCTGCAGAAAAGCTATTTTTACTTCATGGCGACGCAGATAGGCTAACACTAGTTTACATTTTCTGGGTTTATTAAGCCCACGGACATTCCATGTGATAAGATTTACATTTATCATTGAGGCCAAATCCATACCATAGATGAGACATCGCAGGCCTGCCTAGCCAACCGATAAAGCTCCAGACGGGAATTAACGAGCAGGCGAACCTATAAAAGAGCTCACACGAAAGGGGACACACATAATAACAAAATGAGAACTTAAAAAAGAGCACACTGCACACATATTGCAAAACCCACCCACCTCTCACACCTGAGCTCGAAAGACCGGAGAATCTAATCCCACCCTGAAGAACCTGAAAATGGGGAAATAGAAAATCCCCAACAAAGTTAGAGTCAGAGTCATCCTAGGGAGGCAGACAATGCCTTGGACGCCCGATGCCCAAAACATAAAGTACGTTGTAATAGCAATGTGATAACATTTGAAACAGTATAACACAATAGGTCCTGAATTAGAAAAGTCAAAAGTAGACATAAAATGGACACTGATATAGCAGATATAAACAACTGCTGCAATTTATATGTCAAGCTGAAAAAATGAGTTCAGAATCCTTAACTCGCATCGAAGAGGTCAGCGCTGGCAGCCAATCGATTATCTGGGTAGGAGTGTG
Organism: Lissotriton helveticus; assembly: GCF_964261635.1. Lineage (NCBI taxonomy): Eukaryota > Metazoa > Chordata > Amphibia > Caudata > Salamandridae > Lissotriton > Lissotriton helveticus. The sequence continues at coordinate 726,707,122 of NC_136068.1, read as the reverse complement.
CAATAAGATTGCACTTGGTATCTCCGCTCCGCTACCTGCCGCTGTTTGCAAAAGGCCAATGCCTGGGTAGCATTGTCGAAGAAACGGGGCCTGCCATCCACCTTCACTCTTAGTTTTGCTGGATAAAGCATGGCATACTTGAGTCTATGGGCCTGGAGTTGTCGCTTTGTTTCCTGAAATGTCCAGGAGGCCTCCTGTACTACCATAGTGTGGTCTGGATAGAAGGACTCGGAGAGCACGTCTCCCTGATAGTGCACGTGTGACTTCTCCCGGGCAAGGCGGAGGATAGTATCTCAATTCCGGGAATTAAGTAGGCGTGCTATAATGGTACGAGAGGGGGGCCCAGGGGGAGGCTGCGGCCCCAGAGAGCAGTGCGCTTGCTCCACCACAAAGGTCTTGGAGAGGTTTTCAACGCCAAATAATTCCGTCAGCATGGTTTCGAGAAAATGTTCTGGGCGGCCCATGTAGGTGGATTCCGCCAGGCCCGCAACACGAATATTGTTCCTACGAGACCATGCTTCAAGGTCTTCGTTCTTGATTGCCACAGTTTTTAACAGTTTTCCCACTCATTCAAGCCTGTGCACCGTTTCCACAGATTTATCTTCCTGCGGTGATATCCGTCTATCAGCCTAGTCAAGCCTCGTATTATGTGTTTCCAGCCTCTCACCCATCCTATCCAGTCTATCCAGTCTAGAAGAGAGCGTGTCAAGCCGTGCATCTATGCCACGGAAGCAAGCGCGTAGTTTGGCCATTATGGCGGCCGTTCCATCCATGAACTGCAGTGGGCCCGTGTGTTCTGGGATGTCTACCCTTTACGGGTCGCGGTCTGATCGCTCAGCCTTGTTGGGCTTGTCGAAAGTGAGCTTGTGCTGTTTCGGGTCGCCACAACCCATCGTTGTGGTATGTGTCGTAATCTGGAGGAGGATTCTGTTGGTATGCAAGGATACACCAGAGTGGTCCCTGTGGCAGTGTAGTATGTCCCTCTTGTATACTCAGGGGACCCCCAAGGGTGCAAAGTAGGGTTATATATCTGGGTGTGTATTACCCTCTTGCTTTATGACAGATCCAGAGAGGAGTCCGCTTTTTACATAAGTGCAATCTCAGGTCCTTGCTCTGATCAGTCCAAGGCCCTTACTGTCAGCGAGGGGGGCCTCTCCTCCAGTGGTCATGATTCGCCAGACCCCCGGGGGTCACTGCAGCGCAGATGGCACCAGGCCAGTTCTGCCGGTCTATGGTCTTTACACCAATCCCTCAGGGAGTACCCGAGCAAGTCAAAGATGCAGTGGAAGGCCTCCTATCACCCCCAAAAATGCTGCAGGGGAGTTGCGAGTGTCTTAAACAAGCACCATGCAGATGGTCCAGCAAGGTTGGCCCAGGGTTTGCTCCACGCTATCTAAAGCACCCTGCCAGGGCCAAGGTGATGATAGATGTGGGTCAGGTGTTCCAGCATTGGTCTCAATGCCATAGGAGAATGGGGGATCCACCAGGAGCAGCCCAGAGTCGGGTCCGCGGTGCCTAGACGCCGAGCCAGTCCCAGCCGTGCCCTTCCCCGCAACCACGTCTCACAATGTCATTCTGGGGGGCGAGGGGGTCCAAGGGAAAGAAGATGTTGCAGGGTAATGCAGCAGTCCGCGAGGCCCTCCCCGGCAAATGGCGGAAGTGCGCACGGGAGGCCAACGGCCACCAGACCAAGTCCCCTTGCCTCACCCCCACTCACCCACTTGCGGTCTTTGTGGCATCGCCCGGCTCAGGCCTCTCCTCCTAATGGAGTCGAATAGTGCAGGTTGCCCGGTTGTGCCAGAGCGGCGATACAGTGGGACCAAGCAGAGCTCCGTAGCTCCATCCTCAGGCTCACCTGGGGATCCTGTCTCCCGGGGCCTCCAAGGCGTGCTTGCCTACACATCTCACCACTCCGTGTCAGCTCCCCTTCAACTCTGGGTCAGCACAGAGCCCGTGGCAGGCGGCGAATGTCAGAAGGGAATCCGGAGCGCTCCAAAGGGCTTCTGCAGTTGTTTCGGCATGTGGTGCCTGCAGAGTGTTACTGCTTCAGCGTTGATTGAGGCATCAGGGCGCCGGAGCTTCAAAAGCGTACGGCCATTCAGGTCGACGGCTTTGCCACGCCCCCCCATATGAAACATTTATTTAAAGTAGAATCTGTCACTGTAATCGACATGGGCTGTTTTAAAAAAAATATTTGTGGTTTGAGAATTCAAATGTAGGGACGGTTCGCTGTCCACTGCAGGCCTCCATTCTTGCTTTTGCACGCAATCACTAAGGGGCGCAAATTGTGACCTGCTTAATTAATGTCCATTAAGCAGGTTGTTTTGCTACCACCTGCAAACAAACAATTAGCTATGTGACCTAACAGTACAGATGTCTGACCGCAAATTGCATTCCCATGTGTAAACCAGTTGGTGTAAACAAATGTCACATTTTTTGTTTGTGAATGGCAAAAGTGCATTGGACCCAAGGTTCAAAACATGGAATTTGAACGTTTAGGTCTGCATTTTCTGAAATAAATGTTCGTTGTATTTACACCTCAATTATATCTATTAACTTTTAGGAAGAAACATAACCTAATGTAACGTCACCTAACATAACATAACATTACATAACAAAACAGAACATAACACATAACATAACCATCAATTCAACATAAGCCCTGGTTTGTACAGCTTAGTAGAATTAAATGTCCAGATATGTGCTGGATGCTGAATTTTCATAGCATGTGGAGGTCCATTAGCTCTAAAGATCACAGGTGTAATGGTGTATTTAAAATATTTAGTTATACATTTAGGAACAGTAGTCACATGCGGGTATGACCTTGGGTTCTGAGATACCATATGGTAAATTGAAGGCCACAGGGTTGTTTAATCTCATTTTTAATGGTGGATGGAACATAAGTGCCCCCTGAGCAATACTGTGTGATTGTATCTAGCATAAAGTGTCCCACAGGGGTTGCTGTGATGTATGGAAATAACTTTCTTGCTTCAAATTGCTACATTTTGTGGCTCCAGAGGCAGAGGGAACAAAGACAGAATGTGCCATATTTCAGAACATTTTACAGCTATAAACTACATGCCATTTATTTATTTAGTTATTGCATTGTTTCTTTCCTGCTTCTAGGCAAGGCTTGTGCTTTTTGCAGCAGAATGCACAGTGGCACCACAACATCTGCATGAATAACAGATGCATGACAAACAAATGCATGGCCATTATGTGCATCTTTAGGTAGTTATCGGAAATATATGCGTAGCACACTGTGAATGTACATGTAGCAATGCTCGTACAAAGCAAGTTATGTTGTGGGGTGGGCCATTTTGCCTCAAACACTTGTCAGTGGAATTTGCAGAGTTTAACTTTGATAGCTGTTAGAACATTTTGGATTTAGGTGGTGGGCGACAATTGATTTGAGGACACCATCACCGCATTTAGAATATATGTTTTATAAACTGGGCCATTTTGGCTCTTAGGATCAGCCATTTTGTTGAAAAACATTTATCCTTTAAGGTTCCTGGGAAACATAGAGAGTGCCTAAAGAATAGATCGACTCTAACCATGGTTTGCTTTGAAGATTGCCATAACTGTTTTAGAGATTGCTTATCTCCTTGATATGAAGACGTTTGACATCGCACAGGACAGTGGTGGCAATTGCTCAGTGTCAGAGTCTGGTGATGCGACTGTACATTTTAATCACTTTCCTATTGGAATCTAATTTTATTTTGGCTACCAGTAGAAAAACATTTTGGGGTCTATTCACAAAATGCACTTTGTAGTTTATGTAGTAATACTGTAATAACACTACTCACATCCTACAAAATGCTGTTCACAAACCTACATGCAAAGACCTCCACCTCTGCCTCTCATACATTATGTATGCAGAGATCTTCACCCCAATTGTGGAGGTCTGCACACTCGTAGGTAAATGTTTTAGTAGTAAATGTAAGAGGAACCCGTGGAGTGGCTAAAAAATGGGGTAAGCTTAGTATTTAATGGGAGGGGCTTAGGGAGGTATAAGAAGGGAATTGGGGAGGGGTAAGGGGCAGTTTAGAGTGTGCCATGCTGAAATAAACACAAATCCACAAACAAGTCTGTCCCTTTGTTGCCAAAAACTGCACTTTTAACGTTTTTATAGCCAGAAAGAGCACAAAATAGTCCAACATGTACTCCAGTCCAGCCTCAGAGCAAGTCCAGTACCACACAGGTACTTATAGGTAATGCAACACTCTGCCATAGAAATTAATGGATGCAGAGACTTTAAAAGAACACCCTATTTACATGATTTCATTTTTTAAATTGCATATATGCATTTTAGTAAGCGATAACAGTTATATTACATCTCAAATTGTTAAAAAAAATATGTAATATTTATAATTTTGTTTAAAAATAACAAATGATAACTGGTAATTAGAAATAATAAATAATAATGTTAATAGTGCATTTAACAAAATTCACTACATATTAATTGAATATAAAAATTACAGTGATTGTGACATTTATTTTCAATTATTTTAAATAATATTAATTATATAATTCATTCATGTATTTTATTTATTCAAATGTAACATTCCATTTGATGAGTTATTGTACTGTAGTATTTGTAGCTCTAGATTAATAAAAAAAAAAAAAAATTCATTTTTATTTTACATTACAGTAGTTCTTTATTATTTTTAATGTTTATTAAACATTATTATTTTTACCTACATTTATCCCAGGAAGATTGCTGCAGAGACTTTTGCCTGTTTGTGAAAAGTTATTAGTAGTGCAAATCCTGTTCTTGTAGGCCTCACCCTCTGTTTTGAGTGGGAGGAGACATATAAGTCTGCACCTAGTAGTACATTTACACCTGGATATGGTGAATAGCAAAAAAAAATGTAAAGGTACTGCTAGAAGCAGTGGTAAGCATACACACAAGTAGATCTGCATGTGTAAATATACCCTTGTGAACAAGCCCAAGAATGTTTTAATGGCTTATATCATCCATAAAACACTTTGATCCACATTTCCTTTTTTTAAGTTTAGGATGATTTATTAAAATGTAAAACTGAAGAACAATAGTAGTACATTGTAAGAAGCAAACCTAAATACCTAAATACAGGAAATATATTTAAAATTTAAAAAAAACACTTGTAAAGCGCAACGTACACCTTGCGGTTTCTTGGCGCTGGGGGTTCATCAACTGAGGGAGAAAGACCAGGGAGAGGGTGAGGTAAGTTTAGACGGGGAAAGCCTGGCAGAAGAGGAAAGTTTTCAGGTCTCTACGGAAGGAGAGGTACTGAGTTGCAGAACGGAGATTGTCTGGAAGTGAGTTCCAGAAAATAGGGGCCAAAGTTGAGAAGTTGGACCCACCCCACTTTTTGCGTGAGAAGCGGGGGATCTGGAGAAGGGACTTGGAGGAAGACCGGAGATCTCTTGCAGGGACATAAGGTTTAATAAGTGAAGTGATGAAAGCAGGGGCAGTGCCCTGACGGGCCTGAAAGACCATGCATCCGATCTTGAAAAGGGAGCGTTGTTTCACGGGGAGCCAATGGAGCTCTCTCAGTAGGGGGGTGGAGTGGTGATAGCGTGGAAGGCCGTATACCAGCCGGGCTGCCTGGTTCTGGATGGTTTGGAGTCTACGCAGGCTGTAAGCTGGAATGCCATGATAGAGGGCGTTGGCGTAGTCCAAACGCGAAATTACCAGGGCGGCTATAATCATCTTTAGTGCCTGGGGAGAGAAGAAGCGGGAGACAGAGCGGATAGTTCGGAGCGTGAGGAAACAGGAGGAGACCACGGAGCTGATTTGTGAGTGAAGAGTGAGCTGATTATTCATTTTGACACCCAGTGTTTTGACCGAGGTGGAAGGGGATGGTGCCGGGCCAAGAGAGGGGGGCCAGAAAAGAGAGTTCCAGGGGCTGGATGAACCACCAGTGAGAACCAGCTCGGTTTTATCCGGGTTCAGTTTAAGATGGTTGTGGTTCATCCAGTCCCTGATGAATGTCATAGTTGACTGGAAGTTAGAAACCGAAAGAGAAGAAGGGGACAGATCAAAGATGAGCTGGAGGTCATCCGCATAGTTGTAGACGGTGACCTCCAGCTGCTGGAGTGCAAAGATAAGAGGAAAGATGTAGAGATTAAAGAGTAAGGGAGAAAGAGAAGAGCCCTGGGGAACACCGCAGGTGATAGGGAGAGGGGTGGAGGTGAAATCGCCTAGTTGGACCGCCTGGGTGCGGTCCCTCAGAAAGGAGGAGAGCCAGAGCAGGGCTGATCCCCCGATGCCGGCCGCCTTGACACGGGCAAGTAGGATAGTGTGGTCCACCGTGTCAAAGGCGGCGGAGAGATCAAGGAGGACCAGTGCCTGGTGGTTGTTGTCATCCATACCCTTTCTGAGGTTGTCTAAGACTGAGACTACGACCGATTCGGTCGAATGCCTCGGGCGGAATCCTGCCTGGCGAGAAGCCAGCCCCCCATTCGCCTCGATGTGAGTGCTCAGTACCGCGGTGACATGGCGTTCCATCACCTTGCCCAAAAAGGGCAGCAGGGAGATGGGGCGAAAGTTGGCCGAGATGGAAGGGTCCGCGCCGGGTTTCTTCAGCAAGGGCACTATGGTGGCTGCCTTTAGTGCAGGGGTCACAACGCCCTGTGCCAAGGAGCTGTTAAGGAAGGCAATAGGGGGATCGGGGCAGCCAGAGTAGATTTGCTGTAAGATGCGTGCGGGGCAGACGTCCGCCGGAGACCCCGACTTCACTCTGGGGAGTATCGCTAGAAAGGAATCCTGAGTGAGGGGAGGGATAAAGGTGAGAGTATTTTGGACGATGGGGGGGGAGGGATCGACAAAAGCCGACGAGGGTAATGGGATGTTGATCTTGATAGTTGTGATTTTATCCAAGAAGTAGTTATTAAGTTGGTCGCAGAGAAGCTGGGAGGGAGGGATTTGGGGCGAGGATCGGTCAGAGAATGCCAGGTCATTCACAATCCCAAAGATTACCCTGGGTTTGTTGTCGGCAGACGTTATTTTTGTGGAAAAGTAATCGGTTTTTGCAGCCAAGATTGCTGATTTATATTTAGCCAGTGATGTAAGGAAGTGTGTTTTTGACAAGGGGCTGTAGTCTTTCCTCCACTGCCTCTCCGCCCGTCGGGCGCTCAGTTTAAGTTCTTTTAGGTGGTCGTTAAACCATCTGTTGGAGTCCTTGAGTCGGCGGATGGAAATGCGACGTAGGGGAGCCACTGAGTCGCAACCTCCAGCCAGCCAGGTGTTAATGGCCTTGGCTTGAGAGGCAGATGATAGGCCAGCAAAGGTGGGGGTGGAGTTGCGGAGCAGGGAGGTCAAGGAGGGAAGATCCAGCCTGTTCCAGTTCCGCGCCCAGGTATTTTTGGCATGCGGGGTTTTAGATAATGGGTTGTGGAGAATGGAGAAAGAGATGAGGGCATGGTCGGACCAAGGGCATGGAGAGACAGCCACCGAGGCCAATGGTAGGTTAAGAGACCAGACCTGGTCGAGTGTGTGTCCATGAGAGTGAGTGGGGACAGTAATATGTGACACGAAGTTGAAGGATAATAAGGATTCAGTGAATTCTTTTGACGCGGGGCACTCGTGTGGGTCTGAGGGCCAGTAGTTGAAATCCCCCAGCACCAAAACCGATGCATAATTGACCACTAGATTGGCCAGTAGGTCTTGAAAAACAGATAGAAAAGAGGGTGAGGGCTGGGGAGGGCGGTACATGAGAAGGCAAGTGATGGGAGGAGAGGATAAGAGGGAGCGGACTACCAAAAAATCAACAGGGAGCATAGAGGGAAAGGGAAGTGATTGAAAATGTAAGTCTGACCTGGCAATTAAGGCGACCCCACCACCAGCCCTGCCCGCCGGACGGTCGGCGCGTAGGGCCACGTAGGAAGGGGGTAGGGTAGCCAAGAGAACGGGGAGGGAGGACTCACAATACCAGGTTTCGGTCAGGAGCAGTAGGTCCGGTTTCTCTGAATCTAGTAGGACGAACAGCTCGTGGTGGTGCTTGACCGCTGACCTGGTGTTGAGTAGGATAGCAGACAGTGCTGGGGTCGTGGGTTGGGGGTCGGGGAAGGGGGGGCAGGGAGACGGGGGAACAGGTAGCGGGGAGAGCGGAGGTGTGGGGAGGGTAGGGGCAAGGCCTAGTGAGGAGACGATTCTACGGACGGGATCCGGGAGTGGCCAGAGGCCTTGGAGGGCGAAGAGGTCCTTGGAGGAATAGGACAAGTTTTTGGCATGGTGTTGTGCCCCTGGCCCCGTCCGGCCGCGGACGGGCGCAGACGGGCTTGACTTATGCGCGACTTCGGCGCTCATATCTCCTGAGGCGGAAAGCCGGGAGACGCTCTTTTAGAATTGTGTATTCTGTGTGTTTTAAAACATTACCTGCTGCTACTTGCTTGGTTGCACTTCGAGGGCTCCGTGCAGCGGATCAATCGCTCACGTGACGCCCTCCTGCCGGCTGGCCACGCCCACCTTCAGGCCACGCCCCCTTTCCGCCCTTTTTAAGCGCCAGCTTTCGAGCGCTCCCTGGGCTCATATCTCCTGAGGCGGAAAGCCGGGAGACGCTCTTTTAGAATTGTGTATTCTGTGTGTTTTAAAACATTACCTGCTGCTACTTGCTTGGTTGCACTTCGAGGGCTCCGTGCAGCGGATCAATCGCTCACGTGACGCCCTCCTGCCGGCTGGCCATGCCCACCTTCAGGCCACGCCCCCTTTCCGCCCATAAAACACTTTGATCCACATTTCCTTTTTTTAAGTTTAGGATGATTTATTAAAATGTAAAACTGAAGAACAATAGTAGTACATTGTAAGAAGCAAACCTAAATACCTAAATACAGGAAATATATGTCGTATTGGCAATAGCTCCATCTACTCTATGATTGCGAGAAAGTAAGTTCAATCAACCAATGAATTAAATCTTAGTGGTGTAATTGAAATTCCAGGTAAAATTTGTATTGCAATTGCATAAAGCAAATCAACAAATGTGCCAACCATAGCTTGAGATTTCCATAAAGCAGAGGAGCTTTGTAAGCAAATCTGTGAGAGAAAAATATATGAGGGAGAAGAGGGTTGCATAGTAGAGTGCAAGAATAAGGATTGGGAGAATAATTGAAGGAGTATGGTTTGAGGTGTTGCTATTGTGCGGCTTACTTAGATGCGATGTTGAATTTTTAATGAATATCTAGAACTTTATGGAGATTTCCGTGAGAAGATATATGACCAACAGTTATTATCCCTTTATCAATCCACTCTTTCCAAGAAAGAACTCTATTTTTTGTTTTATGTGTTTATTGTACCAACTCGGGGTGTGAGCAAGAAGTTCTGAGGGACCTATAGATTGTGAAAGTAAAGGTGCAGCGACAGAGATAGAATGAGTAAGTGTCGATTAAAGAAGGGATTTTGGCAGTTGTGAAATATAAAGAGCTTCACAAAATCAGAAAGGTGTCATTTGCAAATGCTCCAGATGACCCCATATAGTAGATTGATTGGAAGTGTAGGAAGAGAGAGAAGCTCAGATTTGTTTGAGAGTAAAGGTAGGGCAATAGTTTCTAAAGTTTGAAAAATTGATCCCTCCATTACCTCTGAATTGCTGTAATTCAGACAGAGAAACTTGTGATTTTTGGTTATTCCATAAACACTGTATAAGAAGCTTTAAAGAAAGTGCAGGGAGAGTAAGTGGTAACATAGACAAATGAAAATTTATGACAGGCAACATCATCCTCTTGATTGTTACTTCTCTTCTCCACCAAGACAATTGTAAGGGAGTCCAAATGTTAGACTTATTGGTAGGTTCAGACATGACATCATGAAGATTCATTTTGATAGTGTCTTTGATGGAGTTAGAGTAGCAAATGCCTACACATTTGATGCTGTTAGAATTCCAGGTGAAACCAGTGTTTTTAAATAATTCAGGAAAGCAGTTCTTGTTCAGGGGCATAAATTCAAATGTATCTATGTTGAGTTTCTAACCCGGTACACTTGAATATTCATTTAATAAATGGAATAATTTGGCAGTTGTAGTTTAAGGGTCAGAAAAAAAGCAAAATGTCATCTGCATATTCTGTAAATTTAATCTCTCTGTCCTTATGCTTAAAACCAGAAAAAAAAGAGATTGACGGATTCTTTCCAAAAAAGGTTCAAGGATAATATAAATAATAAAGGTGATAATGGGTAGCCCTGCCTAGTGCATCTCTGGAGGGGAAAATACTGTCATATTTTGCCATTAACTTATACTGAATTAGAGCACAGTAAACATATATTAGTGAGGAAATGGGGGCTAAAACCATGCCATTTCAATGCACCAGACATAAAATTCCAGTAAACCCGATTAAAACGTTTTCCACAAAGAGAGTTATAGCATCTATGGGAGGAGTGAGCTTAGAGGCCATGTGTACAATATTAAGGAATGTCTTAGAATTATCAAAAATGTACCTACTCCTTAACAAACCTCGACTGTTGATTGCCAACTAGGTATGGTATGAAGTGATTAAGAAGTAAAGTAAGTACTTTTGCAAAGATCTTCCAATGTGTGTTTATGAGAGAAAGAGGACCATAACTATCACATAAGGAGAAGTCTATTTTTTTAGGGAGTAAGCATATCATAGGTTCAGTAAAGTTACCTAATGCTTTGCCTTCCGATAAAATATACTTGAAAAAGTACTTATTTGGGAATTACAAGATGAGAAAATGCTAAATTAAATTCTATTGGTAATCCGTCACGACCTGGAGCTTTATCTTTGAGAAGTGTGGAGATAACCTTTTTGTTCTCCGCATCAGAAATGATGGTATCCAAACGGGAAAGGTCTATTTTGTGAACATGTGGCTAGGAATAGAGTGAAAGAGGCTTTTTATATGCTCTGTAGTGGGGGAAGCCTCCGGGGCATATCATTTAGTGCAATATTTTGTAAAGCATTACACTATTTTAGAATCATTAGTGTGTTTAGCCCCATGTTTGTCAGTGATGACAGTAATCTTAAATGTTTGCTTTTTCACTTTGAGATAATTTGCTAGCAGCTTGCTGGCCGTATTCCTACCTCCGTAGAAGTTTTGCATTCATTTTGAGTAAGGTACCACATGCACCATCCCAGGATTCCTTATTATATTGTAATTTAGCTTGAATTAATCTGTATACGGTATGTGGTGTGTTGGAGGAAAAACATTCATGTTCAAGGGTTTTAATCTGTTTGAACAGATTTGAGGATTCCTTTAAGGCTGCTTTCTTCTTAATAGCGACATAATCTATGATAAAACCACTTGCTACAGCCTTAAAGGCATCCCATATAGAGTTCATATTTGTATCTAAAGACCAGTTAGTAGAAAATAAATTATTAACAAAAGTTTTAAATTGGTCAATAAATAACTTATCTTACAGCAGGATAGGATTGAATCTCTGTCTATTAGAAGGATGTGGGTCATTTGGGATGTCCAAATCAACTATAACAGGAGCATGGTGAGTTATAAGGATAGATCCTATCTCTGAATGCAACATAAACTGGAGAACAAGTGTGTTGTGTGTAAGGAATATATAATCTATTCTGGAATGTGAATGATGAACAGGGGAATAAAATGTGAATTCCAAAACATCAGGGTAGGAAACTCTCCAAGCCTCTACTAAACCTTTAGACGTTATCAGCTTCTGAAAGTTTTCTGCATATTGTTGGGGATGTATCTAGTTTGGGGCCGACGATCCAAAAAGGGTCCATTATTTGAATACAATCTCCTCCTACTATGAAGTTGTCTAGTGGATACGATGAAAGGGTAAAGGAGAAGCAATCTCAGAATTGTGGATCAAATCCTGTTGGGCCATAAAATTACCCAATTCATCCTTAACTTCACTTATAATTTGAATATGTAAGGATTTATGAGACAATATTATTATGCAATTTTTGTTATTAATCAATGGTGAACCAAATACTTGTTCCACTCAAAGACAACGTAACCAGTCAATATCTTGGCCTTAAAGATGTTTTTCTTGAAAGATGAGTAAGCACCCACTGCTTTTTAACAGGATTACTTAGTCATTTCACATTCCAGGAGACAATAAGTAAACTATTCAGTGAGGAGACATAGAGAAAGACAAATATACCTATAATGTAAAATATATCAAATTTGAAAGTAGGACCAGTAGATGTCATAGATGGCAATATAACCAGTGCGATAAATTCACTCAGAGCCCAAATAAAGTCTTGGACGTCCCTCCCCCTTTTAGTGGCCGGTAGGGTGACCATTGCCAAAATGGTGATGCTTCCACGGTTACTTTACTATTTCACAAATCTATCACTTGTGATTCCAATGAACGTGTTTACGATGCTGGATACATTGTTGGTGGAGCTGATTTGGGAATAGGACTGTCCAAGTTGCAACTGGCCAGTAGACGTGGGGGTATGGGTGCTCCGGATTTTAGGGCATATTGCTATGCAGGTCAATTACAGTGGTTGTCATATTGGATTGCAGGGCATAACCTCCAGGAAATAGATATGTTGCTGGGAGAATGGAACAGGGGCGTCCTGCATGCGCTTCTGTTACTTGGTGGAGCGACTGCACCATCCACCTTCCCATTACTGAAAGTGGCAATAATATACTGGAAGAGGGCACTTGCTCATACGAAAAAAAGCACCCCATATGCACCTAGTATATGTCACGCCTGCCAGTTCGCCTGCCCGTTTCCGCTATCCTACAAAGATTGCCACCCTGTACTGCGCAGATGCGGGGAAGGTCAGGCCGAGTGAAAGCCTGACTTCCCCAGTACATGACGCTTCGCGCTCTAGTGTTTTCGGGACCTTGCCGTCGCGTCACTTCCGCAGAGCCGCCTGTCACTGCATACCGGTGATTCCTGACGTTTGGACCCGTGAGTCCTTATGTACGTTCCCGAAGTTTTGGTTCTCGGTACCACTGTTGGGGGTCTCATCGCTCTATCCCTAGAGCGAGGCTCCCTCTCTCCGCCTCCGTATACAAAACCCCAACAGACCCGGAAGTTCCCTATTTCCCCTGTTTTCTCCTTGCCGGCTTGCCTCTCCCCGTTTCTTTGGAAGCGTCAGCCTGCCTCTCCCGGTTCCGCACACTGGCCGGACTCGTGTTCTGTCAGTTGGCCGGACTAGCTGGGAGCAGGTGAGGCTTGTTAAGGAGGAATGGTGTTAGGGGGGTCCGCTTGGAGGATTCCCTAAAGTTTTCCCCTATTTTTACGTTGTTTTGAATACCCGGGCATTTCAAGACTGGCATTCGTCACAGAGCTTCCGACCTGAAGACCAGGTAAAGCGTGTGTTAGCGCTTCTTTCTACAATTACAGCATTTATTATTTATTTCTTTATTCGGTTTTTAAAGTACATAAAAAAACATAAAAGCAATGTCACAGATAAAAAACATCAATTTACATAATTGGGAATAAAAGTTATTACAATTCATATGAAACGTGTTATCCATGCAGAACAAACGGGGATCCCGAACCTAGCTAATATATCAGCATTCTAGATTTCTAAAATTCATATATTTCCATGAAAATAAAACGTATCAAAGATTTGCCCTATGTTTAAAAATACATTTCAGAAATGTCACAATGTATTTACAAATCCGTTCAGTCTCTAGAAACTGTAGTCGCAACATGACTGGGCGACATCTTCTAACACCCAATGATTTTAGCAGCGGTAACAACCAAAGCTTACGATGACTATCATAAAATGTACAGAACAAAACAGTGTGAATAGTTGATTGCTCTGATATTCCATCACATGGACAAGATAACAGATTTCGGTCCCAACTGTTTTGAACAGGAAATACCACTAGTCGATGAAAGATGTTGAGTCTGAATCTGACCAGGAGAAATCGCTCAAATTGTGACAGATCATATGTTAGATATGGTTGAATTGAAGGGGCAATCTGGATAGCCATTGAGTGTTGAACGGAAGCTTTACTTGCTTAGGTGGCGATACGCAGTTCCTCTACGAGGCTCAGTGCCCTTGCTTTCAATTCCTTTCTAGATATTTCAGAGATCGTCTCAGGAGCGAAGTAATAATTCCCAAGCCCAAGATCAGTCAGAAACTTTTTCACATACATAAGCCAACTAATGTTAACTGAATAGTCTAAAGACATACAATCAGCCACTATTTGCTTAGTGAGTGAATTTTTCGTTGATGTCCAAATACGTCGCCAAAGTAAAAGTGGTTGTATTTTTGCCAAATCCACCAAATACGGGATCCCCAATTTCGTATGACACGCAAAAGTAGAAACGCATTTAGGTGCCGCTAGTAAAAATCTTAAAAAAGTGTTCTCTGCCACTTGTAGGGGACTAGTATTGGCATGCCCCACAATCCAGCCCCGTACAGTGCTATCGTCTGGCATTTGGCTCTATAAATTTGTAACAGTTCTAAGGGTGGCCTTTTTCCCAGCTTCTGCGAAAAACCTATGAGTGCAGCAATGGCTCGCATTAGGTGGTGTTTCCTGGCCTCGATTGCGGGTTTCCAGTTTAATCTGTCATCAATTATGATACCTAGATAGGGGTATTGGCCAGTGACTTTGAGTCTTTCTTTAGTAAGGAATATGTCTTTACCCCCTTTTTTTCCTAAACCTGCTGCCATTACATAGGTCTTTTTTATATTTATTCGTAAATCAAGGTTCCCCATAAAGGTGGCATACCTATCCAAGGCCTTCTGTAGTTCGCATGGGGTGCGGGCCAGTATCACGGCGTCGTCCGCATAGAGCAGAGCGGGGATCGGGTGTTTTATTACTTGCTGTAAATCCTGGCCCCCCTTCAACATTGCCGCCTCCAAGCCGTTTGTATAAAGTGAAAAAAGAAAGGGGGCCAGGACACAGCCCTGTCGGACACCACGCTCTACTCTAAACGACTCAGACAGCTCGCCTTAGACACCAAAACGTACCCTCGCAGAGGCATTCGAATATAATTCCCTCAGGAAATCAACCAGAGGGACATCAACACCCATTAGTAACAAGACGGACCACAATTTCGTGTGGGAGACGCAGTCAAAAGCAGCAGACAGGTCAACATACACCATGTATAACCTGCCCTGCTTTGCACAAACGTATTTACCCAACAGCATTGATAAATTTAGGGCTTGCTCGGTCATCCCAAAACCCTCCCGGAACCCGAAGATAAATTTAGGGCTTGCTCGGTCGTCCCAAAACCCTCCCGGAACCCGAATTTTCTACAATTATATCCTTGGTTGTTCTACCTATTTGTTTATGCTGGGATATTGTTTTTCAGACATCAGAAACCTGAGACCCGTAATTAAGTCAAGTTTCTCTTCACTGTTGTTTAGCCTTGCATTACAGAGTAAGAGACATTAGTATCTAGAACCACTCTTTTTCCCATGCTTAAGTGAATAGTAGCGATTTAATTTCATTCCTTCTATCCAGGCAAGGGACAGTCCTTTTTTCCTATTTGGTGAGGAGACAGAGAGATACACTGAAGTTCGAGTTGGTCAATGCACAGCATATAAATGTTGAGGTGACTATACAAACATTATCCCCTTTATTGTGTTTTATTGTCAATTGTGTTTTCGTAATCTGCACACATTTTTTCCAGCTACTGCTTCCACTTTGAGGGTACCAGTCCATGGAGTCTTGATCTTCCCTGCCTTTCCTTGTTTTGTTCCCTCCTTTCCCTCCATATCACCGTTGCGGTCTAGGTTTTGATAGACACAGCTGGTGCAGGAGGGAGGGGTTGGGTCTGAGTTCGGTTCCTGGCACTCCTGCAGAAACTACTACTGGATCCTTACAATATACCATTACTTGGTATAACTACTCCACTGGGAACAGTTTCGCAAAGACAAATTTCTGTATGGGCAGAGATTGGAGTAGATACTATTGGAATGTTGTTTGTAGACAACACACTGATGAATCATGATACCTTTGTTGAAGAGAGAGGAGTACCGAACACCCTGTTCCTCACATGCAATGGTACATTTACAATACTTAATGGGGAATGGCAGCCATCTGATTAGATGTCTATACCACGGTATTCGGTCACACGCTGGTGTACCACTACAGGCGCTCCGAGATAAGTGATCGGCAGACTTGAACAGGGTATTTACTGATAAGGAATGGGATGCTATTTTGGAATATTCGAGGAAGGTGTCGCGCAATGCGAAGTTTACATTTAAATAAATACTAGCGCAGGCTGCACGCAATGTTCCCGAACAAGTTGGATGTATGCCTATGATGCAAGAGCCCTAAGGCTGACGGTTGTATGTCAATACAACGCGGTGTTTACACCGCACTAACATGACAACGATGGTTTTACAACGCAAGTCGTTGCCACGACTTGCGCTGTAGGGTGCTGGACTTAGGAATAGTAAGATTTACTATTCCAACACCAGCCTACGTACAGTAGGGAAGGTGTTGGACCAGTAAATCTACTATTCCTTAGCCTAGAGCGCCCTCCAGCGCAAGTCGTGGTATTGACTTGTGTTGTAAAACCAGCGTTGTAATGGTAGTGCAGTGTAAACACCGCGTCGTAATGGATGTTCCCCAAGCTGACCTGCTGCATATGCTATGGACATGTCCACGCTTACAACACTACTGTGTGGAAGTGCACAAAGTCCTACGGGAGGTGGCCCCGGGCAGGTGGGGTGTATTAGCGGAGGATTCTGTACTGGGATTGGGTATAAAACACAAAAGTGGCAATCCCACAAACAGATTTGTCAACCTAGCGCTAATTCTGGCCAAGTGTGCAATAACTAAATTCTGGAAAGCCACTACAGTGCCGCTAGTGGCGGAGTGGTATAATGAGGTGGTGAGATGGGGCAAAGCAGAGAATTACTGGGCTTACGAGGGAAGAAAATAGAGGGTTACAAAAAAAGCCTATCTCCCTAGAATGGAACACTATACTGGAAGAGTTTACAGCAAAAGAATGGTAAAGGAGATATAGCAGGTGCATGGATGTTACAAGGTCCTGCCATCATATACTGAGACTATGCAGGAGACGTCCAAGACGTGATAATAGCACATGTAAGGGATATTTCCTTTGCAAGGATGTTGCTGCTAGACCAAACTTTGCTTGAATATGTTGTATTTTTGTACAAGCTATTTACAATTCCATAGGGGTTCATGTGGAGGGAGGGGGGTTAATTCAGTTGCTGCGTTACAAGTGTCACGGACAATGCTTTGGAATATAGAATGTTAGCAATATGTGCAATGATAATTACAAATGTACAAACAGTTATGTAATTGCAGAAACATTCATACAATGTGATGTATATGTATATCATGACACTCAAAATTAATAAAATATATATTTAAAAAAAAATAAAATTGAAAGAAGTGATAGGATAATATGTGATGAAAGGATGACAGGACACAGTTGCATGGTGAAAAAAATTCTGCTTTAAAGTATATGGAAAAATAAAAAGAATGAAGAAAAGAACAAAGAAAGATGCGAGGTAAGATGAAAGGTGGTATGTGTGGATATAAGAGAACTTTCTAGTCATATAGAGAAGAGAGAGATCATAAAAAGCCCAACAACTTTAGTCATAATGGGATTAAACATGTAAGTAAGTCTTAAGGAGAAGAGGATGAGCCAGAAATTGAAGGCAGCCTGAAACAAAACCCCCAAGGAGGAGAGAGCTAATGCAATATTTGAGGGAGGAAACACATTTAAAAAATGAATCTAAACAATCAAAAACTAACAACTAACATTTGCACTTACCAACAATAAAATGAACACTGAAATGTTGATAAAACCCCAATACGAGAACATGAAGACACTGGGAGACATAACACCAGACTCCATTATATCAAGGCTAGTTGAGAACCTGCAAAAAAGATGAAGACAATCCAGGGATTAGGAAATCCAGAAAGACTAGATCAAGTCAAGTCTTACAAAGTTCCATAGCTTCACCTTTGTGAATATCTATGAACTGCTTCAGATACGTTTGAGGTACTGGGTTTTTAAGAACCGGCACAGAACCGGTAACCCAGCGGTGTCAGGGTACACCCAGAGACCTCGAGTTCTTCCTGATTTAGACCACAGAAACTCAGAGTCTTCTAGGTGAAGTCAAGGATCGATTTTATTGGCTGCAACCAAGGTAACAAGTGTCCTAGAAGTACAACACGGGGAAGTATATTCTCAGGAGACTGCTCGAATTTACAAAGTCAGGCTTCTCTCTTTATTCAGAATATTCAGCTTCAGGCAAACATTCTTCGAATTCGTAGTATGTCATTTACAGTTACTGGTTACAAAAGAAAAGCAGAGTCATGATGATATGTACATATTTCACGTCGTGCTGCCCATAACAAATCACCCGGCAAGGCCCAACATTTCATCAGATATCGGTGGACCCCCAATAAAACAGGCACCTCCCCATCATAAAGTAAGTGAAGCAAAAGAGTAGAGACAGATGTGAGCAAGATACTGCAGGTGTGCGCGCTGAAATGGTTTTATGGCTTGTTGAGCCTTGATGCTATCTTACTCGGCCACTGGGAGGGGAACTGACCTAACGAGTTCGGCCTGGGGCAATGGTTCCAACTTGCATAGGTCATGGAAAAGTCGATTAAGGAGTACGTGTCCTTTTGGAATTGAATTCAGCTGGATTAAGGCCTATGTAACACATAAATGGGAGCCAAGGGTTCAGAACGAAAATGACGATTTCGAGGTGAAATCGTCACTCGAATATGCTGAAAATAAATGTACATGATGTGCTCGTCATTCTCGGTCTTTTGATACAAAATTTCGTCATGTTTCGACGAAACGTTTATTCTCGAGTCCAGAACGATTACACGAATCCAGATTTTCAGAACCACAAACCCTCCTTTTGCCCTTACATAGGCAATTAATCTATCCTCATGTTAGTCTGAGTCCAGATCTATATTCCTAAAGTCATTGAGATGTTGCTGTAACATCATTCTAGTACTCAGTTCATCTCTTGACACAGGCTTCCTTACACATGATGTAACACAGAGGCCACATATTGCAGGAGCACACTGTATGCATAGACAGAACAGGAAAAGAATGGCTAAGACCATCCCAATGCCCATTAGAATTTTCCATCCCCAGGCGGATATCAGTTCCCAGAACGATCCCATTAGCGACCCATCTCCTTTATCCACATGAATAGATTCGGAAATCTTATGCAGTTTGGAGATGGCCTGGTACACTGTTGGAGCGTTATCAGGGATGAAGATACAGCAACTAGATTGGATCAATCTGCATACCCCACCTCGGTCTGCAAGTATGACATCTAAAGCGGCCCTGTTCTGAAGGGTCATAAGCCGATCCGACTGGAGCTCAGCAGTCAGGTTACTAAGGGCACCAGCAGTTTCAATCACGGTGGACTCAACTACCCTTGTCAATTGCCTTATGTTCCTGCTGTTAGCCATGGATCCCCAGAACGGCAGAAAACCCTTTGCAAAGTCTCCAAATTCTTGACCTGCAGTGTCCTCTTCACTCAAGACACCTCTAACTATCCTTGTGCTGTGGTAGTCTGCCGCTGCTGTGTAGGTGGGAGGCAACAGGAAGGAAACAAAACAGGAGCCCGAAAAGTCAGGGGGCAACCATGTATAGGCTCTATCATGGCAGATGAAATAGGTACCCTTAGCTGCTAAAAACGCAGGGGAAGTCTGAGATCCAAACACATATGTTTCAGTACAGACACTCTTCCCTAACTGAGCCCTGGGATTCGTGCCATTACCTTGCAGACACAGATGACCCTGATGGGGTACAATCCAAATCGGGGACGATCTCTTAGCTTGCTGTTTCTCACTCAGAGTAGCTCCATATCCAGTCATGTTCCATCCCATGTAGACTAGTGTCTCATCTCTAGGGATAGTCTCATAAGAAATACCTCCCTTAATCATATCGACTATTCCCTTGACTAGAGCACTTTTCCTAGGATTATCTGTTACAGAACGTAGGGGGTAGATTTCATGTGCATATATGAACATGGTCCTATATGCCCATACAGAACCATTGTGACTGAATGGCAAGACCAGATAAGGGATACCTTTATCCGTTGTGTGAGGCATAAGACCACACACCCAACAGTTAGTCGTGTTCATTACAAGTTGGTGTTGGTGTAATAACTGAACAAAAGAGTTATTGACAAACTCCAATCTCCTATTTGATTCGTGGTCAGGCAGAGGGTGGAAAGAATGAGAGTAAACAGTAGGAGGAGGTATGGGTGATGCAGTGGGTGCGAATGTCACACGAAAAGAGAATAAAACATAACTTATCAAAAATATCATTACGCTGAAGAGCATAAAAATACACAATATTATAACACTTTTCTTTGTCATCGTGCTACACAATCTGTGCTTAAAGTTCATTTGTTTGGCAGGTCTCTCCACATCGGGAAACTCCATCCTCTCTAAAGTGCTGCCCGCGGTGGTAGGTTGCCTCTGCTAAAGGATGCTTCTGTCAGTCCAGGGCAACTCCCTTGGACCAACCAGAACTACCGACCTAACGTCGTCAGCTGCACCCCAAAGACTTTAATCAACCGCGGCCCTAGCAGCGGAACCCGGATGGCGGTTCGAAAAACAAAAATGAGCAAGTTTCTTAGATGGGAGAGCTGCACTTTCAAAAATAGTACTTGGGGGGAAAAGAAATATATTTTTATTTGTCCATGGATCTTAGTCTCAAATTGAAAAAGAAATTATTTATTAGTTTGTTTTTCTCGGTCTCAAATTATACCGTTGTTTTCCTGGTATTGTCGGATCCTGGAACAAGAGGTCAGGCTCTGTAGTGTTCACTCGCTTGGATGGTGGCACAGCCTTGTGCAAAATGTTTTCGTTTTCCTGTTCAGAGTCAGTTCCTTTTATATGCAAATCATTAAAAGGGACAGCATTTGGCACGGCATCAAGTTCTGGGTCAGCGACACCCTTCTGGACCCACTGGTCATAAGGCAGAGGGAAAGGGATCCTCTTACAATGGGTCCCGTGGACCCAGTTGGTCTTCCCCTCCACCCGAACGGCGGATCTTGTAGAAAGAAGGACGAGATGAGGCCCGGTCCACCTGGGCTGGTCGTTTTTCGTCCTTTGGAAATTCCTGATGAGAATCCAGGAACCAGGGTCAATGGCGTGACCCGGAGTCTCAGAGACCGGAGGCAGGGTGTTGTGGACCTGTTGATGCAAAACACGCAATTTAGCCGTCAATTCATACAGATAATTGAGCAAAATAGGGTGTTCAAGCTCGCTGAACTTAGGAGGTCTAGGCACTCCCCATATGTTGGCTGGCCGGCCAAAAACTATCTCGTATGGACTCAGTTTTACTCGTAAATGCACAGTCATTCTAGTGGACAGGAGTGCTAAGGGTAGAGCGTCAGGCCATTTAAGACCTGTGCTCGCTTGGATTTTGGCCAGTTTAAGTTTTAAAGTGCCGTTGTAGCATTCTACTAATCCAGCTGATTGGGGGTGATTTGCAGCGTGAAACTTTTGTCGTATACCTAGCCCTTCACACACTCTCTTCATCACGCGACCCACAAATTCACTCCCGTTATCAAACCAGACCATTCTAGGCATTCCAAACCTGGGTAAGTACTCTTTCACAAGGGCTTTTGCTGTGGACAAGGCAGTATTGTCTTTTAGGGGCTAGGCTTCTACCCATCTTGAGAAAGCACAAACAACAACGAGTACGTATTTTAAGTTGTTGCACCTCTCCATGTGGATGAAATCTAGCTGCAAAACCTCGAATGGATACGTAGGAGGCGCAAAATGACCAGCTGGAGTTGGGGTTCCCCTACCAGGATTGTGCTTCAGACATACCATGCAATTCTTGATAACATTCTCTGCACACTTGGGAATCCCTGAATTCTTCCACACTGGGGCCAACAACTCGCAAATCCCTTTCACGCTGATATGAGCCATTCCATGAGCCATTGTAACCACTGCAAGCACATATGCATCGGGTAACAACCATCTCTGATGCTCTGTTAATTCAATCCAACAACCATTTGCATCCATTCTACCTGTACTTTCTCTCCACGTGCTCAACTCTTTCTCTGTGGCCTCAGCTTGGATGGACTTCACACTCTATATCGTGTCCTCACATATTCCAACATCACCAGTCCATCTTTCAGGGCCTGCAACATACATTCGGCTCATTACATTCTTCGCCGTCTCTTTCGCGATCTCATCAGCAAATGCGTTTCCACGACCAATATCGTCAGTCACCTTCTTGTGAGCACTGCATTTCACAATCGCCATTTGCAGAGGCAAGGTCAGTGATTCAAGAAGCTCATTCACCAACTGACCATGCTGAATCTTAGCTCCATGTGAAGTCAGGAACCCACGTTCTCTCCACAATCGTCCAAAACTGTGAGCCACTCCAAACGCATACTGACTATCAGTGTAGATAGTCACTTTCATTCCTTTGGACAACACACATGCTATCGTGAGTGCAATTAATTCTGCTGCTTGGGCTGAACCATGTGGCACTCGTGCAGTTTCAACAACTGTGTGCAAAGTCGTGACAGCATATGCTGCAGTCACGTTACCATTTGGGAGCTTGAAGCATGAACCATCCACCCATAATGTACCATCACATCCAACAAGAGGAGTGTCAGATAGATCTATTGTCCCTTTTGTCTCTTCCTCTGTTCTGAGAAAACAATCGTGTTGTTCTGAAGCATCTGATTCCTCTACAATTGGCAACAACGTAGCTAGATTTAAGGTACTGCACCTTTTTATATGCACATGACTTGCTAACAGCGTTAATTCGTAACTTGACAACCGAGCACTAGTTAAGTGCTGTGTCTTAGTTCTATTTAACAACGTGTCTACTGCATGTGGGACCATCACGACCAGTGTACTATTCATTACTAGTCCAGCAGACTGTCGAATAGAAACAGCTGCTGCTGCTGTGGCTCTTAAACAACTTGGCAATGCTTTAGCTACCAGATCCAAAGTCGACGAAAAATAGGCGCATGGACGCTGCCTACCTCCAAATAACTGAGTCAACACAGACAATGCACAACCCTCCTTCTCGTGGACATACAATGTGAAAGGCTTACTGTAGTTGGGGGTACCTAACACAGGAGCCGAACATAATGCTGTGCGCAATTCAAGAAAACTTTTCTGACAATCTTCAGACCAAGGAATGGGATTGGGTGTATTTTTACACGTTAATGCCACCAAGGGTTTGGCCAATAACGAAAAATTTGGAATCCACTGTCTACAGTACGATGTAATGCCCAGGAAAGCACGTACTTCTCTCTGTGTTCTTGGCACACTCAATTTCGCTATTGCCTGAATTCTTTCTGGGGTCAGTTTCCTTCCCTCCTTCGATAAGAGGTGACCTAGGTAGGTCACTTCTTGTCGGCAATATTGCAGTTTGGAAAGTGACACCTTGTGATGTAAATCGCACAGATGACGCAATAATGACAATGTGGCCTTTTTACAAATTTCCTCAGTATCTGCAGCAATGAGCAAATCATCCAAATACTGTACAAGAGTAGCACCTTTAGGTAAAACAATCGTATCAAGCTGTGTTTTTAGAGCTTGACTGTATATTGATGGACTTTCACAGTAGCCCTGAGGAGCGCGTTTAAAGCGGAAGCTGCGACCTCCTAAACTGAAGGAAAAAATATCCCTGCTTTCCTCAGCAATTGGGATACTAAAGAAAGCATTCTTCAGGTCAATCACCGAAAACCAGGAGGCAGAGGCTGGAATCATAGTCAATAATGTGGTAATGTCTGGGACAACTGGGAATTGTGGCACAACTATCTTATTCACCTCTCTAAGGTCAATCATGAATCTGTACACAGGTGGCTGAGAAGGGTCAGTTAGTTTTAAAACAGGCAGAACAGGACTATTGCAAACTTTGCCTCGTGTTCCTTCAATCACATCCTTTTTAATCAATTCGTAAACGATCGCTAGCAAAGCTTTTTCACCCTCACTAGATATCCTATATTGTGGAATTCGTGGCATTTGAACATTGGCTTTCAATGTTACAACATATGGTGGTATTTCTAAAAGACCCACATCATTAGGACCAGTAGCCCAAAGAATATCTGGAAGAAGCGACAATTCTGCTGGAATTTTATCCCTCGACAAATACATGGGAGAAACCACTTTCTTACCTAAAGTAAGTTGTACTCCTGAAGGAGAACAGTACAAATTCGCATACAATCTTTTTAATAAATCCAATCCTAGCAAGTTTTCACCACAACCTGTTGCCAGAATAAGGGGTGCTTCTAATTCACAAGGACCAACAGAAAGGGACAAAGGGTCAGAAATTGGATTTTTAACTGGGGCGCCAGAAAAACCTACAGAAACGTTCATTTCGCCAGACAAAGGTGCGCCAGGGAGTTTGGAGTGCATAATAGAACTCTTTGTAGCACCAGTATCCAACAGAAAAGGTTCTGACACACCTGATGTAATCACCTCAACGTATGGTCCACTCTGATCTACTGGAACTGAAACAACTCCCTCTCTTTGTCTATGGCTGTCCTAGCAATGATTACCCTCCAAATACTCATCTTCTGTATAGTAATCGTCAACATAGTATTGAGCTGTCCTATCAGATGCGTTGTTTTGCTGATCGAACCTATTCATAGAATTTAGTGGTGGAAGGGGACGTGCGTTCTGGGGGACGTTTCCACGTCCTCTACCTCTAGGCGCTTGCTGAACACCACGATCTCTTACACCAGAAGCACCATTTGCACGCTGTAATAAAATAGGACAACTACACTTGAAATGACCCTCTTCTTTGCAATATGAACACTGGTTGGGGCCTACAGAGACACGTGGCTGAGCGTACTCGACTCTTTGCGAGTTCCTCTGATACTGTTGAGGCTGCTGGAAATTATTCTGGTAGTGATTCTGGCTACCATTGTTCTGATTACCACCACCACGTGGCGGATAGGCTTGCTGTAGCAAAACCTTCGTTTTCAGTTCTTTAGTTTTCTTTTCTACTCTATCTTTCTCATCCTTGTCTCTATTTTCGTAATATTGTGCAGTAGCCAATATCTGGGCTGAAGATGAGACTGCCCAAGAACTTTCTGAATCCTTTAACTTTTTACACAATTCTGGAAGCAGGTTGTGCACGAATTTATCGACAAACAATCTCTGACCACCTTCTGTGGTCATATCTTGACCGCTGTGGTCGACAAATGTTTCTTCGAACCTGGTGAAAAAATCTGACACAGTTTCTTCTTTCTTCTGCTTGCATGCAGACAACTTATCCCAATTTACACGTATTGCAGGCATTATCGTTTTCATGTAATCTACTATTTTACCAGGGAGTTCTGCTATCAAGGGTTCAGGCTTAGCACCACCAACTTGTCGGGCGTCTGCAGCGGCAATATTAGCCCACGAGTCACCTAACTCCTGATCATGATCTATATGGCGAATTTTACCCCATAAAGGCTGTGGAACAACATTCCCAAATAGCATATCGATATCGGCTAAATTCATTATACATGACCCAGCAGTTTGCGACAATTCTTTGTAATACCCTGCAGGATTTTTACGTGGATCAGGTAATGTCTGTTTGAGTGCTAAAACTTCAGCTCGCTTCCATGGGACATGTACCCATACTCGCTGAAAGTGTGGCAGAATAGGTGGGTTAGCAGTTGTGTCACCCTCTCTCCATTGTGGGGGAACTTCTCTCATAGGGTATTGTCGCGCCTTCTTCCTACTAGATGTACCAGGCTCTGATTGTGACCCATAACTACTCCCCTTACTCCGATATGATAACAATATTTCAACCGCTTTTTCTACATCAGGACCTACAATCATGCCTTCTCCAAATTTAAACCGTACACGACACAACTCTTGCAGGTTGCATTCCAGATCATTGGTTCCCAAATCCTCACAAAGAAAAACACACATCTGTTCGAAAACACATCTCTGTGTCGATGCTTCCCATTGATGGAAGACTTCCATGACAGATTCTACATCATATTTTACCGTGTCCATAACCCATTTCCGTGCTAAACTATTCAGTGAGTCTCTCTCTTGATAGTCAGGCAGTCGACTTCGCAACTGTCTTCGTCCCATGTTAGGGGTCGTAGTAGGCGACCCGAAAAGAGGTAAAAGAAGGTTAGTAACAGTGCTGGCCATTTTCTGCCGAATGGAAGGTGAAACTGAAGGAAGAACGGGTGGAAAAACGGGGTGAGATAAGGCAGGGGCAGAGATAATAGCAGAAGAGGCATCAGTGGAAATAGAAGGAGCACTAGGCAAAATCGTAGAGGGAGCATTAGAAGTCGTAGAAAGTACATTAGGCAAAATCGTAAAAAGCACAGGTGAAGCAGAGGTGGTCGGTGAGCCTGGAGGGGGCTGCACCGAAGGAGTAGGAGCCAGCTGAAGAACAGCTGGTGGGTGCTGTGGAGGAACAGGAGGCCTAGGTTGTACAACTAAAGGTTGCGGGGGTGCTGTGGCATTTTGTGCATAGGGGGGTAGCGAACTTTAAATGTGACATTAATGGGTCTTTTTCACGCTCTTTTGCTGCCTCTTGTTGAAGAGACGGCAAAACTGGATAGCATTTATCTACTGCCATTTTACGTTGCCTATGCAACTGCTCACTCATCTGCTCTTCTTCATTGTCTTTAAACTGCATAGCAGCTTGCATTACTGAAAGTCCCTCTTCTCTTTTATTTTTCTTAGCTAATTTGATTTCCTTTTGTTTGGCTTCTTTACGCCGTAAGCGGAAAGAGTCAAACATCGCCGGCCGGGCTTTCTTTTTAAACAGTTTAACTTCAAGGTTGTCTAAGATTTCGGAATCAAAACTACCATATTGGGGCCATTTTAAAACACCATCTTTCCTGGTGTATTTAATCCACACTTCGTTGTATGTGATGGGGCCTACCCCATGTTTCACATATAGCTCGTAAGTTGGAGTTCCAACCGGAGGAACCGGACATGAGTCCTCCAATCGGGAGTCCCTATTATTATAACCAAGACAAAACAAATTTCCAAGTCTAAGACTAGGCATCTTCGCTCTCTAGTCTAATTCCAAACTTCAAAGGATTATCGATTATGATATTTCTCGTGAATACACGAGTCCTTCGGTTTTGGTGCTTGCAAGTACCAACAAATTATCCCAAAGGATACCCATGACTAAGACCAACTAAGGACTGGGAGACGCTCCACTTATACTTAACTGAGATATCGATGACGTCACCAGAAGACTCGTCTTAGTGTTTTGCTCTACCAAACTTCAAGGGTCCAAATCAGGGCGATAGCCAGGGCAGCAGTCCTCTGTAGCCGTTGGGAAGCGGGGAACCTCGCAGCAAAGACCTTCGGACCACGTCGACATGCAGGGGTCGATGAGGTGGTTGGCCGTCCTCTGGAATTTTCACACGAAGCTCCTCACGAACCTCTGGCTGGGCTGGTACCACTGGAATCGCCCCAAACATTGGGCGCCAGCTGAGGTACTGGGTTTTTAAGAACCGGCACAGAACCGGTAACCCAGCGGTGTCAGGGTACACCCAGAGACCTCGAGTTCTTCCTGATTTAGACCACAGAAACTCAGAGTCTTCTAGGTGAAGTCAAGGATCGAATTTATTGGCTGTAACCAAGGTAACAAGTGTCCTAGAAGTACAACACGGGGAAGTATATTCTCAGGAGACTGCTCGAATTTACAAAGTCAGGCTTCTCTCTTTATACAGAATATTCAGCTTCAGGCAAACATTCTTCGAATTCGTAGTATGTCATTTACAGTTACTGGTACAAAAGAAAAGCAGAGTCATGATGATATGTACATATTTCACGTCGTGCTGCCCATAACAAATCACCCGGCAAGGCCCAACATTTCATCAGATATCGGTGGACCCCCAATAAAACAGGCACCTCCCCATCATAAAGTAAGTGAAGCAAAAGAGTAGAGACAGATGTGAGCAAGATACGGCAGGTGTGCGTGCTGAAATGGTTTTATGGCTTGTTGAGCCTTGATGCTATCTTACTCGGCCACTGGGAGGGGAACTGACCTAACGAGTTCGGCCTGGGGCAATGGTTCCAACTTGCATAGGTCATGGAAAAGTCGATTAAGGAGTACGTGCCCTTGTGGAATTGAATTCAGCTGGATTAAGGCCTATGTAAAGGGCAACATATAAATGGGAGCCAAGGGTTCAGAACGAAAATGACGATTTCGAGGTGAAATCGTCACTCGAATATGCTGAAAATATATGTACATGATGTGCTCGTCATTCTCGGTCTTTTGATACAAAATTTCGTCATGTTTCGACGAAATTTTTATTCTCGAGTCCAGAACGATTACACGAATCCAGATTTTCAGAACCACACGTTGGATTGTCAAATGTATTTGTTCTGTCTATATGTGACCTCATATATCATATATCAATTAAGTTTATTGTTTGATCATTTAAAATCATACAATGTATATTTATAGAAGAAAACACACATTAAAACAGATTTATATTTAAAAGTGTACATTTAAACATAAAAACATGTTATTCATTTTACAGATGAGGAATTCCTCATTTAAAAAGCTAAGCGTAGTGTCATGCTATATCCCTGATAAAATCTAATTACAAGACTCTAACATCACCAGTATCTGAAAAAGTGCAAATTATATGTGACCTTAAAAAAACACAGGGATGGATAAGACCAAAATGGGCGTTCATAGATCTTAACGCTGGCCTCAAGTCCAAAACGTCTTTCCTTTGATTGGCAGTCGCTCTGGAAACATCTTTACTGAAGATCTTATGACCAGAACAAAGCATTTGTTTACGTTGTTTAGCTACTGACAAAACTTTCATTGTCAGAGTATTGAAGGAAAAGGGCAGTATATCTTCTTAGTCTAGTAGACATGGAAGGGTGTGACAAAGCAATGTGTGAGCTCTTTGGATATTGAAGTCAGATAAGTCAGGCAACCCAACAATTTTGGGGTTGTGAGTTTTCAAAAATGTAATAATATCTTGCCCATCAGAACATTTTAGAATGCCAAAAATGCAAAAGGTTATTCCACCTTTTTTGATTTTCTAAGTCCTCAGTTTGTTTTTTGAGCACACTAAATTCTCTGGTTAAAGTTTCACCTTGGTCATACCATCTTGTGCATTACTAACATACTGATCCACCTCAGTCAGACTAGAGTCGAGGTGAGACCATTTCTTTTTAATTTGTTGCAGAGCCACATTTGTTCCTAGCATAAATCATTTAATTTGTTTAAGTTAATCAATTATGTCATCCATTGTTAAAGGTAGAGGTGATTTAGTGGGGGAGCTCAGGTCCTTCTTGACTCTCGTGTTGGTGCTCCCGCCCAATTCTGTGCGGCGACTAATATTAGAAGTAGAGGAATAAGGGGCTTTTGAAGGTTGTGGCACATCAATTTTGATTGCAAATCTGATTCAGTAGCCCTTGCAGGGACACATCAGAGTAACAGCCATATGTGAAGTTATTTGAATATGCTTTCCATGAATAAGCTGGTAATGGATGATAGGATAAGCAGGTAGAATGTGAGGTCTGAGCAATATTATCAATCAATGTTCCAAGAATAAAGGCAAAGCGGTGAAATGGGTCTCCTATTCATATTAGGCATTACTGAGGAAAAGTCCCTAAAATAGATCTATGAGGTATATAAGTAAAGGTTCCTCCATAAAGAGAAAATATGTAAAAGTAAAACAAAATGAAAAAAATATATAATATCCATAAATCAACCACAGGCAATGAACGCCCCAGGGAGTACTGTACCTCAGTGCTGAGGGAAAACAATCAAAAGCATCATGAGGCACCTTAAATGACAACCGCTATGGAGCTAAAGCTGGAACCATGGGCTTAATAAAAAAAAAAAGATATTTATACAGCAACTAAGTCTGTAATAAAAATGTAATGTAATGTGTATACTTGTAAAGCGCACTGTTGCCAGCCGGCGTCCTGGCGCTGTATACCGCTGGGGAACCCGTCCTGGCTTTCCCTGTGGGATAGTCCCTGCTTGGAATCCCCAAGGTGGAGCCAGGCATCCCCGGCGTTGATGGGGCCGTTGTGGAGATTAGGCAAGCTAATGCCCAGAGTTGCCGAGTGCGACCCCTGGTTAGAGTAGGCACCGAGGCGAGAATTATCGAGTCCACTGACACTGGTCCACGACAGTGCCGCGTCGGGAATCGAACCCTGGTCCCGGGACCGACTTCTGCTTCCGGGTCTGCCGCCTCTAACCAGTGAGCCACACCACTCCACTAAACTCACCCCACTGCTTCCGATGCCTTTCACCAGTAACGAGATAAAATGACATGCTGAAAAAACATTCCTCCAACGTAAATAGTCACCTCTAACTATCAGAGGTTTGCTAGTCGGTGGGCATCTTGATTTGATGCTGTGCGCAGTCCCACATTTACGTTTTGAATGAAAGCTTGATTCCAGTAGTTACTTAGTACAGCAACAAAGGAAATTTGCACTCAATGTTTTTGGAAAGGCTCCATCATTACACTGTCTTACTATCTGTGATATATTACTGGGTGACTTTTAGGCATAAATTGTGATGTAAATTGGTAATACAGCTCATTACAGAGTGACTGATACATTTTCTCACAGCTAAGGACAGTGCTAGAAATTCGGTAGTGCTGTGTGAAGTTGCATAGTTCTGTTCACACAGAGCACTGGCAGTTCACACAACAACTGCAAACATTATGTGTATTTTGAATAAATATTGTACTCCAACACAAATCTGAGGTTTGCTATGTTTTTGCCCACAAAGTTTGGTTTGTGACCATCTGTTCATGACAGAAATGGATGCATTTGATCATCAAAATTCAAAACCTGGCAGAAAAAAATATTGCAAGTGCAAAACCATTTCCCAGCTCAACTCTGTAACAAACACAAACGCTTTAAAAGGTCACACAAAGACCAGTCATACTGTGAATTCAAAGAAACAACTTAGCAAACTACAATAAACACTGAAAGGACTTCTACGTGTGATTGCTCTTACATAATACAAAATACACACAGCCCTAATATTTGGATAAGGTTTATACAGAGGAGAGAACTGAACTAACACACAGAAAATCTCAGCATACTGATGTGTATTTTCAGGAGGTTCTGCTTAAAACGTGAAAATGCTTAAGCTACGACAAGATCAAGCCTTGATTGCAAGATCAATAGTACACTTTTTCAAAGTTCATACATCAGTGATTAACAACTAGGCCACAATGATCAATAACACATTTCAGAATATGAATGAGGACACGATTTTTATTACATCTTCATGCAAGTGGGTGTATCTTTAGGGTTTTAGAAAGCACATGCTATGTTATGTGAGACACAGTTGTTGAAATCTGTTGAAGCTGTTAGAGGAAATTTCCAACCATCATAGTGGAGATGGGGACACAGGCAATAGCCATGTTTTCCTGACAGCGGAGAGGCTTCATTGTCTAGAGTCAGGTAATATTGATTATTTGAGGCCATCTTTTCTGATCTTGTGAAGGATCCTGGTAAAAGAAGGACCTTGGGAAATGAATACAAAAGGCTCTGTTGCCATGCGAGAGGAAAGGATTCCAACCTAAAAGCATGAGGACAAAACTCATTGGAGCAATATGCTACAAGAAAATTGTTCCTCCCAGTATTGTCCATGCCCATCAGGCAGCTCAAGGACCTATATCAAATCTGCTTAAAAGTGTCCAATACATGCAAATATTCCAAATAATTTTTAATGAGCTCTGTTAGACCTGGTATCTTTTGGTGTAGTTTTCCCAGTCTTTTTGCTTCTGACCTTCTGTTTTTGACTCTGTGCTGAACTTTGTTTTTGCTGGTTTTACAACACTGCTGACCAGTGTTAAAGTGCATGTGCTCTGTGTCTAAAAAGTAGTGGTATCTAGTTTCTCCATGATTGACATATTTTATTTACTGATCATTCCCTAGTACAAGGTACTGCCTGTGCCCATGGCCTGTCAACCGAATGCTACTAGTGGACCTGCAGAATTGATTATGCTAATACGCATGAGTAGCCCTTCGAACATGTCTCAGGTCTGCCACTGCAGAGCCTGTGTGCAGTTTTAAACTTCCATTTCAACTTGGCAAGTTCACCTATATATCAGGCCCAAACCTTCCCTTTTACTACATGTAAGACCCCCCCCCTAAGGTAGGCCCTAGGTAGCCCCATGGGCAGGGTGCAGTGTACTTAAAAGGCAAGATATATGCCTTTACATTTTACATGTCCTGGTAGTAAAAACTGCTAATTCAGTTTTCACTACAGCTAGGTTTATCTCTACCATAGG
Source organism: Lissotriton helveticus (assembly GCF_964261635.1). Taxonomy (NCBI): domain Eukaryota; kingdom Metazoa; phylum Chordata; class Amphibia; order Caudata; family Salamandridae; genus Lissotriton; species Lissotriton helveticus. Next base: position 726,675,031 of record NC_136068.1, on the reverse strand, counting down.
TTGGCATTGGAGCTGCCTTGCAATACTTTACAAATGTATCTTTCAATTGGAGGCAGATAGAAAATTGGAGTTTGCTGTCTCTGGACTCACAATTTAAAAATACATATTCTAGTGAAATTGATTTTTAAATTACAGGCCTGAAAATGCCACTGTTAGGAACATACAATAATATAGAAACAGCTGGAATGCACTCTTTTAAAATCATCAAAACACAATAAACAATTTATCCAAAGTTCATGAAATAAAGTGTACACCTAGTAAGGGGCTCTGCCAGCCATCTGATTCAAATTAAAGACCAAAAGCCCGGTTAAAGTATCCAAGACTACTAAGTGCACTACTACAAATCTCTAAAAGAGAAAAAATTCCAAATAACAGCTAAACTGATACTTGAAAATGAACACAATTCTTCATCCAATGAATCTGAAATGAGTCCATGAATCCACGCTTCTCAATCAGTAACCAAACTTGAAGAAATGTTTAGTAGCTTTTTATTGCCATAAGTTGCAAGTAAAGTCAAATAGAAATGAAGAAAACTAAAAACTCTTCATCTCAATAAGAAGGTTAACTTAATGATTGCTCCCAATGCATTTCGGGTTCTTTCCTTGCCCTTCGTCAAGGGGACCTAGAACATTAATGCAATAACAATGCGGTCACAATTTTCTGATATTTGCAAATACGAAATATGTGAATAATAGTGGCTCAGAGCGAGGACAGGGCAAGCGTAAGAAATATGCGAGGTCACCTTAGACGGTATCCACTTAGTGCCAGAAGTAAGAGAACACAATAAGTGATAATGTGATCATCATGGCTAATTTGACTCCTGCTTAGGGGTGAAAAGGGCTGTATCATAGTCAATATCCAAGATAGGTAGAACTGCGATAGAACAACATGCCATAGTGTGCTCCCAAACAAGCCACCCAAAGTATTAAAGCAACCTCCAAATATGTTTGTGTTAAATAGAGCGTACCTTTAACGAACATGCCCAGCTAGATTGCAGTGTCAGCATCAATAGCTGAAAACAAAGATAATGAGGAAATAAATGCTATTTGAACAACCAAACAAAATCGGCTCCCATAGACATCTAACCAGTCAATTCTTTTCCAGTCCCCAGAGAGGTACACGCGTCTGCCCATTGCCAAATGCTAAGTCACATCTTTATGGCCCCTCTCCTGGGAGCCAGAGGCACATCTGTCCACCTAGCCATGTGGGCTGCTACTGATCAGCAGTGCCCATTGTGCACTGTATGAAAAAGTGTGTAAGATGTCTCTGTATGCAGGCACTGCTTTATGACTCCTTGTTCTCTTTTCTTCCTCAATCAGATGATTCCTTGGAGAAAAAGACTGGTGTCTCCATAGACCAACAGAGATTGGTGACATTTATGTAATATTTTTTTACAAATGCTGAAACACCCAAAGGGTATAACCCACCCTGCCCTTTAACCAGCGCAGTGGTTTCCTCCAGAATGCATCCTGGGTTTTTTGTTTTCATTGGTCTGAGCAATGTCTGTGATCAAAAAATTACCTGAGTTGTTTTCCAAGGATCAAATGTTCCTGCTTCTCTTTGGAGGTGGAGACTGATTAGACAATATCAACAGGAGTTTCAGACATTTTGCACTTGCCTTCTGACAAATGTTGGCCCTGTCCTGCAATAAGCTTCTCTACTGGCATGGCTCTCAGGAATATGGTGTGAGTTAGGGATACCTATCATGAAGATTTGTAAGTTCACCATTTGGGTGGTCTTGCTGCCTAGCCATGCCTGTGGTAGAAAGGGCGGAAGCCTTCTAATCAGAGCTGATGAGGTAGTGTATCTGTAGGCCGTAGGGTAGAGTGATATTTAGTTAGCAATGAAGAGGCTGTTTGATTAAAGCTAACAAAACTTATGGCAGTCCTTGAAGGCCCATTGGTCGCTTGTGCAGGGAAGTGTTGTATCCTCAATATATTGATGGTTACGGCATGAGGGCCACTCACATGTGATGCATCCCATCTCTTTAAAGTTGTGCATACCCGCTTTGTTGAACTAATCTGGTAAGATCTTGCATTCAAATTTTCAACACACTAGAATATTTTATGAGAACAATTTGAACGCTCTGACACAATTCATATATTTACATTCCTTTATTAGGGAGATGAGATATTAGTGTAACAGTATTTCTCCGTTCTGTTCCCTTCAGATTGAGTGTAGCTATGATTACCGGGGACAATGTTTTATTTGAGTTTCTTTCCAATGTTGCCTCTGATCGATATGAATCGATATGCTCAAGTCTCTCTTCCAGCCCTCTTGTTCTTCTTCTGGTGCTTCTCTCCAGCACATTCTGAATACGGCAATCAATTTGGTTGGTGTTACATTGAGTAGGGTGAAGCATGGCCCTTTCGAGACTCTCTAATGATCTCCTGAGGGTTCTATGGAGTGTACTGACTTCTCAATATGAAAGGGAGACTCTAGGGTGACAGAAATGACAGGCAGAAGAGTTTGCTCTATGCTGTGTGAGTAAACCTTTGTCCCTACGTTTTTGTTTCCTGCAACAGCCAATACCAAAGTAGTAATAGGAATTAGACCTGCAGAAAGTAGAATGTTTTGGATGGGATTCTGGTTTGAATAGTGAGAAAGAATCTAGAAGGCTAAATGTGTGGAGATGCTTGAGTTTCATTGCTTTGCAAATCACACAGGAACGAGCAAATAGATCTGGAGAGCGATGCATTGAGATGCATTGATGGGGCCTTCACAGGAAAGACTGAGAGGAGGGACTGTATTCAAGTCAGAGGAATGGAACCCACATCTCTCCTTATGCTATCTCATTTCAGAACAATGATGACCCATGGAGGCAGAAACTAAGGAGAAGACAATGGAGGAGAACCTACCAATTCAAAGACTAAATGGGTGTTTGGTGACCCTAGGAGGAGATTGATCAGTTCACTTCCTTCCACCTTTTCTCTCCAGTGTCTGAAAACCTAAGCAAAGTGGGGAAAGACTAGATATGCACACTCTTCCTCTTTATAACATCACTGCAGTGAAAAAACAGTTTTGATTCTGACTGTTATGACTTCATGGCAGTGATAACTGAGAATAAAATCACTGAATCATATTAATGACTTGCAACTCAAACGCTAAGCAGCAATTAAATTAGTATGCCACTAATGTATCGCAATCCCCTACACATGCACCATTCTATTCTACACATTATTTGCTACTATATGAGAATATATATGTTTAATTGGAACCACTTTAAACCTTTGGGAGCAGCCATTCCTCTTGTTGGAAAGTTTCTACATGTCTGTGTTTCAGGTTCTCTGCAAGTAACATTATTTCGTGTATGGCATATGTCAGCTGGCTTTCTGACAGATCATGTAGCATGTTCTGGATGGGGTGTGAACTTAGATGAGTCAGAACATCTCAGCTAAATGGAATTGAATGAAATCCAGTATTTAAACAACAAGGACATAATAACAAGTCCATAATCAGTGATGAAGTTCACAATGACCTTCTTGCATCTCCTTGCTGTCTTCATTGTGTGCAATATTTCCTCCTGTGTCAGTTGTTAAACTGGTAATTACATCCTGGTCTAACAAAATCACACGATCTAGTGTCCATCTTCTGTTAATCTGGTTACTAGGGAGTTTCAGGGGTAATATGACTGGTACATGATCTGAAAGATGACACCCTAAATGTCTTATCTCCTTTACCCATTCTCTCAATTCTGTGCTAATTAAGAAAAAATCCAATCTGGATTTATGATTATACTTTTTATTATGAAAGATATATCCCCTCCTGATACTCATCCTTACCCTCCATATATCTATCCAGCCTTGGTGTTTCATTGTATTTTTTAACAACAATCTCATCCCACGTTTCTGGGCTGATCTGCTATTTACAGATCTATCTAAAACAGGATCCAAAACGAAATTAAAATCACCTGCCAAAATTAAAGGGTCCTGAAAAGGTAATAATTAGGGGTGGGCGGAAGTCGCGTAATGGACTTACGCGGAGAGGCACGGAGATTGAACCAATCTCCGTGCCTCTCCGCATATTTCCATTTCGCCACACCCGCCCACAATATTAAATGAGATTAAAAAGCCTAAAATAAGATTTAAATAAAACTTACCTTATCGCGGGGTCATCCTTGTCTGTCTAGCCTTCTTCTTGGAACTGGGCATGCACTGGAGCCTGCGCATGAGCATTCCTGGTGAGGAATGCGTATGCGCAGGCTCCAGCGAAAGGTGGAAGGGGTAAATCCACGCACATTCTGTGGGTGGAACGGAGATGTCTGCCCACCCCTAGTAATAATTCCGCTAATAATTCTTTTAACCCCTTCCACGCTGATGACGAGCTCAGCTCGTCATGAGGTACATCTCTCGTACGCTCATGACGAGCTGAGCTTGTCATGTAATGCGGTATTTACAAAACTTCAGCGCACAGCGGGAAAACCGCTAGCGCGGATGCGGTTAAGGGAAATAAATCATCCAAATTAGGACCGTAGTACCCCGCAATCGTAAATTTATATGTATGAAATTTTATTCTGGCTATAACCCATCTACCTAATTTATCTACCGTAAAAGTTTCCACTACTAATGCAGGATAATTATTGATTATAGCCACTCCCTTAGTTGTTGTATTTTGTGAGGTACATATTACTTCATGAATCCACTTTCTCTTTTTACATAAATCCCTCATTTCTAATTCAGTAAGATGAGTTTCTTGAAGGATAAAAATTAGCTCTGCGGCATCCTTAATATATTGAAGTATTCTTTCCATTCTAGGTTTTACCCTCAGTCCGTTGAAGTTCCAGAACGTCACTCTTAAATATATTACTGCATCAGTTATGATCATCCTTGTTATTCCTTATGAACCTATGTGACATCATATGAGAATTGATATGGCGATTAGGACAATTTTATTTCCCCTATGCTCCCCACCCAGTGCCATAACTCTATACACCATCATACCCTTCCAAGTGCCCCCCTAGAGAACCCCCCCCACCTTCTCTTATGGCCCTACTCTTATCCCTGTGCGGTCGGGATAATAAGAATTTCAAATATATACGTCTCTCTGCGACTACATTGTTAGTCTTTTTGATAATAATTTGTTGATCATTCTTTTGTGGGCCTACGAGATTTGCCGAGAAACTGATCCACCTCCTTGATTGGAAATAGAGTGTAGAAATACCTCCGCATCCTAAACTCTTTTGAAAACATTCATCTTGTTATTAAACAACACTTTTAAAGTTGTGGGAAATTCGAACTGAGCTGTTGCACCTGATTGTTTAAAAAGATCTAATAATTTCCCCAGCTCCCACTGTTTCGAAGCTGTAATAGAGGAGACATCAGATCGAATTTGAAACGAAAATCCTTCCGCACGCAGTGAGTTTACTTTTAACGCTTTATTCAAAATGTCATCCTTTAGATTATAAATCAGAAAGTGAATCAAGATTTTCCTGGGCCTAGTTTTGTTTGGGCTGAGTTTAAACGGGTCTCTATGCACCCTCTGAATGTCCGCGGCTAAGGCCTGTTCTGTGCAGTCAATTTTATTTGTTTCTTTAATCAATTTAACTACAAAGTTTTTTATATCGCCACCTTCTGCTCCCTCTTGAACTTTGAGTAGTCGCAGATTATTCCTTCGCTGAGAGTTTTCAATTGATTCAAGCTTGTCCTGCATGCCTATTTCTCGTTCTTTTAACTTAGTGAGGTCTCTAGCATTCTCACTAACTTCAACGGTAAGCACCTCCACCTTACTTTCCATTGCCGTTGTTCTCAGTTTCGGGGAATCTAACTTATCTCCTCAAAGAATGCTTACATCTCTGCTTGATTTTTCTCTGCGACCTTAAACCTATTACTCATTTCATTCGTTAAAGATTGTAAGAGACCTAAAACTGAAGAACTTAGTGTATCTTCCACCAGATCCTTTTCCGCTTCCTACTCAACATGCTGACTAACCTCAAATTGAGTGTCATTCGCAATAGATTTTAGCCCATCCGCATGGTTTATAGTCACAACTTCCTTCGAGCCCTCTTCTACAACCAGATTTGCTAAAACTTGGAATTTGCTGGGTCTTAATATACCCTCTGGAAATTGAGTGGACGTACACATGCTACTATTGCCATTTTCCATTTCAATGAGCCTAGACTCTACAGACTCTACAGGTTTTAAAATCAATGTACTGGGGATTTTTTTTTAAAGTTATCTTTTAGTGAGGGTGTAAGTTTTGCGTTTAAATGTCTTTGTGCCTCTATTTTTACCTTCCTTTTATTTTTATTCTTTAATTTAACGGCTTTTGTCTGACTTTTAGAGTTCACAACCTCACTACCCGTGGTCTTCTGATATGTTAATGGGTCTACCTCAGCAACCTTAAAGGGATCCAATGAAACTGTGCCAGTACTCCTTAAAGTGTATCAATATTTCGGCTTAGGCTCTAAAGGATCTTTACTCTTTTTTATAGGAATCATATCAATCACCGCTGAATGAGTTGAATGTGTTGATTCCAGACAATCCAGCCTTGTGAAGAAAGGCCCGCTTGTACCCGAGTGCTTAGAGCTATCCTGCAACTTTTATTTCCTACTGCATAATCAGTGCATTGTGGGAGAGTGAGTTTCTTATTATTACACACTCTGGCTTTCCATTTATGTAGAGGAAGCCTTTGCCGTGGCCTTTCTCCCCCGTCAAATTCCAAGTGCTGCTTGTGACTACAATATTACATGCACCTCCTGATTATTAAATTGTTGAGTCCCCCGTGGCTCACACCCTCAAATATCAGTACTGAGAAGACTTTAAATCCCGCCACCTCTGCTTCCTCTAGCATAAGCACTGGGTAACAATAAATGCTATCAAGAGAATCCCAAAAACGGAAGCAGATCATCTGCCCCCCCTCCCTTCAATACAATAAACTTCTCACCCGCGGTGTCCTCCGGGCCTCTTACACACCCGACTCCGTCAGGTAAAGTGCGACGATTCAGACGTTCTGACAGCCCTTGCCCAGTTTCTACAAGGCTCCGCTGAACTCCGTCTTCCGTCAGCAGCCTCCCGCCAAACTTACGTCGCAGCAACCCTCAGCTCCAAACATGAAAAGCCTCACTGCAACAGTAAAACTTTTACCTTTAAGGTTTTGCTGCCTCCCTCAAAGGTGCTGCCGCCATCAAAATGCCTCCAATTTCTGCATCTAGCCGCCGCAGAGAATTCAAATAACAATTCCGGCCGCCGGAGCTTCTCGCGACGGGCTAAGTGCTGGCCGTCATGTTCTCCACAACTGACACAGTAAGCTACTTCCAGACTAACTTGGAAACTGCATCTATTGAAATCGTTTAGGATGCTTATAAAGCCTTCTTGAGGGGTAGGATAACTTCCATTCAAATTACTAGACAAAAGAAATATAAGGCAGAAATAGGAAATATTGAACATAAAAATCAGAAACTAGAGAACGAAGCTGCCCCTCATGAAGATGCTCTACAAGCACTCAGGTCAGAGTTGGTAGAGTTGCTTGATGCCAGGCTTTAAAAAAGGTGGGAAGCGAGTAAGCTGGACAATTTTGAATTTGGAGAAGGCTGTGAAGATTTAAAACGATCCGGCCAAAGCTAACATAAAAGAAATAGTGTGTGAAAATACTGGGAAACTATGTAAAACACTGCAAGAAATTGAAGAAGCTTTTCATGGCCATTTTATTAAAGTTTATCGAGAGAATTTAACATCACAGGTCAAAAATATAGAAGCATGGTTTGAGAATATTTTCTTTAAAAAATGTACTGATGTAAAGTCCAATAATCTCAGTAGACCAATAAGTCAAACTGAAATTAAAATAGCAATAGATTCAGGGAAAAAGGGAAAGGCGGCAGGACCTGATGGTCTCCCAGCAGAACTGTACAGAATTTTAGGAGAGGTTCTTATCCCGGTAATGGCTAGTTTATTCTCTCATACCTTTGAAAAAGGGGGAAAATTGCCACCTTCTTGAGATGAGGCATCGGTAGCATTATTACTGAAACCATCTAAGTCGCCCCGACAGTGTGATTCATACAGGTCAATCTCTCTGCTGATCTTGGATTATAAAATCTTTACCAAGATCTTAGCAGAGAGAATGAGCGGGATCATTACTGATTTAATACATGAAGATCAAAAGGGATTTGTGAGAGGTAGATGCATTCAAGATTTAACATATAATTTGATTGGGGCCATAGATACGGCAACTTTCTATAAATTCCGGATGGCTATTATAACGCTTGGTGCCCCAAAGGCGTTCGATCGGGTTAATTGGTCATATTGGAATTTTATTTTAAATTAATATAACTTGGGTAAAAACAATTCAGGGCAATCGCGTCAATTTATCACACTCCAACAGCAAGAATATTAATAAATAGTAACCTTTCCTCTTCAATACCAATTCAAAGAGGGACTAGGCAGGGATGTCCCCTTTCACCCTTGCTTTTTAATTTGTATAGTGAACCGCTCGCAGAGAAGATTAGAAGTCATGACCACATACTTCCTTTTAATTGCAAAAATTGGGAAAAATGTATTCCTATATGCAGACGATATGCTGATTATTAAATCTGATTTAGAAATTGCTATTCCCTGTATATATAACTTAGCCGAACAGTTTGGGAAGTTTTCGGGATACGAGATAAATCAGTCAAAAACTGAATGCATGGCATGGAATGTGGATGTACAGCCTACTAATTATTCTTTAACAAAAAAGAAATAAGATATCTGGGTATCAGGATCACTCAAAATATTAATGATTTAACTGACACAAATCCATACATAGCTGATAAAGAAATGTCAGAATCCTTAAAAAACTGGGCTTACTTACCTTTGACATTAATCGGTAGGGTTCACCTGGTCAAAATGATGCTCTTGCCAAAACTTATTTTTTCTTTTTCAAAACATACCCTTAGCATTTAAAGAAACTGGATTGAAGAAAATTTAGGGGAAGATAATCTCTTTTATCTGGGCTTCAAAAGGCACTAGAATCTCATATAAAAAACTACGAAGGAGGAAGAACAAGGGAGGCTTATGTGCGCCCGCTTTGATATATTATGCATGGGTATTTCTATTAAAAGCAGGGAAAATGCTTATGGGGGAACCGAATAGCTCAGACATAGGCAAAATGTTAAAGGCAATGTTGCAAACCGTAAAGGGTGGAGATCAAGGCTTTCTATATACATTTGGAGATCCACGTTTTTTTTAAGAAGGTCCGTTTAAAGAATTTAAAAGACTTGGCCAGCACTTGGTATAAAGTTAGGAAACTTCTCAAGATAAGGTATTTCAGTGCAATGGCTCCTATATGGGACACACCAGGGTTGCCGGAATGGACTAAAGATCTATTAGTGGCACCACTTAAAACAGCGGGGCTTAATTCATGGGCCCAACTCATCCCAGAAGGCAGCGTGTTATCATGGGAAGTTCTTAAGGAAATAACGAATAACCAACTTTCTAAATTCAAGTACATACAAATAAAAAGCTGGTCCCAGTCAAGCGGCTTTGCAGTCGGTAACACAAATGAGAGTCAACTTTAAGAAAGAATCAACGGAACAAGAAAGAATTGGCAAATTTATATTGGTTTTTGATTGAATTGGCTGATGAAGATTTTATCCTTCCAACACAACTGTGGGGAGAATGCTTGCCAGGCTCCAGCACAGAAACGTTATGGCAAGTATCTTATGACCTATCATATTCTACTGTGTATGCTGCCAATTTAAGAAGAAACCACATTTTCTGTCTTCACAGAGTGTACTGGTCACCCTACAAGCTTTCCTAGTTTGCAAGGGGTACATTTCCCTGCTGTCCAAAGTGCCAGCTGGATAAAGCAGATGATGAGCAAATGTTCATAAGTTGCCCAGCGTTAAATCTTTTTGGGAGTTCAGTAACTAGAGATATGCCACAAATATTTGATTTAGAAATAGAGGTGAGCATCTTATTGATATTTTTTTGTTTACTTTCAAAATATGAGATATTAGTATTGGATAAAAATAAGTTGTGTTTTTACCTTGTTATATTAGCTCGGAGAGAAATTTGTAGGTGTTGGATCAAATATGTACCGCCTACTTTTTTAGATTGGGTAAATTCTATTAAATTTGTAGTAAAATTGGACACAGCTGGGATGACAAATAAGAGTGAAAAAAATAAGCAGTTTTGGATACCATGTAAGACCTGGCTGGATAATTTATAACAAACAAAGAATCATGTCCAATGATTAAGCCTCTACATAGAAATACTTTACTACTTGGGTTAGTCCTGATGGTCACCCAGTTAGTAGAGCGGGACAGACTGAAATCGAGTAGCTCTGTTTAAAGTGCTTCCCATTTAGAGTGTCTACGGTGGCGCAAATCAGTCAGGGGCCACAGTGGACATTGAATAGCTCTGGAACTATTTAAAGGCGTATGAGGACTATTAAAAAAAAAAACTCCTGGGTTTTAGTAAGAGCTGCAAAGGTGGTTTCGGATACCTGGGTTTCAAATAGGTTTCACTATAGGTTTACCATGTTTTTCACCAAAAGTTTATTTTCTGTAAACCACCCTGTAGGATGGCTAATGACAGGAGAGGAATGGAAGAGAAGACACACCCCTAAAGTCTGATTGACAAAGCCAAAAATAAGAAATAGAAATTTAACAGGCTGAAGATGTATTCCTGTTCTAAAGTTGAACTGTCAATAAAATAGAGAGTCACAAAGAATCTATGTGGAAATTCCAAAATGTACAATCATAGATTTGAGGTTTCTGACAATACTGCTCACAGTCTTCTCAAAAGGGGAAGGGAGCATGATGCCTGGCATACCAGCTCACTAAAGATACACAGCACTGAGTTGACCAACAATGGTGAATATTAAAGACTTTCAACTAAAGTGAGTGTTACCAGGCACTACATTTACCACAATGCATCTGGGCAAATAGTGTGTTGGCATGCCAAGCAGTGTGCTCCTTTCCCCCATTTGTGACTGGCTCCTTGTTAAGTTGTCAAGAAGATGAGCTCTGAAATGCATATGTGGTCTGGGAGTAATACAGAAACCTGAAAAGACTGTGAGCAGCATTGCCAGCATCCCCAAATTAAAGAAGAATCCTAAAGCACATGTCTAGAGATACACAACACTGCCTGCACCTACAATGGTGAATACTCTAGACGTACAACTAAAGTGAGTGATATGATGGGCTGCATTTACCACAAGACATCTGGGTGAATTGTGTGTTGGTATTCTAGGCAGTGTGCTCCCTCCCTCCCCCTTTTGCAATCTCGAGTGTGCTGACCCAGTGTATTTGTTCATGTGACTAGATCTTTGATATTAAACATGCATGATGTAAAGAATCTGTATGATATATTTCCTCGTGGTATTTGGCTTAAAAACCTCAAACTGTGTTACAGCTACTTTTGCTTTTGGACTTCATAATGGGCCCTAGGACCAGGTGATTTACTAACATAATTTAATTTCTATTGTGGGGAGAACAGTGACTACATCATGAAGTGTCAATGATTACTAACTAATACCCTGTATGATAAATGTTACAGTGCTAGGCATCTTAGTTAGTTACAGGGAAGTCTATAAGGCGTAATAGAGAAGTCAATTGTGCCCACTAACTAAAATAATATTTCCTGTGACTACAGCTATGCTATGGCTACCATCTTGTTTACAAGATCAATATTTTCAAATTTCATTACAAGCTGAATTAGGATTTGTGGTATGGCGGCAGATTCCAATGTCAAAATAAGTGCATACTCCATCTGGGCTATGCTGTATTTGAATCTGAAGAAAAATATTTAAACTGATTATATGTAAAAAGTTTAAGAGAAATTAGATATACTGCTCTGTTAGACAAGAAACAATCACTGCAGCAATTATGCAACCTTACCTAGGGAGAAATAATGTACCTCCTACTACCTGCACATGGCATTAAGAGGCCATCTATTGAGATGCCAATAATTACAGTGGGTTTGCACAAAAGTCAGGAGGTGGTAGAGACCTCACTGGGCTTGTCTGGCACTGATAAGTACTCTAGTCATCACATTTGAAGAAAGCTAACATGAATGTCCAGCCTTTTAATCCCCAGATACAACATTAGCTGGCTCAGACCAAGAGAAAAGATTTGCCGGGCAGTCTGATTAGATCAGGAAACCTTTCCTCGATGAAAGTGGCCATGGTTTTCCTCACTTTGCCTTGCCATCAGCCCAAACATTCTTGATTTTTCTATTCTTTTCCAACTCAATTAATAATAAAAGAATATTCAAAATACACGTAGCATTTTCTCATAAATGTTATTTGACAGCTCTATAAAAATGCAACTGTTTGAAACACTGAATTCATTTTTATAAAACGCTATTGTATTTGCTCCATAAAGAAAAAATATACATTTACACTGGAGCTGATGCAATGTAAAATGTGGACGGGGAAGTGCTCAGTTTACAATTGCACATAGGAAATGATGTCAACAGATGACCAGGTCAAGTTTGGCACCTTAGATATTACTTAAGTGACAATAACTGTATTTGAAGAGACAGAACCTAAATGTAGGTTGTTTTGGATTGGAACTGATCAAGAGATTGTCAGTTAGGGCCTGATTACGAGTTTGGCTTCCATGGGACCACCACACCCGTGTTGGTGATCCGTGCACCACCACACTGGCGGTCCAACCAACATATTTTGAGTGTGGCAGTGGGGAAAGCCAGGTCTTTGGGACAAAGGGTGTATCCATATCCCAAATGTTAAGGATGAAGGAGTTTATGGCAGAGTGTTTTGAGCAGAATGAACTTGATGGGCATTAATGAGATTATTGAGAGTCAGAGGGACTTGTTGATTGCTGAGAGTGGCTAGATGAATTTTCATGGATGGTTAGTATTTCTTTGTGTATGCATGCCAGGAACTATGGAGGGTATTCATTATTATTAATAATAATAATAATAATAATAATAATAATAATAACAACATTTGTAAAGCACGAACAGCTACCTCAAACAGAGGTGTCCCGGCGCTAAAACGAGACAGACGTGCGTGCAGCAATAACTCATACCAGCTTAAGGCCATATGTATCATCAACCTGATTTGCGATTCTCAAATAGCGATTTTTTAGAAATCGCTATATGAGAATCGCAAATAGGGATGTATGTACAAAATCAGAAAATGTTTGCGATTTCTTAGTATTCCTTAATTGCAATTAGCAAATTGTGAATCGCAATTAAGGAATACTTTCCAATTCTTTTCTATGGGCCAGGAGGCCCATAGGAATGAATAGGAAGTTATTCTCAATTTGCGATTCGCAATTTGAGAATCGCAAATTGAGAATAATTTCAAGGGTGCAGGGGTGTCCAAAGGACACCCTGTTGCACCCCTGAAATCAGCATGGGTGCACATTTGGTGCACATACATGCCCTAATGGCATTTATGTGCCTCACATTGCACTTTGAAAAATGCAAAAAAGTGCATTTTTCAAGGAATTTGCAAATTACCACCAACTTTAAGTTCGTGGAAATTTGCGATTCCTTAAGGCCAATTTGCATATTTTTAATGCTTCATACATTGCATTTAAGGAATCGCAAAATTTGCGATTCCTTAAATGCAATCGCAAAATAAGGAATCACAAATTTTGTGATTCCTTATTTTGCACGCAGATTGCTGTGATACATACCATTTTGCACTAATGCGTTCGCAAACGCCGAAATTCTGTGAATTTCGGCGTTTGCGAATGCATTAGTGCTTGATACATATGGCCCTTAGTCCTTCAGTTCTAGGCTAAAACAACTAGTTTTCAGTGCTTTCCTGAAAAGTGGCTCTGATTCTATCGGTCGCAGGAAGTTTGGCAAGGCATTCCATAGCTTAGTGGCCTTAACCGTGAAGGATCTACCTCCAATTCGTGCTTTCTTGAATCTCAGAACACATAGTAGGTTTAGGGAGTTCGATCTCAGGAGCCTATTCTGTTTTAGCTGCATGAGCGCAATTTTAAATATCTCGGGCATTTACCATGTAAGCAGCGGAAAGCAAATGTTAGATCCTTTAATTCAATTCTCCTGAACACGGGCAGCCAGTGGAGCTTCTTAATGTGCGGAGAAATATGATGGCGGTAAGGTGCTCGCCTAATCAATCTCGCAGCCGCATTTTGCACCATTTGTAGTTTTTTTAATCAAATATGCAGGTAAACCTACATAAAGACTGTTTGCGTAGTTCAGTCTAGCCGTCACCGTGGCATGTATTACAGCTCGGCGACAGTCCTCAGGAAGTAGATGGATGAATTTTCGTAAACTTTTCAGTTAGTCAAAACAGGTGAAAGACACCTGCATGATTTGAGCTGAGAGCAAGAGATCTGTCTCCCATTTTACCTCCAAGTTTTTAGTAGAGTTTGTCGGGATGGGAGGAGGGCCCATTTCCTGCGGCCACCAGAGGTCCACGAGCGGCGGGAGAGTATTTCCAAAAAATAGTACCTCTGCTTTCTCGGCATTAAGCTTCAATTTGTTATTGTTCATCCATAGGTTGATATCTGTGAGGCAACCCTTAAAATTCTCAAAGGCATAGTCCGCTTGTCCTTAAAAAGAAAACATCAGCTGGGTGTTGTTGGCGTAAGATATCGCCTTCACACCCCAATTGGCTATGAGAGACAACAGCGGGCCAGATAGATATTAAAAAGGAGCGGGCTGAGGGCTAAACCCTGAGGGACTCCACACCAGGTCTGCTTGCGTTTGGATTTGTGTGCTTGCAGGGCAGTCAGTTGTGTTCGGTTGGAGAGAAACGATTTCAGCCGTCTCATTTATAGTTGGTAGAGCACATTTAGTGGGATGTAAGAGGTACATAGAAAAGTTCAGGTGATGGATAAAGAAAGAATGTAGGTTGGAGTGGTATTATGATTGTCAAATGTATGCTTGTGAGCGTTTTTACTATAAGTAGCAGAACCTCAACAATATTTGTCAAGAAACAGTATCAATAATGTTATGGAATTGAAAAAAGCTTTGTTTTGTGGAGAGGTTTCAGTAAGGTAGAAGAATAATGACGTTTTCACTAAGAAGCAGTTTCAGTGCAGGGTGTATCAATAATTGTTTGGATAGTTAACAAAAGTTCATACCCCACTTTCAATCACCATTCTGGCCCTACTGAGGTCTAGGAAAGGCAAAAGACAGTCATTCTGACCCTCACCCTTCCCAGGTTGAAAAAGCACCATACCAGGTAGTTATCATAGAGAGTTGCCTCAGGAAATGAACTCTTATGACTGTGACCTTTTTCTCTCATGCCTGTGCAAGTTTGCATTTGAAGTGAATAACGGTCTGTGAAGGCATGTAACTTATGTAAGCAACCAGGTGCTCTTACTGGGTTAATGCACATTTCTCATAACCCTAAACCATGGCTATGTCCAGTAGCTAATGTATTAGGAAGATCTGTCTCCCCTTCAGATCATACTCTTCCATGAAAATATTCTGATTCGCCTGTTCAACTTCTCTTCTAAGCCCATTTTCCACAAGTAGTGCTATAGCATGGATACATGATTCTGATATTTTAACAAAGCTTCTCTAAGGGCACATTGTCAACCTTTCCCTGGGTTGAAGTGAGCACAATGGTCCCAATTGTAAGTCAGGGAGAGGTTCTGTTGTACCCCATGTGCATTTTTCTGTGTGCATTTTAATTCTTGAGTGTCCATTATACTTTTCTAATAGATGTGCATGCTCTTTTGGGTTGTATATTTCCATCATTATTGCGTACCTTTGCAAGTTTGCATGTGCTTTGTGTTGTGTTTCATGTCTATTTCTGAAATTTGGTAGGTCTGGAATTACTACTTGTTTGTATAGGCATACGTCACAACTGGATGGGATTTGAGAATGTGTGGTTCTCAGGTTTTGACTGTCAGCTCTTCCGGCTGAGTTGTGTTTTGACACTTTCCATTGCTTTCACTTGCTACACGTTTTGAATTCCATGAACACTCTCATTTGTATGTGGGGATTATTTATGTTTGATGCCACATCCAGCGACTGAGGAAAATGTTCATTCGTAGTAGAATTTCTGTAATCCCAAACTGGAATTTCCACAACTTGCTTCCCTTAATGAATCCCAGATATTATTTGCAATGCCTGTGCTCATATTCGTGGGTTGTGTAAATCAACTCCAGACCTCTCTGGTGTGTGTGAATCAGCCCAGAGCTCCATTTATGTGGAGGAAACAATTAGCATTCTGCAGAACTGTTAGGAAATGAACCATCTATAAAAAGAAAATGCAGTTACTCAAATAGTACACATATTTTAACAAGATATTGCCGAAAATATGAAGAATTAACTCGAGAGTAAACATTTATTATATTTTAATACTTGTGGGCCTGCAATCCCTGTATAAACACATGCCTCCAAATCCCTTATTGCAGGCAATTTGTGATGTCTCTACTTGCCTGTGACGCCACCTGCCAAACAGCAGGGTCAAAGGCTGAACATTGAGTATAATTAATGTTGCAGTTTAATCAAAGAAAATTAAACCTGGCTTTTCCTTCTTCTCATCTGCTGTTCTAAATGAGCTGTGTTCAGCAGAAAAGAGATAGTTATGAAAACATTTGAATTTTTTGCGTATTTTATGAATATATGAGAAAGGTAGAATATCTCTACTTGTTTCTACACGTTAAGAGCTACAGTGATTTGTATATGTTACTTGAATTAAACTGATTCTAATATATTTCTGAAACAAATATCTAACTCCTTTTTTATTAATTTACTTTACTGCAGATCAAATGTTATTCTTCATGTTTAAAAACATGATAACTTTTTCATATGAAGGGGAGGATTTAAGTTATTTATGGGAAGGGTGATCATGTGGACATGTATTATAAAGACTTTAGTACCCACTGACGAACATTATAAGGATGTTGCAAGTCACCTCGAAGTTATATGACCTTATAAAGGGACTCAGTCTTTAGCCTTATTCCTATATATTGTCACAGAACTCCTCCGAGACTTGCAATATTCCTAAAATCTAAGGCAGGTGGTTCTTCATCCTGTAGGGAACATGTGGTAGAATCACCATCAGGGCCGGACTGGCCATTACGGGCACCGGGCAATCCCCAACAGGGGGGCGCCCGAGCACTTTGCCAGGGCCGGTTTTCATTCCCAGTCCGGCCCCGATCACGTCATATTTATTTTTTTCAAAGTTTTATATAGCGTGAACTTGACCTGAAGGAATCAAAGCACTTTACATGAGCACCAGTTGCATTACAGACGTACACATTCATTTTGTTAAGCACAGGAGATTATATAATTTGCCCATAATTAAAGAATGTTGAGCGTCCCTTGCCGAGACTCGAACTCAGGGGCATATTATCAAGGCAGGCGAAATGAAATTATCGCCGCTTTTGCAGCCGTTTTCGTCCGCAAAGCGGTGATAATTTCATCGCCCTATTAGCAAGCTGATAGCGAGCGGTTTGGGGCCCGCTTTGCATGTCAGCAATATTTATCGCTAATGACATGCAAAGTGGGCGTACCCAACCAGTTAGCGACTGAAAGCAGTCGCTAACGTCGCTATCGCCTATTAGCAAGGCAGGCGTAGCGATAAAAAAATTCGCGCTAAGCCCAAATATCACTGAAAACTAACGTCTGCACAGACCAGTTCTTAACCTGTATATCCAATGGGAGGTGGATATTCAGGTAAAGACCCTATTGGTGATGATGCGTGAATATCGCTGGTTCTCCGGCGATATTCACGCATTTCCCCGCTATCGCCGGATATTTTATCGCATTGGAGATAAACTTTGCTAATAGCACGTTATCTCTGCGATAAAATCTGGCGATGCTTGGCGATAAAAAAAATGACGCTAAGCTTCTTTAGCTATAAATATCGCTAGTTGTTGATAATATGCCCCTCAGTTCCCCAGCTTCAAGGTCGACGGCTCTAGCTCTCAGGCTTCTTTGCCAGGGTTTGATCATTATATTCAGAAGGCAGTAGCCCAAAACTAAAATGTGATTAACTAGATCAATTGTATGCTTGCTGATGCAAAAAAATGGTAGCCGGGGATATCATGAAGGACTCTTCTGATTCCAGAAGAGAATGTAAGTATCCAGGGACATAAAGAATTACATGACTGAGTTGTGAAATAACACCTACCGAATGAGCAGGGGAGGATTTTGGTTTGTCTCAGAAAATACAGACTCTATTTACAGATCCCACAAGGCAGAATCTCATAAATAAGAAGCAAGGAAAAGGTTTGCTTTACACTAGACAACCTTAGTGAATCAATACACACACAGGCATTCATATTTCTCAGCCATAGCTGGTGCTTAAATAAAACAAATAATTGACAAAGTCTGATGGGGTAACTGAACATTTGGTAACCACAATCAGGTAACCTACTGAGTATACGTTACTTATTTCCAATTGACGGCCGTGCAAAAGAATTTCCAAAATTTAAAAAAGGGGAAAAAATGAATAAAGGGTTGAAAAAAAATACAAAGACGCATAACACATCTCTTTTTTGTAATGTTATCTCTTTCTGTTTTTGGTCACTGTCATTAGAGATTTGGAAAAAGGAACGATAAAGAACCTAAGAGGAAGATGCGAGACGTCCCTGAGGTGCAAAACATGGTAGAGACATTCTCATAACTAAGGGGAGAGCAATACTACAAAATGTGAGTGATGGAGTGTGGAAATATGAATCACTGAATATATTAAAGCTTTGAACACTTGATTTAAAAAAGTTAAAATATGTATTACTGTGTGGAGAAGATACATTGGGAAGAATAGGTATCTGGGAACTATAAATGGTAATGAAAATTGCATCTTTAAATATCAATGAGGACAGAAATACAAAGGAGAAGAGCCCAATGCTAGACAATATAAGGGATAAAAACAATGGCATAATATCAATTATAACAATTATATGGTACAATAGATCCATCTTCATGAAATAGGCAATAAAGTAGTTTCAGTTAAAGTGAACCAAAGGCTTTAGATGTTTGAAAAGAAATGGTGAACACAAGGTATATATCAATCCCGATGAAGGAAGCATTAACACTGGGGTCCTTATATATCTTTTTTTCATGCAGTACAATGAAGGAAGCCACCTTGCTGTGCTGCCTGAAAGGAAAAGGGTTGGAATACGCCGTATTTAACATTGCACAGCGCATTCCTGTCCTTTCCCAGCGCTGGTGCACTTTTGCCTGCCAAGTGCCAATGTAGCCAACCATGCGTCATGGTGCAAGGGTGCCTTGTTGCACAAAACAAATCCCCAGAGGCATTTTCCTGTTTCTATGTTTGCTACAGTTTGCAGAAAAAACAAGGGATGGCACCTGGGGTGGTACAATAATAACAGTAGGGTGGGAGGGGGCCCAAGGGAATTTAAAGACCAAGCAATGACACGTTCCCTATCATGAATGTCTAACACAAGAGTGTCAATGGGCCTAAAGAAAAAGTGTCTGTCATGATGTAGAACCTCACTAAACATAAAAGAGTCTAACCTAAAAGATAGCCATCCCTGATGTAAATCAGAAAAGGATACCCATCAGTCACCACACGGAACCACCCTTCATCATTTGGAGTCCCTTGTTGACCATATAGCTGACACCCTACCGGTGATGTGAGAGGACCAGATGGAACATCCTCCATCTACCAAGTAGGATGCCTATACGGTCTTAGTACTGACAGTCAGTATTTCTGTATGGAAAAAGAGATTACTGATTTGCAGCGCAGGTGAAAAGTGTGAATGGGACTGTAATAAAATTGGGTGAGGGGGCAGCATGAAGTTTTATTCTGGTTATACTCACTCCTCCAACATTAAAAAAGCAAAGGCAGTTTGTAACAAATAGCTGCCTAGATGTAAAGAGAGGTCGACATGTTTCAGCAAATATGTTGGACAACTGAGTCCTTGCTTTCTTCAGGACCTAGGAATTGCTTGTGCTACTGCAATGTGAAAAAAGAGATACATAAACATAAAAAAACACATAACTCGTGATGTGACAAGGAATAAGATCACCTGACATCCTAGATGTATTCTTATCATCCAGTTTATGGATCATGCATACCACCGAGTTAAGGGAGTTGTGGACCTCACCCCACCTGGCAGTGGCTCAGGTAAAGAGGGAAGCACCGCTCTGTCCGTCGGTACTCCCCAGTCGGCTTGGATGCCAGCAGAGAATTACCGACGTACAGATCAGAGACAACGCCGTGAGCAGTGAGCTGAGCCTTCAGAGCTGAGGACACTCTGTAGTTGAAGGTGAACGGGAAGGAGTGCTACCCAGAGCTATTTTTTCCATCTGTTTATCCCTCTGTTCCCTCACCTGCCCGGACACTGCAACCTGCGGACTTGTCACACCCTTGAAGACAATCCATCAACAACTGACAACCGACTGCAGGTACTCAACATCCTATTTGTAATTGGGGAGCTGCTTCATCAGCCACAGAGAGGAGGACGCTTTTTCGCTGCACTACAGGTCCCAGGGGGCAATGTGGAGAGCCCGCACCTGAGACTGCTTATCGCCAGCGCCTACTTAGCCCCTCGCCGCTCCCACTGTGCTGCGCGGATCGCATGCAGGGGTGCACCAGGCGAAGCCTGGGCCAAGGGCGGGCCTGTCTGAGCCCGTCTGAGCCCATCAGAGGCAGGAGGAGGCACCCCCCTTGACATTTTACATCAAATCAACGTAGTGGTGAGCCCTAACAGCTCTAATTCATATCATTGTTCGTGTTCAACACGTTGTTGAGACATTGCTGGGGCATTGTTTGTGTGTACAGGACTGCTAGTTTTATTCCACTATTTCCTCTTGGCATAGCAGATATGGCAATGGCTAAAAGAAAGTTGCTCACGGGGAAAGGGGTGGTGGGCACCTTAGATGCCTTCCTGAACAGAGCAGAGTCCGTTTTGATGCACGAGATTACCTTAACGGAGCGTAGGCTCTCTCTTTAACCCTTGAGCACAGGGACAACATCTTCTTCGTATGTTTAGGAAGTAGGTCCACCTATAACCCCTACTGTTGTCACTCCCGCTCCTGCCCCTTCAATAATGGTATTTTCATCCCAAGATTCCGCTTATTCAAATAAAGAGGGTGCCAGACCAAAGGTTATCACTAGGGCTCAAAAAGCTAAAAGTACTCGCTCAGCCCAAGTAAAGCCTCCGGGCAAGAAAAGGCAATCAGTGAACAGTCTCGGCCTTCCTAACAAAAGACAGTCTACTGGTATGGGTCACCTTAATCTCTCCGAGCCGTCTGCATCCTTACCGTCTCCGTCTCCGGAGCAAGCTTTTGCCCCGGAGACGGTGGAAGCTGCGCTGGCGGAAGCGGGAAGCATGGACTTCTGGCGAAAATTGGAGGACATACAGCCTGATTCATGTAGGCAATAGCGCTCGCAAAAGGGCCAGATTCTGAGAATCTGGCCCTTTGCGAGTGCGATTTTTGCATTTGGTATTCACAATCCCAAATGCAAAAATCGCTATTTAAGAATTCGCATATTTGCGAGGAATGGCATTTAAGGAATCTCTAATAGAGATTCCTCAAATGCTATTCATGACACATCAAGAAATAGCGATTTTGCACTTTTGGGGCCGCTATTTACCGAGAGGTCAGACCTGTCGGTAAATAGCAAAAACTCAGAAAAATGCTTTTAAAAGCATTTTTCTGAGTTGCATGTTGCACACACACATGTCCTTTGGACATGTGTGTGCGCAACACCTGTTCAAATGTGCATTTTAGGGGTGCTACAGGGCGTCCTTTGGACACCCCTGGCACCCTTAAAATCGCTATCTTATTTGCGAGTAGCAAATTGCTACTCGCAAATAAGGGATACTCCCCATTCATTCCTATGGGCCTCTTGGCCCATAGGAATGAATGGGGAGTTTTTGCGAGTAGCAATTTGCTACTCGCAAATAAAGAACATGTAGGAATCGCTATTGATTTAGCAATTCCTACATGAATGCCGTTTTGCGTGTCCTCAATAGCGAGTCGCTATGATTCGCTATTAGGGCCACGCAAAACGGCATTTACATGAATCAGGCTGATAGTGAGGGTGGCTATGTCTCCCCTGATGGCTTCACTTATTAACTTGGAAAAAAGATTGGTCACTCTGGAAAAATTGTGTACAGCCATTGCATTACCAAATTCACACCTGGGTTCAACTCCCCCTCTAGCACCATCTACTGCCTTGATAGTCCCCTCAAGTACTATTGATCAGCATAGAGCCCCTGGGCTCTTGCTATGTCCAGGAAATCCCCCTAATGCTACTGTTTCCTCGGCTGTAAGCGGTAAGCCTGCTGAGAATATACCTTTGCAGCTCCCTGCTGGTGGGTCGGTCCCTCCACATAGTAACTGCGATAAGGGTCAGCAACAGGGGTTATTGAATCCTGAATATGTCACATTTAATTCTGACCGTCCTGCATCAAGTAAGGAGCTAGTTAATCAATCTAGGACGGCCCAAGCGCACCAGAGGGTAGGCAGAGGGGGTGTTAGTGCTCCAGGTACATTCCATTTGCTGCCAGAAGCTAATCCATTAACTGTAGTGTTAGCAAATGTTCCCATGTTACGTCAAGGGGAGTTTGAGCACTGGTCAACCTTGCGCAACAGATCTCTTCATTTTTTATCTGGGAAGACGGGCCTGTCAAATGTGCTTTTTTCTAATTTTAAGATGGCTCGTAGGATAGACTGGGTGGGTGGCTCTGTAAAATCTTTGGAGGGGGACTGCGTTGTTCTTACTTTTGCTTCACCACCTTCATGGTAATACACAGCATACATTTAATAGTTGTAATGTATTGTTGGAAATGTGGTTCATGGACTAACATATGTAGGTTACTGACACAAGAGCAGCATGGGCAAAGCGTATGCACGAAATACACTGTCCTTAATGTAATTCAATCCAAATGTAGATGCAACATGCATGACAATATGACATGTTTTAAAGTCATACCACTATGGAGGGATGTATGACGTTATAACGCATACTATTACTCCACAGACCATTACAACGCGGCTTTTACTCCGCATACCGTTACAACGCATAGCGCCTTGGGGCGCTGGATAGTGGTAAGTATAATTTACTATTCTAACTCCAGTCCCCGTGGACCCTAGGGAAGGTGTTGGATAGTAAATTATACTTATTCCCTATCCTAGAGCGCCCCCCAGCGCAATGCGTTGTAATGGTATGCGGAGTAATGGTCGCGTTGTAATGGTAGTGCGGAGTAAAAGATCCGTTGTAACGGGTGTATACCCTATGGAGATACACTAAGCATTTTTTTTCTCCAAAAGAGAACACTTCACACCAGGAGGAAGATGAATGTGCTATTGAGGCAGAATGTAAGGTCCCGACTTGGGAAACACTTGCCTACGTAAGTGCATGTCTAACATCAGCAGCCTATTGTGCCCCAATTTAGTGATGTGCAGTGCCCACAGAGAATCAACGTGCAACTGTGGCATCCACCACCTGCACCTACGCAGACACCTGGTATATGCACACCCCCTTTATCAGAAACAATCTGGGAGATGCAGATCAATCATGTGGGCAAGGGCCCCAAGGAGTAAGGGCGGCGAGGGCGGTGTTCCAACCACCAGGGTGCTTCACTCTCTTTTGTCCTTAATGCTGATTGTACAGAGAATATTAGAGACCATAGGACTGTTCGATTAGCAGATTGAAACCCTGAATAAGATGCTGAAGACAGGTTTAAAGTAAGGGGTGAGGATGACATTTCCATAATATCTTTTTGTGTAATTATGCAAACCATTGGACGAATTATGCAAAATTATGTGAAATGGAAATCCAACACTTAGCACTATATTGTAGTGTGAAGTGTGTGCATTTTGCAAATAAAAAATATTACAAAAAACAAGTGCCTCACAGAACAGCTGTTCATGCCCTGAACGTTTGCTTTGCTGCGGCACTCCCCCTTAGGCGTTTTGCACAAAAGGTCTTTAATTAGGCAACTGGGTTTAATGCCATACTTTCGGAAATTTCACATAAAAAGCAGCATAACACTAAAACCCCTTCCTGCAAACACACCTGCTTGTAGACTGTACCTAAGGGTTAACTGAATACCCTGCACTTTTGGATATCCTATGATCAACAGCTACAATGCCCTGGTAACTGCCTGACGCTAACAAGTATAAGGAGTACATACACAATATGCTCCTGTGTGACTATGATGGTCCTACGCTGAGTGTCACTCCCTAATACAGTCAAGTATATCCGTCATTCGCAATGTGGCAAACCTGCTTAACCTATATTTAGCATATGTTCCTTTCCCACCCAGTGTATCTTTTTTTGTTGTTGTATTTTTTATTGAAAACAGACATATTACAGTAGAATATTTGTCCATGAAGAAAGATGGAACAGAACACAAAAACCTCATCCGCCAAAACAGAAGAAATAGAAATAAACATAAATATACAGAAAATATGGAAGCCAACAGCATATCCCACCCATGATGCGTTTCCTAATCCATCATATAGTTAACATTAAAACTGCCATTGGGTTATCTTTGCTCTTTCTTTTTTTCAAAATATTCATCAAAGTTTCCACAGTTTATTTCATTGTCATTGATTAACAGCACCTTGTAATCTATTCCACTTAGCCAACACCTTGCCTATTCTGTTCCTCCATCCAGGCAATAAGCGGCTTCCACACCTTCATACCTTTTTTCATAGTTTTTAACCCTTTACACTTATACAGGGCGATTTCCTGCCGCCCAATGAATATTAGTCTTTGAAACCATTGAAGAAATGTATCCTTCCACACTGTGGCAATCAAAAGCTGCGCTATTGATATCATTAAGAACACAAAATCGTTCTGTATCACATCAAGCCAGAGCATAGCATCATAGCCCAATAGCATCAGTGTGGAGGAGATATTTATAGTTCTCCTCAATGTCTGTAGCATAAAGGATTCAATTCCTTCTTTTAAGCTATCTAACTTTACACATGAATAAAACATATGTCACCCAGTGTATCTTGCTGCCTGAAAATCCGCTATCTTTTCTTTCTCCTCTCGATGCTTTCTAAATCTACGTTCTCCTCACCATGTCATAGATGGCTGCCATTTTGAAAGTGTATTACGCTTTGGGGTGCCTTTTATAGTTTGCACCTCATTATGATGAGCTTCCACTTGGTGTTAATTTGCACTTGCAAATTGCTTTCTTTTTGACTAATTGCCAATGGTTGATACATTAAATTTGCGAATCACAATTTGGAATTCGTTAATTATGGATCGCTAAAACAATCATGAATTACAAACTATTGCATTAACAAACTGATTAGCAAATCACAAAATGCAAATACATCAGGCCTTAATTTGTTTATTCATCTCCTCATTTGCTTGCTGGTGAATTAACGTGCCTTCATGTCCAAGAATCAATGAAACTTCTACATTTGTGCACAATAAGCAAAACAGTCATGTGTGATGAAAGGAATATAATTGGAAATATCAGCTCTCATCTGGATACCTCCTTCCTCACCAACAGACTAGAAACTGTAAATTTGACCTCTTTCTTCTCGCATACATGTAGACGCCCCAAAAGCATGGCCCTTTTACCACTCAATGTTAAAGCCTATGTAAAACCATTGATCCCACTAATCAGTTCTTGTAAATGATATTGCTACAACTGCGCTGTTGACACCCAGATGATCCTAGAGTGAGATGTCTGCTCATCATGCTATCCTGAGCCACCTGAAATCAAAGTCCGACAAAGTAACCTTTTTCACATGCAGCAACTTTTTTGCTGTTCACAATGTCTACCCTAGTTATCCACTGTGAGTGCCTGACTGTGCCCAGACAACTCTGTAAAAAGAATAGTTGCTAGCATTATGCCTATCAATGACTGAAACCTCTCCGCTGTAATGCAGTTAATGGCTTCACTTTTTCATGCACACAAAGTCTGGTACATCCAGTTATACCTTGCACATGTCAACTGAAGACAAACCATCCTCCCAAATGTCCTCTCGTGCCTGCACTAGTCCAGAGCTCTAGTCCTAGGTCCTTTCCACCTTATTCACACTTAGGGGGGATATTCTCAAGAATGTGTGATAAGTACAGCAAAATTAGCTTAATGCAACTCTCCTTATCGCAGTCTATTGAGGGAAAATAACACTGTGTTAACGTAGCATTCACAACACGGTGGTACCATGCTATAGGCCCACGATAACGCGTCAAATATCCGCAATAAACTTAACGCGGTGCTGCAAAAATGGAAAACAGGAACGCAAAAATTTTTGCGATGAGGCCAATCGCGATACAAAAACTCTGCGAAAACCAGTGACAGGCCAGCAATTCACACACGTCAGGCAGGAAAAATCACCATGAAAGTAGAATGGATGTTGTTGGAGCAAGTACGGAGCACAATCAGAACCCCACAAGCCCCCTGGAGGACCAGCCTGGGAACTCGGGGTCAGGGAAGGGCAAGGAGAAGAAGAGTAGGAAGAAGCGGTTCAGTCCGCAGGAAAACAGGATCCTGAAAACAGAGTAGGTAGAACACCATCAACAACTGTTCGTCACCTCCACTGTGTCACTGGCAACAAAAAATGGACTATGGCAGTTGATCGTGGACAAGGTGAATGCAGTTGGAGTGCTGTAGAGGACAATGGAAGAGGTCAAGAGGCGCTGGAATGACATCAAGGGCAAAACCAAGCTGAATCTCACCAACAACCGGAAGGCAGCAATGCACACTGAAGGTGGGAGTCCTGCACCACAGAAGACCTGGATGAGATGGAGGAAATTGTGTCAACAGTCATCACTGGGGAGACGGTGGCAGGAGTTGGGGGACCGGACACTGCTCAACATGACCGGACACAACAGCACCAGGGTGAAAACGACCAGGGACTGGGGGGATGGGGAGATGGGCACAATGGCACACATGTACAATGAAGTAGAGCACATCCGCGAATAAACCATTCCCCCGCCCCCAACTTCCACCAAGAGACCAATGTACCCAAGTATGAAACATCTCAGCACTGTATAAGCACAGAAGTCAAAGGCACACCACATGAATAGGGATAAGGGGCAGCAAAATCAGAGCTGCAGGGCGACTCCCCTGAAATGCCACACACACACACACACATAACATGCAGAGCACATCAATATTGACAACATTGTGGTACAAACAGCAACACATCCACAACAGAATATCGGACACAACTGGTGCTGCTTGTGTGTAGAAACTGGCCAATCACATTTGGCATTGCAGGGAAATGTGAGTTGATAATGTACAAGTACAAACACACATCCATTATATTGTCGAAATGTCCACTATCCCCCATCAAATAGGCAGCTCCTCCCAAACACTCACAATGTACACATTCATGCAGTCTGTATGAAAACATGAACAATACGACAACATACATGTGAACACATAGGTAAACTGCATGTCCCCTTTACATTGCAGAGGGAGAATCAACACCTCCAGAAGAGCAGCCCAAACCTCTCTTCTCTGATGATGAAGAGGACCACCACAGCTTCAACTACGGTGCTCTCCAACAGCTCGTGGAGAGCCTCCCCAGCCCACCTCCAGGAGCAGGGCAGCCCAACTGCTACGAGGAGTCCCCACCCCTGCACAGACCACACAGCAGGCAACACCCACCACCACAGCTGCCTCCCAGGACCCCCATGAAGAACACATGGCCATCCAACGCCATGTGTTGGGGTGCCAGGAGAATCTGTCTGAACAGGTGTTGGTGGGCTTCGACCACATGGCAGCCAAACTGGATGCCATACGTGGGTGTCTAGGTCCCATCAGAGATGACTCACGGTCTCTAGCGGACACCCACAGTCCGCTCCATGCTCTCCAATGGACCATGGCTGACATCGATGGAGCCCTGACTCAGACACTAGAACAACTGTCCAGTCAGAGTGGCTCTAGCGATGTCACCCGGGGGTTGGGACACATGCTGAGGTTAATGGAGACCATGGAGCAGACACATGCGGAAAGAGCGGCTGCCACGGCTGCACACCAGCAGGAGGTAGCTGGGTTTCTCAATGACCTCAGGACCATCCTCAGGGCATTGCTGCCACAAGGCCTGGCGCTGCTGCATGCTGCTGCTACCCCTACATCCACATCTCTGCCCCCTGAAGTGTCAGTGCCACACAGCGGGCAGACATTCCACCTCCGGCTCCTGAGGTAATACTGCCAAACAGTGCTGAAGACAGAACACCACCACCCACACGTGAGGCACATGAAACAGCAGAGGACAAAGATGCGGATAAAACCGCCTTACTGGTAAGAAGAAACCTGCAGCATTCATCTCCACCATATGGCCTGTTTCTGCTTGGTTCTGCCCTCTGCATCATCACCTTCCACTGTACCCTAATACACTCTGCGACACTCACCTTGGACCTCGACATGGACTGCCATATTCTGTTTGATCGCCAGCATTAAAAATTGAGAAACTTGCTTGTAGAATTGCTGAACAGCAGTGGAGGAAGTCTAAAACCATCGAAGATCAAATTAAGAATAAACGTACCCATCGTTTTTATTTAAATGTTATCAAACAAGCTAAAAGGACCTATCTAACAGCAAGGATTAATAATGCCTCCAGCTCCAGTAAGGAGCCATATGAAATCCGGAAGGAGTTTACTACTCCTCAGGTCAATCAGCGTACTCTTTCCCCCACTCAAGAGTGGGTCGAGTCTCCTCTTCATTCGATGAAAAGGTCAAAGCCATCTATAGATCCTGTCCTCATGACGATACAAGCAGTGTTGATTCGCAATCAGTGGCCGATAGTCAATTGCAAGAGCCTTTGCTGGATGTCTTTGCAACTGTAACCTGCGAACATGTATTAGAAGCAATCACTAAGATTAAATCTGTCTCCCCTGCAGATTCCATACCTCCCTTTTTTGCATGCAACTTGCTCCTCTGCTGATAACAAAGTTAACAGAGATTTTTAACATGTCTCTAGATCAGGCGACTGTCCCCAAAAGATGGAAAGCAGCCCAAGTTAGGCCTATCTTGAAAAAGCCATATTTAGATCCTAGTGAGCCAGGTAATTACTGTCCCATCTCGCTACTGCCTTATTTCGGGAAGGTGCACGAATCCTTGGTAAGCAAACAGCTTACCGCCATCTAGAAAGTAATGGATTACTTGCTTTATCACAATCAGGATTTCGGGCAGCACATAGTACTGAAACGGCAGTAGTATAGACTGTGGATAACATCCGGTTAACCCTGGACAAAAGAGAATCAGCTATGCTGGTTCTTTTGGATCTGTCCGCCGCTTTCGACACCATCTCCCATGACATTTTAGAACAACGGCTCTGGGAGATGGGAGTCTGAGGGAAAGGTTTGGGCTGGTTTAAAAAGTATTTAATAATAATAATATAATAATAATCCACATTTGTATAGCGCACAATCACCCGTTAGGGTCTCTAGGCGCTGGGGGCCATCTGGAAGATTAAGCAAGCTATTGCCCAGAGTCGCATGGTGCTGGGCTAACCTGCCGCCGGAGCCGGGGATCGAACCCTGATCCCCAGATTCCAGCGTCAGTCGCCCTGGCCGCGGCGCCACAACTCTCCCCAATTTAAAAGGCCGATCCACTACTGTACATATTGATACCCTGGTAGCTTGTAGTAGATCAGTAAGCATCGGAGTTCCTCAGGGTTCCATCCTGAGCCCGATGCTTTTTCATCTTTATGTAACTCCCCTGGCCAGGATAATCAGGTCATATGGGTTTGATGCCGTGTCATATGCCGATGAAACTCAGCTGCTTATCACTTTTGGTCCCAACCCTGCTGACACAATGGTCCGGTTTAAAAACTGCCTGACTCATATCAATAACTGGATGGGCATAAACAAACTGCAGTTGAATGGCAGTAAAACCGAGATCATTCTGTTTGGCAGGGCCGAGGAGTATTGGTCTAGCAGCTGGTGGCCTCTGGCACTAGGCCCATGCCCGTTCCCTAAACAAGTAGTCTGCAACTTAGGAATAACAATTGATAACAAGTTATCGATGAAAAATCATGTCAATATTGTACTAGGCACTTGTTATGGGCTTTTGAGGAAGCTGCGTAAAATTTTTAAACGGCTACCTATTGAATCCAGGAAGCCACTGATCCAAGGCTTAATTGTGAGCCGTATGGTTTATAGGAATGCCTTATTGGCTTCCCTAAACGAATACCTCTTCTCCAAATTGCAAGTTTTGCAAAATACAGCGGCTAGATTGGTCTTAAACCTTCCACCTAGATCTCCCTCTGCCCTAAGTCTGCTGTCTCTTCAATGGCTTCCAGTTAGGAAAAGAGGTCACTTTTAAATCGTGTGCCTCACCCACAAAGTATATATGGTACTGTTCCCGGCTATCTATTGAAAAAAATTGAAAAGGATCAACCTAGTGAACATTAAGATCTAGTGGAAAATCTTTACTCACACCCTTTCATGTCCGTACTTCATGTAGTGGAGGTCGATCATTTTCTTTTCTTGCTCCCTATCTTTGGAACAAGTTACCATCCCACCTCCGTTCTATGGTGGACCACCAGGGTTTTCGTAAAGAACTGGAAACCTGGCTGTTTGATCAATAATTATGTAATCAGGACCTGGTTTGGGCTGCTGGAGCCTCAGCAAGCTCCATGAGACCATGCGATGATTTGTGCGCTATACAAGAGTCTCTGACTTGACTTGTCTTGACTTGAAGGACTCTGGCTGGCCCTCCATGGGCCAATATTGTAAAGTGGGGTTTGCATGGCCCTGTACTGCTCCAGCTGCAATACTTCACTGAATGTGCATTAAACATTCATAATCACATGGATGTGTCATGTCTGTGATTTTTCAAGTGTGGAAGTTTGGATGAATGTAGGCTCAGTGATTCCCACTTACGTCCATGTTGCTCATGTCATTGGACTTGGGTCACAAGGTAACACATTGCCATATGCAGTCCAGGTGGCACCGACACAACAACGGGGATACACGCATTAGTAACTTCCTTGTCCAGTCCAGTATGGAACCACACCCAGAACCCCAGGGTCATTGTTCAAACCCTTACGCTGGACTGGCATACGCCAGGCCAGCCCACTCCGTTCACGCTCACAGAGGGGGATGACAACGCTACATGTGCCAGGTCTTCCCTGTAGTGATCTGCAGATTACAGATCTAGTTATCAGCATCCATCATGGCTGGTTTACACCCACACCACACCCATCCAGCACACGCATCACTGGACATGTGACTCTGCCAATAAAAAGGGCTGGGGGCACGTGCTCGACGTCATTTCCACTCTCTATCTGGGTGTATCCGTGTGGTCTTAATGTAGGCATGAGGGCCTAGGGCCCTGCAACATCATATTCCCCAGGGCCAAAGGTGACATGATGTTGTCCGCACCACAATACTCATTCATAGAGGGTCTATGACTTGCGGGGCACAGGCTTGGTGGCACCGGATACACTGGCGGTCCGGACGAGGGGCGATCATTGTGAGCCCTGCTAGACCATGGTGTAGGCCTGAGCCAGTGCGTGCCTACAGCCATGTGGCGTTTCCTCGCGGGTCATAGAGTTAGTGGCACCTCAAGGGCTGAGTATGAGTGCAGCTTGCGATTATGCCATGTGCACTGGTATGTCCTTTGCCATAGTGAAATCAAGACCCAGAATCAAGTGTGAGATCTGGTGGCCCATGGAGTGGGGCTGCATGATGTGGAGGGTGCCATGTTCGCGGGCCCCAGGCTTGGGGCTTGCACCAGCATGTGGTGGGCCCTCTTTGTGACACACCGGTGGTGGAAGTTGAGCAGTGAGGCCTGTGCGCAGGGGCGGGCATGCACTGCTGGGCGGCGGGAGGGGCTGGGGTGCAGCTGCCTGGGTGCGCTGGGGCGGGCATGCACCGCTGGGCAGCGGGAGGGGCTGGGTTGCAGCAGCCTGGGTGCACAGGGGCAGACAGGCGATGATGGCGTGTGCAATTGTATGTACTTTGCCAATCATATATCTGGACTCTGTTTCAGATGAGGGATCTGTGTCGGATGAGGGACCTGGTGAACTGCAGTACATACCAGCACGTGGTTGGAGACACGGTTGGCAGCAGGTGAGCAGTGAGGCCTGGGTGCACAGTGTCGGCACTCTCTCTCCCTGTCTCTCTCTCTCCCTGTCCCTCTCTTCTTTTCTTTGTGTCTCTCTCTCCCTCTCTTTCCGTCTTCATCTCTCTCTGCCTCTCTTTTTCTCTCTCTGTATCTCTATCTATCCTTCACTCTCTCTCTGTCCTTTGATGAGCGCATGACACACCTTCTTATCTGGATTGTTGTCTTGCAGGCTGTAATCTACAGATTGTCCCAAAGAGATCTGCCATGAGTTTTTTTAATACATTTGAGTTTGGTAATGTGTGATGCTCATTTTTGTGACGACACATGCATGTTATCTGTTGTGATTGTGCAACATCAGGCACATTTTTTTGTACATGATTTCGAGAAGTTATTGTGACATGTCTTTTCCCAGGGAGGGTTGGGAGTGCCTGGGGGGGGGGTGTCCTGGGGGTGGCGGCGGTGGGTGTTGTTGCCCTGTTGGGCCTCCCAGCTGCATGATCAGTGGCTCCATGGCATATGTTGCCCTTCAGGTGTGGCTTGGCCTGGGCTACCTTTTGTGGTGCAGGCTGTCGTCCGACTTTACACCAGAACAGGGTGGGTGATGATTTCCTGCTGCTAACGCACCTTATCGCCTGTTTTGGGTTCTTATCGCCGATCTGAATGGTCGTTGAGAATGTTGCGGAGTGGCGCTGTCACGGCTTTTGGCACAGGAATGCCTACTCTGCATCTCATTAGCGATAGTTGCCAGGGTCATCTGTGGCAATGTTTTTTGCGCCTGCTATCGCAGGTAAACTGGTGTTATGGGCTGTTTGCACCAGCTTGTGAATGGGGCTATACATTTATTGCCAGTTCGGCTGCGAAAAAGTGCTGTTAACTCAGCGATGAATCCTTGAGAATATGCCTCTTAGACTTCAGAGATTCCAAACACCAATCACCAGATTCCTTATACACCTCCACTACAGAGCATATCTAATCTATGTTTTTACAAGCTACGATGGCTGCCAGTCAACTGATGAGCGAAGCTCAAGATTGGTGTCTGAGAAGTGAAACATTAAGCCATCAAACTCATGTTACGTCAGAAAACTTCACCCTTCATTATTAAAGCAAAGTTTCCTAACTTCGCTTGAGACAATTTTTCATTTATCCTGACTCATTCTATGCAAGCCATATTTCCAATCTAAAATCGAATTCTCATCAGGTGTCTGGTGCAAACGGTGTTTCTCCACTGTCATTGAGTGCTTTCTCAGCCCTGAGTGGAAACTGGAAAGCACAATAACCACCACTTTGATGCAATGTTACCTCCTTTGCCTGCTGCTTCGTGTCCCAAAATGAGAATTTCAGCTTGAGGCAAATGAGAAGTATGCCATGCCAACCTAAGAATCATAAGCAGCTGCCAATAACTGTTGAGCCACCATTTTTGCTTACTATGCACATTTTGCATTTCTGGTACAGTTCTGCAAGGGGGTGAGGTCTAGAACATGACATATTTGCCTACCCCTACACAATAATACTGACTTAATTTCACATCTGACTACCATGACAACGGGCTTGAATTTGCCAAGCAAATTTCCAAATACCTCTATCACCAATATCAGATTAAACTCTCTGAGTCTGACTACCTAGCCACAAAGGTGGTGGCAAACATTTCTTGTTCTTGGCATAATAGGCATCGTATAAAACACAAAGCTTCACCACTGTATTTCAGTAAGAAAAGACAGAGCCAATCAAAAAATAAAATCAAAACACAATGGATCAGACAAGCTGGCACCAGGTGACCATTGGGACTGAGACAGAGGATCCAAACACTTGAAAGGATTCACAGGTACATCACAAACAGAAGACTGGTGACGAGAATATAGGCGAATGTAGTTCAGAGTTAATAAGATGCAGTCAATGGTTTAGGGGCTATTCTAGTGTTATCAAAGTAGTCTGGACTTTATGGTTAGACCAGGGGCACAGGTTCAGAATGCAGCCGAGCAAGGCGTTTCAGACAGGCAGACAAGTACACTTTCACTTGGAGAGCAAAACACGAAGGTGCATATCTTTGTAGAAGTCACGCAGCACAGCAAGTCACTTTGCTGTACAGCGCTGTGTAACAGGGAAAGAGCAGTAATGCACAGTATTAAACACAATACGGCAGATTCCTGCCTTTTCCCAGCACTGGTGCACATTGTGATGCCTAGCACCAACAAAGGCACTCTTGCACCATGGTGCACGGGTGCCTGCATTTTTAAGCAGGATTGTTTTTGTGCAGGAAGTTACACCTTCCTACACTCAAACAATCCCTTGAGGCATTTTCCTCTTTCTACGTGTGTTGTAGAATACAGCGGAAATAGAAAGAGGAAAAAACGAGGAGAAATAAAGATATTTTATCATTATGACTCCCCTGGGAAGACATAGCATGTTGGCGCATACCAAGTAATGGTAAATCTGGGAATGCATCAAAATCCATGGGTACTGCGTGGGAACGCCCACGCACCACCCATGGAATGCCTCCTTGGAGCAGAGTAACACAACGCATTGATGTGCACTGCGTTGGGTTAGTCTACCAGACTTGATAAATCTCATTTTAGGATTGTGCAAAAGCAATGCAACCCTAACAATCAATATATATCAATCTATATCCTATATCTATATATGGTCGTAACAATCGAACTAGGCCAGTGCTACTATCATTAACAAATGTGCACTCTCAATTTAGGGACAGTGAAAATCGTAAAACAGATAATAAATCACAGTCACACTGGGAATGAAGAAGGAGATAAGCACGTTAGGCAGACTATTAAAATAGGTCAGGAACTAAGGGACATCTTAACAGTGAGCGGAAGACACTGACGCTGTATTTAGTACAGTGGGACATTACCATATGTAAACTCTCAATTGTGCAACCACGGCACTGTCAATCCAAATTATATTTTATATATTCTATTTTACATAAAAAGAGTCTATTTATGGAACAGGGCTATGTGTGAGTCTATTCTAGATATGAGCCCTACATTTAGCCCATCTTACACAGTGACAAAGAAGAAATCCACTCTGGAAAATCCACACGAGACAGGGTTCAAAGTACAAACAATGAAAGTTTGTTCAAAATGAAGAATTATTTCAGAAGGCAAACTGCATTGATTAGTCAATATTTCAAAATAGCAGAAACTCAGCCCTACTCTAATTTATAGCAAGAACCGAATACGGCTTAGCACAAGGGAAATAAGAATTTAGAGCATATGTCAGAAAGACTGCTCAATAAGATGAGAGAAAGAACAAAGGAATATTCTAAGTTCGGCATATTGAAAGGTTTGATATGAAGTCAGATTTAAAGAGAATCGGGGAAGAACTCTGGTTCTTCTCCAGAATAGTGACCCTTTACACTCTTCTAGATCGAGAAACTATGCAGTCACTGTGGTCTGACAAAGAAAGTTACATATCACAGCCCATAGGTAAACAATGACACATCACATAGCATATTCATATTTCCCTACATCTAATGAAGACGCTGTACTATGCCTTACACGGAAAACAATACTGTTTTCAAAATAAAAACAGCACCTCTGTTGCGAAGGAAGTGTTCTTCAATTGTAAAAAAAACTGTAAATCATTCTACCGAGAACATCAGGAACAGAAAACATTCATAAATGTTACAAAGCTTTCATACTAATAAATAAACAATGAAGGTCACATCTGAGCTCTGGATGCACAGGGAGGGAATTCTGCATGCACTGAAAATCAGCAGTCTGAAAACATGAGTCTGCCTAGGCCCACTGATGTCAAGCTAAAAATTCTCATTATATTAAACACAACTCAAACAGTTCATTTGTGAATCTCTATATTCATTAATAAGGTATAGAATTATTTATTGCAAAATCAGCTTCCTTACATGCACCTGGGAATCTAAAAGGTCACAAGAACCAACCAAAAAAGGGTAAGCAAAAGACATGCACCCAACATAGGTTGGCTACAGTTAGAAAGCCTGAGTACTTTTCGAGACCTGCATGGAAAATCCAATGAAAAGCAACATCCATACTTTGTGCACTTTCACAGGGAAATTCGTGTAAGTGAGATGCTGGGACTGGATATAGACATTACTACACATACACTCGACTATTTTGGGAGACATTATCAAGCCTAAACTCCCAGAGAAACATACAACTAAGAGTAAACACACTGCTATTGAAACAAAAAAAGGACACAAAATCTGTATAAATGACATAACGTGACATGATATCATAACAAAAAAAGCCTATCGCCTTTGTTTTTCAAAGCATTCATATCATATCAAAGGAACTATCAAAGTGATCAAAAATGGTAATATTTACATGTTCAGTCATTCGCTTGTTAATTTGGAAATTGAGGCAAACATCGAAGGAAATTAAATAGTGTCTTTATTAACAGATTGAACTCCACATCAACCTCGACTCACAAATATGTGTTTAGACAGGCCCTGAGACCTACGCCTCGGAATTTCTGATTGATAGGTCACAGGTGGTAGGGTGCACAGCTGGCAGGCAAACACTGGGGCCGGAAACTCTTGATTAATCCAACAGTTAGGTACAGAGACATTAGAATGGCCAGGGGAGATTTCCCCAATAAAGCACATATGGCTAAAGGGGGTATGTGCGCTCCTAAAAAACACCTTATAGTCAGATGCCACATGAGTTAGGAACACATGGCCAATCAGGACCTAGCACACATAGTGATCACATGCTCCCTATGCTGGACATATTCACAACTAGCCACCATTGACCATTAATTTATGTTTCCAAAGGCAGCCACCAACATTCTTCACCGTATATGGTACGCTGGAAACTTTTTATTACCTGTGACATTTTGTATGTTAAATGGTTCAAACCAAATGTAAGTTGAGACTGTCCTCAGATCTAGTGCCTTTAAATGCTCTCACAGTCAAACTGTTTAATTAAACAAACACTTCCTGTTTTGCCAAACACCACTTGTCTTCTGTTTTTCTGAGGAATTCTTACTCAAGCAACACACTCCTTATGACGAGCTGTCAAAATTATTACATAACTACAACTACATTATAAAGCAATTAACCCAGAAAACACTGATTCAATTTAACCATTAGGTGTATTGTTTCAAATATCAGAAAGGGCTATTTTCCAATAATGCCTGATCCTTTTATTGGAAACAAAGCAACCCAATGAACGAATGGAATAGCTTTGTTTGAAACAATCTTAATAGGGATATATTCAAGACTGGGACACCTCAATCATGCCCAAAAGTCAAATCTTCAATATGTGGGGCTCACACAGAGTTTTGAATGTCCCTGTTCTAGCTCTGTCAGCCATGGAGTCTTTCTGGCCTTACTCAACTATACTCCAGAGGCATTCAAGTTTTGGGCTCTTGATTTTATGGCCTGTAAACTCTCCTGGCTCGAAATAGCTTGTCACCTCAGATGTCATGAAGCACTGATGCTACTCTTGAGGGCACCTGGGTTGAAGTCTCCTACTCATTTAAACAAAACAAACAGAATATGTTCTAAACAAGAGTATTTTAAAACTATACAATAGTAAAATATGTCTTTCAACAAAGCATAAAGAAGTAAGAACATGAAGTATGAACAAACTTCAAAATCAAGCTGAGAGACAAAAGAAAGTGCCATTGGAAGAAGGATGGGAGACATTTTCAATGTTTTACCATGCATAATATGCACAAATTTCATAAAAAGCGTGCGTATTTCATGAAATACATTTGGTTGGCCATCTCTGTCAAAACTGTACGTTATGATTTCATGTAAGAAATTCACAGAAGATGCCTGCTCAATGTATTTTCCATACAGTTTTTAAAGTCAGGGGGTAAAAATTACTAGCACATGCAGCCGTAGCACCCAGTTTCACACCTCCCTCAAGAGGTGCTTTGTTTGAATTAGTCTTCTAGTGCCAACAAAGTATGCGAAACAAGCATAGTCAAAATAAAATCGCATCAACAGTAGAAAACCCATTATTCGGGGCTTATGCAAGAGCACACTTGCATCTGGATTTACTTGGGAACAGGCACCCATGTGCCATATCTTCTGGTATCACATTGCTGATCCAACTCTTGTATACATCTGGGAAGTTAGGGCTGCCGTGTTTTGGGCAATGGCATCTGCCAGTAACTCACTAAAAGTTATCCTAGACTCTCCGGGACCACAACAGCATTCTAAAAATTCACATCTTGTTTCAGGACGTCCGCTCTTTACCACCATAAAACAGCAGGGATATTAGATACATACTTTTTCTTGCACACGAGTAATTTGCGGCACCTTTATGTTTTGTCTAAAGAAAGCCTTAGTTGTCTGTTGTCAAAAATCCATTGTCTACAATACAATACATAAAGGTTGCTTTGGGTCAGTGCTTTGCTCGTGATTGGATGGCTACCTTGTCTATCTCAAGCTGATACTCCTGATTTGATGGCTATCCTACCTCCTCTAGTTTTTGCCCCATCTCCCACCGACTGCAGCATAGCTTCTTTACCATCTTTTTCTTTGGATCAGTTATATCACTACACTGCTGACATCAGGGAACTACTTTTTATTTCTGTTTTAACACATCATGGTAATGCAAGTTTTCCTCACTCTGGCTCTCATCTGCGCTCTTCCAGCTGCTTTTCGTCCCGTGCACCTGCTCCTTCATTGTTCCTCTAGCATTCACCTTCCTGCTGCCTAGGTAATTGTTGTTCATTGTTTGGCAATGGCCCAGCAGCTGCACATTGCTTCGGTCACTCACCTTTGTAATTCTGTGGCATTCGTATCTTTAGTTTTTCCCTAACTTACAGTTTCAAAAGGGCCGTCATCAATCTTGAAAAAGTATTTTAATTATAAAGTTTAACAAAAAATCAGTATGAGTTGACCTCCATCTGTTATGCACCAGTGAGCATCTTGAAATTACTTTTGCCATGCGTAGCAAAGAAATTGTAAGATGGCTGCTCATGTATGTGAATGAATGCAGACTCATGGGAGGACGTCTATATTAGCTTTTTCCATATATAAAAAGCATTCCAAGAAGGTATATGTGTTTTTGCATGTGCATGCTCATACAGCGGCTATTTTGAAATTCTTTTAATTTGACGTAATCAAAAAAATAACAAGATGGATTCATATGCACAATTGCTACCTCGAAATGCGTTTTCGTAAAGCTTAAAAAAAAGCAGTCCAAGACAGCCATTCTGCGTGTCCAAGCACCATGGACATCGGGAAAAAAGCATTGGCAAAGATATTAGCGCTGCACCCACATTTGAAAGTCAAGACCTATTGGCTTTGCCAATGATTGGGAGTAAGGCTGGTATTCTTACTGAATAGAAGTTGCAGTACTCGTGCTAAGGTTCACAAGGCCACCATTTTAGTTAACTGCGCAGGCATTTATTGACAGATAACCGTAACAAATCAGCATGGACATTGCACTGATGCGCCCTGCGTCGGTGATACCTGCAGCAGATCAGAAAAGCATCCATTTCTTGTCCTGCAAAAAACTGATCAAACGCGGCACGAATGAAGGTAGCGGCCAGCCTGCTGTGATCTCATCTCCATGTCTTCAAAAGGATTCATTTTACAGACCATTAGCCCACCGAGACTCCCCTTTGATTTCCAATCGGTTTCAGATTTTTCTCCGGACCCCCTCCGCCCCTCCTTTCATGCCAACCGCCATCAGCCTTTGAAACGTTATGAAAAATGATGAGCGCGCGCAGGAGCCGGACCGCGGAAAGTGTCTAAATCCGTGCAATAATTAGAAAGTCTGAGATGACAGATGAGGATGAAAGAGTGTGTGACGCCTTATCTAGCGATAAAGCTTCCATGAGCATAAATCTATTGAAAGGGAAACTCATAGGAAGGGGGCGCTGTCCTGGGTGGAACGAAATCAGTTCTGGCGAATGAAGCGCTCCCATAAATCTCTTTAAGGTCCGTCAAATAGGAGCATGTGAATAGATCTTACTGTAAGTAAGAAGAGGCCATTTGTCTTGCCCTCAATGTGACGTCACTAACTGAAATTTCGATTCTGCAGATTAGAAGGGCCTATTCATAAGTATTGTGAATGCTTAAGGGTTTTACACTTGTCCATTGCTCGCCTTCAGGAGGCTGTTTATAGCTTGAATTCTGTGTGGGAGGCCTGTGTCCATCAAACCTAGACCGTGTGGAAATCACAAGGTGCCCCTCCATTTCAGTAGTATTAGTGGCTTTAAAGAATATATCACATTTCGTGTAGTTACTCTGAGTTTTCTCAGTTTCACCACCCTGGATGAATGGCTGTCTAACTTGGACGTTGCTGAGCTCTTAGTAGTTGAACCACTTCTACATCTAATCCCTTAATGAAATGCACATTAGATTGGTGGCGGGAGTAGCAGAGAATCAGTCTAATATGCTGCTTAGCACAATGGTCAGACAGTGGTTAAACGTTCATAGGTCGAGCACCTGCTCTCTCTCTCACAGGATCATAAAAACAATTATTTTGTCAGAAATTGATCAAATCAGCAGCTCTGACCCTTTTGGGTTCTGTGGGACCAGAGTAAATCACGACTGGAAGCTGGGGACATGGCTTAAGGAACTGCCAGGATTTTAACCTCAAACAATATACAATTTACAGAAAAGGTTAAACATCAATCAAATACAATAATTAAGAAATATTTTACTCCATTCACAAAAAAAAATTGAAATGTTAATTTTATTTGGAAGGTTGGAGCTTTTCTACATGCAGTTGTACTTCAAAATGATGAAGTGTTATGTTAGACTTTAGCATTTCACTTTGATTTTTTTGCTCCTATTGCATGCTCTCCTGCTGTCGCCATGTTTCAGTGCTTCAATTCAGGCGAACATTATCCATATTAGATTCCGTTCACATACTTTTGCTGCTCTTATGAATAATGGTGAGATACACATTTTTAAGCCTCTAATTTCAAACTATAACCCTCATCCTTCCATGTACAGTGTGTCCTAAAATGTCATTTCAGATGTCATCAGATGTGTTATCAATGGTGTCATAAAACATGTCATGAGTGATGTAATATGCAAAGTCATAAGCAGTGCATGGCAAGGATGCAAGTTATAGTTACTTCAGTTAAATAAAACTGGTGAATGTCAGTGTTTAGTTTAACATGTTAAGTTTAAACTGACTTTTTGACATATGGCGTAATTTTAACATTTAGTTTTTTCATTGACTTTCTAAGATTTTTTTTTAAAAGAAAGTAATATATATTTTTTTAAGTTCAATAAAGAATTTTATTTGATAAAAGGAAAGAATAACAAGGTTGCAATACAAAGTATAAAAATAGCATAACATGTAAGAAACAATAGTAGGCAGTAGGAGCATTGTAGTTACAAACAATAGTAAAAACTGATCATGGGCATTAGAACTAAATAAAGGAAAGGTAATAATCCCAAAAATATGACTATGCAAAAGTGAATACATAAAAGTGGTATGGAAAGAAAAATGGAATGCGGAGGGCATCTAAGGGGGTTTTGTAGACCTCTTGCTGGCAAGGTTGTGGATGAAATGAGCGATTAGCACATACATCAAGGTAAAGTGTGATAGGAAGCCATATGTGAGCAGGAAAAACAAAAGCAGTATCTAGCCTATGGTTGTGACAAACATTATACCACCATGCTTTAAAGGAGATGTTAGAGAAATGCTTCCAGTTGATTGTGATCTGCTGAAATGCAACAGCTAACAGTAAATCAATGATCTGAGTATTAAGCTCAACACCTTCCCAACAGGGAGAAAGACTTCCCAAGAAAACGTTGATGTAAGAAAAAGGAATACAAGTGTGAAAATTTACATTGATTTGAGCCCAAACCTGTAACCAAAAATCATGAACAGATTTACAAAGGAACAACATGTGAAATAAAGTTGCTTGTGGGGAAGAACAAGACCAACAAATTTGTGGAGTTGTTGGAAAATGCTTATTAAGGTCAAATGTTGTAAAAAGGAGCCTATTGTAAATGAAGAACAGGGACTGTGTCAAGGTTGCCGCTGTGGAGGATTTGCGGATCTTAGTCCAAATCTTGTCCCATAAAGGAATGGACCAGGATGTAGCAAGGTCATGTTCCCAATGTTCTTCCACTTTAGATTTGGGTCTAATGGAGTCTTTAGTATGAAGGTTCTTGTAGATAGAGGAGGCTTTGGGAATGGTGCTCAGGAAGGAGTGAAGTTGTGAAGTGGGGGTGAGGGAAGTAGGAGAGGCATGTGTTTGTAAAAGGCGGGCGTGAGTTACCATTACTGTCTCTTTAAGTAGGAGATATTTGTGGGCAAAAGAAGCAGGCAGACCATAAGTGGAGCAAAGAGTCGGGAAGGGTATGAAAATAGAGTGTGAGAATAATTGGGGAACCCAAATTAACCCTTTTTGTCTCCAAGATTTCCAGTAAAAAGGTTTGCCACGAATCAAGAGGGATATGTTGTGTCAAATAGTGGAAGCGAGGAAATCAGCAACTGTCGCAGGAGGAGTGGGTGAAGAGGATAGAAGTAGTTTGGTGGTAAATTTATGAATGGGAGTGGGAATAGAGGAAGGTTTACGTGAAAAGGAAAGAAACTCAGCAAAAGAGAATGGGGAAAGAAAGAAGTGTTCAACTTTAGCCCATAGGGGGCAAGGAGAGGTCGGGTCTTGCAGCCAAAAGGAAGCCTGTCGTAGCAAAAACGCCTTATGGTAAACTGGGAAATCCGGGAAGTTGACTCCGCCTTCTGACTTGGAGCGTATAAGCCTAGCAAGGGACATTCTAGGTTTTTCGTTGTTCCAGGGAAAAGATATCAAGACTAAGTTAATCTTCTTAAAAAACTTGGAGGGGATGGATACTGGGATGTTAGAAATAGTGTAAAGGATTATAGG
Organism: Lissotriton helveticus; assembly: GCF_964261635.1. Classification (NCBI taxonomy): domain Eukaryota; kingdom Metazoa; phylum Chordata; class Amphibia; order Caudata; family Salamandridae; genus Lissotriton; species Lissotriton helveticus. The sequence goes on along the minus strand of NC_136068.1, from coordinate 726,632,367 downwards.
AGATAACATCATCTTGATGGTGTCGAGACGACCCACCCAAGATAAGTAAAGGGGATGCCATCTAGTCGTTAAGTCTGTTACTTTTTTAATACATTTATTTAAACAAAGGGAAACTGTTTCTGAAATGGAGGGGGTAACATGTAGGCCAAGGTATTTGATGTGCGAAGAACTAAAGCACTAAAATCAGGATTGAAAGTAGACTTCGTCAAGGGTAAAATCTCACACTTATCATTATTAAGCGTATAGCCAGATATCCGGGAGTAATCGTTCACTTCATCAAGGAAAGCAGGAATTGATTCAATGGGGTTGGATATAAAAAGTAAAATATCATCAGCATATGCGGCAAGCTTGATTTGGGAATCCAAGGTTTGAAAGCCATGGACGTTAGGGTTTTGACGGAGCTTGGATAAGAAAGGCTCCAAGGCCAGGTTAAAAAGAAAAGAGGACAAGGGACATCCCTGACGGACACCTCTACCCAGATCAAAAAAGGAGGAGGTCAAGCCATTAGCGCATACTGCCTCACGTGGGTTGGAATACAATAAAGAAATCAAAGAAATGAACTTAGGACCAAACCCGAACCACTTAAGGGTATGGAAAAGATAGGACCATTCAACCCTATCAAATGATTTCTCAGCATCTAGGGCAATCGCTGCAAGGAAATGGGGCAGGCGTTGGGATTTTGATAGGACATTAAACAGAAGTCTAGTATTTTCGGTGATAAATCGACCCTTGACAAAGCCGGACTGTTCTTCACCCAGGAGTTCCGGGAGCAGAAGGTCAAGACGTGCTGCGAGTGATTTAGCGAATATTTTATAGTCGATATTGACCAGAGAAATGGGCCTGTAATTTTTGCAATACTGAGCATCTTCTCCTTCCTTGGGTATTAGGCAAATGTGGGCTTCGGAGAAAGAACCTGAGGAGGCACCTAAGGCAACAAATGTGTCAATAAGAGAATGTAATTTTGGGATGAGTACCTTTGAGAAGTGAAGGAAAAATTTAACAGTGAGACCATCTGGACTGGGGGCTTTGTCTTTTTTGAGAAGTTGAAGAGCTGTAAGTAATTCTCGCTGAGAAATATCCAATTCTAAGTGAGAGAGATCAAGAGGGTTGAGTTTGTGTATGGTAAAAAAAACGATCTAAAGATTGGGGTGAGGGCTGGGTTTCAGAAGAATAGAGGGTTTTGTAGAAAAGAGAAAACTCAGTAAGAATATCAGCGTCTTTGTGTTTAAGGTCGGAATGAGTGTCATAGATGGACTCAATATTCAATTTATTGTGTTTGACTTTCAAATAGTTGGCTAAAATTTTTCCTGCTTTATTCCTGCCCCCATAGAACTTTGCACTTGATCTCAATAAATACAAGGAGGCATCTTATTTCGAATTTTTGTTGAACTTCATTTTGGCATTAACAAGAGCTGTTAAACTGTCTTGTGAGTGTGAAGTGAAATAGGCGTGTTCCAATTTCTTAATATCTTGGAGGAGATCACCAGTAAATTTGCGGGCAGTTTTCCATATTTTTGCCACATATCCAGTTATAAAATCTCTCTCCGCAGCATTAAAAGTATCCCAAATGGTCTACTTCGGGATAGAAGGGGTATCATTGATCAGAAAAAAATCATCAAAAAATTCAGTGAAGGAGGCAGTGAACTTGGGATCCAAGAGAAGGGCGTTATTAAAACGCCACCTTTTAGGTCCACCAGGCTTGGGGAGTATATCAAGATGAACTAAGACAGGGGCATGATCCGAAAGTAAAATTGGACCAATTTCGGCATCAGTGAGAGTTTGGGCAATATTGTGAGTAACAAAAATATAATCAATCCGAGACTGGGAATGATGGCAAGGAGAGTAAAAAGTAAATTCTCTTGCCGTCGGATTGCAGCGGCGCCAAGTATCAATGAGTTTGTGTTGGGAGACAGCTTGAGCAAAAAGTTTGTGAGATTTATTTGGGACATATGAAGTTTTAGAATTTCTGTCAAGGAAGGGATCAAGGGGTTGGTTACAATCCCCTGCCAAGATGAAGTTATCATCAACAAATCGAGTGATGTGTTGAGATAGCACAAGCCAAAATGTAGGGTCACCGCCAGTGGGGGCGTAAACATTGAGAAAAGAAATTGGAACACCTCTAAAAGACAGTTTAACATGTAGCCATCGACCGTCAGCATCCGACTCCTGATTAATCAAGGAGTGGGATAGGGATTTACGACATAACCCTCATCCACCCAGCCTCTCTTAAGTTTTGCAGATTCTGCATCAGAGAGATGAGTCTCTTGCAAAAATGAAACATCAACGTTTAATCTGGCTAGGTGAGACAAGATTCTTTGTCGTTTGATTGGAGAAATAATACCCTTAACATTCCATGTAACTATTTTCAATGACATAATATATAAAACAGAGCGAGATAGACAAGGGGAGCAAATTGAAAGAGAAAGCCCATGAGAAAAGACAAGCGAAAGAGAAATAGATAATCTTGAATGACAAAAACAAAGGAGAAAAAGAATAGGAAAAGAGAAGAAAGTACAAGAAAAAGGAAGAAGAAGAAATAGTAAGTAAAAGAGAAGGGAGAGGTGAGAGAAAGCATGTATATGTTAGGAAATGAAAAAGACGGTAGAGACGTAAACAAGAAAGCATGAGCAGAATTGGAGCAAAATCTAATAATGTCCATGAACCGATACACAATGAGAATGTGAAGAAATGAAGCAATGAAGGGGAAGGCAAGAAAAGAAGAGACGAATAAAGAAAAGAGGAATAAGCAGAAGAGGAAATAGGGAAGACAAAGAGTGCTAGAGAGATACGTGCTAAAACAGAAGAGTAGGGTAAACACTCCCAAAGATTGAATGACAGAAAATGAAAGAAGAAGGAGTAAAAAAATAGAAGCCAGTAGAGAAGAAGAGACACCTTTAAACGGGAGAAAAATGGGGAGGAGGTCGGAAAAGAGGAAACGAGGAAAAAAACAGACATGTTGAACTAAAAGGGAAAATTTACTTACAGGGAGTGTAGGTGAAGCAGCACAATCAGGAAGAAAGCCAAACGTGAAAGGGGGGGTAGAGCCAACTGGAGGAGGCAGGGCGTCCAGGGTCAGCGAGCCGCCCAGCCGGAGGGACAACACGGAACGTGATGTATAATCTGTAGAAACATGAGGATAAACATTAGGAGAATGGTCAAAGAAGACAGGAGACAACAGGGAGATCATAAAATCAGAAAAAGTAAAGAGGAAAAAGATAGGCAAAGAGAGAGAGGGATGTAACCAGAACCGTACAGAAACAAAAAGTATAACTGCTAAGCTTAAGGAACGAATAAAAGAAGCTAAACGAGGAGAAACAACAACAACTTAGAGAAATCATGGAGGAAAAGAGGAGGAGGGACCAGAAAGGTCCATGTCAGCAGCTCGGCAGGAGTTCAGGAAGCTCTGAAGTCGGGCATGATCTTCGTAGGTTGTCATTTTATTATTGTAGGTGACCTAAAGAGGCATGGGTGGAAGAGTCCATATCTGGCACCGATGGAACGAAGATCAGATCTCATATCCAGGAAGGCCTTACGACGATTATCCGTGGTTCTAGCGTAATCTTGCACAAAAAACAATGATGATCCCGACCAGGTAGGACAAGGATATGCCCTTGCCGCTGAAAATACTTTTAAGAGGTCAGTGTATTCTAGAAAATACATGATAACGCCTCTCGGTCTCGGTGAAGTAGAAGTGGAAAATGAAGCACGGCCAAGTCTGTGGGCCCGCTGTATGTTGAGTACAGTGTCTTCCGGCATGCACAAAAGTTTAGGTAGAAAAGATTTGAAGAAAGCAATGGGGTCATTCCCCTCGCATCCCTCCACCAGGCCGTAAATGAGTAAATTATTATGCCTCTTACGATTTTCAAGGTCCTCGACCTGTTTTTGGAGAGAGGAAATATGCGAATGCATGTGAGATACTTTAGTAGACGACTCCTGAAGAGAAGAAACACGGCGCTCTACTGATGTGACTCTCGCGTCCATTTGTGACCAGTTATCAGTCACAACCTGGAGCTTGGCGTTGGTTTCCTCCATAAAGGGGCAAAGTGTTCTTATCTCTTCCAACAACAGCTCCATGGATATGGTGGCGGCAGCATTAGTTGGTGAAGGAGGGTCCTTTTTCAACCTTTTGGTAGTGCCTTTCCCCGAGGTCTGCGCGGGATGCTCCATCGTGAGATGCGATGTAGAGGTGGGAATTGATTGAGAAGCTTCTAAATGAGCTAATGCTGAGAACACCTTAGAATTCTTGATGAAGACGTGCTTTGAAGCCTTAGTGGTGCAGTCCGGCGTGAGCTTGCCCATGAAATTGCAGCCACCACTGATGAGAGCACGAAGGAACACACTTGTAGGACCTTTTCAACCTCCAAAATATTTAAATGACAGTAGGAGGTAAAAAAAAAATAAATGAAAGAGAGTCTCTCGTAAAGCGAGGAAGGTTGGTGGAAACAACTGCCAAAAGCGATAAATTCAGGAAAACAAAATGGCCGCCATCACTGAAAAACTGGGGAAAGTGGAGACAAAATCCATGAAAGGAGGAGGAATACAAGATGGCAAGCAGGGAGAGTCAATAGGTGAGAAATTATGGCCCATTATGAGCAAAAAGGGGAGCGCTGAACATAGTGAGAGGGCACCAGAGGCAGGATTGTGCTGCGTATTCAAAATCGGCACTGGAGCGCAAAATGGCGGTCGCGGCCGTCATGGAGCCGCGACCGAGAGGTCCTGAAGCAAAAAAAACCAAAAAAACAGCAGAGAAAGCCACAGAGAGCCGCAAAAAGGACTCACAGCATTCTTGAAGGCTTCCGACGGCAAAATCCTCTGTCCGCGGGTCTAAGAGGAGATGCGAACCGCTTGTAATCTCCGACTGGGACGGAGCACTCAAGCCGGCGCCGCCATCCTGATCGGGCGCTAAGCCACGCCCCCAAAAGTAATATATTATTACCATACCTAACTATAATGTTATTTTACCCTTTGTTTTTTCAGCAAATTTCTAATACACCTTGGCCAATATATATATAAAACATATTTAAACTTTACAGAAACAGTCACTGGATGATGTCATTTGAGATGTCATCAGTGATGTCACTGACCATGTTATGAATGATGCAATATGTGACATCATCAGAAGTGCATTGCGGGGGCGCGAGTTATAGTTAGCTCAACTAACTATAACAGCAGAAGTTCTATGGTTTTGTACGAGTGAAATGTCCAACCAATTATAACGTCCCGGAAACCTATGGTTTTTTTCAGTGAATTTAAAAGGTTTTTTAAATGCTAATTTCTAACTATAACGTGCCTGAAACATATGTTTTTTTCAGTGAAGTTCAAACGTTTTTTAAATGCTAATTTCTAATTAAAATTTTCATTAAACGTATGTTTTTTTCAGTGATTTTAAATGATCATTCCTTACTCAACCTAGTGAAAACAGCCGATATTGGCAGTTTTCCAGCAATAACTTCCGCAAAAATATTAGCCACAACTGAGAGCGACAACTAACGCTAATAATATGCAGAGTAGGCGTTCCCGTGGAAAAATAATACAAAAACACCACTTCTCGATATTTTTAACAAGCAGGCAAATCTGGGGTGGGATCCAAAAAACAGCCGATAAGCTGCGTTAGCAGTAGGAACTTAATATCTGCCTTTTACTAGTGTAAAGCAGGACAACTATCTACAGTGTGAAATGGAGCCCAGCCCAGAATCACATCTACAGACCAACACATGTCATAGAGTTACTGATCATGCAGCTCCGATACCCAAGAAGGCTACAAGACCCACTGCCACCACCCTCAGGACCTCCCCCCCAGACCACCCCACCACCCTCAGGACCTCCCCCCGACCACCCCCTCCCTACTACCACCGAGGCAGCGAAGACCAGGACAGCTGACCTTCCAAAAATGGCATGGTCCCTCAGTCACACAAAAGCTGAATGTTGGGGGATGTGGCAACCAAGTATGTGTGAAGGACGCAAGTCACCCATCAAAAATGCACACAATACCAAGTGTAGCAATGATGTGCTGGACAGACCACACTATGCAAAGCACAAAACTCTCCATGTGGACATATACTGCTGGTGCTTGTAGTGTTGTGGACAATAGACGCAACCATGTTACCTCAGGAAGTGGGGAAGATCTCGGTCATGTAGCTGTGTTGTCTCCCTCTGGAAGTGGAGGCAGAGTGGACTAGTCCAACGTACGCCACTCCAGCGTAGGAGTATGAATAAATAGGCTGGGGTTCTGGGCGTGGTTCACCTGTGGGAAGGCCAAAGCATCTGACAGGACGGAAGACCTCACCCTATGCCTTGGCCGCCAGCCTCCTTGACACAGGCCCCCTATGAACCCAGCAGCACAGCACCACAGACTTATGTCTGTACAGACTACTTCGATCTACTCTGCGGACAGCAGGGCTCACAATTCAGATCGAGTCGCGATTGCAGATGATGCAGTCCAGTAGGCAAGAGACATTGCTCCCAGTGCGGCCCGCCCGGACCACGCATCATCGCAGACTGCGTACACATTGAGTGCTTCAGGTGCCACTAACTCAGTGCAGCACAAGTTACCGCCAAATAGACTTATTAGGATTCATTAGGCAAAACACATTACTACCAGTGCGGCCCGCCCGGACCAGGCATCATTGCAGGCTCCACACACGCTGATTGCTTCAGGTGACACTAACTGTGCAGCTCAACTCAATGCCACGTGACTGTAGGCCTTTGCTGACCACTGCCTCAGGTCTACACCGCCGTCATCAGGGCTCACATTTAAAATTGAGTCTTGATTCATTAATTGCAGAGTCCAGTAGGCAACTAAGTATAAGGTCCCTAAAACCTACATAATATCCTTTTAGTATCCTTGCTTCAAAAACTTGTTTTATATAAGTTATAGCTTTACTACAATGACCAAATTCATCTTGCAAGTCCAAAGGAACACTGAATGACAGTCTACACTGCGGATAGCAGAGATCACAATTTGAATTCAGTCTTGATTTATTACTTGCAAACAGAATTGTACTCTATGTCCTTGGATTTTGTCAAGAGGAAGTGACAACAACCATTCCTTGATGTTTGTGCTGACTACTGCCTTCGATCTACACTGTGGACAGCAGGGCTCACAATTCAGATTGAGACGTTGCATCATCGCGGGCTGCGCACGCGCTGAGCGCCACACCTACCACTAAGTCTATGTAGCTCAAGTCCAACGCCACATGGCTGAGGGCCCTTCATGAACACTGCCTCCAGCCTACACTGCTGTCAGCAGGGCTCACAATTCAGATCGAGTTGCAATTGCAGATGACACAGTCCAGTAGACAAGAGACATTGCATCATCGCTGGCTGCGCACACGTTGAGCGACACACCTACCACTAACTCTATGCAGCTCAAGTCAACGCCACATGGATGTGGGCCCTTCCTGACTGCTGCCTCCGGCCTACACTGTGCTCAGCAGGGCTCATAATTCAAATTCAGTCTTCATTCATTAATTTCAGAGTTCAGTAGGCAATAACGTCCCTGAAACCTACATATTTTTACAGTGTATTCCATAAATGTTTCATCTTTTGTTCCATACACCTACACTGCAGTCAGCAGAGCGAATTGTATTCTATGTCCTCGAATTTTGTCAAGAGGAAGTGACTAAGAGCATTCCTCGATGTTTGTGCTGACTACTGTCTTCGATCTATAACAACAAAAGAGTGACTAATGGTGCAACCTGAGGACAGTTGCTGCAAACATTAGCAGACAGACAAAACCAGTGTTTGTAAAAGGAACCCTCACTCACCGACCTGGTCGGTGACATGCTTCATCATAGGGTTCCACCAGAGAAGCCGAATGCTTCCCTGGTGTGCTTCCACGCCTGGTTTACAGCGGAGCAGGATGTTCAAAAGCGTGTGTGCATGGGTGATGAAAGTGAAAAAGTGAGATTAAAAGGTGTTTGGTACTGGCCTATCAACTATTTTATTAAAGGCCGACCAAAGACCATTAAAAACAGTGAGACGGATGTGGACTACTTCTGTAAAGTAGCTAGCAACATCCGATTTAGGTGTTTAGGAAATGGTCAACATGTTTCTGCTTGTAAGTGCCATTAGTAAAGCATTCGTCAGGACCTATATGAAATTCCACGGCCTTATGTGCTCGCTAGGGCGCACCCTAACCTGTGGAACACATCAGTGTGGTACCACTGACGGTTATACCGAGAAAGTCTTGCGTAGATTCGTAGACCTTTAGAACCTGCAATAAAAGGTAAAAGAAAAAGAAAGGCACACATGTAGTTTAGCCATAAGTCCATTGTAGGTACACAAAACGCAGGTTGTTGTCAAACATACTGGAAATGGTGTGAAAAGGTGTATATCTTAACATGAAAGACATGTCAACTTGACTGTCTTCAAGGAGTCTCACATAATCATTATGAGAATGTGTCTTTTCATCGATAAAAAGGCCCGGTTGGGGCAGTGTTTCTAAAGCCTATACCGTATTAGAGAACAGCATATGTTAAGCGTACCACACGGTAGGGCATATTAACCCAATCGGGTTTGTGAAATGTTTTTTCAAAGAGCTCCAAAGTTTTATTACGAAGCGACTTAAGAACATAAGTATTACGTTATAAAGTCCCTAGGCACAATATGGAATATGGTTGGTAAAATAATCACAACATTGGATGGAGAAAAATGGCTTACGTAAACTTATGAAGTCAATTACTTCATGGGACCGGCAGGGAGGGGAACAAACACCCGGGCATCTGGAGAAACTGAGAAAATACTCAGTTAACAGCCCAAAGGTGCCTTTTACCCCAAGGGTAAGAAAAACCCTAGCGATGGCGAACTTACTTCCCGTCTTGTGTGTTCCTGTGATGCACCTGATCAGGTCCTCCCTGGCCCGAATATTACCGGTTGCTGGAGTTTCCCGGCACAAATGCCACTCCGCGGACAAGTCACAACGTAAAATGACGTGTGCCGCTTGCTGGGGGGTGTGGCAGCACTTGGGCAACTAGAACGCTGCCTTGTTTGATGTTACGATTTGAAAAAACTTTATTGACAAGGAATCCCTCGTTAGAACGGGACCTATCGACCCATACGAATGGGTGAAGAAGGGGGTAATGCATTACGCCGATGGCCTTAACTCTAAGCCTATTCTAAGGTACAAAATAGTATGGCTAAGTGAAAATAAACATAAATGCACTTTTATGGTCAGCATAGAGTCTGCCTGGTTATCCCAGTGATGGAAGACACATATTTAATGGATGTGATGTTAGGTGCCCTCGCTCACTTGCCACAGTGAGATAGCTGTTGGCTAAGGACGTATTATATTGTACATTTGATCATTTACATATTAGTGTTCTACGGGACCCTGAGAGTTTTGTCAGAGTGGGTGAACAGACTCATCATACCAGGCACAGACAGTTTGTTTAGTACTCTTTACATAAAGAAGGGGGGGTTTTGTGCATCTGATGTATTCATTCACCGCTAAAGAGGTTTATTGGAGAATGCATTCAAAAGAGCCACTTTGACCAAGCGAAAGATCAACGTTTCAGGACTGTGCCCCAAGGAATATTGTCATTTAGTCCTGTGAGGTGGGTGGATAATCGATAAATCCACCTCTGTTCTTTTTCAAAGAGCGACTGCTGGAAGGTGTGGCCAGGTGGCAGGTGCTCTATCACTGTCCAATGCAGGTCATTGGTGGTATGATGCTGTAGAAGAAAATGATCTGTTAGTTTGGTGCTGTTTTTCTTACACAGGACGTTGCTGCGATGCTCGCAGATATGTTGTTTAATCTTTCGAGTGGTCATCCCCACATATCTGAGTCTGCACGGACAAGTGATTAGGTAGACCACGTGGGTAGAATTACAGTTTGTATGAGATGTTTGCAGCCAAAGTTTTCCTTGTTCGAGGTCAAGCTGTTTGGAGGTAGTTGTCAAATGGCACACACTACATGAGCTGCAGGGGAAGTGCCCCACCACTGGGGGAAGACCCCATGCATTTAAATCCGTTGGTTGATGATCAGGTGTGTCAGGCCTGGGTCGCGTATGCACCAAGGTGTCTTTAAGACTGCGTGCTCGCTTGTATGAAAAGAGAGGTGTTTCCCAGTGATGATTATTGCTCTCCAGAAAAAGCCAATGCTTGTGTATTGACTTGCTAACTGCATTTGACGCAGCATTGAAAGTAGTCACACACGTGAGCGGTGGAGGTTCTGAGACTCTGGAAATGTTCACATCCAAGAGAACTTCTCAATATTAGTTACGGGCTCTCTTACAGCTCTTTTTGAGAATGCCAGCAGGATAGCCTCGATTTCTAAGTTTTTCAGTCAGTTCATTGGCTTGGTTTTTGAAGACAGCAACCTCACTGCAATTTCTTCTTAGCCGGCAAAAATTGGCCAAAAGGGAGGTTTTCCCATTTTCCCATAGAGGGTGCGGGTGATAGCTAGTGAAGTGTAGTAAATTGTTCTTAGCTGTAGGTTTATGGTGGGTCCTGGTTTGTAGTTTGTGGCCAGACTTGGTAATCACTACGTCCAGGAAAACTTTGGCTGCAAAAATCTCATACAAACTGTAATTCTACCCACGTGGTCTACCTAATCACCTGTCCGTACAGACTCAGATATGTGAGGATGACCACTCAAAAGATTAAACAACGTATCTGCGAGCATCGCAGCAAAGTCCTGTGTAAGAAAAACAGCACCAAACTAACAGATCATTTTCTTCTACAGCATCATATCACCAACGACCTGCATTAGACAGCGATAAAGCACCTGCCACCTGGCCACACCTTCCAGCAGTCGCTCTTTGAAAAAGAACAGGGGTGGATTTATCGATTATCCACCCACCTCACAGGACTAAATGACAATATTCCTTGGGGCACAGTCCTGAAACGCTGATCTTTTGTTTGGTCAAAGTGGCTCTTTAAATGCGTTCTCCAATAAATATCTTTAGCGGTGAATGAATACATCAGAAGCATGAAACCCCCCCTTCTTTATGTAAAGAGTACTAAACAAACTGTCTGTGCCTGGTATGATGAGTCTGTTCACCCACTCTGACAAAGCTCTCAGGGTCCCGTAGAACACTAATATGTAAATGATCAAATGTACAATACAATACGTCCCTAGCAACAGCTATCTCACTGTGGCAAGTGAGCGAGGACAGTGAAAAAAGTGATACAAAAGGGGATGATGGACGGAGCGTTTGAGCAAATCAAACACTCACCCCCAGTCAACTGATCTGGGTTTAATCCATCACCATTCTTTAGCCCACTCAGCCACCCCATTTCAGACATGGCCATATGCAAATCAGTCTGACCCTGTGCCTCATGGGAACAGTCCAGCCCGAACTGCCAAGCCATGTCTTAAATGGACCAGAAACAAGCATCCTGGGACCGGTTTCGGATTCATAATTCTCATCAGCCAGGCTACCTTGAATCCAGTGGCCAAGTGAGCAAGGGACTCACGTCTGAGCATACCCTGCCACACTTAGGGTGAAAAAAGTGATACAAAAGGGGATTATGGACGGAGCGTTTGAGCAAATCAAACACTCACCCCCAGTCAACTGATCTGGGTTTAATCCATCACCATTCTTTAGCCCACTCAGCCACCCCATTTCAGACATGGCCATATACAAATCAGTCTGACCCTGTGCCTCATGGGAACAGTCCAGCCCGAACTGCCAAGCCATGTCTTCCATGGACCGTAAACAAGCATCCTGGGACCGGTTTCGGATTCATAATCCTCATCAGCCAGGCTATCTTGAATCCAGTGGCCAAGTGAGCAAGGGACTCACATCTGAGCATACCCTGCCACACTTAGGGCGAAAAAAGTGAGCGAGGACACCTAACATCACATCCATTAAATATGTGTCTTCCATCACTGGGATAACCGGGCAGAATCTATGCTGACCAGCAGGGTGCATTTATGTTTATTTTCACGTAGCCATATGATTTTGTACCTTAGAATAGGCTAAGACTTAAGGCCATCGGCGTAATGCATTACCCCCTTCTTCACCCATTCTTATGGGTCGATAGGTCTCATTCTAATGAGGGATTCCTTGTCAATAAAGTTTTTTCAAATCGTAACACCAAACAAGCCAGAGTTCTAGTTGCCCAAGAGCTGCGACACCCCCCAGCAAGCATCACACGTCATTTCACGTTGTGACGTGTCCACGGAGCGGCATTTGCACCCGGAAGCTCCAGCAACCGGTAATATTCGGGCCAGGGAGAACCTGATCAGGTGCATCACAGGAACACACTAGACGGGAAGTAAGTTCACCATTGGTAGGGTTTTTCTTACCCTTGGGGTACAAGGCACCTTCGGGCTGTTAACTGAGTATTGTCTCAGTTTCTCCAGATGCCCGGGTGTTTGTTCCCCTACCTGCCGGTCCCATGAAGTAATTGACTTCACGAGTTTACGTAAGCCATTTTTCTTCATCCAATGTTGTAATTATTTTACCAACCATATCCCATATTGTGCCTAGGGATTTTATAACGTAATACTTATGTTCTTAAGTCGCTTCATAATACAACTTTTGAGCTCTTTGAAGAAACGTTTCAAATACCCGATTGGTTTAATATGCCCTACCGTGTGGTACGCTTAACATATGCTGTTCTCTAACACTGTATAGGATTTATAAACACTGCCCCAACTGGGCCTTTTTATCAATGAAAAGACACATTCCCATAATGATTATGCGAGACTCCTTGAAGACAGTCAAGTTGACATGTCTTTCATGTTAAGATATACACCTTTTCACACCATTTCCAGTATGTTTGTCAACAACCTGCGTTTTGTGTACCTACAATGGACTTATGGCTAAACTACATGTATATCAAAAAAGGAGGAGTCTCAGGGGGAAAGGGAAGGGTACAGGCCGCCCCCCACTCAAACCATAATATACAACAACAGGCCTGTGACCCTAGACACTATTCATTAAATTATAATCTGGCATGGATTGTAGTGGTACAAACCATTTTTTATTTTTATTTACCACAGGCCAGTTTTTCTCTGGCTATTCTCTTGCATCCAAGTGTCAAACATTAATATGGTACAAACACGGTAAACATTCAATCTGTCGTAATACCAACACCCACCAAACAGTGCCAGTGGAAAAAGTGTAGAGAGGAGAGTGAGCCCCTCACGGAAGAACCGCCAATCGGGTTGTCTGACTAGCAATTGCCAGTATACCCTATTATCATCATTGGTGACTCACTCTCATAGCAGTGGAAAATGAAAACAGAAAAAGACCAACAACATATAACGGTGCTTCTTCTCAACATCAGCCCCACAATCTGCTGACTGTTCCTATCAAAGCAAGTCCATGTGTTGTACTTGCTATACTTATGTGCATATATAACACACAAACAGAAACCCCCCCAGTGAGAAAGAAATGTGAATCTCACACAATTAAAATAGAAGAGTTTACTGGCCACTCTCGATTTATTCTGGGCTGTAAATCCTTCTAACATAAAAATGACTCACACCATACACAATTTCAGGTGGGTCACAGTCACCAACATGTTTCGTTGCTCATATTTTCTGCAACTTCTTCAGGGCAATTGGGGGTTACCCACTGCTATTGCCACTATCTTTAAACACACACCTGGGGTTAGCGTCTTTCACGCATACCGGCTACCCCTTCTTGTTTGTTTTTATTTGTTTATTTACAAAGTGTGCCCGTGTCCCCCAAGATCACGTGTTGATTGCGGGAACCCGCTATCGTCGGGTATCCCACGCTCAGTCACCGGCACTTCAAAGTGTCACCCGCCGCCGAGGGTGACACTTTGAAGTGCCGGTATGCGTGAAAGACGCTAACCCCAGGTGTGTGTTTAAAGATAGTGGCAATAGCAGTGGGTAACCCCCACTTGCCCTGAAGAAGTTGCAGAAAATATGAGCAACGAAACATGTTGGCGACTGTGACCCACCTGAAATTGTGTATGGTGTGAGTCATTTTTATGTTAGAAGGATTTAGAACAGAGGTGGATTTATCGATTATCCACCCACCTCACAGGACTAAATGACAATATTCCTTGGGGCACAGTCCTGAAACGTTGATCTTTCGCTTGGTCAAAGTGGCTCTTTAAATGCATTCTCCAATAAACCTCTTTAGCAGTGAATGAATACATCAGACGCACGAACCCCCCCCTTCTTTATGTAAAGAGTACTAAACAAACTGTCTGTGCCTGGTATGATGAGTCTGTTCACCCACTCTGACAAAACTCTCAGGGTCCCGTAGAACACTAATATGTAAATGATCAAATGTACAATACAATACGTCCTTAGCCAACAGCTATCTCACTGTGGCAAGTGAGCGAGGGCACCTAACATCACATCCATTAAATATGTGTCTTCCATCACTGGGATAACCAGGCAGACTCTATGCTGACTAAGCATGGGCGGATTTTGCGAATTGGCAATCCGCGAAATTGCGTATTTACGGATTCGCAATCCGCAAAATCCGCGAACTCTCGCGAATTTGCGGATTTTTAAATTTTTTTTTTGTGTTCGCAAGGATTTCTGCCAGTTCGCGAGGATTTTGTACCAGTTCGCAAACGCGAACTTACTTTTCGGGTAGCAACGGTCGCGAACATGTTGTTTCTACATCTGGTTCATCACAGCACCCTCTGTTTCACCACTGCCACCCTCTGTTTCACAACTGCCACCCTCTGGCTCACCCATGCCACCCTCTGGCTCACCCATGCCACCCTCTAGTTCATCACTCTAGATTATGGGTGGAAAAGCACACCTGCCCTGCCTCAACTGACATAAATGAATTAGGGGCTGATTAATGTGTTACTGAATTTGAACTTCCTGGCTGGAACCTGCTTCCTTATCTGTAATTGCTTTCTCTGAGCCTGCTGTGAGGGTCAGAGCAGGGTCATAGAATAGTTGCAAGTAGGCAACTGAACTCTGAAGGGGCCCCTCAGGAAGCACTACAGGGAATGGTTACTAATGATAAGATTGAACTTTTGCACCTGCTGAGTGCTTTCAGTTTTGCAAAAATCCAAATATCCAGCAGCATCCACAAAAAGTAATCCTTCCAGGCACTACAGGGAATGGTTACTAATGATAAGATTGAACTTTTGCACCTGCTGAGTGCTTCCAGGTCAAGATCCAAATCAAAGTGACCAGCACATTAAGAAAGCACTGAGAGGAGCCTGCTGGACAGGAACAGGAAGTTGGAGACTGTGGGGCACTTCCTTCCTCCAACCCCCCCCAAAATGGACTCCTTGCAAAAAAAAGTGCAGGCAAATGTCAACCTGAGGAGTTATTCTGATAAAAATCATAATTTTCAAGGTTTATGCTGCCTGCTGGTGGATTTCTTGTGCGAAATTGCAAATTTTGCAATCTCGCAATTGCGAGATTGTCGCTGCCCGCCGCATCTACGTTTTCGCAAGTGTTTACTCCCGCGAAATTGTATAGTATTCTAGTTGGCAAGTGCGACCAAGCAAAAAAATCCGCTTCGCACGGATTTACGAATTTTCGGTAAGTTCGCGAGAGTTCGCGGATTGCGAACTTACCGAAAATCCACAAAATCCGCGAGCGGAACGGATTTTACGCCCATGCTTAATGCTGACCATAAAAGTGCATTTATGTTTATTTTCACTTAGCCATACTATTTTGTACCTTAGAATAGGCTTAGAGTTAAGGCCATCGGCGTAATGCATTACCCCCTTCTTCACCCATTCGTATGGGTCGATAGGTCCCGTTCTAACGAGGGATTCCTTGTCAATAAAGTTTTTTCAAATCGTAACATCAAACAAGGCAGCGTTCTAGTTGCCCAAGTGCTGCCACACCCCCCAGCAAGCGGCACACGTCATTTCACGTTGTGACGTGTCCGCGAAGCGGCATTTGTACCAGGAAACTTCAGCAACCGGTAATATTCCGGCCAGGGAGGACCTGATCAGGTGCATCACAGGAACACACAAGACGGGAAGTAAGTTCGCCATCGCTAGGGTTTTTCTTACCCTTGGAGTAAAAGGCACCTTTGGGCTGTTAACTGAGTATTGTCTCAGTTTCTCCAGATGCCCGGGTGTTTGTTCCCCTCCCTGCCGGTCCCATGAAGTAATTGACTTCATAAGTTTACGTAAGCCATTTTTCTCCATCCAATGTTGTGATTATTTTACCAACCATATTCCATATTGTGCCTAGGGACTTTATAACGTAATACTTATGTTCTTAAGTCGCTTCGTAATAAAACTTTTGAGCTCTTTGAAAAAACGTTTCACAAACCCGATTGGGTTAATATGCCCTACCGTGTGGTACGCTTAACATATGCTGTTCTCTAATACGGTATAGGCTTTAGAAACACTGCCCCAACCCGGCCTTTTTATCGATGAAAAGACACATTCTCATAATGATTATGTGAGACTCCTTGAAGACAGTCAAGTTGACATGTCTTTCATGTTAAGATATACACCTTTTCACACCATTTCCAGTATGTTTGACAACAACCTGCGTTTTGTGTACCTACAATGGACTTATGGCTAAACTACATGTGTGCCTTTCTTTTTCTTTTACCTTTTATTGCAGGTTCTAAAGGACTACGAATCTACGCAAGACTTTCTCGGTATAACCGTCAGTTGTACCACACTGATGTGTTCCACAGGTTAGGGTGCGCCTTAGCGAGCACATAAGGCCGTGGAATTTCATATAGGTCCTGACGAATGCTTTGCTAATGGCACTTACAAGCAGAAACATGGTGACCATTTCCTAAACACCTAAATCGTATGTTGCTAGCTACTTTACAGAACTAGTCCACATCCGTCTCACTGTTTTTAATGGTCTTTGGTAAGCCTTTAATAAAATAGTTGATAGGCCAGTACCAAACACCTTTTAATCTCACTTTTTCACTTTCATCACCCATGCACACACGCTTTTGAACATCCTGCTCCGCTGTAAACCAGGCGTAGAAGCACACCAGGGAAGCATTTGGCTTCTCTGGTGGAACCCTATGATGAAGCATGTCACCGACCAGGTTGGTGAGTGAGGGTTCCTTTTACAAACACTGTTTTTTTCTGTCTGCTGTTGTTTGGAGTAACCGTCCTCAGGTTGCATCATTAGTCACTCTTTCATTGTTATATATTGACTTACAGGGGGTATAAGAGTGCCTTGGTCCCTCTCTCTCTTGTTGTTATACGTATACTGACCGCGAGCAAGAAAAAAAATAACTGCTACTCTACGCTATGCGTGTTTGCAATGTGCTCCGTGCAATTTGCGTAGTGCGAAGTAGCACAAACTTTGCATACTACGCGAGCGTAGCGTAGTACTTCGCCCAGGGTTAAATTTGTTTTTAGCACATCTGCTACCCCTACCTCAGTGTATCACAAGTCATGGACCCTTTACTATAGAATCTTTTGTGTATTATTTCACATCTGGTGCCCCTACCTTAGTGGAGCACAAATCATTGACCCTTTATGATTGAATCTCTGTGTCTGATCCAATGATTACTGTTGTACTTGTTGCTAGCACCAACCATTCCCGGAGGGCTGGCTTACACTCACCCCACACGCCTCCAGCACAGACGTCTCTGGACATGTGACCCTGGTAATAAAAAGGAGTCGAGCACAAATGCCTGTACCCAGTTCCACTAACTATCTGTGTGCGTGTGTTCATTAGGTATGCAGGATGCTGCCCCTAGGCCCTACCACATTACATTGTGTGGTGGACAGCGTATGCAACCATGTTACCTCTGGCAGTGGGGAAAACTTCGGTTATGTAACCTTGTCTCAGTCACTGTACAAGTACGTACGTGGAGACTGGATCGTATAAGTGCATATGTTGTCGCAGCCTAATCCCGAACAGGAGCTTGGCTTTAATCGGCTGCCCTCCATGTGCTAAAAACTGAAACTTGAACTTTACATTTCCCTGCATTGCTACAGCTGCAACACTCCAGTGAATGTGCAATAAACATTCATATCCACACAGATGTGTCATGTCCATCATCTTTCATGTGTAGAACTATGGACGAATGTAGGGTCAGTGATTCCCCATACTTTCCATGTTGGCCATGTTGTCGGACTTGGCTCACTGAGTGACACATTTGCGCTTGCGACCCGAGTGATGGCAGCAGTACAACAGGAAATCACAATGTAGTGCTTCCCACCGAGCAATGAGAGCATCCCCTGGTGCACAGCTCATTAGTCCTTCTGGCTATCCCAGGGTTCCTCCAAATCTCACTCCAAAAAATAATGTTTGGCTTTCCATGAATTTATTTCATTCATAAGTTTTTCAAAAGTTCATATTTCATTCGCAATTATATTCTTTGATATTGTAATCAATTTCAATCCATTAGTCCAATGCATTTCGGTCATTGTTGACCTTCATCAGGGACAATCAGATGTGCTCCTGTTCGAGAATTCTTCAGTAATGCATAACACAGCGGACGAAAAACGCCTTCTGCAATCTTCATCTACTCATTCCAAATGTTGCCGGCATTTGGAACAGCAGGCTATTGGATTTGGCCCTTTTTGCACGGTCATCCCTGAACTTTTTGCCTTCCTCCTGTATTTTGTCTGACCTGTTTTTGTTGGTTTTAAGACTCTGGGCACTTTACCACTGCTGATCAGTGCTAAAGTGTATATGCTCTCTCTATTATAAATTAATGTATAAATTAGCAATTCCATGATTTCTTTGGTGTACTGGTCAGACCCTAGCACAGTGCACTGAGTGTGCCCAGGGCTTGTAAAACAAATGCTGCTAGTGGGCTTGCAGCACTGGTTGTGCCACTGACAGAAGCAGCCTGTAAAAGTGTGTCTAAGGCCTGCCATTGCAGAGCCTGGGTGCAGTCTGGTATTGCAATGCTGACTGGTCAAGTGCACCCACTTGCCAGTCCCTAAACCTGCCCTTTTCTTCATATCAGACACCCCTATGGTAGGCCCATGGGCAGGGTGCATTGTAAGTATAAGGTAGGACATGCTCTGGTGTGTGTGGCATGTCCTAATAGTGAATTACAGCCATTTTAATTTTTCACTATTGCAAGGCTACCTGTTCTCCATTGGCCAGAATGGGCACTTGGATTAATACATTCTTATAATCCTAATAGACTCAGAGAACATGGTAAAAATTTGAGTTTAGTGTGCCTGGACTCAGAATGATAAAAGACATCTTTTAGTGAAGTTGGATTTAACATTCTGTGTTTGAAAATACCACTTTTAGAAAGTAGGTATTTTCTTGTTTAACCTTCCAAGCCTGCCTCTGCTAAGTTGTGTATTCCTTGTCTGGAGTTTGAGTGACAGGGCTCGGGGATTCCAGGAGACAGGATGAGTCCGCCCAGCGGTGAATAGAGAAATCTGCATCTAGATGGGAGGGAGGAGTTGCACCTGGTACCTGAATAGGACTGTGCCTTTCCCCCACAGTGGTGGCTCCACTGGTTTGGACTGGGCAAAGGCCTCTCTGCCCTCAGAGGACAAAGGATTTTGGGGTATAAATATTGGGACCCTGATCCCAAGAAATTAGATCACTTTGGACTACAAGAAGAAACCTTTGCTGAGGAGAGGAACCCGAAGAAACTGAGGAGAGACTATTCCTAAGCTGAAGTGCTGCTTAGGGGATTGGCCTGCAGTGGTTGCATGACTACCAAAGAAAGGAGAAAGAACTTTGTGTACTTTATTTTCAACTTCTGAAGGATCTCCAAGGGATTGGAACAGAGCCTGCCTCCTGCTGAAGTCTCAGGGACAACAGAATTCACCCCCCAGCTCCCCAGAGTTCTTTGGAAGTGCCTTCGGCTGTTTTGGGCCTTCTGAGGAACTGCGTGTCGCAAGGAGCTGGAATCGCGATGCAACGAAGAGGAAGCGTGTCACCGTTGCTGCTGCTGCCGGCGCACTTCTGAACAAGGGTGTCGCCACTGGAGTTGTCGCAGTGCACTGCATCGCGAGAAGCTTCTCGCAACGAAGAGGAAGCGCGTTGCCGTCGCTGCTGCCTGCCGTCGCACTCTGAACAAGGGTGTCATCGCTGGAGTTGTCGCACTGCACCGCATCATGAGAATAGTCTCGCAACGAGGAAGAAGCGTGTCGCTGTTGCTGCCGTCGTACTTCTGAACAAGGGTGTCACCGCTGAAACTGTCGCAATGCAGCGCATCGAGGAAAGCGCCTCGCATCCCCCGAGAAGTGCGCCGCTGTCAGAGCTGCTGCTGTCGCATTTCTGAACAAGGATGTCGCCGCTGTAGTTGTCGCATCATGCGGAAGCTTCACGCAAATGTGGGAGAAGAGTGTCGCAGCTGAAGCTGTTGCCATTGCTCTTCTGAACAAGGGTGTCGCCGCTGCAGTCCACGCATCGAACATCGAACTTCTCACATCCCCGGAGAAGCGTGCTGCATCTGGAGGATCTTCTCGTCTTTATTTCTTTGCACCTGAACTTTGCCGCATTTCCCTCACTGCGACATTGCTTGTTGTGAAAGCATCGTAAGGTACATTGACGCAAAGTGTCGCATCTTAAGAACTGAACTCAACTAAGCTAAAAATACCATCATAAAGTAACAGTATTGTGTATTTTTGTCATTTATGGTCTTGTGCTAAATCTATATAAAGCATACTTATTTTTGATATATAAACCTTGTGTTGGTGTCCATCTGTAGTGTTGTCACGGGGTTACTGTATGTGGTCACAAATGCTTTACACACTGCCTCTGAGATAAGCCTGTCTGCTTGTGCCAAGCTACCGAGGGGGTGAGCAGGGGTTATTTAGGAGTGTAATCCCCTTAACCTGACTAGAGGCAAGGATCCCTATTTGTCACAAGTATCTACCTATGCCAACTAGAGACCCACAAATCTAACACAGGCTGTCATTCATAAATTGTCGAGGTATGACACGCCATGCCTGTACCTACTTTTATTTTGTTATTTTGTTTAAATAAAATGTTTTAGGTGGAAATTCATTGATGACTGAGTTTCTTATTTGTCAAACCTCACATGCATCTTCTTAATTATAATTGTGCGACATCAACCAATTTGCTACCTTCCAGATTTCCTACGTTCGCTGTCACATTTGTTTGTTGGGGGCTGAGGTGGGATGGCGGACAAGGGGCTGGTGGCTGCATGATCGTTGGTTCCATTGCATCTGTTGCCATTCACGTGTGGCTCTGGGCTGGGCTCCCTTTCATGTTGCAGGTTGTAGTCCGACTTTACACCAGCTCAGAGCAGGTGTAAATTTCCTGCTACTAACGCACCTTATCGCCTCTCTTCGACGATCTTGCTGGTAGTTGAAAAACTTGCGAAGTAATGCGTTCGCTGCTTTTTGCACGGGAACGACAACTCTATATCACATTAGCAATATTTGCTGGGGTCATCAGTGACAATGCTTTTTGAGGTTGCTATCGCTGGTAAACTGGTGATATGGGCTGTTTGCTCCAGCTTGTGAATGGTACGTTAAATTTATCACCATTTTGGTTGCGACTGCCGACATGTTCATTATTTTAAAAAAAAAAAGAAAGAAGAGGGCGATGTCGCCCCACCTTCCCTTATCCAATTCCGGCCGGAGGACCCCATTCCCCGAGGCCTGGCCTCACCATTGGGGACCGTACAGGGAGCCCCAATACCCCCATGGTCCCACCGGCTCCCCACGTCCTGTGGGAGCCGGCAGTGCTTTTCCACACGGGGAACTGCTGAAACGCAGCGCCCTGTGTGGAAAAGCAATCAGCTTTGGATTTCGGAAGCGAGATCAGGTTTCCCCGCTCTCGCTTCCAAAATCTAAAGCAACTTTGCTATGAAAGAGCGGGGCCAGGCGGCTCCTGCTCTGTCATAGTAAACAGCAGTGTCCTGGGGTGGGCAACCCGGGACAGTGCAGTAGCCTGCCCCAGGGGGTGGCGGTCCCCAGGGCCATCACGGGCTCCAGGAGGGGGTGCCGCACGCCCCCCTCCAAACATGAGTGAAGCCCCAGGACGGTGGTGGTCCCTGGGGCTGCTGGGGCCCCAGTGGACCCCCACTATTATTTTTTAAGAAATGCCCCCGGGACCTAGCCCACATGGGGCCTCATTAAAATAAAATGCGGGAACCTGCGCTTCATTGTTTTTAAACAATTTCAGCAGAATTCATGACCCCAGCAGGAATTGCGCCGAAAGAAAAAAAATAATGCTTTTTTTGGCCCTGGGGTTCTTCTGGGACCCCCTGAGCAGGCCTGGGGGACATGGTGTTTATACCTTGCCCCCTTCTCTTGTTTTATATCTTTGTTTCTCTGGTTTCTGGTGACTCGCTTCAACAGAGTCACAAGATAGCTGCCAACATTTCCTGGTTTGGAATGTTGATAGCCAATTAGAATAAAGCTCGTGGTCGAGAGGGGTCGCGACTCCACCGCATCCTTAGATATCGACACTTTTATTTTTTACATTTCTCAGCAAGTAGTAAACAGATTTACACCATTTAAAAAAAGGTCGCTTTCTGATCCAAGCACTACCTTTTTGCCAAATTTGGGGTAATTCCGTTCAGTAGTTCCGGCTGTAGCCTTTGCCAAAATTTCCTATGGGAAATTGATTTGTTGACTCTTATTTTTTGAATTTATCGAAAACTACTGAATGGATTTACACCATTTAAAAAAGGTCGCTTTCTGAACCAAGCTCTACTGTTTTGCCAAATTTGGGGCAATTCCGTTCAGCAGTTTAGGTTGTAGCCAGTCTCAAAATTTCCTATGGAAATTAACATGGCGAAAATGTGTTTTGGGACCCCCTTTTTACTCAGCCCCCGCTTGAGGAATCACCCCCAAACTCTAAGGATAGGAGCTGACCTGGACAGACTTGTTTTTTGGAGACTTTCATGAAGATTCGTCAAACGACGCCAAAGTTATTAGCAAATCAACTAATGATTTTTCTATAGAAACTAGGTTCTAACTATAACTACCTACTGTGCACAAAAACAGGAAATCAAGAAATATTTTTTTCAAAAATTGGGCATATTGTAATTTGGTTAATAAACTAGAGAAAAATCAGGAGGTAGTCATCAAGAAATCCTATAAAGGGGGGAATCTTGTGTTATGGCCCAGAAAAGATTACATAATAGAAGCCCAGAGGCAACTTGGTGACGTAAACTGTTATATAAAAACGAATGCTAAGGAGAATGAAAAATCAAAAAATGTTTTGTATAAACAGTTGTCTTCTTGGAAAAGACTGGGTCTTATTTCAACTGATGAGTACAACTGCATGTATAATGAGTTCCCGGTACTGCCCATCTTATACCTTATACCCAAAATCCATAAAAATATTACTCCCATACCTGGGAGACCGATAATCTCTGCCATCAATAGCTTAGAAGAAAATGTAGGGCGTTATATAGATTTTTTCCTACAAAACTTGGTCAAAGAGTTACCAAGTTACGTCAAAGATACCGGCGATTTCCTACAGAAAGTAAAACAGCTTCTGTGGTCTAATGAATATATGTTAATTCACTCGACATAGAAGCTCTGTATACGAGCATTGACCATGGGCAAGGGATGAATTCAGTCAAACATTTTCTGGGTACAAGATCTAGCAGGTTATATGAACATAATAAGGTGGTTCTGGAATTAGACATTGGTGCTTACACAACAATTACTTCCTGTTTGACAAAGACATGTATAGACAGGTGAGAGGCGTGGCGATGGGGGCCTGCTTCTCCCCCAGTTACGCATGTCTACATGTGGGCTGGTGGGAGGAGCAGGTCCTCAAAACTACGTATCAGGCAGAGTGGGCGGCTAACATTGTATCCTATTTGAGATACATTGATGATGTCTTTATCGTCTGGAAGAAGCGTTGAACTTCATAAGGAAGATTAATCTGAACACCCTTAACTTAAAATTCACTTCCCATATACACAGAAACGAAATAGAGTTTTTAGATGTACGGCTGTACACTAATAATAACAAAATTGAAAGTACTCTATACAGAAAACCCATCGCGGGAAACATCACTCTGCATGCCATGAGCTCTCACCCAAAGCATCTCATTGCTAGCATTCCCTATGGAGAAATCCTTAGGTTGAAGCGTATTTACAGCAATGAGAACACATTTAAGACCTGCCAAGAAGAGCAATTAGACAGACTTAAGGCCAGGGGTTATACAGACAGGATTTTGCAGGAAGCAAAGGACAAAGCAGCTGTAAGATCTAGAGCCAGTCTTTTCGAATCTGAAACCGATACAATTACAGTTCCTGACATTAATGCTGCTTACAAAGTGATGAATACTCCCAGACTTATTACCACCTACAATAGGAAGGAGCGGCAGGTAAGGGCCATTATCAATAAACATTGGCCTATTGTGCTAACAGTCAACGTTCTCCATGACAGGGTGGTGAACAAACCAATCATCACGTTCAGGCGCAGTAGCACAATGGGTTCAGTTCTAGATAAGGACTCACCAGAGATCAAGAAGGCCACTATTTGGCTGCAACCTGCGAATGGGTTCAGGAAGTGCTCCACCTGTCGGGCCTGTAAATTTGGTCGGAACATGTCCACATACACAACCCCATTTAGTGTCATTCCTAAAAAATTGAGGGAACATTCAACTGCAAGACCGAGTGTGCTGTATATGTCCTGACGTGCACCTGTGGGCTCAACTACGTTGGTAGTACCAAGCTACAGGTGCACGTCAGGATCTTGCAGCTCATAAGGGCCATTCTCCACAGTGATGTGACATATCCTGTGGGGAGACATTTAAAAAAACTCATGCCAATGATATTAACTGCCTCTCGTATTACGTTGTGGACTCTGTGGCCAAACAGAGATGTGGCGGAAACAGGGAGCGTTCACTCCGGCAGGTGGAAACTACATATATCTTGGAGTTTGACTGTAAATGGCCCAATGGGTTAAATACGACAGAAGATATGCGCCATTTTTTATAAGAACTTGTAGTTTGGCATCATACTATGCTCCGAGCAGATGATGTTTTTTGTAAATAGATCCTGTTTCCAGTCTGAGGACTACATATTCGTAAATTTGTAAATAGATGAGGATTATTTGCTTTGGTTCCCAGTCAGTGGTAATTTTAGCCAGCTCTCTTACTTTCTTCCCTCTAATGATCTGTAAAAAATTATTTATTACGGTATATAATTAAATCAAAAATTATCCTTGATGTACATTGTCAGTCCATAACAATATTAGAGTTTGTTTTCAAACCTATATAATAATATGGGAGAACACTGTGGATATAGCAATTGACATGACAGATCTCGACGTTTTTATATTATCCATCTTTTACACTTTATATTTATATATGCACCGGCTTGCACATTAGGCACATAGTTTGCACTTCATATAAAAGAAAAAATTGAAAAAAATATGTTTTTGCTTATTTGCACTATAATCGAGATAGGATTTTGTACCTGTCGCATGACAGCAATATGGATTTATCCAGTTAGTATTAACAGACGGTATGACCTGGTAGTGTCAAGGGGTACAATTGGATTTATTCAACAATATGTAATTTTTATCTAAAAATGTTATTCATGTTTTTTAGAACGTGATATGAATTGCTATGATGAAATATTCATTTTTATGCTTATATTCAGCAGCAATATATCTTGTACATAGTTATTATCTATGTGTGCTAAAGGATGTCCTGACACTGTGAAAAATGTTTAAACTACCCAGTCTGTTTTCCATTAAGACTGTCATGTGACCCATCAAATCTTGCAAAAGGTGTGGTTTAGGACTCTTTAAATGCTAGATGGTGTTTTTGCCAAATTAAAAGGGCTTTCCAGCTCGAAACACGTTGTGGGTGGGTCTCACCTGAATAAAATTAACATCGCTACCCAAAAGCTTTGAGGTCTGTGTCTCCTTCCTCGCCGGAGCCGCAGAGTGTGCGCTAACTGGAAGTGGATTGAGTGTTCGGGATATATATATCTATATATATATATATATATATATATATATATAGACGAATGGAGCCAAATTCAATTGTGATTCAAATTCCTTATTTTATTTTACTTAGGATGGAGACATTGCACTTTTCAGCCGACACAGCGGCTGTGTTCACACAGATTTACAGCATCTCTTTTATATCATGTGCTCGAATGGCATAGAGGACAGACTTACGCAAATCTTACTTTACTTTCAATTTTTAAAATAAATAATATGTCCTGTTGAGGTAAATAATCACTTGAGGTACAGTGGGTGGTTAATTTGTGTGTTATTTATCTGTGATCAAGTAGCGTTTATTGAATTTCTTCTACACATTTTTTGTTATGTGTAGAAGTCTTATGGGGCACTGACACTGTTGCCTTAACAGATGATGTCACTATGCTACCACAGATACATTCTTCCTGGCAATAAAGGTGCAAATCACATTAAAGATTAATGAATATTCTACTACAAGTGTCTTATTGCTTTTACTGTGCACACGCGCATCTCGAATGCAAGTCTAATTTTATAACGGCAAGTGTCTAGCAGTCACACAACATACTTACTATGCAAACCCCCCCATCATATGAATGTCTGGCAAGTGCCAGAATGAATGCCATTCTCATAGAGTTACATGATAAGTGCCAGCTCTACAAGGAGTCGTTTTTTTCTCAAGTTTTTTTAAACACGATTTTGTTGGTAATCTTTTGAATAATCAACACAGAGACACAATATGATTTCATGCTCTCTTTTCTTTCTGTTGCAAACTTATTCTCACTTGTTCTCTATGACCATTGAGAGTTCACAAGCATGAATGGAGTTCTTCGTCATGGTTGAGCCCTTGGGGTGCCTTACTGTTGAGTAAAATGATATACCTCATCTCGAGTTCACGGAGTGCCTTGACTCTGTCACCGCCTCTCTTTTTAGGAACAATGGCATCTACTACATAATATGAGATTTGTGTGGGATCTTTTTGATGTATGTTCTCACAATGGCTAGCTACAGGATATGGTCCATCAGCATGTGTTACAACTCTGATGTACTATAAGATCCTTTGTCTTCCTGCAGCGTAGCACTGCCTACGTACTTGAGATTACAGTTACACGTCAAAATGTACACTGCGAATTACATCTTCCAGTTATATGTTCCCTTAATCTTTGTCTTCCTATTGCTGAAGGGGGTGGAGTATGTAGTAGTGTTTTTGCCTATGCTGCAAGCTCTACACTTGCTGCATTTTTTTTAATCCAGGAGAGGGTCTGAGCCATCCCAGTTCCTTATCACTTTCTGGGCTTGCCTTGGTCACCGCATCTCTCAGTGAAGGTGCCCTGCGATAAGTGAGTGGTGGATAATTGGGAATTGTGTGTCCAATCACTGGGTCAGTGTTTAGTATGTGCAAGTCTCAAAATTCCTTGTTTTCGCAGCTAAAAGTGGTTAGGAACCACCTCTGTAGTTCTATCTTTTCTTTCGTAGCATTTTTTCTAAGGAATAGAAGTTCCTCAAGTTTCTTTTTATTAGCCGCTTGTCTTGCTGTCTTGATAGTTGTCATGCTATAGCCTCCCTCTTGGAATCTCATGCTCATCTCATTCTGACATCTTGCCAACTTCTTAGGTGTACTACAGTTTCTCTTAGCACGTAACATCACACTGTAGGAGATGCTTTGCTTGGTATAGGTGGGATGGAAGCTTGATGCGTGCAACATGGTGTTGCCCGCTGTTGACTTTCTAAATAGTCTGGTTTCTAGTTTGCCTGCCTCAACATATATCTCTACATCCAGGAATATCACCTGTTGTGTGCTCATTGTGAGGGTGAACTTCAGGTTTAAATAGTTGCAGCTCAGACGATTTACACAGAGTTCTGTTGATTCAGTTGTACCTTTCCATATCACAAACAAATGGTCTATAAACCTGGTTCACAAAATAATATTGTTTTCCCAATTTTGTGCAAAATCTTTGTGGAGCATTTGCTCTTCCCACCAGCCTACATGCAAGCATTCATAGCTGGGGGCAAAGCAAGTGCCCATAGCAGTTCCTCTTTTCTGTTGGTACAAAGTCCCATCAAACAGAAAGAAATTGTCCTCCAAGCATCTTTTAGCCATGTTCATGAGCATCAGTGTGTGCCTTCCTAGGCCTGGGCGTAGTTCGCAGAGTTTTGCGAAGTTACAAAAAATCTCTGCAAAGTTCTGTGAGTGGCAGGGTGTCTTGCAAACTTCAGTTTATGCTGGTATTTCTGCTGCTTGGGTAAAAATTCTACCCGAGCGGCAGCTCACGCTTGCGAACTTACTGTTTGCGATCGCAAACTTAGCATTCGCTATCGCGAGCGGGACCAAAACTACACTGCACATCGTGAAGCGGAGTTTTCTGCACTCCGTAAGCTCCACAGAGTGCAGCGTGCAAAAACTCCGCAAACTCCGTGAATGGAGCGAAGGTCACAGCCCAGGCCTAGCCTCCACAGGCTTACATGTCTGTCACTCAGATAAAATTCTGTAGCCCTCAGACCAACACTGTGGGCGATGCTCGTGTAAAGGGTAGCAATATCTCAAGCAACTAAGACACAATCCTGCTCCATTGGAATGTCATATATCATTTTGAGAAAGTCACTGCTGTCTCGTACAAATGAAGGAAGCTTCTCCACATAGGGTTTGAGGAAGAAATCAATGTATTTTGAACAGTTCTCCAGCATGCTTCCATTTGCCGAAATGATCGAGCGACCAGGTGGGCAAGATATGTTTTTGTGTACTTTTGGGAGTAAACAGAACGCAGAAGTTCTTGGGGTTTCATTCCACAAAAATGTGTATTCATCATGTGAGATCAGGTTGTTTCCAAACCATTGTTCAAGATCCATGGAAAAATCTGCTTGCGCTTTTGTCATTACATCTTGTTTACACTTTCTGTAGCAGTCTTTTTGATTGAGTTGGTTGCGAGCCTCTTGCATGTACATTTGCATGGGCCAAAGGACTACAATGACTCCCTTGTTTGAATTGCATACCACAACCTTTTTGTTGTTTCTCAATTTTGCTACTAATCCTTGGTATTTCTATTGTTTGGCCGGTGCGTGTACTCATTTTTGTATTGAAGTCTCTGTTCATTGCTTTTAGACTATCGATAATACGCTAGTCAAATGTATGAATATTGTCCCTTTATGTGGTCGGAATGTTCTAGACCGAGGTTTGAATGGGGTCACCACCGAATCCCCTGATTGCAGATTTTGCTCTGTGTGGATATCATGGGATTTTGGATTTCATTCTCTAGCTCCAGTTCCCTCATTGTTCGTAGAACTGATAAATCTACAATGGCGGTACTGTTTGTGGTTGTTTGTGGCTGCTGTTTTGGTTCCATGGTACCTCTTTGGGTATTCTTAGAAATATTAATTTTCTGAAGTTTTAATTTTCTGATGTACCTGAATGTGTCAATCCAGGCTTGGGGGTAGTTCATGGTGTTTCAAGGGCAAAATGACAATCCCAACAATAAAATGTCTTAGTCAGCTATGGACAGCGTTGAATCGGTGAGAATAATAATAGATTTTTCTAGATCTCCACACTGTTCATTCACTTGCGTCTCCATGTTCGTCTCGTATTTGTGTTTTTGTTCTTGTTTTGTTTACCAGTCTCTTTTGAGTTGTCTCCTTCGATGTTGCCGTCTCCGGTAGCCTTTGGAGTCCGGGTTCTTAATGTCGCTCTGCAGTCTAAGCATAAAAAGTCCAACTCATCCGAGATGGTGCTTTTGTTTCTTACCGCTGCAGTAGCCCCCTGCCCTTGTGCTCCACTCATGTCTTCAATGCTTGTTCCTACTTCAGAACTTAATTCTGTCTCAGAGTCACTTATTCGGGTTTAGCCACTGATTTTTATTTCCTGCTTTTGTCTTTGTTGCTTGATTTGTTCAAAACGTTTCACAAATGTGGAGATCTCTATAGGTTTTCCTAACTTTAACTAAACTTTATCCTCTGTTTTTTTTATTGGGATATATATATATATATATATATATATATATATATATATATATATATATATATATATATATATATACTTTAGAATTTTGAAAGTTTGTCTAGTTTAAACTTAGTCTGTAAGGGGAAGAAAGTTTATATATAGCCCAATAAAAAAACTTTTTTTCCCCTTACAGACTAAGTGTAAACGAGACAAACTTTCACAATTCTAAAGTTATAGTTATAGCTTTCTTCTACAATTTATCCACCACCTTCAAATTATTATAAGTAGCAGACCTTGTTACACACTCTTTTCAGCTCGCTAACCACAAAACACTAACTATAACTTGCCAATCTACCATGCACTGTTTTGTGACAATTATATAATTTGTGAAGATATGAGTGTTGTTATGAACGCTATGATTGCACATGCCATATGTGATGTGGTATGCAAGGGTATGAACAGTGCTTGGAAAAGGCATAAGCTATTGTTAAAGTTTTGTGGCGAGCGAGGTGACAAGCCTGTGTTTGGAGATGTGAGACTTATGTTAATTTGATGGTGGAGCGTACGTTATAAATTAAGTTATTGAAATGAATTCCCTGGCGCACTGGGTTCCGCTGCATAAGTGCAGGATGTTTAGAAGATAAAATCCACCCCTGTCCTGTGCCACCAGCACAACCTTATGTGTATTGCTAATTAATGCTTGCTGTGATTACATACATAATGTGGTAAAATGCCAGGTTGTATTTATGTATATGTCAGGTTAGTATTTATTTAATTGAAGCGGCTTTTATTTTACACCTTTTGTTTTACACTTTATTTTATTTGTGATCAAACTTCAATTCAATTTCAATTAAATTGCTTATTTGATCAGTTGAAAAACGATCATAAAATCACAGAATAAATACATGATGAAAATTCATAATCAATAAAAATGGTGGGTAATTTGTGTTTCATCTAAAAAAGATCAAAATAAACAGCCTCATTTAAAGTGCAGATAATTTAGCGAGCAGCCAGCCCAATGGTTCTAGCAGTCCCCCCTCTCTCTTTTTTTCATGCAGGCCCATAGGAACTTGGGAACCAAAACACATACCAAAGGATCAGATAACATTTAAAAAAAATAAAGTGCAACTCGGCATTTACTAAAATTCCCTTCCTTTAAAATTGGCTTGAGGTAGAAGTTCCTTTCTTTCTTATAAAGCCTACACAAGAAAACTAAATGCAGTTTCTTTTGAAGTGAGAGGTTGCCACATGGGCACAAGCTAAAATCTGCGTGATCATAGGTTTTCTCCGGATATCCTAACATCAATGGAATTATGTTCATGCGAAACCTTAATAACAAAAATCTGTGTTTTGGGCTACTGACATTTGCTAGATAAAAGTACCCTTTCTCTGTCAGTGGTGGGTTCAGTCGATAGGTAGCAACTGCATATTTCTCTTTGTGGTGTTCCTTTCGTTAATAGTCCGCCATTGACAAAAACATGTTCAATACATTTTGCTACAAACCCCCCTTGCAGGTCAGGGGGCCCTTAAATAGTTCAGGAAGGCGTATTTCCATCAGGACTGTTTCTACGTAACCTAGCCACCTTGACATTCTTCTATTATCCATATTTAGACAATTCCTTATTATCATTTGTGTAAGTGGCACTGTGTCCCTCCGTCAAATGGAGTGCCTCAAAAGAATTGGAGCTAGATAAATTGCATTTGTGATATATGGCAGGCCCATTTCCATGCGTAAAATATAATTTGATGAAGAGGAAGGGAGACCCACCAAAGACTTTAAAAAGTTATTTCCAGTGGTTTAGAGTATCTGCGTTTCTACCGAGCCCCATACACCCACCACATATGTAAATGCTGCCTTGACTTTGGCCTGATAGATGTTTTTTATTGGTATTAGCGGTCTTGCACACAATTTTTGGGCAAAAGATGATATGGCAGAGAGGCTTCTCTCCGTTATCAACGTTCTTGCTTCCACAAGGATAGATCTTTATCAAAAAGAAACCCAAGGTATGGGAAAGTATCGACCACCTCAATTCTCTTCCTATCCACATGTAAATAGGGGGTTTTATCTCTTTTCCTAGCCCCGGATCTGATTGCAAAGGACTTCGTATGATTTACCTTCAGGTCTAGGGAGTCCATTAAGACTGCACAAGTGGTTATCAAGCACTGAAGACCTTGCCCAGTCCTAGCAATCAGTACTGTGTCATCTGCGTATGACAAGATGGGAAGTAATTGAGAATCAAAAACAGGGACATCACGGGTAGCCTTGGTGAGTGCCTTTTCAATTCCATTTCTATAAACAGAAAAGAAATGGGGCCAGGACACATCCCTGCCTTACTCCTCTGGTGATTTTAAATTAGTTGTGTACTGTCGCCATTTTTGGTATAGCGAACCGATGCCGTGGCGTATGAGTACAGCTGTCTTATGAAGTTTATTATAGCGGGGTCAACCCCTATCTCCTCCAGTATATTCGATAGCTTTACATGGACCACGCAGTCGAACGCTGCCAAGAGGTCCATGAAAGCCATGTAGATCTTGCCTTTTTTCATTCAGGTATATTTTTCTGTGATCAGAGCTAAATTGAAGCAATGGTCCACGGTGCCCCTTCCCTGCTGGAACCCATACTGGGCTTGGATTAAGATGTTTTTCTCCTTGGCCCACCCCTCTAGCTTAGAGAGGAGCAGCCAGCCCATGAGTTTTGATGTGGTATCCAGCAGAGAAATAGGTCTATAAAGTTTTGGGTTTGCCCTGTCCCCTTTTTTGTAAATTGGGACAATGACACCCATAGACCATGAAGGGGGGGGGGACTACCATAGCTATGCTATTCAGAACATTCGTAAGTAAGGGAGCTCATAGGTCCGGTATTTCTTAAAAAAATCAATGGGTACGCCATCCGGTCCTGAAGCCTTCCCTGTGCTGCATGTAATCAGACCTTTCTTCACTACACTCTCCATCGGGCTCCCCTAACTCTGGGCACATGAACCAGGAGTTGGTTGGCCAATCTTAACGTCCTGCTAGGGGAATGCCTTTTGAATAGTTTATGGTAGTCATGGGCTCCCCTCCATAAAGGGCTTTATGGACCAGGCACAGTGCCTTAAACTCAATTCTCTGTTTGACAGGTAGCCAATGGAGATCTCTGATTGCACCTGATACAGAATTGAATTTTGGGAGTTTTAGCAGGGTGCGTGCCACCGCATTTTGTAGGGATTGGAGTTTCAGCAGCTGGTTTTTATCAATGCCTAGGTAAAGGGCTTTACAATAGTCAAGACTGGTCAGAATAAGCGCCACAGTAACTGTTTTTCTTAAATCCTCAGGTAAAAAAGGCAGAATGTTCCGAAGTGTCTTAGGAGAAAGTAGCAGGCTAATGTCATTTGATTTATCTGCCCAGAAATATTGAGCTGGGTGTCACATAAGAAGCCAAGGGTTCTTACTTTGGAGGCCAGGACAAGGCAAGACCCAGCCTCTGCTGGCCACAAAGCTTGGGACCAGATGGGAGGACCATAGCCAAATTCCATGACCTCTGCCTTGAACATGTTCAAATGTAGGTAATTATTATGCATCCATTCCATAATGTGGCCAAGACAGCTGTGAAATCTGTCCGGCATATGACACCAATGAGAAGCTGTGGTCTTTCATTAGTTTGGCCAGCAAGGTTAAGTAAATATTAAAAAGCTTTGTAAAAAGTGCTGATGCTTGCTGCACTCCCCCGGGAAGATAGAAAGTGCCTGTTTCAATGGAGTTTCAGCACACCCTCTGTTCTCTAGCTGAGAGGAAGGAGATGAGAAGCGAAAGGGAAGAGCCCCCAATTCCTACTGCCTCCAGCCATCACGTAAGTACAGCATGTTTAACTGTATCAAACTCGGCAGGTAGGTCATGTAGGATCAGGATGGCCTTCCACCTTTGTCAACTTGCCATTTAATTTCTTCTGCCGCCCCCAAAAAATGCTGATTCCGTTGAATGGCCTGAACGGAAGCCATGTTGTGTAGAGTCTAGCAGATTGTTAGCGCTTAGATAGTCTGTGAGCTCTGTATTTAATGGCTTTTTCAAGGACTTTCACTGTCAAGGGCAGGAAGGAGATTGGACGGTAATTTGTGTCCTCAAGAGGGTCAAGGGAGGGTTTCTTTAGAATGGGTAGGATACAAGCTTTCTTCCAGGAGGATGGGAAAACAACTGTGTTAATAGCATTGTTCAAAAGAGGGGTAAGTATGGTGCTCACTATGTTGGAGACACTATGGAAGATGTCGGGCGGACAGGGGTCTGTGGGAGATCCAGACTTGATAGCCAATTATAGGTCATATACTCCATTGGTTCTCAAGGAGGAGAAATTGGTTAGAAGACAGGTGTTGGGTGTGATGTCTGATGTGGGTGCGGCCAGAGTAAAGAGGGTGTCAGGGCTCTGTGTCTCTAGTTCTTGGTATATAATATGAACTTTCGACTGGAAGAAAGTGGCCATTTTATCACACAGTGCTTGATCTGGAGCAAATCCATTGCTGTTCTGAAGTTTGGATAGTGAATTGACAGTCCTGAAGAGTTATCTAGCAGAATGTTTCGCCACCTCGATCTGACTAGTATAAAAGTTCTTTTTAGAGCATATAATGGCAGCTTTGTTGTCATTTATTGCCAGGTTGTAATTTTGTTCTGGTCGTCATCCTGTAGTCTACTCTCCATATGCGTTCAAGGCATCTAAATGTGGATTTGATTGTTTTCAACTCGGGATTGTACCAAGGGGCAGTAGGTTTTTTCCTATACTGTTTTTTGTTTTTTTCTGGCCTAATTGATTGATTGCTAACCTGATCCAATTTGTGTAATTTTCAGCCGCCAGCAATATGCCAATTGAGGATTGGCATATTGTTAGTTATCAGGTCTGTTAACATCTCTTGTTTGATGTTCTGCCAGAGCCAGGTTTTAGGAGGGGGCAGAGGGGGCAGCTGTGGGTCTATATTAGGATCATCGGGTAGGTTAAAATGTATTGCCATATGGTCGGACCATGTGCGTGGCAGAATTTTTTCAATACACATAAGGGAGTTGTTTGTGAAGATCCCATCCAGCCTACGGAGCGCCTTATGGGTAGGTTGTCGGGCTATCTGTGTGAGGCCACGCGCTTCCAGGGTGTCAATTAGCACAGAGGTGTAAGCAGCCTCACAAAGTTCAAGATGAAAATTGAAGTCCCCTAATATGGTGAACATAGGGAAGTCTGATCATGATTCTAACACGATTTGTAGTGCATGGGAGGATGAGGATTTGGGCCCAGGCTGTCTATAGAGGAGAAAACCTGGAAAGATTATCATATTCCTGATTTTGATGTTAAACATCATAGCTTCTGTACCTGGTAACATAACAGATTCTGAAGTAATTTTAAACTCCGACCTATAGATAAAGGCAATTCACCCGCCCATTTGGCGCTGGCTGGCAAGCGAGTAGCCCACTTATAGGTCTGTCTCCCAATCCGGTTCGGATAACGCAGTGGCCCAGGTTTCAGTGAGAAATACAATATCAGGGTTTGAGGTATGAAGCAGATCTGGCATTATGTAGAATAGCGTTAATTATACAGTCCTTAATATGTTGAACATTAATAGCTACTGTGCATTTGGAAGAGAGAGGATTATGCTGGGTATTTAGATTCATGGTTCTATACGATGTGTGCATTTGTGAGCTTATTGGAAGGTTGACAGCAGGGTAGGTAGCAAGGAGGTTATCGGTTAAGAGTTTAAACCTACACTAGGGCAGAAGAAGGCATTATTTTTGGATTCATTGACCTGAAATGAGACTTGTGAGGCACGCTTTCCCAATGCATCACCTGCGAACCTGAACCATCACGAAGAATCGACGCATCACTCCCCAAACAGACTGGATTCAACGCAACTCGTCCTCTGTATGTTACAGAACTGTTGCATTTCCTCCCCAAGGTCTCAGGAGTGTTGCATCTCTTTATTTTCCGACTCTGCGGCTGTTTGTCTTTTGGAACTTTGACACATCTACAGGTACTTTGGTGAAAAGTCACGCATCCATAGTTTTCTATGGTACAAGTTTTTGAAACCTTTTGAAAGTCATATTTTTAACTGTGTACGTTGGATTTTTGTCATTTTGGTCTTGTTTAGTTTACATTAAGATACTTTACTTTTCTAAACTGGTGTGGTGTCCTTTTGTGGTGTTTTCACTGTATTACTGTGAGTGTTTGTACAAATACTTTACACATTGCCTTTGGGAAAAGCCTGTCTGCTCGTGCCAAGCTACCAAGGGGGTGAGAATGGGTTATCTAAAGGGTGTATCCCCTTTACCCTGACTAGAAGCAAGGGTCCCTATTTGGACAGTTACCTACCTCTGCCAACTAGAGACCGCCATTTCTTACAGGGAGCATGCAGGCCTGTGGGGTCCTGTGCCACAGCGGATGCTGTACTATTGATTGCTATGTCCCAGGTGTCAAAGCTTCTTTTTAAGTCTGCCACTGATTACTTAAATGATATGCATATATACTCACTTATACTAGCTTTCAGCCACCTCTCTCCAATCACTGGTCTGTTATTGTGCCATCCACATTTTTTTAGCTCCCTATTGCGTTCAGCATGGGGCAGTGGATCAGCCCACTTCAGCCATTGACTAAATTTACTGTGAGTGACAGCATACTGTCCTTTTTCAAGGAGCACATCCACATGCAAAGTAGTTCCCTTAAGTGGCAGAGATTACTACGTCAATGTGAGCTTTTTAAGATGAAAAAAGTTTTGCTTTTAACCAATTGTTTTTATATT
This sequence comes from Lissotriton helveticus, assembly GCF_964261635.1. Lineage (NCBI taxonomy): Eukaryota > Metazoa > Chordata > Amphibia > Caudata > Salamandridae > Lissotriton > Lissotriton helveticus. Next base: position 726,595,944 of record NC_136068.1, on the reverse strand, counting down.
CGTGAGGTCCCGGCAGCTTCCCCGTCCATAAAGGTTTGCAAGAAACAAGCTGAAACAAGAACTGACAAAAAGAGCCCGATAGCCAATGCCATGCGTATTGGCTTTACCACTGCTTGTTTACGTATGTTATTGCACATGTGCTCATTAAATTATGCTGATTTGATAAATGAACGTGCCACATATATAAGTCTGGTTAGACATAAGATCACAGACTGTACTGTTTTAATGGTGGCAATCAAATTCTTAAAAATAAAATAAACCTTATTTGTCCTGCTGCTTAGGTATGTAACCACAGGTTGTTCAACGCCACGCCCTTGATTTAATATGAGTCTTATCTTACACGTATGGATTAGTCGGATCAGATGTCTCTTTCAGTGCTCTTTAGCTACGTGACCGCAGCACGTCACCTAATCACGGCGCAGATCCGACACATTACTGCAGCGAACGGCCTCATGTTGCTAATCATGTACGTGACGGGAGCCTTTGCCCTGTCCATAGACCTGCTCAGATGGATATGTGAGTGTGGTTAGATGCGACCCGTATCACTGATAACACACCTGGCTGCGCTTATCACCTACACATGCTGCGGATCAAACATGTATTCATCCTGCAGATGCGTAACTCAGGCCCCTGCAGCCTTGGCGGTGCGGGGGGAACTTCTGTGAGATATGAGTGTTGCAGAGGCGAGCTCTGTCCATGGTGCTGATGGTGTGATACGGAAGAGCAGCACGCAATCCTCCTTTTTGTGTGGAACATTTATGTGACCACCTGGCGCAGACAGATATGTGACTGCGGCACGAACCATGCATGTCTGCAGCCGCAGCGTATTTATTCCCTTTTCCAAGTACTAATCAGATCTGCATGTGAGGTGTGCGCCTTATTCATGCTGCTGATCAGATATACGAAAGTAGCATTTACTGTGTCCATGGTTACTATTAAATATGTGCCTGCTGCACGTGGTCTTTCAATGTATTTAATCGGATATGTTCCCCGAGCATTTGCCCTCTCTATGGTACTGACGGTCACAGCTCTACTTGCAACGTTTATCTAACCGGTGGAACTGACAGTCAGATGCGAATCTGCAGGACATGCCCAGCTGCCCTTCCCGAGGCGCAAAATAGGTTACGAGAACCTCGGACCTGTCGAGGAGCTGATCCCATATTTATCAGAAGCAATGCTCCTTTCCCCAGGCGCCACATTTACGCCGCCGTTGTGTCACTTCTGTGACGCAGCGGCGGCGTAAACCATGCGTCACGTTGCGCCTTATTTACAACGTGACGCATCTAGAGAGATGCGTCATGTTGTAAAGCCCTGCGCCACATGAAACCTGCGTTAGGTTTCATGTACATGTAACCTGCGTTAGGTTTCATGTGGGCGTTCCGGCGCAGGGTGAGCGTTCCGTCGAAGAAACGCCTCATAAATGTGACTCAGTGAAATCTACAAGATTTCACTGAGTCACTTTTATATCTATGCTGCACCTTTACCCTGTGCCTGCTTGAAGCAGGGGTAAGGAGTGATGCAACATGTTAGGCATAGGGCGCCCCTGAGCATTGCTGGAGCCGCGTCGCGCTTGCGACACAACTCCAGCAATGCGCCGCCCTTACGCCACAGAATACGACATGCATCACTCTATCCCTGCACCACGGTGCCCCGCATTGTAAATGTGACACATTTGTGGTGGTGCAGGGAGGGAACTGCGCGTCGCATCTGTTCCGGCGCATCCCTGCTGATTTGCAGAGATGCGCCAGAACTCGTAAATCTGCCCCATGTATGTATATTTGGCATATGCGTTATCCTTGGTACACAGGAACAAGCGGGATGCTTTTTACCTCGGTACATAAACAAACCTAAGAACAGACTTTATAGGCTTCTAGAAAGAACTTGAAAGAATTGTGATGATAACATGTTTTACAATATCACTTCTCTTTATTGAATGGCTTTCCTCCTGATTCTGTTTGTCCTGCCATTAAACACATTTTCAGTTGCTTTGAGTTGGATAAAGCATTAAACTTTTTATTGTTTAGTGTAATTTGCTGTTTAGCTCTGCACTTTTCTTTCTTTACCCTCTCTCACCCTGTCTCTCTCCTAGCTGTTCTGCTGTGGTAGAGCGAACATTAGATGGTAACCTTTTTAAAATATGTATTTTATTAAGTTTCAAATATGACTTCAAACCAAACACCCCCTCGGACTTGCGCCCCACCCCAAACAAGGAGAACGCAAAGTAAACCAATTGAAACCCTTCCTTCCCAGTATTGTGTATTGTTCTCCAGCTCATGGTCATCCTCCGATCCACCATTGGACTGTGTCTAGGTACCCTGTCCTTTGTTCTCACCGTCGCCTTGGGGCAACAGCACCATGGGCCATCCATTGCAACTAGTCCCCTCTGCCCCTCAGAATATCAGTCAATGACCTTGCACTTGGCACTCCTCGCACCCCAGATTGTTTTCAAACTTGTAGATTGTTTGTCTGCTCTCATACACCAGTCCATGTTGATTTCCCAGGCCTCCACCTTCGGAACCATGGCACTGCTCCGTATCTGAATCACATCACCCCTAGCCACCATTATGAACACATTACAGAATGATGATGACTTAAATAGAGTCCTTAGCCTCACTAATCGCTTTTCTCCCCTCTCGTCTGATGCTGTTCAACAGCATGTCAGGCACCGGATGGCAGTCTTGGTGATGCCTCGGATGTTAGCCTCCTCCATTACCCCTCACTTAACCCTTTTCTCCCCTAGTGCCCTCCGTCTCAATGCACTTCCACTGTGCGCAGGCCCAGAATGCTGTTCCCCTGAACGTTCCTGTGCTTTTCTTCATGCTTGTTGCCGCTATTGACTTTGCCAATTCCGTTAGCTTTTAAAACGTGCCAGTATTGTGAAAGCCATTACCAACGATCAGACAAGTTAAAAGTATAGGAAGCATTCTGGCACAAACTAAAACACTTGTTCTTTGAGGAAACACAAATGACCCTGCACTCAAAAAATACAAGTAAACTATTTGTGAAGGTAATTATACACCATAATGTGAAAACAGAACAGAGTGTAAAAAGATTGCTTCCCAAATGAAAGAGAAAACAGTCGTATATTAAATTGTAGAAAAACATTGTCTTCATTCTTTCAATCCATAAACTTCATTCTTTAAAATACAGATACTGGACAAGACTTGCAATGCGTTTCGTCCCTATTGGGACTTCTTCAGGGCTAAAAAATTCTGTATTTTCTGCATTTTATGATTTGTATGTAATATTCGGATCAGCAAAAGTACAATAAGTGGTTTACCCTTTTTCTTTTTATTCAGTATTACATATCTATAAGTAAAAGGAGTCTCCCCCTGCGTGTGTGCGGTTGTCCGGTTTAATGAAACACCGGGGGAGATACTTATCCCATATTGCTACATCAGGAGAGCCTAGTACAGTGCATCTTGTGGATGCCTGACTCCTTTTACTTATAGATACTCCATGCTAATGATATACCTCTTTTCCATCTCCTCCTTACTATTGCACTGAAAGGTATTCTGAGTGGAAATCATTCAATCATCTTTCTCACCACACTTGGTAGGCGTGGGTCTCATATCTTAGAGGGGCACACTCTCTCCATCCCCATTCACAATCCAGCGCTGTTTGGCAATCTCTAGATAGCTTCATTGAGGAGAACATTCAAGTTGGATAACTTCCACGCACTACAGGCCTAGTGTCTACCCAAACCCACCTACTTGATCTTGAATAGCTTCCCTCCTCCCTCACACTCCCCTCTTGCCCTTAATAGTTTATAATTCCTTCCTACGAGTGTTTGTCTGATATACACAATACTTTAGGTGTGTCTTGTACTCAATAACGAACATTTTATAATGTGGGAATCCTTTGTTATGCATAACACTTGTTTTATCTAATCCCACCTATGATTTCGTATTACAGTAGACCCTACTTTTAAGTACTTTTTCCCTATATACTTTAATGTATGTGAGAAGGATTCTTTGTAACATTTATATGGAATGGGTTACATCTACTTGTAACGTTTGTATTGCAGCAAACCTTAATCTTGTATCACATGTCATATTGCTATATGTCTATACACTAAATAAAACACTTTAGGGACAAACAAAAGTATAGGAAACGTTGTTCTGTGTTGTGAAGATGGCTGCTATGTTTCATGAAGCTACGTTTGTAGCATTGTCACAATGCATCAGGCAAGACAGCTTTATAGAAAATAATGTTGCATCACATAATAATAGTCATCTAGAAAGTATGGAAAGAATTGCCTTCCATGCTTTCAAAATGGCCACTGATTGTTTGACGTAATGTAAAAGCACAGCGTATGCAGCATCACATAGTGGAAAGACCATCTTTATAGCATAGAAAACAATTCTATACTATACTATGCTATACTATAGTATAGTATAGACTATTACACGGAGAACTCCTGAGGCGGAAAGCCGGGAGCAACGATCTTTTTAAAACTTGTCTTTTAAACAGTGTATCTTGTGTTTTTAATACCTGTTGCGCACTGAAAAAACCTTGGCATTGCGGCGATAGCGCTCGGCAGCAGACAGCTGTTGTTGTTGCCCTAGTCCCGCGTCTTGCCGCCACTTCCTGGTTGAGGGACCCGCCAGACACGCCCACCGCGGCTGGCCACGCCCCCCCCTCCCAGGCTCATATAAAAGCGCGCTGATCGAGCGTCGCCACCCATTACACGGAGAACTCCTGAGGCGGAAAGCCGGGAGCAACGATCTTTTTAAAACTTGTCTTTTAAACAGTGTATCTTGTGTTTTTAATACCTGTTGCGCACTGAAAAAACCTTGGCATTGCGGCGATAGCGCTCGGCAGCAGACAGCTGTTGTTGTTGCCCTAGTCCCGCGTCTTGCCGCCACTTCCTGGTTGAGGGACCCGCCAGACACGCCCACCGCGGCTGGCCACGCACCCCCCTCCTACGCAGTCACTCTCTATTTATTATGTGCCTCGGCAGGAAGCGCAGCGGACGAGCGCAGCGGGCGCGCCGAATGCGCGCCGAAGGCGCGCATAAGGCAAGCTCGTCTGCGCTCGTCCGCGCCTCGGCAGCGCCCGGTGCGCCACCCGCGGCCCCGATCTCCCCGTCCTTCAGTAGCTCCCCGCACTTGACGCGTGAGGCTCTACTCCTTCTTAGAGACTTCGCTCATGAAGGTCAATTGTCCTTCCAGGACACCGCCTATCCTCTGCTAGATTTTGCGCGCAAAGGCCTATTCACAGGTGGCCTGCTGAATGTCAGGTCCCTGCCCAAACACGCTCACGAAATCGCCCAGCTCATAGATAATCACCATCTAGATGCTTTATTCCTGACGGAAACATGGACCCACTCCGACTGCAATATAGAATTGGATTGGGCCTGCCCACAAGACTTCAAAATCCTGCATCTCCCTCGACCTAAGGGTCGGGGCGGTGGTGTCGGTTTAATCTATAGAGCTTCTTGGTCTGTAAAAACTATTGCTATGGACCCAGTGGTCGGGACCGAAATACTAGGCCTCTCCATCGATTGTCATCTTGGAACGACTTTCACGGCTGTGATTTGCTACCGCCCGCCGGGAGCTTTCAATTTCACTCAGCAGCAGTCGCTCCTCACCACCCTTACCAATATGGCGACCTCTCACAACAACCTGATTGTCTTGGGCGATTTTAATCTTTGGCCCAACGGCAGCCTAGATTCTGCCCTTAATAATCTCCTATTTTCCTGTGAAGGAATGGGACTCTCCCAGCTAGTGAACAAACCCACACACTCAGCGGGGCACCAGCTTGATTTAATCTTTTCCTCCCCTCAGCTAGCACTTCTAAGCGATATTTTGCCGATGTGCTGGACCGACCATGCACTTATTAAATTTCTTATAGCAGGCAGCAGGTCTTGCAGACCGGCACCCCGCCACGGCCTTGTACCCCCGTACAGAGACTGGAAGGCTCTGGACAAACTCAGACTGAATGGCCCAGTATTTGAAGTGGAAGACAGTTTTTCCATTACTCAACCAGTTGAGGCTAACTATCTATCCCTCTGCACAAGGATCTCCAACATCTCGGAACGCCTCGTCCCTCAGAAAAAGGGCAAACCACAGAGACGAGGACTGGCCCCTTGGTTTGACGACTCTTTAAGAGCTCTCAAACTAGCATGTAGACAAGCAGAGAGAAAATGGAGGCAAGGTTATGCTGACACCCACAAAACTCTCTGGAAAGAAAACCTCCGGGAGTACAAAACTGCCATTGCCCAAAATAAGGCCAAACATTACTGCTCCATCATTACCAACGCCACCAACAGCTCAAAGAGTATTTTTCAGATACTCAAAAACTTAACCAATCCAGACTGTGCCATCTCTACACAGCCCCCCACTCAAGCACTCTGCGACAACCTTGCAGTGTTCTTCATTAATAAAATAAACACCATTATTCAAAACCTGGAAACACCTCCCTCTTCGGGAACTTCCAACACGCAGGGACCGGACACCAGCTCTCAAAACTTGCCGCCTCCAGGCTCTGTCCTTCTGGCTAGATTACGGGAATTTCCCCCAATCCCGGCCTTCGAGTTTGAAAGACTGGCGCGTGGTATCACCTCGGGTTCTCCACTTGACCCCCTGCCTCCAAAAGTTTGGAAAAATTTTGGAAACGAACTTTTTGGCACTATGTGCCTAATATGCAACCAGTCTTTGCACAGTGGCCTTGTTCCAACCCCGTGGAAACAGGCGTTAATCACTCCTCTCTTGAAGAAACCTTCGCTGAGCCCTGAGTGTCTATCAAACTACCGACCCATCTCCCTGCTGCCTTTCCCAGCGAAGGTCGCCGAACGATGGGTCAGTTTGTGTATGTCCGTTCACCTAGAACAGAACAAACTTCTTGATGACTACCAGTTCGGGTTCCGTCCTGCCCACGGCACCGAAACAGCAGTCTTAACAGCCATGGAGGATCTTCGCATGCGTGCAGACAGGGGCCAGCCAGTGGCGCTGATACTGCTGGACCTGTCTGCCGCATTCGATACGGTCAACCATGGTACGCTGCTGCGGAGACTGGGTGAAGTGGGAGTGGAGGGCACTGCTCTGCTCTGGTTTTACTCCTACCTTCGGGACAGAAAACAGGCTGTCTCCCTTCCCCCATTCCAATCCTCCTTTGCAACAGTACCCCAGGGAGTCCCTCAGGGCTCCTCCATCAGCCCCATCCTTTTTAACGTGTACCTCATCCCGCTAGTCAAGCTAATCCAATCCTTTGGGATCAAAACAATAAATTATGCTGATGACACACAGCTCATCCTCTCTTGGGAAGGTGAAGATGCCATTCCTCTCTCCACCTTCCACGACTGCCTAAGAGAGACGGCTGGATGGCTACACAGAAACTCCCTCCAGTTTAATTCCTCTAAAACGGAGGTCCTGTTTTGTTCAGGCACTAAGATACCCCGCCAGTTCCCGAACGAATTCTGGCCCCCAGAGATCGGAGACAAACCTCTGCCAGTTGCCTCGGTTCGCAACCTGGGAGCCATGCTTGACAACAAATTAAGTATGGAAACCCAGGTGACGAAAACTGTGGGGATCTGCACGGCCCTGCTTCGCTCACTGCGGAAAATCATGCCACTCCTCCCGGCACAAGCTCGGGCGACGATAGTCAGGTGTACGATACTTAGTCGCCTTGACTATTGCAACGCCCTGCTCCTGGAGTCTCCAGTCACGGTGCTGGATCGACTACAGCGCATCCAATCTGCCGCCGCCAAGCTGGCTCTTGGCTGGACGAGGAGGGCTTCGGCCACAGCAGCTTTGGCCGAGCTACACTGGTTACCCCTAAAACAACGTGTGGCTTTCAAGTCCCTCTGCATTGTCTTCAAGGCTCTGCACGGACTTGGACCCAAACCTTTGCAAGCCCTGTTTCGGTGGTACACTCCTGCTAGAGATCTACGCTCATCCTCGGCCTGTCTGGTAGAGGTACCCAGATTCTATAAAGCCAGAACAGGGGGCAGATCCTTCAGGGTTGCAGCGGCCAAGTTGTGGAATAGCCTGCCCACTGACATTCGTCAGATTTCACAGCTTCTCCCATTCAGAAGACGTATCAAGACCTGGCTCTTCCCCCAATAAATGTCTGTTTGATTGGTTTTCCCGGTTATCTGTCAGCAGAGTATTCTCCAGCGCCAGGAAGCCTGCAAGGTATCAGTCGCGCTTTATAAATACTCAAAATAAAATAAATAATACTATACTATACTATACTATACTATATTTTTTCCATTGCACAGTACCCAGATCAAGTTCAATGCTTACATAATTGAAATCATCCGCTGGATGAAGACCAACTGTCTAAAGCTGAACATTGACATGACCAAAATAGCGATCTGCAGGAAGAGCACATCACCGCGGAAGTCTGCCTGGTGGCCAACAGTGCTAGAACCGACATCCACCTCCCATGCCAAGAGCCTCGAGTTCATCATCGACAGCAAACATATCATGACCACCCAAGTCAGTGGCTTTACCATGAAGATGCTGAGGAAGACTTTCAAATGGCTCCCAATAAGCACCCAGAAAACCATCATGCATGCCCTAGTTATATGCAAGTTGGACCATGGGAACACCCTCTATACCAGGGTCTACAAAAAAGTCACCACAAGGCTGCAGACTCTTCAGTACTCGGTAGCCAGAATCACTCTCAACCTCCCATGCCCCATTCACATCACATCACACCTGGAGGAGCTCCACTGGCACCCCAATACACAAACAAGAACAATTCTAATTCCTCTCCCACATTTTCAAGGCACTACATAACACTTGTGCAGCATCACTCAGCAGTTGCATCTGCTGTCACAAACCTTTCAGACATCTCATCTCATCTCATCCAGACTCCTATTTGCAGAAACCCCATGCATAGAGAAAAACAAATCTAGTGGTCTAGCCTTCTCCTACATTGCTCAGAAAGTGTAGAACGACTTCTCGCTACACATAAGAGCCTCCTCCTAACTTCTTGTATTCCCCAAGAAGCTAAAGACCTGGTTTTTTGAGTGGTCCTACCAGGTCCAGGATACACCCCTGGGTGATAGTGCCCTCTACAAATCTGCATAACATAATATAACCATTGGTTGTCACTGCTATTTACTTTGCCAATGCTAGTAAATTTTTAAAAACTTTGGCATTGGCAAAGACAATAGTGTCCCCTGAACAAAGCGGCAAGGGGACAAAGTGAGACCAATTTGCTTGGTTAGCACTTAAAAATATTGCTAATCATTAATTGATCTTTCTGTAGATAAAAAAAACATATGTACACACTTAATTGTATATACATATTATGTTTATGCTTTAGATAAACTGACTTTCTGTTGTGTGACTGCTTCATGGGCCATACACATTGTGATGTTTATTGATATAACATGAGTATGTGCTTTATCTATGGTGTTGTTAGCTGTCTATACCTTATCTATGATGTCAATCAAGTATGTAGGCAGATGCACAATTTTTATTAATGTGTGTAATCTTGGGGAGATCTGAATTATTGGGCAACCCATAGCTTCTGTAAATTCATGTTTTCCTTACGTCAGCTTTGTAGCTTTCTCTGATGGAAGAGTGGGTTCCTATAGACATGTATTCCTGCACCTGTGCACCTGGATGTGTAGAGGACAGTCCTGGGGCAGGTACGCAAAATAATTCATACTTAGGAAGAGATGAAGAAAATGCAGATATTACAAAGGCAAGAATTATTCAACTCACGATTTCCACTTGGATTCAACACACATTATGCATGTTTCCTGATAAATAAGCTTGTCGACTTCACCCACCCCAAACACGTGATTTTAAAACTTGTCCTATACTTTATGCTGATAAAATATGTAAATACTCATTTGTCATAGCTACAGTGTTCATCAAATATTTAACCAAATCACATTATTTATATGATGCTTTGCAAATATGGAACTGCAGCCTGTGGACTCCTGTTCGAGCATACACAAATACAATGGCAGCATGTACCTTCTCCATGCGAGTAGGAACCTATTATAGGCAGGGGCAAAGCATTATGGTGGTGTTTGGGGAGTTACATCCCCTAAAAAAACATTTGTGTAGTAAGTAGTTGTTTGCAAGTGCTTTCAGTTGGGTACGGTGAGATGTATGTCTGATTTCATCTGGGATTTCCACATACACACAGACAAAAATATACACCCCTACTCGAGTTCTTGTCTCTGTTTTGAAAGTCTTACAAAATGTTGGTTAGCTGGAAATATATTGGAGCATATTTACAATATTTTGGCATAGGGCAGCATCACAAGCCTGATAGTTGCGCTGCTGTATGTCAAAAGAAAACGGCAGGAATGCATCATATCTACAAGATATGGCACATTCTTGTCCTAGCTGCCAGTGCAGGTGCACAAACTACAGCCGAACGTCAATGCAAGCACCCTTGCACCATGGTGCATGAAAGTCTATGTCATTGTCATGATTGTTTTTCTCCAGGAAGGAATACCTTCCTGTGCAAAAACAATCAAATTATGTGTTTTCATCATTCTATGTGTGCTGCAGAAAGCAGTACACTTGGAAAGATTAATAATACAAGGAGAAATGTAAACATTGCTCCTCGTTACCCCTGCTTTTGGAAGGCGTTAGTTTTGGCACTGCCTCAGATTTGAGTTATATTGTAAATCTGGGGCAGGTCAGAAACAATGGGTGTTGCGTGGGAACACCCACAAACAACACCCATGGAAGGACCCTTCCACACAGTGTAAGGCATTGCCATACTCCATATTTACAAGGCCATGAAGAGCCAAGCTGGGTGGCTTTGCCTGGCCTTGTAAATATGGGCCAGCCCAGTGTCCCACTGAAGCATCACTAAAGTGATCTTCTAGGGGCATATATGCACTCCAGGAGCATTGTAAATATGCCCCATTGTGTTTTTAGTACTCCTAATACACTTTCTCTTAAGCCCCCCTCATGCCCTGCTTATCATATAATGTTTTTTCAGAAGTGATTGTTGGGAAATTTGAAGTTCACCCCCCCCATTCGTCCTGACTGTGGGGTATTTAAAGTGCACACCTCTATAGGGCCTATGCTTTGCTATATTGTAGCTCACTACTTTACTGTATGAGCACTACAGTGTTTGTGGCGATATCTCTGCCGCAGAAGGTGCCAGTACATTGTGCATTTTTCCATTGATCATTGTTATAACTACCTTACCTTTCATACATGTAAGTTAAGATGCATTTATTTTTAAAATACACCGCACTTCCAGGGCATTACGCGTGTTAAATTTAATGACAGCTTTTTTTTCAAATAATGTTTCATTGGTGTATGTCTACAGGATTTATACAGAATGCCAATATTCAGTTGTGTACAGAGATATATTCTAAAAAGTGGTTGCAGAAGGTCAGCACCTGCATAGAAATATTCAAGAAAACGCAAATGTATAATTGTTTGTTTCCCTTTTTTACATGAGTGGCAACGAGAGCCCAAAAAAGAAAACTAGCCTATAGAACAAACCCTCTCCCACCCTCCTCCCAGTCACTAATACCTCCAGTGATGGCGCATCCAACCAATCTAAAGTGACCCAGACTGATAAGAAGCAGCAGGTAGACATGGTTTCTCCAGTGTATCGAAAACAGGTGCCTGTTTACCATGGTGCAGTGAAATATGGCAAATCCAAATACTGAACTCATCGTAAAAAATGTATGTAAGTGGAGAAATTATGATGGGTGAGTATGGCCCTTGGTACAAGTTTTAATTTCCTCCACCAGTGCATCCCATGCCTGCGATATGGATTTGTTGCCCAGACCTGCTCACTCTTATCTATGTGACAGAAATGTTTCAGACTGAAGCCCAGAGAGTGAGACTGAAGTCAGCTTTTAATACTGGGTGGAAGTGAGCTCTATCCAGTGAATCCTAACATTGCGCTCAGGTAGAAGGATAGCCAGATCAAGAAACATAGTGGACTCTTTCTCGAGTGTAGGGCAAAGAAATAAGCCTAGCATCACCACTTCAGGGAAATTCATAAGCAAACGGCCTGTTGTATTTGACAATAACTCAAGAACTTCTACCCAATTTGGGAAGAGCAAAGGGCAGGACCAGAGTTTATGCAACAAACCAGCATTCGAAAGTGTATATCAAGGGCATGTAGCATCGTCTCCTGTGTATAATTTAGTAATATGGCCTGGAGTGAGGTAGGCCTAGTTCAAAATATTACATTGAATGTATTTAAAATGGGCACCAGATGACGCCTTAAGGATATTACAATATCTTAGTCCAGTAAGTACCTGGAAAGGTCTCAATGCTGCAGAAAGGCTCTTTAGTGCCATTTAGTCCATGTCCAACCAGGTGCTGTGGTATAAATCATCTGTTATGTCTTGTGTTGGGTAGCAAATTTAAAATAAAGTGTTAAGCATCCTATTATCATGAGTGGTGAGAAACTGACCGGGGGGGGGCACTAATTTGGCATAAGCACGTGGAAGTCCACCAACTCACCACTGAAAAACTGATCCCCAGTGTTGATAAACATGCAGCCCTTCAGAACCATGGGCCTCATTTATGAGGCCTTGCATGAGTTTTGCGCTTCTGATGCGTCACTTTTTGTGGCGCATCGGTGGCGTAAAACATGCCTCCTGATGCGCACTTTTTACAAAGTGACGCATCTGAGCAGATGCGTCACTTTGTAAACCCCTGCTCTACATTATACCTGCGTCAGGTATAATGTATGCAGAGGGGGCGTTCACCCGCAAAAAGCCTCATAATAGTGACGCAGTGAAATCTATGCGATTTCACTGCGTCACTTTTAGGACGCTGTTGCGTCAAAATCTTGCGCCTGCCTCACAGCAGGCGTAAGACTGACGCAAGCCCTTTCACATGGGGCTTTCCCCATGTGAAAGGAAGCATTGCTGGAGTTGCGTCACTTTTGTGACACACTCCAGCAATGCGTCACTTTTGCGCCTATAGATACGTCAGAAATACTGACGTATCTGTAACTCCTTGCGACATGATGCATCATATTATAAATATGACGCATCAATCATGTCACAGGGAGAGCGCAGTGAAAAGTGACGCATCGCTGTTTTCACGCAGCGATGCGTCACTTTTCATAAATGAGGCCCCGTAGCTATAACGGATGTGACCATCCTGCGTGAGAGGAAGGCCAAAAAGAAGCTGTTGCTGCCTTGACAAGAGCATGGTTTCTAGTAAGACATGACAGGGCTGTTCGAAACAGCCTCGGGGAGCATGGCTTGGGATTTTGGTGAGGAATAAAGAGTAATATAATATGCCATTGTTAGAATTACTGAGACTGAAACCCATTTTGGACAGGGAACAACCTGCCAACCAGTGAGCTACACATTGGAGTTACAAGGCAAAATAGTATTGCTCAAAGTTTTAGAGGACTAAGCCACCCACTGCTACAGGCAGCTTCAGAGTAGACAAAGCTATCAGGCATTATCTGGGATGTGTCAAGGGATTGTATGACGTAACAATGCATACATTTACAATGCATGCCTTTACAACATAGTTTTTACATTGTAACATCCTTTACAACGCACTCCATTACATCGCATGACACTGCATCACATTTTTAGAAACTACCTTTACAACGCATTCCATTACATCACATCACATTATACCTTTACAATGCATACCATTACAACGCATACCATTGCATTGCATGTAAGGTAAGTGTTGGATAGTGTAGGGGTAAAAATCACTATTCTAACACCAGGGGGTACAACAGTTGGGTAAGTTTTGGATAGTGTAGGGGTACTATGCGGTGTAATGGTATGTATTGTAATGGTATGCGTTGTAATGCCTGCATTGTCGTGACATGCGATGTAGTGTCATGCGATGTAGTGTCATGCGATGTAGTGTCATGCATTTTTAATGCCTGCGTTGTTGTGACATGCGTTGTAAATGATGTTGCGATGTAATGACTGTGTTGTAAGTGTAGTGCAATGTAATGGTTGTATTGTAAAGGATGTTTCCCGTGTAAAGGTTTCCGAAGAAGAAACAAACGATGAGTATTGGAATATTTGTGATATAGTACAATAAACAAGGCAGTACCAGCATCTTTATCAATGCTACGTGTCCCATTACCGACAATAGAAGGGGGACTAAAATGTAAATTGGCTACAGAGGGCCCAATCCGCTCTGCCTAAGTTACCAAACTGCAAGTCTTCAGGGGAGTGGTAGATATTTAGTCAAAAATACCTAACTTTTACCAATTCTCAATTCAGTATATGGTCTAAAAGTATTCGAATGGAAAGCTCATGGCCAGGGTATAGGGTAAAAATACAAGTTTTGGGCCAGTTAACCCTGAAGCCTGAAATTGCCACAAAGTCATCTAGAAGGTGTGCAATGGGAGAAAGATCCAGGCCTATGTCTCTAATATATACAGCAGAATATCATAAGCATACAGCAACCTGGTATGTATACTGCAGCAAAGAAGTGTACCCCATTGTGCTCTGAGGAGATGCAGGCGACCTGCCAGAGGTTCCATCACCATAGTGAATAATAAGGGGAAGGGGGACAACCCTGTTGGGTTACCCTACCAATATCCCAAGAGCCAGAAATACATTTACTGATGTTTACACGGGCTGACGAGTTTGTGTTCAAAATCTGCATCCATTTCTGCCACTATGGGTCCACCCTGACAGTCGCAACACATCACACATATACCCCCAATGCTGGGAATCCAAAGCTTTTTCTAGATCAAGCGCGATACATGCGATTAATGGATACAATCGAGCTGGGTAAAAATCCTGTAATCGGTGTTCAGACTAGAAACCAGGCAGTGGGAAGCCAGGTCAGATGGATCTTAATGTGGTTTCAGCTTTGTGGGCATAATAGACTCATTTAAGCTAGGGAGAAGAGCCTGACTCGAATTTGGCTTCACAAAGAGCAGCTAATCTAGGCGCCAATTATTGAGCGAATAGAGTGAAAAATGTGGCTGGTATGCCACCGGACCCTAGAGTTTTTCTGTGGTGAAGGTCACAAAAAATAGATTTGATCTTCTGTTGAGATATCTGTACATGAAATGAACACAGGGCTTCTGGAGACAGGTGAGGCAGGCACATAGGGGCAATATAATTATCTATGGGTGAGGGCGGAACTGGCAGTGGAGATCGATGTATAGTGTGTACAAAGCACCAGTAATATCTGATTGGATTAGAGTGGTAGTTCCAGAAGCCATTGAGATGCGGAGGGGAGTGGTATTTGAGATACAGGGATTCATCAGTTGGGTCAGAAACTGGCTATGTCCCCTTCGCCATGAATCCGAGCTTGATATGCAAACAAATCGTGGCATCAATGAGTTTCGAAACAACAGAAATAAGTCTACTGCGCAGAGTGTAAATTGACCATTTTATCAGAAGAGGTCAGGATAAGATTTTCCAGCTCAATAATAGAAGATTTGTGTCTCACAATTTCCCTAGACAGGGTCGGTATGACACCCACTGTAGTTTTAATGTAAAGACCCCTTGTACCTCCTTTAAATGTTTCCCACTCTACCATAGGGGACAAGGGAGTCCCACCATTCTCCCGAAAAAAGTGCCATTGTGGCCATGGACCATATAACAAAAAATGCTTCTTCCAGCATAGGGGCCTGCAATCACCAAATGGAGAATTGGGGAAAGCATCCTACCACATGTCATAGCCATGACCAAGAGATTGTGGGCTGACGTGGTTCTGGAATGGTAGGAAATGAAATAACAGAAGGTTGAAGGCTGTGTGAGCACAGAGAAATTCAATCATGAATGTATCTTTTGTACATGGGAGGAATAGAAATAGTTTTTGTAGTGTAGTGGGTGTCAAAGGCACCTGGTTTCATCCAGAGCTAAGAGAGCCAACCGCTGATGGAAATAATTTGCATTCAATAGTACCAGAGATTGTGGAAGTGGCAGACTAGACCTATCCAGACAAGAGTCTAAAATGCAATTAAAATCACCCAAAATAATCCAGGCGGCACTGGGCCAGTTTATAGTAAAGGGTTGACTTCAGGCTGGATGGTTCCCATGAGGCACAGGGTCAAGACTGATTTGCATATGGCTGGACCTAAACTGGGGTGGCATGGTGAGTGCAAAGTGCAGGGGTCGTTGATGCAGAGTAGCAGGCTCACCCTCTGGTCTGAGCATTAGGTCTCCGGGGAGAAGCCTGGTCGCCTATTCTAAGAGGGCCACTGTCATCTGTCTCCCAGGGGGCAGACAGAGAAGTGCAGAGGCCGACAGAGCCAGGAGATACAGCCGAGCACAGGCCCCGGGGCAGAAATCCCTTTAAGTACCCCCTCACACGGATGGACTGTGGGTTCCCCTGAGCGCCGAGGAAGGTTCCGGGATCTTGCGGGGATCCATGTTCAGATTCAAGTGCTCTACACCCTGGGAGAAGTAAAGTGGATCAGGGCCTTGACCCCTCTCTAAGCTGCGGCACCATGGTCGGCGGTCAAGCCACACTCCGACATACCTTGTTTAATACTGTTCTTAGTTTCAATCAAGACTATACCTTTTGAATACATAAGTAATTTAGTTACAGATAGAAAAATAAGACAGGGAAAATAAGAAGCACAAAAAGGTCATCCTAGCCTCAAACACAATGACACTGCTTTTGTTTTTAGTTCCAGCAAGTCCCCAATTCATAGTGGTGAGCAAACATTGGGATACATAGTGTGCCCTGTCCATGGTTCTGCCGAGCAATGCAGCAGTGTGAGATTTATCCTTCCAGAAATAATTGTGTAAACGTATTCTTCCTGCTAATCAGATATGCATCTGCAGCAGGTGCACTAGACATGGTGCTGAAAAAATATGGAACAGTAGCAGGTGCCGTGTACATAATATTGATCAGATATGTAAGTAAGGTGTGTATCCAATCCACTGTGCTTATTAATTACTTAGCTGCAGCGTGATAATCAAATGTGAGACTATATTATGAGCCCCACTCAGTGCTCTCTGAGCAAATAATGTTACTGCAGCATAAGCCTTCTCCTATGTGCCTATAAGTCCTTTGGCGGTAGCATGTGCATTACCCATGAAGCTTCTCCCATATGTGATAAAGCATGTGCTCCATCTATGGTGCCTGTTATATATGTAAATGAAGCATGTGGTCTATCAATGATACTTGATGAAGAAATGTCACTGTAGCCTGTGCCTTGTCATTGAAAGCATGTAGCTCCATCATTTTCCACATCTGTAGTACTTATGGCACTGTAACTGAACCTGGACCAAATCCATGCTGCTGAGCAAATGTCTTGCTTTCTTGCCTTAGCCCTACTAGATATGTGACTGCTGGAGCATGCTATATTTCCATGTTACTAATCATACATATGACTTCAGCGTTTGTGAAATAAGCTCTTCTGAAAAGATAGTTAACTGCAGCATGAGTCCCATTCATGGTGATGATCAATGTGTATCTTCATCACATGCCTTCAGTATTTACCAGTAGCAGGTACGTTATGTACAGTGCTTAACAGATATGTCATTCTAGCACATGCCTTATGCATAGTGCAGATCATATATGTGGCCTCAACACGTGCCTTATGTATGTTGATGTTTACCCAGGGCCAGATGTATTATCTACTCGTCATAAAATAATGGTCACATTTTGCGATCAGTATTGTTGCGAACAGTAAAGAATTTTAAGAACTGGGTTATATACTAATAGGTCAGTTCTTAAAATTCTGAATTGTAGAGGTCCCGAATCTGAGCTGCTTCATGAATATTAATGAGGTAAGTCACAAATTCTGTCTCACTTCGATTTGAGGCCTTGAAAGAGTTGGTAGCCTGCTAGGTTCAGGAGATCGCCATGTCTTTGATTGCTGAGTATGAGAAACACAGTTGCACCACATTTACAACAAACAAAAATGTTAATCAATCAATGAATGTTTTCAAAAAGTTTTCCAAGAACTAACTCAGGAATTATTTTTTTCGTTATTGCCTTTTTCTCAAGGTTACTTCTTATGCATACAGCAAAGAAGCCAGCCAACGTATTTCGTCCATATACGAATGGACTTCTTCAGGGCAAAACAGAAGTAGAAAAATTAACACCGGGTCCATTCTTGTTGTAGGACTTCGAACTAGAAACGTCTTATTAAGCTGCAATTTAGAAATACAAATTCCTTGGGATTTTCCCTCAAAGTGTCTCGAGAAAGAAAAGAAACAAGGTTTACTCCATCTCATTTTCCAAAGTTTCTGTGTAACGTATTAATTCTCCGTTTGATGGAAGAGATAGGTCAAATCAGCCCTTCATCAGGCACTAAGATAGGTGCCGCGCAGGAGACCAAAATACGTCCCTCTCTAACCTGTAAACAAGAGAAATGTCAGTTTCGGTGCCACCTTCTTTTGTGTCTACTGACACTTTCACTTTTTATGCCTTTGATCGCTTTTTCATAAATCCAATTTCTTTTTTATGGAGCCCTTTTTCCTTTTGTTTTTATTTATTTATGAGTTGACAGTGTTCCTCTAGTTCACTACCTACTCTTCAATAAACGTTTTCTTTTTTTATTTACTTTCACAAAGAGTGAAGGGGCAGATTTATGAAGGCCTTGCGCCACCGGTGCGTCACTTTTTCCCATGTTAAAAGTGACGCACCGGCGGCGCAAGGCCTTCATAAATCTGCCCCTTCGGGTCCAAGAGGAACCATTTCCTTTGGCAAGCGCATTGCTGTCTCCTATGAGGTGTGGGTGCAATATCAATGTTTTGCGACCGGATTCTGGTCATAAACCATTGATAAATAGCATACCGATTCGGTATTTCGAAGGGACGCCTCCAACATGCCCCTTCCAGATATGGAATTGGTTTCTTTCAGGATATCACTTTAACAGTCAGGAAACATTGTATGGGTCTTAAAATGTGGTTAGTGCATAAGAGAAATAATTTTAACTTGAGGAAATTCCGAATTAAACCATTTGCGACTGTAAAGAAATCGAGCTCATCTAGCCCCTCATGTGTGAGAACAACATACACTATATTCACGGTACTGATCCTAATGTAACTGCAGCATGTGCTGTAACCATGGTGCTGTCAGATATGTAATTGCCTGCTTCTGATCAAATACCAAAGGAGAAGGATGCGTTCATCTTAAAAACGTTTTAGGAAGAAGATGCTAATGTTTCACGACATAGTGCGATGTTTTCATCCACTTTCAAATTCCAAATGATTGATTTTTAGATCTAAATTCCTTTATCAAAAGTGTACGTCAATAATCGAAAGTGTGTTGGCAGAAAAGCACACTCTGAATAACAGTGTCAGAAAATAACTATGGCCGATTGGCAGTTAAGAAAAAGCCACAGACCTGTGAACTTTTAGAAGGGTAAGTTTTGTTGCTAGTGCTGAAAGCAACTGTCAGTTTTGCTGTCCGTCTGATATGAATTGCTGCTGCAGCTGAAAACAATTAACTCTGCAGGTAACAAACTGCTTCCATTGCGTAGCTTGAGGCAGGAAGTGCTCTGACCTTTTCTCCCAGGATTTGCAGAAACGTTTGAGTAAAGTGCACTTGTCACAGACCTCTGTAGAATCGAAACTAAAATGTTGGCAAACAGAATTTAAAAATTCTCTTCGTGATTTTGGAAGTGAGGCAACATTTTTATATAAGCTTTTCAATATAAAGGGATACTGATTATTTAACAAAAGCTCGAGCCCTGTCCATGGTGCTGATGTTGAAATAATGAACTTCATTATGGGGCCAGATGCACAAAAGGGATTTTGCTGCTGCAAACCATTCAAATTGGTAAAATACAGGGTTTGATGCTATAAAACCTCTTTTTACATTTGTATTAAGCACATTTTGCAAAATAGACTTAGACATGTTTACCAAATCGCATTTTGGAAGGGGCGTGTTAGTGTCCGGCCTTTGAAACTGACAGTCAGTGACCCATGTATCAATCAATGGTTTACCACCATAATTCTAGATGCAAACCATCGATCACTTACTGAATCATCCCAAGGTGGGGATGTAAATGATTTGCAAAGTGGAAATAGTGTCTTTTGGACCCATTCCCCTTTGTAACTCGGGTGGAGGCTTCACATTGCGTAGGTAGTGGTCCAGGGGAGGGGCCCGCTGCCTGTTGTCACTGAAGTTTTCATGAAAAGGAAACCTTTTCTTTAAAAAAAAAAAACTCTGATTCCTTTAAGAGACTTGGGCTATTTTTTAAAAAAGGTTGTACTTTTTGGAATACAATCATAGAAATGGTGGCCTGCTATTCCTTGTAGGCCACCATCCCTGCATTGTGATTGTAGATAATAACAGGGGTACGCGTATTGCATCCCGCCCAATGAACATTTATTAGGCTAGTCATTCCGCATACCCCGGTGATTCGCTATTTTGTGCTAAACCTACGCATTGGTCGTAGGTTGGCTCAAAAAGGAAAATAATGGGCACAAAAAATCAGAGCGCAATTTGAAACAACTTTTTGCGAACGCTATTATAGTACGTCTGGTTCTATGGTATAGATGCATCAAAGGAAAAACCGGTTGCAAAGGGCCAGATTCTCAGAATCTGCCCCTTTGCGACCAGTATTTTTGCATTTGGGATGCATCATCCCAAATGCAAAAATCGCAATTTAAGAAATCGCAAAATTCCATTACTTAAATTGCGATTGCATTTAAGGAATCTCAAATTGAGATTCCTTAAATGCAATGCATCAAAGTAAAAAAATTAGCGATTTCGCTAATAGGGGGAGCAAATTACCATGAAGTTGAACTTCATGTTAATTTGCAAAAACTTAGAAAATTGCACTAAAGTGCATTTTTCAAAGTTCAATTTTACACACACACATGCCCTTGGGGCATGTGTGTGTGCAAGATGTTCTCATATGCAGATTTCAGGGGTGCAACAGGGTGTCCTTTTGACACCCTGGCCCCCTTGAAATTGCATTCTCAATTTGCGGTTCTCTAATTGAGAATCGCAAATTGAGAATGTCTTCCCATATTCGTTATTTAGGGAAAAAATAAGGATTCGCTAATAAGGAATAGCAAAAGGCTATGCATGTAGAAATCACAAAAAAAAGAGCGATTTCTAAACATTCCTTAATTGCGATTCGCAAAATGCGAGTCGCAATTAAGGAATACCTCCCCATTCATTCCTATGGGCCTAAAGGCCCATAGGAATGAATGGGAAGACATTCTCAATTTGCAATTCTCAATTAGAGAATCGCAAATTGAGAATGCAATTTCAAGTGTGCCAGGGTGTCAAAAGGACAGCCTGTTGCACCCCTGAAATCTGCACATGAGAACATCTTGCACACACACACATGCCCCAAGGGCACGTGTGTGTAAAATGGAACTTTGAAAAATGCACTTTAGTGCATTTTCAAAGTTTTTTGCAAATTACCATGAAGTTCAACTTCATGGTAATTTGCTCCCCCTATTAGCGAAATCTCTAATTTTTTTACTTTGTTGCATTGCATTTAGGGAATCTCAATTTGAGATAGCTTAAATGCAATCGTAATTTAGGTAATCACAATTTTGCAATTTCTTAAATTGCAATTTTTGCATTTGGGATGATGCATCCCAAATGCAAAAATACTGGTCGCAAAGGGGCAGATTCTCAGAATCTGCCCCTTTGCGACTGGTTTTTCCTTTGATGCATCTATACCTATGTTCCCTATCAATGTTTAATATAGTCTTATTTGTCACTGCAGTGTGTGACCTTATCAAACATTTACCTGAACCATGTGTCTTATCAGTGGGGCAGATCATCCAAACAACCTTTTACGTGGTGTTGTTTAAATATCCATTATATTTGAACCTATGGAATTATTTAACAGTGTTACACATTCTGGATTGCAAGAGTGAATTTGACATGGGCAGAAAATTGCCTTATAAAAAGAAAACCCTGTTTTACTGTTCCTATGAAAATGTGTTTCTGATTATCAAAGTGGTTTGATTAGCCAAGCAGCAATGTGAAAAATCACATCATTTAAACCTTCACAGCTGGTTAGTTATTGATCAGGAAATCTCTCGCCCGCCGTCATCTTTCCGAACCAAACACACCGCACTAAAAATACCCCGAGAAAAAAAAATCAAAAAATGATGCCTATCAGTAAAAACTCTAGCACATATTCGTTTGCCGTAAGTCATCACTTAACCGCCCATCAATAAGCAGCATACATCAATACTTGCAAATGCATGCTATCAGGTTTATTACGGATTTGAATCTAACAATTTAAAATATATTGCTCTTGTCAGGTGTTGGAATAGCAGGCATGGAAATCTAGGTCTCCGTAAAATATGAAAGATAAGCCAGCCACATTTTTAGTCGCCAAACTTACTATCTTTTAACACGTGTTAATCTTTAAATAAAACACTCTAGTCAGTGGTTGCTTCAAAATTTAACAACGTAAAATCCCTTCATCTTCAGTCAAATTTGTATTTAATAAGATTCTGAATCGAAATGAGGTTTTCAAATAAAAATGAAATATTCTGCGGAATGTGAACAAATGTGAACTGTTTTACTGCTGCAAGAAGTATCCTCGAAACTGTGAAGTAATAAAAGAGTGTTTTGGACGCCCTGCTCCAGGATAGAGGCAATCTTCTACAGTGTTCACTTTTGCAGTCAGCTGACCTCTGAACTCGACGACAGCTTGCTCCTTCAAAGTCTGTCATCCCCATTCTCATATCTCTCCAAGTACTTTGCTCCAACTTACAAATTAAACATAAGAGAGAGACCCGACTTTACCGTATCCTTATTTATTAATTATTGTTACATTTATGTTAACTTTTTATTGTAGATTATATTCCCAGGTGCCCCTGTGCTTCTTAAAATGAGGAAACGAGACCACATTTATGCTATTTTACATTTTGGACGATTGCAATGTTCTCTAAGCAGTCTACGAAGTGGGGAAAAAAGTAGGAGAACTGTGGGCGGAGAATCAGGGGGCGGGAATAACCCGAGGATTGGATCAGTGGGCAGAACCAAAAGTGTGGCTAGAAAGAGCAAAACAATTTTAAGTATGTTTAGTACATGCCCCTCAGTCTGGTGTGCATGCAAATCCTGCATTGCCAATCCCTGGTGAGTTGAATTAGTACTGCTGGAACAAGGTCAATGGAGGCACCAATGAGTGAGGCGGACTGGTTAAGAGTCCTGTGACCTCAGTGACAGAGTCACTGCTGCTCTAGGGTGTGCTGCTTCTTAGGCCTGCCCACAAGACTGGAGTTGCACTTCAGTATGGATTGTGGTGGACGGGGCTTCAAGGTTAACCCACACCAGCCACCGCTAGGGTCCACCTGCCGGTGCTAAAGCACCAGGGTTTCTGTGGTCTAGTAGGGCCTTCTAAGGTCTAGTAGGGGAATGTGCTCCCTCAGGAGAGTGGTCTGATGGACTAGTCATGAAGGCTGAACCAGGTTCCCCAGTTCCAAATTCAGTAGCTCTGGCCATAGTGTCACATCGTATCCCCCCTGAGCACACTTCTGCCCCACTGAGTGAGACTCGCACTGTCTTCAGCTATAACCCAATTCTGCCCCGTTATAAACACCTGGATGTGACTCAATTCAAATTATGCACTGCCTGAGAAAAAGTAACAATATTCTGGAAAAAGCAAACACTTATAGGGAATGCAAGATTATGTAAAGCGTATGAAATATAAGCAGGAACGACATGTTACCTTATCGATTTTACTCTCATTGTTCAGAAATCACTGAGTATTTTTTGTCTCAAACATTGAGGACATGAATACAGGGCTCCTCCTGTACACAAGTGTTAAGCAGGGCTCAGAAAAGAAAGGAACTCTCCAGGAGAATCCGATCTGACTCACAGAAATCCACAAGGGCTCCTTCACATTGATGTCAGCCAGCTAGACACTGACACATAGAATAGCACATATGTATTCAAGTGTCCTGCAAAGGATACCTTTTGAATTGTATGGCTTGGCCAACTCTTCTACCCACAAAAAACTTGAAAGAGATGCAAAATTATATTTTCATTTGGCAAGTGAACAAAAAGCAGTAACCCACTCAGCTATGCACATGAAATATTGCTCTTTGATATGCATGGTACACATTCTTTGCAGCAGGCGTATTAACCCTGTGCGTTACCTTAGATGAGTCAAAACAGCCATTAGAAAAAATTCCCCTCCTTTCTCTCTCTAGCAAGTACATTGATCACCAGAGTTATCTTGGCACTTTTATTGTTGCCCGAAACCTGCTGACGTACAAGGAACTTTGCAGTGTTTTTAAAACTCCTGCACTGCTACAAAACCGGCCCCCACAGACTAAACTGGCACTCTACGTTTTCAATCACCCAGGGAAACGTCTGAAGCCTGGAATGGCCAGTCCTGCCCAGTTACTGTAAAGCCCTTTTCAATGCAATACTGCAGATATGAAGCCCTGGTAATAATGATTCCAAAGCAGGATAGGGACCCTATTCAACCAAACTCATACAGGCCTATCTCCCTTTTAACCATAGATGTGAAGGTGCTGAGCAGGATACTGGCAAATAGACTGCTCCCGTATATGACACATTTGATTCACCCAGACCAAACGGGATTCATCCCATGCCAGAATACTATGTATAATCTAAGACGCTGGACTCATGTGTGGCATAACCGGGGTCTAAGACAGGAAGACCATGCCCTGGTTCTCTTGCACATTGAACAAGCGTTCGACTCTATATCCTGGTCCCATTGCTTGGGCCACTTTGCAAAAAATGGGTCCAACTACTCTTCATCACCCAGGGATCGGGTTAAAGTGGGAGGCAGGGTTTTGGAGGCATTCCAGTTGGAAAGGGGTACCAGGCAGGGCTGCGCCCTTTCACCTATCATATTCGCCATGGCACTGGAGCCACAGGCCTGTGTGTTGCAAGGCCGCCTGTAAGTATATGGAATAAAAGTGGGAGGCACCAGCCATGTATTCTCAATGTACACTCATGATACCCTTGAGTATTGTAGATGACCACAGGAGGCAATGCCAACCCTTCTAGGGGCGCTGGAAGACTTTGGGAAGGTGCATGTGTCGGCACAAAAATGAGCATCACACATTAACTTTTCGAAGCAAACAATAAAACTTTATTGAAATTAACACAGAAATCAAATGAAGACACATGGCGGCTCCCCTCGACACAAACCGTAGGTCACAGCCTGCAAGACAAAAAACATGATGAGAAGGTGTGTCCTGTGCACATCGAAGGACAGAGAGAGAGCAAAGGAGAGAGAGAGAGAAGAAGAGAGGGGTAGAGAGAGAGAGAGAGACAGAAGAGGAGGGGAGAGAGAGAGAGAAGAGGAGAGGAGGAGAGAAAGAGAGAAGAAGAGAGGGGGAGAGAGAGAAAGAAGAGAGGGGGAGAGAGAGAGAGAGTCTGCGTTGCTGCCTTCTGGTTGGCAGAGAGTTTCTCCTTGGTACGCCGTCTGATGTCATTTCATCGCCTCTTGACCTCGTCCATTGTCCTCTTGTGCTCTCAGACGGCATTCACCTTGTCCGCGATGTCACACCATGTTCCATTTTTTGTGCCCAATGACACGTAGGCGGTGACAAACAGTTGTTGATGGTGTTCGATCACCTCCGTGACTATGATCCTGTTTGTTTGCGGACTGCACTTCGTCTTCGTCTTCCTCTTATCTTTGCCCTACCCTGTCCCCGAGGTTCCTGGCTGGTCGCCCGGGGGGCTTGTGGGGTTGTGCTTGTCCTCTGCGCCTGCTCCGGCTGCCTCCATGGTGCTTGAGTGTTGGTCAGTTTGTGTTTGGATGTTTTTTCTACTTTTATGGTAATTTGTACCACCTGCCAGGTGTGTGTTGCAGGCCTGGCGCTGCTTATCGCTGGTTTCCTCATCGCGCTTAGGCCCATCGCATGTTTTTTGTGTTGTGGTTTGTGTTTTTGTCTCCATCGAGGTGGTTGTATCGTGGACATTGTCCGTGGTTTCTGCAGACTATCGCATGCTACCACCTTGTTGTGAATACCACGTTGACACAGGGTTATTTTCCCGCGATAGGCTGCGAAGTTTCAAAATGTTATGTGTATTTTTTTAGAGGTACCTATAAAATATGGATTTAATCAGCATTAATGAATTATTGACAGTTGCAAACTACGGATCCAGCTTTACCATTACTGTTGGACCTGGCCCTTTTGGCATGTTCACCCCAAAACTTTTTGCTTTTTCCTAGCCTGTTTCTAGAACCTGGTGTTGGTGATTTTAGGCCTCTGCGCACTTTTTCACTGTGGTACAGTGTAAAGTGCGTTAGCTCTCTGTGTATGTGTGGTGAGTGACCTGCCCTCCCATAGGAATGAATAGGGAATATGTATGCCCATGGTAGTTCCTGATGTGTGGGGAGTGCAGGGTCAAGTTTGATATGTGCGAACTCGTTAGATTGAATGCTGCGTAATGGTGTATGCGGCATGATTGTGTCTAGTCTAGAATATATTTGTGTAGTTTGTGCCTGGCGTGTGATTGGCTGGTGAGCCTGGCCCAGAGGGCCTGGGCCTGCTTGTGGATTGACTGTCTGGTTTGAGGGTGACAGGGGCTGCAGAGCCCCAGGAGGTTGTCTGAGTCAGCCCGTGGATGAAAGGCAGCATCTGCTGCCAAGGAAGTGGGAAGAGATAGCACCTGATAGTGAATGAGGCTGTGCCTGCCTGCCACATTGCTGGCTCCACCTCCCCGCTGGGCGACTGTCACCTCTGTCCCTGATACTGAAAGGACTTCCCTATAGCCAGTTCTAGCTGGTTCTCACACTGCCTGCACAAAGACTTCAAAGACTTTTCTGTGTATAAGAAGGGGCTGTGTCCCCTTCCAAAATGTTCTTGTTTTTGGACTTGAATCTGCCAGGGGTGTGCTGCTGCTTGGGCCCAGGGGAATCCCTGGGTCCTGACCAGCCCCTGGATGCCTGGAGGACTCCTGGGGGACCCCTCTGCCTTGCCTGGGCTGATGGGGGGGACTTTGCTTTGCCCCCTGGGAATCTCTGGGACCTTTGCAGCATGGAGAAGCTGCATTTTCCTGCAGAGAGCGCTGGATTTGTATTTCTAGCACCTGGAAGCGCTGTGCTTCCCCCTGAGCGCCTGGCAGCGCTCTGCCTATTTTTCTAGAGCTTTGGAGCGCTTTATTGCCCCCAAGCGCCTGAGAGCGCTTTATTTGTGCTTACAGCGCTAAGAGCGCTGTACTTTGCCCCACGCGCTTAATAGCGCTTTTATTTTTATATTTATTATCGAGGGAGCCCACCCCTCGGTGAAGTGATTCCCCGCCTGCCTGCCTAAGCGGGGCCGCTGGGCTGCCTGCAGCGACCCGGAAGTGGTTGGCCGGCCGGCCAATCCAAGCACGAGCGGCCAGAAGTCCCGCCCCCGCAGCCCGGGTGCCGAGGGATGGCAGCCGTGAGGTGAGGAGAGAATGAGAAGTGCGGCAGAGATGGCGCTGTGCTCCCGTGAGGCTGGGAGAGCCCCGCACCCAGAGAAGAGGCGGCTGGAGGTACCAGCGGGGCTCCGGGACCGAAGAGGAGCCCCGCGCTGCCCAGAGAGCCGGTGAGTGTAAACCGAAGGAGGGGGGGGGCTGCGGGGCACATTGCCGGTGCCCGCCCCTCCCCTCCGGTGTGCAGAGCCTGTGGAGGCTGTTTCCGAGTCCCGAGCGGGGACTCCAACGTGCCGGGCAGTCTTGGTGGTAAAGAGCCCAGCGAGGCTCGAGGGCCATTTTGTGTTTAGAGCCACGGAGGCTCTAGGGGGCATATTTCATTTACGAGCCCAGCGAGGCTCGAGGGCCACTTTGTGTTTAGAGCCACGGAGGCTCTAGGGGGCATATTTGATTTACGAGCCCAGCGAGGCCCGAGGGCCATATTAGTTAGAGGGGCGTCGGGGCACATTGCCGGTGCCCGCCCCCTCCTGCCTGTGAGGGTTCTGTTCAGAGCCTCCAGGGCCCCATGGGCCATATTTGTTTAAGAGCCTGTGTGGCTTCAACGTTTGTGGACACGAGTGTCTTCAGAGCCTGTGTGGCTCAGCAGTTGGCGCAGATTTATTCTAGGGGCTAGTGACAGCCTCTGGCGCAGTTTTTGTTGATTCACAGCTGCCCAGCAATTAGTGGGCAGCTGCACCGTTTAGGTCTTGTGTGGTTCCCAGGTGCCCAGCAAGTAGTGGGCACCTGCAACGTTTAGGTTTTGCGCCGTTGGCGCACCCCTGACTGGCGCTGCATGGCAGCGCGCCCTGACATTCTGGACACAGGGCTCTGTAGGCCCTTTATTGGATGGGGGCTGGTATGTAAGTTTTGCGCAATGTGGTTACCTGCTATGTTTCGGATGGTAATTGTCTACTGTGTGTTTTTGCACTATTGAGTTGGGTTGGGGCACCTCTGAATGTTTTTAATGCATCATGTGTCTTTCTTTCCCTGCGCTGCACCTCTGAATGTTTTAGGCATCATGTGTCTTCTTGCGCTGTACCTCTGAATGTATTTTATTGCATCATGTGCTTTGTTCTGAACACCTGAATGTGTAGGTTTATGCATCATGTGTTTCCCTTGTCTTACACCTCTGAATGTTTTTAGGCATCATGTGTTTTCCTTTACTACTCCTCTGAATGTGTTTCATGCATCATGGGTAATGTGTACTTGTTTATACCCCTAAATGTATTTTATTCTTAGGTGGTTGTTCTTTCTAATACAGGTGGTCCTAGTGAGGTCCTGGTCCCCTGCGTGACATTTTCCTAAGGCAGTTAGGGTTGCGTAGGTGGTACTTACCTGTTCCCAGTAGTTACTGGATGTGATTTATAACTGTTATTTTGTGCTACAGTGATTTTAAAAAATAAAAGAAGAAGAATATAAAATTAGGTCAGGCTGAGTAGAAGAAATACGTTTTAATGATTTCTCTCAGCTCCCTAACTCTAAAGAGACAGATTTAACAGAATATCCGCTCAACTCGTTGAGCGGATATTCTGTTAAATCTGTCTCTTACACTGTTTGTTTTTAGAGTTAGGGAGCTGAGAGAAATCATTAAAACGTATTTCTTCTACTCAGCCTGACCTAATTTTATATTCTTCACTTGTCACTCTATTTGCACTGCTTTGTCTTCTACTTTTTTTCTGTGTGACTGTGTTGGTACCTACTCCTGGGTAAGGAGAACCCAAATGATGTGATTGCGGTGGCACAGTTAGACAACTGATGGGAAAACTTTTACCCATAATAGGTGTCCTAACCTGTATGTGACGCGATCAATGTATGTAGTCTCCACCCCTTTCTTATGCTTTCATGTCAATGTTAGTTGTGTGTTTTGACTCCATGTGTGTCTAGACTCCTAGATATTCTTTGTTGTTGAATCATGTGCTTACTGGGGCATGTATCTAGTCTGAGTCAGTAAACTAGCCCCTTGACCCCCCCTAAGTAGTTTGTTGTTATGTGTGACTCCACTGCCCTGACTAGAATGGTGGTTTCTGCCTGGCTTTGGCGTCAGCCTTAGCCTACCAGAAATAGCCAGTTCTAACAATTACCCATTGTTTAATTAGAACTTTGAAACATTAAATACATTTCTGCCATCTTGTGGAGAAGTGTGGCTCACTGGTTAGAGCGGCAGACTCTGGAGCAGAGATCAGGCCGGGGACCAGGGTTCAAGCCCCGACGCGGCAGGGTCTTGAGCTCAATGTCCGCGGACTCGATAATTCTCGCCTTGGCGCCTACTCTAATCATGGGTCCCGCGCTGCAACTCTGGGCAATAGCTTGCTTAATCTCCACAACGGCCCCTACAACACTGGGATGCCTGGCTTCACCTTGGGGGTGCCCAGGAGGGGCTTCTCACAGGGAGAGCCAGGAAGGGTTCCACAGCGTTATACAGCGCTGGGACGCCCTGTTGGGGCAGCTGTGCGCTTTACAAAATACACTACACTACATCTGTATGGTGCATGTTCTTTGCAGCAGGCATATTAACCCTATGCACTGCTTTAGATGAGTCAATACTCAAAACTGCCAAAAATCAAAACTCCAATTTCTCTCCAGCAGGAAGATAAACAACCAGAGATATCAATTGTAAGACTTTTATTGTTGCAGAAAAATGACTAGGTTTACAAGGAAATCTGTGGTGATTTATGTGCTTTTAAAAGTGAGTCATTATGCTGCACAGTGCTGCTGGTTTTGATCCTGGGGGCCGATTTTGCAGCACTGCTGCAAAACGAGGCCCAATTACAAAACCAGCTTCCCACCTCTACGTCCCATGCCGGCCAGTCCGATCTAAGACCTATTAGTTTTTACAGTCTGACCCTGAATGGGGTCTGAAAGGGGCTCTGGTGCTCGGGTTATAGATCTAGACAGATAGTGCTACTTATATTCAATATATTGTTTTTTTAAAGTCAACAGTATGTTTTTAAAAGACCACATCCCTGAATACAGACAGAGCAGTGGTACACATTTAATAAAATAACATAAGAAAAACAGCTGATAAGACATTCAAGGTTTTCCTAGTTATTTAAAAAAATGCACCAGGTATTCTTTCATTTTCCCAACTTACTTGATGTTTACTTAAGAGTGTGGAGTTCAGAGGCAGTCCAGGCTCCTCTTGCAGGCGCCAGTGCAGAGAAAAGAGCAGAGCTGTAAAGGAGAGGCTGAGGACCTCAGGACAGGCACAAAGAGCAACTTCCAGGAGAGGCTGGTGGGGCTGGGTCAGCTGAGGACCTCTTCTACAGCAGCCGCCTTCCTCCTATTTTCCAGTCTGGCTGGGTGGGGAGCAGATATGCAGCATGTCACAAATTGCTCACTGAAACCCTTTACTTCTTTTCCAGGTGGCGTCCGTCAGTCTGTGTGAGCCCGAAAATTAAGGGCAGAGGAGGTCAAGGGCGGGGCCACCCATGCATCTTGATGTGACCATTGTGTTGGTCACAGTGGGAGGCAGGCAGGTTAGCATCCTCACTAAATGAGGCGTGAATCACTGCAGCAGCAGGGCCATCAGAGGTAGCAGTTTTTGCGCTAACCTAAGACTGATGGCCCTTTCAGTGTTGCTTTACAGGCCCCTAGATACAGTGGGGAAGGGGTAAGGAGGTTGTGGGCACTGCAGAAGCCTTTCTTGATGTGCACCACACAGGGGACACAGCTGAATTATAAAGTTATCATTTTTAAGTAGGACCATTCCTGCTGTCCTGGGATGCTTTTTAAAAATAAATTAGTAAGGGAACGGACTGTAATAATTTTTTTAAGTAGGGGCACACCGTGCCCTTCCGATCCCGCATACTTCTACCACTTCCTCTAACCTCCTTTGAGAGGAATAGCTTGTAACTTACATTGAAGCAATACTATTAGTACAGTAAGATAATCATCAGACAGTACCGGAAACGAATTCCCTGTAGAGAGTACCCAACAGGACTACTGGCTAAAGCCCTCATTAGAATTAATATGCAAACCCAGATTTGGGCGCAAACTCCTGTTTGAGGCAGAATTAGGTTTGTCGCCCATATGTTATTAATTCGCCATGCGCATTTTTGACTGTATGATTGTTACCAGGTAAAACTTAGTGAAAACTGTGTGGCAAACACCCATTGCCTGAATTGCATGTTTAGGAGCAGGGTAAATCATACTCTGTTGGCATCTTTTCCACGTTCCAGTATTTGAAACTCAGAATCATATCGAAATTGCACTCCAGCAAATAATGAACTATGAAGCCTATTTATGAGCCGGTTTGCCTTGCTCTTATAGCACGCAAAGTGGTGCAAGAGCGACGCAAACCTCACATGTGATTTATGAAGCCACGCAAGGCTTCTTTGTTTGGAATGAGTGGCTCCATAAATCTGGAGTAAGCCAACACAGTGCAAATCAAAATGTTGCCTTACTCTGCCCTGAGAAGACGTTTCATGGACGTTGCATGTGTGTTCCCATGCAATTCCCATGGTTTTTAATGCATTCTCAGAATTTCCAGAATAAGTAGACCTGGGAATGTGCCAAAAAGAGACCACGTCTCAGGTGAGGCGTAACATGGAGAAGTATCTTAATTTTTCCATGTTACATCCTCTTTCTATGCGTGATGCATTCTACACGGTCATATAAAGGAGAATATGCCTCTGCATTCAATGCAGGCACCCTTGCACCACGGTGTAAGGGTGCCTGTGTTGGCGGTAGGCTGCATATAGAGATTCAGCACAGGGGAAGGCAAGAATGCACCATATTACCTTAAATGCTCTATTACTTACCGGTAATCTCCATTACTCCGGGCCCCGTTGTCCTCTCTCATTCATTAACATAGCAGAGATAATCATCTCCCGACAGAAAAAAGAAAAGAGGAATGCTGTGACCCTAACCCTAGCCCCTCCCACTGTGAATACATAAGCAGTACTGACCCAGCATTCCATCTGAACAACCAAGCTCCCACAGGCAGGCTGGCCATCCGGGAGGGAAGGGTGGATGAATAGGATGAGGACAAAGGGACCTGGAGTAATGAAGATTACCAGTAAGTAATAGAGCATTACCCTCAGTTCCCTTATGTCCTCGTCCCATTCATTAACATAGTGGAGAATACCAAAGCAGAAAACCCGGGCTTCCAAACCCCAAAGACACCCAGGAAACCACACCAAAGGCAGTAAACCAAGAGAAGTAAAAGGGAGAACCGCGGTAAACAGGCCGAGCATCTAGAAAGGAAAGCCCTCCACCAGCGCAGGGATGCACCCACCAAAACAAACGAGAGACGACCAAGCCAAAGATGAGGACAACCCATAAAGGGCAGTCAGCACAAACCAGACCCCCCCCCCGAACAAAGAAGGGGGAGAACATACCAAACAAAACAAAAAACAAAAACCGCCTACTACAAAACAACAGCGAGAGGCCACACAAAGAAGTAGACCCCCAGCGGCCCAACTGGCCAACAAGCCAAAACCGAAGGTGACAACAAGGAGGCAGCCAACCAGAGCAACAGGAAACAGAGGACCAGGCCAACCAAAGGGAAACCCCAACCCGCCAAACGGAGGAGATCACACAAAAAAAGGTGAGCAGAAAAGGAGGCAACTCAGAGAGACCCCAAATGCAAAGCCCCAGAAGGAAACAGGGACTAAAACAACCAAGCAAGGGGGACCCCAAAAGGTAAGCCCCTACAAGGCCCAAAAGCAAGTGGGAAGAACAGAAGGACCCGGAGCCCCCAAAACAACCCGGCAAGAAGGACGAAAAGCCCCCCCAGAGGCCAACACCATCGGGCAGACGTACCGGAGAGCAACCAAAAAGGAAAGAGGATAGGGACAACTACGAGGGCAAGGCACAAACCAAAGAACCAACCAAAGGCAGGACTACTAGGACCAAACCTGGAAGAAGGGGAACACCGGCCAGGCACCAGCACCCTCCACAAACAAAAGAACATGGCCCAGAACAGAGCCGATACACAATGAACCCCAAGGACCCAGCCCGGGAGGAGCAGCAAGAGCCCAGGGACTGGCCAAAGGGCAAGGCCAGGCGCAAGAACATCGGGGAAGCTCAAACACAGCCCCTGGAATGCCACCCCAGCTGGCCCCAAGAGCTAGAAGGCCCCATGCGAGCACCCAAAGGAAAACCAGCCCCCTGAAAGACGGATAGACCAAGCAGCAGGACCAGACAGCCAGACTTCAGCCCCAACCGAACCCGAAAGGCAGAAGTGCCGCAGGCAGAGCGAGTGAGGACACCGCAGGGAGCAGTAAACGCATGGGGAGAATAATCGAAGAGCCCAGAATCACAGGAAGTCTGAGCTGGCACTGGAGAGATTCGAACCTGGTCCACCAGCTTCAACCCCAACTGAACCCGAACAATGGAAGTGCGGAAGGCAGAGCGAGTGAGGACACCACGGGGATCAGTAATCGCATGGAGAGAATAAGCGAATAGCCCAAAATCACTGGAAGTCTGAGCTGGCACTGGAGAGACTCAAACCCATCCCGCCAGCTCCAAAGCTGGCCGCACGAGCAGGAACGCCACACCCTCTCCCCCAGAAATGACCCTTCCCACTATCCACAGACCTGCACCGCTGAACACCAGGACGCCAGGGCACAGGACCCCAGAAAGGAGCAGGAGCACAACTACCATAGGAACGGAGGCCATCATGAAACCACGTTTGCTGAAGAGCTCCATATAGCGTGAACCAGACCCGAGAAATCGGCAGCAGAGCACAACACCTTCAGCTACGTCAGGGAGAACAAGCGACCCAGCTGCCCAGACTCCGAGCTCATGAGCAGGTAAAAATGCCATGCGGAACATACATGCCGGTCAGTAACATGCAAAGGACACCGCCGCCAGCCGCACGGCAGCAGAAGCCTGACTTGTGACACCAAACCCGGGAAGTCAGGCAAAGACTGGAAGGAAGCATCAAACCAGACCCAGGCAGGATCCCATCCTAGGCACAGGAAGAAAACAGACATTCGCAATGCAGGTGTAGTTCAGTATGATTAGTATATTCCTTAAAAGAAAGAAACAGCACTGTCATACTTGAATCAGTACTCGCAAAGAGGAAAGCACCAGGAACCAAACTCATAACCCATGGAGTGTGAGTCTGTGAACTAAACCACAAGGCCACAGTGACACATTACTCACCGGAGGGGAGGCGGGAGACAGGAACAAGGCCCCTTCCTACGAACCAGCCCAAGGCGAACCAGGAACCACGCCACGGCAGGGAAGTAAACCCAGCAGGGAGCGCCAAATGCCCCCGTCACTGCTGAGAACCTATAACAGAAAAAAGAGACACCGTTACAAGGTACTCATCGAGGGGAGAGACCGGGAGACAGGAACAAGGTCCCCCCGACCACCGCCAGCCAGCACAAGGCGTCCACCAGAGGGAAACATCCAGAGAAGGAAGGCAGGGGAACCAGCACATGAGGCACATCCACCACCCAGTCAAGCAACAGGAAGAGGAGCCAAGCAACCCGGAAAGACTAGGGAGGCCGGTACACCAGCCACAAAGGGCCGGCCAGAGTCGGTAAAACCAAGCCTCCCAGCAAGCCCTGCAGGTTGGGAGGCAGGGCACCAGACACCCTGACAGCACAGCCAGACAGGGTAACGGGGAAGTCCGTCACCAAGGAAGAAAGCCATTCAAGCCCAGCAGGAGCAGCACCAGCATCCCCACCCCAATTCTGTTGACAGACAGAAAAAAAGAACAGGTGGAATGCTGGGTAAGTACTGCTTCTGTACTCCCAGTGGGAGGAGCTAGGTTTAAGGTCCCAGCATTCCTCTTTTCTTTTTCTGTTGGGAGATGATTATCTCCACTATGTTAATGAATGGGACAAAGACATAAGGGACCTGGGGGTAATACTGCACATTCCTGCCCTTTACCTGTCACTGCATAACATTTTCCCCCCAAATGTTTTTGTATTTATCAGGTACACGAATATGATGATGAGGCCCTAAGTTTATGAGTTACTTTTTCTATGCATGTCAAGTTAGCATATTTATAATCCCTGGATCAGTTTGCAGTTTAGGGCGAGATCTTCAATTTTTTTTTTAACGGTTCTGTCAATAATAAATACGTGTTTTAGACAATTAAAAAACAGTAAACAGCATAAACAACACACTAATTCATTTAAAATAGAATATTGTAAATATACATTAGGGGCCAGATGTAGGTCACAAAATAACGGTCGGTAACGGCCGAATTCGGCCGTTACCGAACGGTATTCAGGATTTGGCATGTAGGGGCCAACATTTTACAGAATCGGTAAATTTACCGATTCGGTAAATTTACCGATTCTGTAAAATACCGAATCGGTAATTGTACCGATTCAGTAAATCCCAGATGTAGGTGACACTCCTAAGAGTGTCACAGGCCCTTAAGAGTCGGTATTTTACCACCCAATCCTATTGGGTGGTAAAATACCGAATGCAGGTGTGCATGCACATCTGTGCATGCACACCTGTGCCATGTGACACACAGACATGCCCTACATGGCACAGATGCCTGAATTGGGGGTGCTAGAGGGTGTCAAAGTGACACCCCCTGCACCCTTGCAGGATTCGGTATTTACCGATTCGGTAAATACCGAATCGGTATTGTCCATTGATTCCTATGGGCTTCAAGGCCCCTAGGAATCAATGGGCAATACCGATTCGGTATTTACCGAATCGGTAAATACCGAATCGGTATTGCCCATTGATTCCTATGGGCTTCAAGGCCCCTAGGAATCAATGGGCAATACCGATTCGGTATTTACCGAATCGGTAAATACCGAATGTTACCGATTCGGTAATTGAACATTTATTTTTACCTACATCTCCCAACTACTATTTTACCGATTCATAAATACTGAATCGGTAAAATTCGGTATTTATGAATCGGTAAAATAGAATTACCTACATCTGGCCATTAAAGTAGTAGCACCTAACTTTAAATGCCTCTTTAAAATGGTGTCACTAAGAATGCACTTGCTACTCCAACAGATATAATACCATTTTATTTTAACAAAGATCACAAGTGTAATTACTTTGATAATCATACAGCCAAAAGGTGAATGGCATGTGATTAGGGTTATAATAGGTGAATATATGGCAACTACACATTCATTCATCTAAACCATATAGCCGACAACTAATCTGGCCATTTTTACCGCATGGACGAGCCTCGTTTTCAATGAGACATGGTGGATAGATGAATTCAGAGTCAGTCACAGGTAGCACTGTAAACCAAAGGCTTTCGTTAGTCTAGCTTAACTGCACAGTAGCTTTCTCTTTTGTCACTTGTTTATGGCTGTTATTGAACCACAGGCCACCAACAGTTTTTTCAGACTGTGCCGGTTTAATTTTACCTGACAACCACATTCTACTTCCTAAATACAGTAATTTGTGTTTCTCCAACAAAAATATAAGGGCATATTATCAAGAACGGGGTTAAAAACAATCGCCGGTTTAACGGCAGAAAACGTCCGCTAAAGCGGCGATAATGGACTTGATAAATATGCCCTTGAGAATTCCAATAGAAGTCCATGTTCTGCTGTGAACATGGGCATCTTTTGGAATTCTCCAGGGCTTATTATCTTCTTGACAATTTGCCCCATAATTTGTAGCCTAATAACAGTTACTATTAAGAACTTCCTACACGGATTGTCCAGCAATAGATTCATTTGCCTAATTAATGTATAGCAACATTTTCAGAAGAAGACGACTCCAATTTAAGAGAACCAAGACCCAATTCGAGCTTAATTCCCTTTACCATTTGGCAAAGCAGCAAGCCCACAGCTAATTCCTATCACCCACTTCACAAGTACTTTTTTCACCATACTTTTTTAAATCCATGGAATACATTCTCTGATAAGACTGACATTGGTTCTGTGAAAAGTTTTCTCTAGATGTAGTAGAAGAACTGAAATAGTTTGTATATCCAGGTAGCATTTGTACATAATGGAAAATCTATTGTATATTTCACATATGTTACAAACTCTAAATAGAGATGAATGCAACAACCATGTTACTTTATCCAAATATTCTAAGTACTATTAAATATATATATATATATATATATAAATATATTCCAAAAGTTCGCCCAACATGGAAAGGCCCACACAGGAGTGAAGATTTACCGCTTTATTTTGCATGGAGGTTGTAGCGTGATACAGGATAAGCAGCCAGACAAGTTCAAATAGTCCCAAACACCCTTTTTTTTTTATTTTATTTTTTTTTTTTGAAGATTTACCGCTTTATTTTGCATGGAGGTTGTAGCGTGATACAGGATAAGCAGCCAGACAAGTTCAAATAGTCCCAAACACCCGACGCGTTTCGTGCTGGATAGCACTTAATCATGGGTTGTGCAGGCTCGCAGGTTGATGTGAAAAACGGCAATTTTGTAGGCAGCTACTTATAGTTCGTATTTCCCGCCCATCTGGGCGTGGCCACCCCGTGGCCTCATGGTTCTTGTAGTGCTCGTGCTTGCTCCAGTGAGTTTGCCGCATCACAGCAATATAATCCAAATTGAAATTGTTTAGTCCCCAGTGGTTGCGTGTGGCTTCAGATCTGCATCACATCACACATGATAACCACCATGCGCAGTCTCCCATCCGTACTGCTGCAACGTTTACCGTCACAGCCGGACTGCATACACAGCGGAGCGCTTTCCGCGACCCAGGCGTGGCCGCTATTTATAAATTCCAAAAGTTCGCCCAACATGGAAAGGCCCACACAGGAGTGAAGATTTACCGCTTTATTTTGCATGGAGGTTGTAGCGTGATACAGGATAAGCAGCCAGACAAGTTCAAATAGTCCCAAACACCCTTTTTTTTTTTTTTTTTTTTTTGTTTTTTTTTGAAGATTTACCGCTTTATTTTGCATGGAGGTTGTAGCGTGATACAGGATAAGCAGCCAGACAAGTTCAAATAGTCCCAAACACCCGACGCGTTTCGTGCTGGATAGCACTTAATCATGGGTTGTGCAGGCTCGCAGGTTGATGTGAAAAACGGCAATTTTGTAGGCAGCTACTTATAGTTCGTATTTCCCGCCCATCTGGGCGTGGCCACCCCGTGGCCTCATGGTTCTTGTAGTGCTCGTGCTTGCTCCAGTGAGTTTGCCGCATCACAGCAATATAATCCAAATTGAAATTGTTTAGTCCCCAGTGGTTGCGTGTGGCTTCAGATCTGCATCACATCACACATGATAACCACCATGCGCAGTCTCCCATCCGTACTGCTGCAACGTTTACCGTCACAGCCGGACTGCATACACAGCGGAGCGCTTTCCGCGACCCAGGCGTGGCCGCTATTTATAAATTCCAAAAGTTCGCCCAACATGGAAAGGCCCACACAGGAGTGAAGATTTACCGCTTTATTTTGCATGGAGGTTGTAGCGTGATACAGGATAAGCAGCCAGACAAGTTCAAATAGTCCCAAACACCCTTTTTTTTTTTTTTTTTTTTTTTTTTTTTGAAGATTTACCGCTTTATTTTGCATGGAGGTTGTAGCGTGATACAGGATAAGCAGCCAGACAAGTTCAAATAGTCCCAAACACCCGACGCGTTTCTGGCTGCTTATCCTGTATCACGCTACAACCTCCATGCAAAATAAAGCGGTAAATCTTCACTCCTGTGTGGGCCTTTCCATGTTGGGCGAACTTTTGGAATTTATAAATAGCGGCCACGCCTGGGTCGCGGAAAGCGCTCCGCTGTGTATGCAGTCCGGCTGTGACGGTAAACGTTGCAGCAGTACGGATGGGAGACTGCGCATGGTGGTTATCATGTGTGATGTGATGCAGATCTGAAGCCACACGCAACCACTGGGGACTAAACAATTTCAATTTGGATTATATTGCTGTGATGCGGCAAACTCACTGGAGCAAGCACGAGCACTACAAGAACCATGAGGCCACGGGGTGGCCACGCCCAGATGGGCGGGAAATACGAACTATAAGTAGCTGCCTACAAAATTGCCGTTTTTCACATCAACCTGCGAGCCTGCACAACCCATGATTAAGTGCTATCCAGCACGAAACGCGTCGGGTGTTTGGGACTATTTGAACTTGTCTGGCTGCTTATCCTGTATCACGCTACAACCTCCATGCAAAATAAAGCGGTAAATCTTCACTCCTGTGTGGGCCTTTCCATGTTGGGCGAACTTTTGGAATTTATAAATAGCGGCCACGCCTGGGTCGCGGAAAGCGCTCCGCTGTGTATGCAGTCCGGCTGTGACGGTAAACGTTGCAGCAGTACGGATGGGAGACTGCGCATGGTGGTTATCATGTGTGATGTGATGCAGATCTGAAGCCACACGCAACCACTGGGGACTAAACAATTTCAATTTGGATTATATTGCTGTGATGCGGCAAACTCACTGGAGCAAGCACGAGCACTACAAGAACCATGAGGCCACGGGGTGGCCACGCCCAGATGGGCGGGAAATACGAACTATAAGTAGCTGCCTACAAAATTGCCGTTTTTCACATCAACCTGCGAGCCTGCACAACCCATGATTAAGTGCTATCCAGCACGAAACGCGTCGGGTGTTTGGGACTATTTGAACTTGTCTGGCTGCTTATCCTGTATCACGCTACAACCTCCATGCAAAATAAAGCGGTAAATCTTCACTCCTGTGTGGGCCTTTCCATGTTGGGCGAACTTTTGGAATTTATAAATAGCGGCCACGCCTGGGTCGCGGAAAGCGCTCCGCTGTGTATGCAGTCCGGCTGTGACGGTAAACGTTGCAGCAGTACGGATGGGAGACTGCGCATGGTGGTTATCATGTGTGATGTGATGCAGATCTGAAGCCACACGCAACCACTGGGGACTAAACAATTTCAATTTGGATTATATTGCTGTGATGCGGCAAACTCACTGGAGCAAGCACGAGCACTACAAGAACCATGAGGCCACTGGGTGGCCACGCCCAGATGGGCGGGAAATACGAACTATAAGTAGCTGCCTACAAAATTGCCGTTTTTCACATCAACCTGCGAGCCTGCACAACCCATGATTAAGTGCTATCCAGCACGAAACGCGTCGGGTGTTTGGGACTATTTGAACTTGTCTGGCTGCTTATCCTGTATCACGCTACAACCTCCATGCAAAATAAAGCGGTAAATCTTCACTCCTGTGTGGGCCTTTCCATGTTGGGCGAACTTTTGGAATTTATATATAAATATATATATATATATATATATACATGCATGTATGTATATATATATATATATATATATATATATATATATATATATATATATATATTATATATATATATATATATATATATGGGTCGGGGCTTGTCTCGAGATGTGTCAGACATCTCAGTTACATCCAGAAAAGACGTG
This sequence comes from Lissotriton helveticus, assembly GCF_964261635.1. Taxonomy (NCBI): domain Eukaryota; kingdom Metazoa; phylum Chordata; class Amphibia; order Caudata; family Salamandridae; genus Lissotriton; species Lissotriton helveticus. The sequence continues at coordinate 726,555,436 of NC_136068.1, read as the reverse complement.
CGCAATACATCACGCTGCACGAGCCACACCAACAGTACTTGCAAGAGCTCTTTTTATTTAAGAAAAAAACAAGCATACCGCGTTTCGAGTTAGCACAACTCTTCATCAACTGCCAAGTTGCAGTGTCCGTGGGTTCGTTGTGGTGTAAATAACGTAGCTCATAAGGCAGTGAGGAGGGACTACAGTCATTAACTCCAGTTTAAAGGGACAGTGTGTAAAGTATTTCTTCCATGTACTCTTCAGATAAGAGAGCAGTGGTGAGTACTTGAGTATTCCAGGTTTCACAAGTAACCCCACAGTGGTGCCAATAGAACAGTTTTCTCTGCTGTCTGGTATTTAAAGTCATATCCCTCACGGGACTCCATTGCCCATAATGCTCCACTGCCCTTCAAAAATTAAGTATCCATCTCCAAAGTTCAGGTGGGCCCCTCCTGGAGGCCTCTTCCAATAGAAACTCTATTGGTGTCATCTTTTTGCAGCCGGAGGGCACCCTTTTAAAGAAGCTCCTCGCTTCACGTCTCAAAATCCTGACAAACAATGGCGCCATTCCTCCTCACGGGTCGGGGCTGGTCTCGAGATGTGTCAGACCTCTCAGTTACATCCAGAAAAGACGTGCGCAATACATCACGCTGCACGAGCCACACCAACAGTACTTGCAAGAGTTCTTTTTATTTAAGAAAAAAACAGGCATAACTCGTTTCGAGTTTACATAACTCTTCATCAAATGCCAAGCAGCCTTGTCCGTGGGTTCGTTGTATTTTAAATAACGTAGCTCATAAGGCAGTGAGGAGGGACTACAGTCATTAACTCCAGTTTAAAGGGACAGTGTGTAAAGTATTTCTTCCATGTACTCTTCAGATAAGAGAGCAGAGGTGAGTACTTGAGTATTCCAGGTTTCACAAGTAACCCCACAGTGGTGCCAATAGAACAGTTTTCTCTGCTGTCTGGTATTTAAAGTCATATCCCTCACGGGACTCCATTGCCCATAATGCTCCACTGCCCTTCAAAAATTAAGCTGGTTCCCACTGCCGATCTTGGTAAAATCATAGTCAGCACGATGTGTCCCGAGTGCAAATAGGTCCTTTGCAATGTTGAAATCAAAGCAGGAAATTTCATCCCCTCTTCAATTCGGGCTCACGTTGTTCCCCACACCCCCGCTGTGACATTGGACTATCCAGCATTTCCCTGTTGCACCGCAATTCCGTGGGTCCATGACGGTGGACTATGGGATTTGGAGTCCTGTCCTACTCGTGGGACTCCACACAGCTGTGCATTTGAACTACAGAGGGCGGAGCGGGTGTGTGAGTGCAAGACACATAAAGGAGGGACTTACTATCAGCGTGTGTCAATGCCGAGTTGGTTGCTTTGAGCGCTGAGGAAGGCAGAAGTGCTGCCGAAATGCATTCGCATGTTCAAGATTAAAAAGGCTTCCAAACGGTTCCTCCAGGGTCTCTGCCTCGTTTTTCCTCGGAAGAAGTGGTATGTGTGCATATATATATATATATATATATATATATATATATATATATATATGTATATATATATATATATATACATATATATATATATATATATATATATATATACATATATATATATATATATATATATATATATATATATATATATATATATATCTATATATATAAAACAATTCCCTTGCAGGCCTAGAGTGACGCATAAATTATGCAAAAAAGAAGGAGAGAACTCTTGGTAGTTCCCAAGTATAGCATAGTGCTATCCACGCCGAGATAGAAATGGACAAAGTCTTTTGCCATTTGTACAGCAAAGTCTTTAAGCATAGGATTAGCACAGTGCTATCCACGCCGAGCTGTAAAATGACAAAAGCCATTTACCACTCCAGGCACAATATTACAGCTTTGGATTGGTAATATACCATCCAAGCCAACCTGAAATGAACAAAAGCAACCCCTGACACGTGTTTTGCTGTCATTACAGCTCTTCATAGAGGTTTAGCCTTGTCCAGACACAAGGGAGCATCCAGTGTAAGTCAAAACAATTCCCTTGCAGGTATAGAGTGATGCATAAATTAACACTATGGTAATCCTATAATTTATGCGAAAGACCCCCAACTCTTCTACCAAAATAATGTAGCCCCCATATTGGACTGCTTCGCAGAGAATATCCAGCACTGGAGGGGATTACTGCTCGCCCTACAGGGTAGAGCAGCAATGTTCAAGATGATGACACTGCCTCGGATGTTGTATGCACTCCAAAAAACTCTGTACCATGTACCCGACTAATTGTTTGGGAAGACAGAGTCCCTACTCCACCTGCGTCTATGGAACACAAGCTCACCACACATAGCCCTTCAAAACCTTATGTGTGGAGTATACAATGGAGGTATTGGCCTTGCAAAGGGGCGTCTGGGCCATCGCCCTGTCCTGAAATAGCTACCGTTTCTCGGATTCTGGCCTAGACCATTCCACCAAATAGCGGAGTTGGGAGGCCTGGAAATATTGCAAAAGGTTGGGGACTCAGAGACCCCCCTCATCTATGCTCCGTATGTAATATTTTTTAAAATAAAAAATATTTTTTTTTTTAATTGAAATATTTTTGTAAATTTGTATTGCCTATTATATTTGTATTTATATAATATTTTGAAAATGTGGTTCTTTGAAACAAATTATATTAATTATATTATATTTATTAATATATTTTTTAAATTTATGAATGGTAGAAAAATATCAATTGCAACTTTGGAAATTTCATTACTAATTAAATATGCATTTTATTTTTTAAATTTACATTTTTATATAAATTATAGTAGTTTGAATGAGTGTGCTATAGTATAATGTTTTGGTTTAATTTATTATATACTTTTAAATGTGTCAAATATATTTTAAAAACAAAAATAATAGTAACTTTAAAGTGAAGTAAAAAATAATTAGTGTAAAGAAATTGAGAAATAAACCAGAGTTTATGCATATTTATATAATGTACATTTCACCTGACATTTTACATACAGCATAATTTATAAACATGTTTCGACTCTTTTTTACATACATTTATAAATGTAATTTCACATATTTATAAATAGTATCGATTAACCAATTGTATATATTTTATGCTATTAATTATTTATACTTTACAAGTTTTGGAACATTATTTATAACATTATTTGAAATGTTTAACAATTGTAATAATTGTTTACATTTGTTCAGCATTTTATTAAATTTCTTTTTATTGTTAACAAAAACATCACAGATTTCCAGTTCTTACAATCAAAATAGTATACTAGTCAGTGGCGTGTTACATATGGTTCAGTATTGTTATGTAAAATTATTTCTGGTCAGAGATCGCTGGTATGCTAGGGTTCTAATTCTTCTTGGGAAAACTGTGATGGTAACTTAGGTGGCACACATATATTTCCCCTATATTCATTCCATTTCCCCCATATTTGATCCATTTTCTATGACATCCCCTTGATATGTATTCTGTTTTCTCTCTAAACATGCACCAATCCATATCACCCTCCAACTCCCTGAATGTCGGGACTGGATGCATTCTCCATTTTCTTGCAATGTTCCTCTTGGTGACCATCAATCCTAGCGACACCCATGTTTTCTCTTTGCTACCCAAGTCCTGTTTAAGGGTGTTTTGTAAGTGTCAGTGGGTTTTTGTTGGTGTTTTGAACTATGTTGTCATTTTGTATTAATAATGTATGATTATGGTAGTTAAAAATAGTTGATGTTACTTATGTTTTCATGATTAAATGTTATGTATGTGTATATTTGGGACTGTAATGTATTTTTTTTGTCCTCATTCGCCTCAGATTCATCTTCCATAGCATTGCTTTACGAAATCCTGCTCTTATGCTGGAGGAAAAAATATGAGAGTTTCTCCCTTCAGTTTACAAAAACCAAATCCTGCATTCCTTTTATCCACCGTGCAGACTTTACCTGGTAGAAAGAGTGCATACTGAGGCATGTTGGCGTAATCATAGGCCATGTCTTCTGTCCCCTAACCCTCTATTTCTACCCATCTTATCAAAGGTAGCCAAAAGGTTTACCTTTTCTTTCCAAGGTGTACTGCATCAACCCTGATAATGTTTGTCACAGACTGTATCAAATCATTATACAAGAGGGGATTAAAGTCCACCCACTTCCTACAAATCTCTCTACATGCCAACAATATTGTGTAAAACAGTAGCTTCGACTGTTCTCTATTAGCTCTTATTTGTACATTTAGTAATTAATAAAAGACAAGAGATATGCTTACCTTAAATTGAATCTTAAGAATATCAGATAAAATCTTATTCATGTCTTCCCAGGATGATTGTATTCTTGGACATTCCACAAACATATGTATATCATCTGATTTATTTTGCCCACATTTGGGACATGCTACAGCTCCACTGCTCCCAAACTTCAACAACCTGTGTGGGGTCCAATATGTCCTATGAATTGAAAACAAATGATTCCTTCTGAAAAAGGCAGTCTTAACCATGTTATATAGCAAACTCACAGACACTTGCCTTAAGCTTTCCAGCGGGAGCTCCGGCACCTATTTTTTGGCAGTATGAACGTCCCGTCTGTCATATCGATCATCAGCCAGTACCATGTTGAAATTTCTTTAATCTTGGGTGCATCCAGGGGAGAAAAGTGAGGCTGGCTAGACCTACCTCAAGTGTGCCGAAATGAACAGTGTCTGAAGAGTTTGAAGAGAGCAGACGGTCGAGAAAAGAACCATGATTAAAGGGAAGCAAACCTAGGAATAACTGCCATTATTAAACAAACAAAGGAAGGAAAGATTACTAACCCAAGGCCGCTGGAGAATTGTTCCGAGGTGCAGTCATGGCAGGCATCGGGGAGAGAGAGCAGCGCTGGTTAAGAGCTGAGCTTGAGATATGCAGAGGCCGGCGGGCGACTGCCAGGATTCCTTTCCAGGGTGAAGGGGATAGAGACAGTCTCAGAGCTCACGCAGAGGCCGAGTTAGAGACACTGTCGGTTTAACATCATGATCCACAGGAGCAGGTGCAAGCAGGAGGTGATAAACAGCAGAGGCCAGTTAGGGGGTTAGAGAAGATGGGCTTGAACAGAAAAAGATAAAAGAAGAAGTGCAATCAGTCTGGAGAAGGTGGATGGCAGAGGACTGGGGGAGAGAAAAACTATTCAGGTATTCTTTGAGGAGTGCGAGAAAAGGAGGGGAGTTTTTTGATCCAATTAAGGAGGAGGAAAATATTTTAGAAGGTGGGGTTGATGGAGGAAAACCAGATAATATAATTCCAATTGTGAAAAAAACTGTTAAACTAAGAAACATAATTTGAAGACAATAGAACAGAGACAAAGTAAGGTAGATGAAAGGGATACGATTACTCCCCCCCTTCAGAACCTTTTTCAAAGTTCACCTAAAAACCTTGACAATAAGTGAAGGAGGTCTGCAAGGTAAGGGAGGTTAGAGGTGGGTGGGTGCTGAGGGACAGTTAGATTCCTCAGGAGAGAACACTATGTCTGACTAGGCAAGGGTTACTAGTCTAAATAGATTTCAGGTGTTGACAATAGACGACCCAGTAGTTTTAGAGGCAGGTTTAGATAAACATCAGTCAGCCATATCGGGGTCTGGAGAGACCTCAAAAGTAAGAAGAGATGCTGTACCCTCACCCTCCAAACCTCTAATCGTTAATCAGCACACAACTGTCCACAGATAAGATGGGTAACCGGGTATCTGCGAAGAGTGATGTTGTTACAAACAGCGAAGAACTTACAGTAGGGCACTGATAATGACTCTCTCCTCAGAAATTAAGAGCAGGTTTAAGATCTCAGAAGCCAATCAAAAGGAGATTAGGTTGGCATGTGAGAATCTTGAAAAAAAGATGGACAATCTCACAAATAGAAATACTATCCTCGAAGAAACAGTGAAATATCTAAGAATCAGCATCCAAGCTAGCAAAGAGGACATTAGAGCCTTACAAATGAAAGAACAGGGACATCAGGAGAAGCTGGAGGCATTGGAAAACAACCAGAGACTTAATCATTTATGAATATTGAATGTGCCAGAAGGAGCAGAGGGGGGAGATCTGAAATCTTTTGTTGTTAATTTGATAAAAGTGGTCTACAAATGGGAGACCTAGAGCAAGAGATTTTTAAGGATATCCAGAGTGTTCACAGGGATCCTTTTAAGGTTAATCCAAATAGGACTAAGAATTTCAGTCTTGAAGAGAAGATATTATTAAGAGCTTTGAGAACTAAATCAATAAAAATTGTTTGATCTGTATATCGAACCTAAGGACTAGAAGAATTAGAAATGAGCCAGGGATTTTCCCCTTTAGATGCAATAGTTGGGAGAAAAAACTAGCTTTGTATGCCAATGACCTTATGATTTATACAGCAGATCCGCAGTCTACATTGGCGCATGTTGTTAAGTTGACCACTGATTTTGGTACGGTTGCGGGCTAGGAGATCAATAGAGAAAAGACAGAGATAATGGTTTGGAACATTAAGAGAGGAAATGTGGAGGCTAAAAAGGAGATGAGGTACTTGGGGGTTACAATAACACAGAATATCACAGTACTCCCAGAAGTTAATTTTAGGAAAGTCACGAAAGAAGTTTGTAACTTGATGGTAAACTGCTCTTATATACCTTTAACCATGTTTAGTGGAGCCAGTTTGGTAAAAATGGTTATTCTCCCGAAATTCACTTTCTTATTTAATGCAATCCATTACCTTTTAAGATTGAGTGGTTTGAAAAATTGCAGGGGCACAGAGGTAGCTTTATATGGTCATCCAACGGGTCCCGCAGTGCATTGAAGAGCCTGAGGAGGAAAAAAGAGAAAGGGGGTTAGCCCTTCAGGACTTACAATTTTACGGTTGGGTGTTTCTGCTTAAGAACGGGAAAAATGCTCTTGACCCCTTTGCTCAGAAATAGGTAGACTGCTATCTGCAATGCTAAAAGACATGAAAGGAGGCAGCGTTGAATACATGCAGAAGTTTGCAGACCCTCAATACTTCAAAATGGTGAGGTTGAAAGTATTACAAGGCATGGCGGAAAACTGGTATCATATAAGAGAAATATAAAACTACCATATTACAGCATTATGGCCACGATTTTTGACTCTCCGGGCTCTCCTGAATGGTCGCTGGACACGCTGGTATGCCTTTCGAAAGAAATGGGAACATTTAATGAATTAAGGACAGTAGATAACATGGGAGAAGTGCAGAGAGTTGACGAATAATACTGTCAAAATGTACATTTCTACAAATGCAAAGTTGATTCCAATCTCCCAGTACTATGATAGGTGACCCTAATGAATTAGGGACTGTAATGTATTGCACGGGTGGGTGTTTAGTGTTTCTGTTACAGGTTTCTGTATACAAATGATTTTGATGGGAAGTTGGAGTTTATGATTTTTTTTTTAGGAAATCTGTTTTGGTTTATTATAAGCCACTTTTTTTATTTAGATTTCGTTTTTTGTCGGGTTTCCTGGATTGTTTTTTTACGGGTTGTTTTATGGAACCCACAGACTTTGGATTGCTTTGAGAGATTTCAATTAGACTGTTAATATTTTTGCATTTTTAGTAGTGGCTTTTTGTATTCATTTTCCTCATTTCTCGTAGATTACTAGTTTTTATTATGTTCAAAGGTAAGAGATCTGCAGCTATAAAACAGCAAGTTTTATATAACTTTATTGTTGTGGGAGAGAAATGTGGTATTGTATTGTATATGTTATGTTGATGTCATTATTATGTGGAATTGTTTTCATTATGTGTAGTCATTTAATGTGATGAATTGAATGTGTTTCTAAGTTGCTTAATATTATTCTTTTTATTATTAATATTTATATTTTTGTTATATCAATGATTATTTTTACTGATTTAATAAAAGATTCCTATTATTATTAAGAAAAACACTTTTGGTATGTTGTGTTAGAGAATGCAGTCGTTTTGAGTTGGTATTATTTCTAAGTAGTATAGTCCTTTGTTATTTATTAAGATTTTAACTTTACACCGTAGCATGTCGTACATTTTTATTGATTGCTTGTTAAGTTTCCATTTTAGGTAATAGATTATTCTATTCTCTGTTCTTGGTATCTTTGCATTTTTGTATTGCTTCGATACATTTTTCTACTGTCAGTTGAGTTTGATCTAGTGTGGATGGGAAGGCATTGTGCCATCCTTCTACTGCACTGTTTGTTTTGGCTTCCTGTGTCAGGGCGCTGTTATAGACATTCCATCATGGTTTCTGGAAATTGTCTTGGCATCTCTGACTGAGGCAGTCTGCCAACCCAAGTTTCTTCGAAATCGTCCATTAAGATACTAAGTTTGTCTTTGTTTTGTTGGTAGAAAGGGCTTTCTATTAGTACTTTATAGTGGTTGACTACTTCTGTGACAGGGACATAGGCTAGTGCTATAATTCTTTTTACTTTGAAAGCAAATTGGCTGTTAATGGAATATTCTACACTTGGGGCCAATTACGAATTGGGTAGTCCGACCACTGGATGGCTATTGCAGCACTCAAGATGTCGCCAGACAAGCTGGTGCTATTAAGATCGGTGTATTAGGACAACACTGCTAGGCTGGTGGTGTTGTGTCGACGATGCAACGGAGGCGGCATATTTCTGCTGATAGAGAGACTGAAGCATATGCTTCCGTAGTGGCAGCGCCGCTTGCATGTCAGTGCACTGTGTTGCATACACCATGTTGTGCAGGGTACACAGTGCATGCACAACAGTGCAAGCAGAGTGGGACACAACATGTGCCTCCATGCACACACCCCATGGGCTAAAAACACCCTGTGGTCCTGTTTCGAGCCCCTTTCCTTGCCTTACCTCTGTCCTGTTCATGGCGGGGTCCTTGTCATAAACAGCTTGTTAGAAAGGCAGGTTATAATCTACACAGTCATGCCAGCATCGGCACCGCCGCTGCACACTACCTATGTTCCCACCGCACCCCCCCCCCCCTCACCGGGATCAGGATCCTGGCGGTGGTGGCGGTCTTGTGTCAGGCTGGTTGCAGTTCAACCGCCAAATTGTAATTAGGCAGTCGGACCACCGAGGTTGCTGCGGTTGGACCGCCACCACCGGGTACAGCAGTCTTGGGACCGCTGTACCTGTACCCAGGCCCTGAGTGTAGATTTTTGGAAGCGTTGTAATATACCTTGATTAAAGTGAAACTTTTTATGGCTGTACGGGGTTGTATTTTTACTATTGTTTGTTTCATGGCTAGTTCATAGTATGATTTGTCTGGGGGTGGTAAGTTTTTTTATATAGTTTAGGAGTTCACAGTAGGTACTGCTTTGTTTATTTGGGAGTAAAGCATATATTAAAGGGATATTGATTTTTTGATATTCACCATGTGTTGTTTATGTTCAAGTGAATGGTTTGGGACACATTTTGAAGGTCCCATCCATCATCCATGTTTGGCATCGGTTAAGTTTCATTAAGTTGTTTGCAGTGGAGAAGATTAGGATGAATTCTTACTTTTGATTGTCATATGAAATGAAAGGCTCCTCAATATGTGTAATTGTTAAATGGTATGCTATGTGTATGTCTTGGTATCTTCTAGGAGCAGGTGGGATTTTGCATGTGGCTGTATTAGTGTGTCTACTTAGACGTTTTAAACTGGGGACAGATGGTAGTTGACCTGGTATGTGTTCGGGGACTTTAGGAATTATGTCTTTAAGGATTTTTCTTGTGGGTTCCTGAGGACTAGTGCTTGCCTCTTCAATGTCTTGTAAAATTTCTCTAAGTTCTATTTGTGTAACATTTGGGGGTGGTTGGGCTCTTTTACATTAATTAAAACATTTACTTTTGTGGTTGCCCTTCCATAGCATGCATTAGAATAATATTTAGTACATTTCAAGGTTATAGTTTCTGTCAATCCACTTTCTTGGCTGTAGGTGTAGCCCATGCAAATTAATGATTGTTTTTGTGAAGTGATTCATTTGGCACCTTCTGCCATTATATCTGTAAGTAGATTAATAATATAAATACATATTATAGTTTAGGTTTTGCACGTTAGTTATTAATATACATAAACATGCAATTACTTACATTTCATTTACTTACATTTTTGTTTTGTTGAGATGTTATGCATGATTTCGCAGGTTTTACCTCTCAGCTTATTTTAACATTGAGCAGGTGTTTGTTTTCTGCTGAAAGAGCAAAAAAAGTTAGAGTAATTTAAAATGGTGTTTTCTGCTAGTTTGTTGAGGTTTGGGGAGTTAGGTTCATTATTGGTAGCTGTTCTGGCGAGTTTCTAATTTAATAATTTGATTTTTTTCCTAGTAGGTAGTCTTTGTTAGATGATAAAAGTCACAGAGTGTCTTACTATTTAGTTGTTTTAGTTTTGTAACATTTAGGCCTCATTATGAGCAGGATGGTCCTGGTGACCGCCCGACCACCGCCACACTGCAGGTTCGCCCACAGTATTATGAGTGTGGTGGTCAGACCACCACAAGACCGCCGGCTCTGCTGGGATCAAGGATCCAGTGCTGCATAGGTGGTGCTGACAGGGGCAGCAATACGCTGGTGGTGCCATTGCTGCACCGCCAAGCATATTACGAGTTGCCTGACCACCACCCATTTCATGGAGGTGAGCCTGCCATGAAAACGGTGGCAGAGAGGCAACTAAGGGAACCCTAACAAGACCCCCTGGATTTGCACTCCCTGCTCCTTCACGGTGTGACACGCATGCCACACCATGCAGGAATGTGCTGCAGGTGCTGTCAAGGTGGCAGGCTGCATTTGAGGATCTCCTGTAAGCCTAGTTGCCCACCGCCGTGAGACCACCACAGCCCGCCTGCCCAACCAGGATCAAACTCCTAATCAGACAGGCAGGCGCACCACAGTTTGGCATTTCTCCAGCGGACAGCGCAGTGACAGCGGTGCTGGAGGACCGCCAAAGTCGTAAACAAGCCCTTCATGTTTAGTGCAAATCCAAGTTTTACTTACCTCATTATGTAGTTGTAGAGATGTATATTTTTATTTATAACTGTTTGTTGTGAGAATCCAGCAGGGTTTCCTCCTCTTGCAGTGTTTGTCGTTTATGGCGTAATTATTTGCTTTGATTAGTGTGTCTTTTATAATATTTATTTAATTGCTTTAGTTATTTTATTGGTTAAAGTTGTTTATAGTGTTATTTTATTGGTTGGTTTAGTATAATTTGAATTTTTTTATCAGTTAAATCCTTGTTTGGTAAATGGTAATTTGTGGTTTCTTTTTATAACTTTAAATACAATTGCTTTTATTTAAATATGTATTTATTTGTGTCTATGTAACATTTTATATTGTTGTCTGTATTTAAATATTTATAGTTAATAATAATGTTTTTTGTGTATTTATTGTATATTTTTAGGTGTGCTATTTTATGGGGTAAATATTATTTGTTTGGGTGATGTACATATAGAAGCAGCAAATCACTATTATTGATTGTTAATGTGCAGGAAGGGGCACCTTTCTGCACATAAACAATCATTCCTTGAAATGCAGGCACCCTTGTACCAGCCGCGGGCGGTAGTGGGAGTACCTGTTGGGCGGTGGCGCGGGGAGGGGGAAGGGCAGGGGCAGGGTGGGGGGTAGTAATGTATGGATTACGGACCTTAACAGGTAAGTAAACATATAAATAAATTAAAGGAATTTTGTTGCATGCACTTCATCACCAAATGCGATGCAGTGCGCGCAACGAAATTCGTTTTATTTATTTATATGTTCACTTACCTTTTGTGGTCCGTAAGCCATACTTTACAACCCCCACCCTGCCCCTCCCCCTCCCCACGTCACCGCCCGGCAGGTACTCCCACTACCGGCCACAGCTACCTTGTACTATGGCATAAGCGTGTCTGTGTTGGCACATGGCTATTAGTTTTAGCGCCAGCACTAGGGAAATCTCAGGGGTGCCATATTGTTGTAAATACGACGCATCCCCGTGTTTTGGAAATGGTGGAGTGTGGCGCAGCAAAATTTACCGCAGCTCTATGTTCCGTCATTGCAGTCTATATAGCAGAGATTTGTATCCTGTCAGATCTACCCAGCGTTCTTCGTTCCTCTGTGAATACAATTCTAGGCTTAGTGGGTCCCATCAAAAAGTGTAGCACTGGACAAAACTTGAAACAGCACGAGTGCTTCTATTAAAGATCGTATTAAGTTTGTCTGCATGAGGATAAGTGGCTTCTAAAAGTGTGTGGGACAAGATTTCTCCACGGGAATAAAAACCTTGCCCCTGTAGAGAAAATGTAGATTAAATAGTACATAATAAACTGGAGTCCTAAATCTGAATCAGTGGAATGCCTGGGCCATAGGCTCATAACCTAAGCACATGCGCCATTTGTGGGCATCTTAAGGCTGCTTTTGGTACAGGAATCTAGGTTAAAATATGGGAAGCCGCCCCATCATATTTCTGGCCTGCAGTGGGTACAGCACTTAATAGCGCAACATATGAGAATAAGACTGGGTGTTATGAGGGTTGCACCTATCGTGGTTGATCCTGTCTGTGCAAATGAGATTGGGACTGAGAAATGTGAGACTGTGCCTGTGGACTTCAGTCAATAAAAGGACATTTGAGCCTGCACTTTGTTATTTGAGGGTATATCCAGGCATATTAATGGCGTGGTTGTGGCTGGGGGTGTGTGCATGGGCATCTGTAGCAGTCCACGAGAGTTTAGAGGCCTGGGGATTTGAGGCTGTATTTTGGTATTTGTGAATCCGCCTGTGCATATGATGACAGTGCCTGGACTTCCTGTGTATGAGATGACTTTGTTCTCATCATATCATGGTTGTGCTCAGGGCATATCTTGACTGCACCTCTATCATACTGTGGCCCCCTCCTTCTTAATACAAGGGTGGTCCATTAAATAGGTTTGAAGGTAACTTATTAACCCACAGCACTGAATAAAAAAACACTTTTTTATATAGAAAGCAATAAAAATACAGAGATAAACTTGATAGCTCTCCACTCAAATTAGAAAAGCCTGGACATAAATAAGAAAAATAATTAGACAAATGGAAACTCGAAAACACATACACATGAGTAAAAAAAGAAGACTATTAGGACAGGTATTTTTTTTAAACTTAAAATGTGTAATTTAGCGGAACGTATTAAGAATATTTGTTTTCTTAGTTCAAGCACATAACGTTCCTGTTGCAGGCATGGGCGTATCTGCGTGTTCCTACTAAGCATGGGCGTAAAATCCGTTCCGTTCGCGGAATTTGCGGATTTTCTGCAATTTCGCCGTCCGCGAATCTCGCGAAATTGCAGAAAAATCCGCGAAATCGTGTTTGGGACGGATTTTCAAAAACTGAAGTACATGAAGCACTTACAGGGTTACAGCAGGTGCCCAAGTTGAAGCTAATTTCTTTGTAACCATTTACAAAATGGTTACAAAGAAATTAACTTCAACTTGGGCACCTGCTGTAACCCTGTAAGTGCTTCCTGAGAGGCGCCTCAAGAGTTGTTGCCTACTTGCAACTATTCTCTGACCCTGCTCTGACCCTCGAAGCAGGGTCAGAGAATAGTTACAAGTATGGCACAATGCTCCAGGCTGTCACAAAAATTAAACCACAACAGGAAGCACTTACAGATAAGGAAGCAGCAGACTTGAAGCTCAAATTCAGTAACACATTAACCAGCCCCCGGTTGAGGCTGGGCAGGTGTGCTTTCCCCCCATAATCTACAGTGGTGAACCAGAGGGTGCTGTGATGATCCAGAAGGTGCAGTTGTGAACCAGAGGGTGCTGTGATGAACCAGAGGGTGGCAGTGGTGAACCAGAGGGTGCTGTGATGAACCAGAGGGTGGCAGTGATGAACCAGAGGGTGGCAGTGATGAACCAGAGGGTGACAGTGATGAACCAGAGGGTGGCAGTGGTGATCCAGAGGGTGGCAGTGATGAACCAGAGGGTGGTAGTGGTGAACCAGATGGTGTCAGTGGTGAACCAGATGGTGGCAGTGGTGAACCAGAGGGTGCTGTGATGAACCAGAGGGTGGCAGTGGTGAACCAGAGGGTGGCAGTAATGAACCAGAGGGTGGCAGTGATGCACCAGATGGTGGCAGTGATGAACCAGAGGGTGGCAGTGGTGAACCAGAGGGTGGCAGTGATGAACCAGAGGGTGGCAGGGGTAAACCAGAGGGTGGCAGTGGTGAACCAGAGGGTGGCAGTGATGAACCAGAGGGTGACAGTGGTGAACCAGAGGGTGACAGTGGTGAACCAGAGGGTGCTGTGATGAACCAGATGGTGGCAGGGGTGAACCAGAGGGTGTCAGTGGTGAACCAGAGGGTGGCAGTGGTGAGCCAGAGGGTTCTGTGATGAACTAGAGGGTGACAGTGGTGAACCAGAGGGTGGCAGTGGTGAACCAGAGGGTGGCAGTGATGAACCAGAGGGTGGCAGTGATGATCCAGAGGGTGGCAGGGGTAAACCAGAGGGTGGCAGTGATGAACCAGAGGGTGACAGTGATGATCCAGAGGGTGGCAGTGGTGAACCAGAGGGTGGCAGTGATGAACTAGAGGGTGGCAGTGATGAACCAGAGGGTGGCAGTGGTGAACCAGAGGTTGCTGTGATGAACCAGAGGGTGACAGTGATGAACCAGAGGGTGGCAGTGGTGAACCAGAGGGAGCTGTGATGAACCAGAGGGTGGCAGTGATGAACCAGAGGGTGGCAGCGGTGAACCAGAGGGTGCTGTGATGAACCAGAGGGTGGCAGTGAAGAACCAGAGGGTGGCACTGGTGAACCGGAGGGTGCTGTGATGAACCAGAGGGTGCTGTGATGAACCAGAGGGTGACAGTGATGATCCAGAGGGTGGCAGTGGCAAACCAGAGGGTGGCAGTGATTAATCAGAGGGTGGCAGTGATGAACCAGAGGGTGACAGTGATGAACCAGAGGGTGGCAGTGGTGAACCAGAGGGAGCTGTGATGAACCAGAGGGTGGCAGTGATGAACCAGAGGGTGGCAGCGGTGAACCAGAGGGTGCTGTGATGAACCAGAGGGTGGCAGTGAAGAACCAGAGGGTGGCACTGGTGAACCGGAGGGTGCTGTGATGAACCAGAGGGTGCTGTGATGAACCAGAGGGTGACAGTGATGATCCAGAGGGTGGCAGTGGCAAACCAGAGGGTGGCAGTGATTAATCAGAGGGTGGCAGTGATGAACCAGAGGGTGACAGTGATGAACCAGAGGGTGGCAGTGGTGAACCAGAGGGTGGCAGTGGTGAACCAGAGGGTGCTGTGATGAACCAGAGGGTGGCAGTGATGAACCTGAGGGTGACAGTGATGAACCAGAGGGTGACAGTGGTGAACCAGAGGGTGGCAGTGGTGAACCAGAGGGTGACAGTGATGAACCAGAGGGTGGCAGTGGTGAACCAGAGGGTGGCAGTGATGAACCAGAGGGTGGCAGTGATGAACCAGGGGTGGTGCTGCTAAACTGCCCGGGAGCCCTGTGGGTGTGAGCCCCTGCGCTGCTGAGCTGCCCAGGGGTTGTGAGCCCACACGCTACTGAACTGCCCCAGGGCCCAGTGGGTGTGAGCCCCCGTGCTGCTGAATTTCCCCGGAGCCCACTCAGTGTGAAAATCATTCGTGCTCAATTGCCTGGGAGCCCTCTGGGTGTGAGCAAACATTGTGCTAAGTGTCCCCCTGCCCCAGTACATATATACCCATACCGCACAGCACCATTATACTCTTGCACCATGAAGTCTGGTGCCTGGATGCTCCTGATCCATGTAGGTGGTACCACCATTTGGTGCAGTCAAAATGTAAAGACATAACTTGCTACACAGCACCAATAAACACGTGTCCCCCCTGGCACCGGTATGCGCATGTACCAGGCGTGGAGCACACTCATGCCACTGCACCCTACTGCCCAGCGCCAGCATATGCTTGTACGGGGCAGTTTAGTATGAGATGGGACATTGTCCAGCAGCAGCAGCTGCATGCGCCTGACCCCAAAGAGCAGGATCAGAATGGCTTTGTACCAACACGCGCAGCAGAGCTATCTTGGACATCTGAAGGATTCTGGGGTCCTGTGCCAAACGTATTTTTGCATCCATGAGTTTCCCGAGCGCCATCCCCGTGTAGCTCCTGTGACCAGGAGGCTGCTTTCTCCTCATCTGCTACTCTGCTCGGTCTCTGACCCTTTATAAACAAGGTGAATGTGAACTCACATAGAAACCCAGCCTGTTTGGCCCCATCCACCACACACTAGCGGTATGAAACGTCTTCCAGCCCGTCCCCACTATAATGGCCAGCTCACTCAAGGGACCTCGGCGCCTTTTGGCGCGCTGGCAAAGTTACAGGCACATATGGTCACATATTTGTGCAAATGGCACAAAAATACGCGAGTTTGCGGGAAAATTCGAGAACTCGCGGATTATTTTTGCAATTTCGCACGAATTCGCGGACCACAAATTCACAAATTTCACCCATACTTGGTTCCTACGGAGGGCTGTATTTCAAGCGTGCACCAACGACTCAGCAGTTTTGCATTTGTAACAGGGTCTGTTCTACGTCAGCCTTTGCAGGAACGTACGAATCCAAATGACACGTGTACTTTCTAATTAGCAAGAGCAAATTTGGACACGGATAGATCCTGGCAAATGTTGGTGCAACATTCGCATATTACCAGATCAAATTTCCTCAGTTATGGTGTAATGCATGCAGACGTTTCTTGACACAGTGCTTGCTGTCACTGTCCTGAAGCTTTGTAGGTGGCGATTTTCCCCCAATCTCTGTTTTATCAACTTTTATGGAATGAGAGTTGAAAATCTCAAAATTAATCTATTTTCTGTTAGTGTAGAGATGGCGTACTTTGAGAATTATTACAGAAGAATGCACAAATCTTAAAACATATTTTCCTGTTTCTTTGTACTTCAAACATATTACACTTTATCTTTTTATGGTATATTTAGTTGTAGTATGTTATTGTGTTAAGAGTGTACTATGGTGCGGTATGGTACGGAAGTATCTTTTATAATGCATCAAGCCATATAATTGTCCTGCTTCACTGTATAATATGTATACAATGTTCTTTTGTGTGGGGATGTATTGCTCCATGAAGAGATGTGTATTTGGATTATTTCTGAATTGCATGAGGTTTGAAGCAGATCTGATGTTAATGAGGATGCTGTTCCAGATTCTTTGGCGTAGATGGCGATGATCTACCATCTGTTCTTTTCCTTCTTCCATTTCTCTGCTTCTGGTTTGTCAGCATGCATGCTGGAAATGTGGCACTGCCTACTTGAGGCAGTTAGTTTCTCAAGAAAGTATTTAAGAGTGTTGATTATGATGGCATTGGAGGCAATGCAGCTGGTGTCAGTGTGGCACATCGCTTTCTTCCAAGGCTTCTTCCTGGTACCATAAAGGATGCCAGTATTAAGGATCAGCATCAGTTATGCAGAAGCTGAAACATGTTGCTCCAGTGGGCAATATTTGAGATTTAGGGGGCATACTATGATGTTGGCTGTAAGGCATTCGACCTCAAGACATCGTCTGATTTTGATTAAGCTGGTTGGAATCGAAACCGGCCGGTCATTCCAGCTGGCTTCTGACGGGCTCAGGGAGCCCGTCAGCCAGTTGGAACCGGCCCGTGATCCAAATGGACAGCCGTTCACGCTGTCCAGATTATGATGCATGGTTTCAGGCAGAATTTCCATGCCGCCCTTTTCTGACATGGAAACTCTGTCAGAAGGTGTGTCTGGGGGCCCCTACCAGGGCCTCCTTTTCTTTGCAGCCTCCGGTTGGTAGCCGAGAGGACACCCATGGTGCCCCCCTGTTTAATCCCTGGATTAACACCACCTCAAATTTCCCTATGGGAGCATGTATTATGGCTGGTCGTATCATAATGAGGCGGTCAGGACTGCTGACCGGTGGTCAGTTGGCCCCGTTTCTGCAATGGTGTCGGGTGGATGCAAGTCCGCGCGACATCGTAATAGGCCCCTGAGTTGTAAACTTGTGTTTTAGCTTCATAAAGCTATTTTGCCTCTTAGTAATGGAAAAGCCGATTTTTAGTACATCACTTCTTGGATCTTGCTGTGCCTGCTTGGTTTGCCTGTCTCTTGGGTCCCTTTGCTGTGAGGCCAGCTACAATAGTAATATCTCCCATGTGCACTGATTGCCTCTGTCTGGGTGCAAGGAATATTTTCTGCACGGGTCTTTGTAAGATTCTGCTTTCTTCTTTTATTTGCTTGCAATTTTTCTCATTTTGTTCTGTTGGCAGTTACCTGTGCTTCCTTTGAAGTGGCTAGGTATGGTGTTATAAGTCATTGTCAGCGTGTGATTTTCATCTCTCTATTAGGCAGTTACTGTCGATGTTCTTTGACTGGATGCATTGTTAGTGGCCTTTTATGTTTTTATTGTGTCTGTCTATAATTTTCCCTCACTCAGAGTCTCTTTGTCTCCAGCTCAACACTGGAACACGAATAAAGGTTAAGACAACATATAGTGAACAAAAGAAACCCATTTGCAGATCATTTTGTGTTCTTTTACCAAGAAATAATGTTATTTATATCTTCTTTGTACTGTGAGCACTTAGGTGTCTTGGGCTCTGCTACACCCTTGAGCTGTGTATAGTGTATTTGTGTGAATGTCAGTTTATTCTGTCTGACATACCCAGTGTACTTGGTGACTCTTGTACAAAGAGATAGGCCGCAAACAGTAGTCACAAATTGTGCACTGACTATTTCCAATATGTCTCTGATTTTCTAATGAGACCTACATACTAATACAAAATATTGCAATATCTTCAGCCTCGTGATGTCACACACCAACCTGCCTAACAACTAATATTTTGGCAGGTCTTTATTTGCCAAAACATGTGATTGGCTATAAAAACAAGAATGGTGGCATGCACGGGGATGCAGACTATTATCCCTGTGTTTGCATTGCTGAACAGGTAATATATTTTTTTTTAATACCAGCCCATTTTCTTTAACGGAACAGGTGCTGCTTTAATACAGCAAATAACATTTGATTTGGGTAAACATGAGGGGAGCAGAAAGGAGGACCACTGTCTACTTCCCCCGAGGCTGTTAACATGATTCACAAAGGGGAAGATATCCCAATGAGGCATCTACACCTTTGCAAATCAGTTAATACCACCTTTCGGTTGTTGATAACTCTTTAATGGTTTGTGACCAAAGTGAACACTGAATAAAGTTGATTAACATAGTTTTGGCAAGGTAAATACCTATAGGCAAATATATATTAACCATGCTTAACTCAAATCAAAGTATGTGAAGGTACATAGTTGTGGAGTGGTTGTATGGCAAAATATTTTATACCGAAACATCGTTTGACACAAGTATTGTATCTTATTATTTTTAAGTATCAATTATTTTTATTGGGATAAATGAAATACTAAAAAATAACAGCAAATACCATGACTTGCAAGTCCAGCATGGACCCACATTGAGATACTCCTGTTGATTGTGATACATGCACCAAAAAAAACAATCCTAATATATAAAAAAGGGAGGAGAGTAAAATAAGTTAGTGAAGGAGGAAGATAAAGAGAAGAAGAACTGAAAGAAAAGAATGGAGAGAAGACGGACCTGCAAAGCATGGAAGAGAAGGCTGGTCAGGCTAAGCCCGAGAATAGTGATGCATGAGGAAAAAGGTGGGTTTAATCACAGGGATGAGGAAGAACCAAGATTTAATGCAAATTAAAGGTTGGGCATCCTGAAGAAAGGACGACCATGTGAGAAGGAAAATATCTGCTTTGTCTATTACATTGTAAATTACATTTTCATAGGCTGCAGTGTTGTACTTCTCTGCAAGCCATTCATCATGCAACGGCAATTGTGGAGAACACCAATGTCACAGAATATAGATTTTGGCAGCTGTAAGGGCAATGATGAGCAAGTGACAGGCATGGTGAGTCAGCTCAGAAAGATCCGATAAATCATGGAGGGGAATTAGGGGGTCTGGATGTGGCCAGGGCAAATCCATAGATTGCCGGAGTGTATATCCCACTGCTGATCAGAAAGGGTGAATGGCGAGACAATCCAGTAAGATATAAACAATATCACAGGCACGTAATACTCCTAACCAAAGATTGCTTTATTTATTTATTTATTTAGGAAGCTTATAAAGCGCGCGGCTATCCCCGTCGGGGGTGTCCCGGCGCTAAGAATAAAAGTTAATCACAGAAGGGGATTACCAGGTTCAAAACCATCCAACCTGAAGCTATAGAAGCTCGCCTGATCAGAGTTTGGTGAACAGCCAGGTTTTTAATTTGCGACGGAAAATTTGCTCTGACTCAGTGAACCTCAGGTCCAGAGGAAGGCTATTCCAGTACTTGGCCGCCGTCACGCCGAACGTTCTGCCACCACTCCGGGCAAGCCTAAATCTGGGAACAATCAGTAAACGGAGGCTGTTGGATCTCAGGTGTCTTTCTGACATGGATAATTTGAGTCTTTTGCTCAGGTAAGCCGGGCCAATTCCATGAATGGCCCGAAAGGCAAGGATCAGAATTTTGAATTGAATGCGTTGAGCGATGGGAAGCCAGTGTAGGTCGTTCCGAAATGCTTTAACCGAATTGCGGGTAGGGATGTTTCCAATAAGCCTGGCTGCCGCATTCTGAACGATTTGCAATCGGTCAATAAGATAGAGGGGGGCACCAGCATATAAGCTGTTGGCGTAGTCCAGATGTGCCGTAATAAGAGCATGGACAATCGTTTTGCGGGACGCCTGAGGGAGATAGGGAAAGATCTTCCTGATCATGCGCAGCTTGCCGAAGCAGGCCGCGGTAACTCTGTTAACCTGAGCTTTGCAGGACATGGTGTTGTCAAAAAGGAAGCCGAGATTGCGGGCTGACTGTACTGGATTGGGAGGGGGGTTCAAGACAGTAGGCCACCACAAGGTGGCGGGGGGAACTGATTTCTGGCTAAAAAAGAGCACCTCGGTTTTATCCGTATTTAGGGCCAGGTGATTGGAAGCCATCCATGCGCAGATGTTGCCAAGGCAGTTGCGAAAGTTAGAGAAATGGGAGTCTGAGTGGTCTCTGAAGGAAAAGATAAGCTGAGTATCATCAGCGTATGAGACCACCCTGACCCCCCATGACTCAACTACCCTGGCAAGCGGGCCCAAATACACGTTAAACAAAAGAGGGCTTAAGGCGGAGCCCTGAGGCACGCCGCACACAAGGGGTTTATCCTTTGATTCGAAGGGACGCAAAAGTACCCTTTGAGATCTCCCTGAGAGAAAAGATTTAATCCATGCCAGGGCCGTACCACCAATCCCCAGCTGCTGTAGGCGAGTCACAAGTATGTCATGTGACACAGTATCGAATGCAGCGGACAGGTCGAGGAGGACCAGCATGGCCTCCTCGCCCCTGTCCACTGATTCCCGAATTGTCTCAGATACCTCTAGCAGCACAGTCTCGGTGCTGTATCCGGTTCTAAATCCGGACTGTGAATCGTGCAACAGCTGGTTGGTTTCTAGGTACAGGGCCAATTGTTTCTGGACCACTTTCTCTAAGATTTTGGCAGGTTTAGGCAAAAGAGATATAGGACGATAATTGCAAAATTGGGAAGGGTCCGCCTCTGGTTTCTTCAAAATGGGGAGCAACCTAGCTTGTTTCCAGACTGATGGGAATTGACCACGGGTCAAGGAAGAATTCCAAATGGAGAGGAGAGGATTGATTAAAACAGGGGCCAGATTACCCATCACTTTGGCAGGGACTGGGTCCAATGGTGATCCTGACTTGACCTTGTTTAAAAGTATCAAAGCTAAGTCTGGCGTAAGCTCCTCGAAAGAGTTAAATGAGCAATGCTGGGGGTGTGATAATCCTGGGTGGGGACTAGAGGATGAGAAATCAAAGGAGGAAAATAGTTTAATAATTTTTTCCTGAAAAAAATCAGAGAGTCCATTACAAAGAGCTTGAGTGGGGGCGCACTGGGCTTTCAAGGCAGGTGGATTCACAAAATCCTTCACAATTGTGAAGAGAGTTTTAGAAGAATTCTCAGCCCGTTGAATAAGTTTTGAGAAGTAGGCTCTCATCGAGGAACGTTTAAGTTTTTGAAATTTATTCAGGGCCGATTTATAGGCTAATTTGATAGTAGGGTCATAAGCCTGACGCCATTTACGTTCGAGCTGTTTGCATCTACTCTTTTCCGCTCGCAGCATGGGGGAGAACCAAGGAGCAGATGGACGAGATCTAGACGAAGTCATGGGGGCGAGAGGGGAAATATTATCTAGTGCAGAGGTAAGAGCAGAGTTATATCTCACCGTTTCCTTGTTAAGATCTTCCAATGAGTTAAACTGATAGAGGAAACAAGGGTCAATGGTCTCACAGGTGACTTTGGACCATTTGCGGCCACTATCTCTGTTGATGGAGGAGGAAAGGGGCAGGGCGGTATTAGTGATTTCAATGGGGAGAAGGAAATGGTCTGACCATGTGAGGGGTAAGGAAGGAAGGGAAGTGATACCGGGATGATTCGTAAAAACCAGATCAAGCGTATGTCCTGCTTTGTGGGTAGGGCCCTTCACTAATTGGGACAGAGTTAGTCCTTGTAAGGATTCAAGGAGAAAGGATGCTTGGACACAGGAGGGATTATCAACATGAAGATTAAAATCTCCCAGCACTGTAAAATAAGAGTGTTTGAGGGAGAGATCCGCGATTGAGTACAGCAAGGAGTTGAGAGATGCGGAAGTGGCTGTAGGGGGATTGTAGACCAGGATGCCGGCAAAGATTGTAATAGCGGAATCCATATTCGTGAGATACATGGCTTCAATAAGCCCAAGGTTAGGTATTTTTTTTATATTCAGGATAAGGTGGGATTTCACGATAACAGCAAGGCCCCCCCCAGATTTGGATGTGTCTCGATTGATTCCTAGAAATCGATAGCCAGGGGTAGTGGCCAGGTGTATGTCCGGTTTGGAAGAGTCTTTGAGCCAGGTTTCCGTGAGGAATAATATATCCCATTTATGAATATCCAACGAAAGCCAAATATCAGAGGCATGGGCAGGCAAAGAGCCGCAGTTTATTAAGGCTGCTTTTAGCTTGGAGGGGGGCTGGGGTTTAATGGCTTTCTTGGTGTGGAGATCCCGTTTTTGCATAACGGAAATGGAGAGTTTGCACTGAGGGCAGGTGTAAGTAGACTTCTCTAGGTCCAGGGGGTTACCACAGGCAGTGGGGGTGCAGACGCCTTGTCTTAATAGAACGAGCTGGCTGCTGGTCCAGGTGATTATTGGGGGACGAAAGGCAGGGGGACCGGCGCTAGGCGCGGGCCCGGCGCGGACGGGCGCAGACGGGCTTGCCTTAGGCGCGCCTTCGGGCGGGATGACCCCTTACTTTTAACCATTTCCGGAGGAAGGTGGGAGGAGGGTGGGAGGCGTCCAGGAGCTGGAGCGCTACCCTGCCTCCCCCCAAGATGGCGGTTTCGTGTTCTCCCAGCCGGCGAGAGCGCTGTGCTCGGCTGCGCCAGGGGAAAGAGAGCAATGTCAGGACCCCTGTGACGAAGAAATCTCGTCAGGTCAGACAATGTAGGCAATTACCGGTTAAAAGCGTATCAGTTAAAATATATACAAGTTTTTAAAAAGTTCACTCGTAATCATATCTGCACACAAGTCGTAAGTCACATTGCATACAGATTAAGTTCAATCACACGCAGTAGTGCCTTCCGCTACTAATGAGGGAAAGAAGGAGATGCCCCCGGCTTCCGCCTCAGGGGTGAAAACAAGTAATGGGATCTACCCTCTGTGAAGGGTCATTTTCCCTGTAGCTCATTCACTGTCTGGGGTCATACCATTACCACCAAAGAGGTAAAGTTAACAAATACATTCACCTGGACATAAAAAGATACATACTAAATGCAACACAAAAAATTGGAATTACACACGGACATGTCCTTGTGAAAAAGATACATAGGTATAACTACCAGACCAACTAAAACATGCATAATTGAACATTGAAGTTACATTAGATGCCAGAGAACCAGCACCAAAACGTGTGCGCATTTTGTAACCCATGGCCAATCTGCTGATGACGTATGGTGGACGATGCTTGAGGCCCCCTCAAACCTGAACAAAAGTGCCCTTTTTAAGAGAGAACAGAATTGGAGTTTCTGATTGTCAACCAATATCCATGGATCAAACGAGGATATTCCATGGGGAGAAGGGAAATACCGATATGTCCTAGGACTGCAGGGTATGCTCCCTGATCTTCACAGACTAACCACTTGGTTACTAATTAGTCATTAGACAATACTCCCATACAGTCTAGCTACATTGACAGCATGTACCAATCTTTTTGTGTGCCCCTGTGCACATATTTATATTGGTGGAACACACAGTAAGGTGATCCATACATACAGTAAGGTGAGCTGGCTCTTGCACAGCAATATTATTAACATAGCCCAAGTGATTGTCCTGACTCTTTCTCCTAGAGTGGAGCACTTTTCTCTTACCCTTGGGCTCCCCCTCAGTTGCCTTCCCACAATTTTACATTCAGCTGTCATTCCATCGTGGAGACGCTGGGTTCCTCTTCCTTCCTGCCCCAGTGTGAGTTAACAAGCAGCATACTCAGCCAGGCAGTTTTCAGGCTGCCTCCTTTCCACTGGCGGATACAGACTGAGATACTTGCCCGCCCTGCCCCCTAATCCTGTTTACCTGACATGGGCAGTGGGACAACAACGAATATGCCTGACTGGCACATGCAGTCAGGTGGTGCTTAGCCTGCCCCCTTCCCTCCATGATGAGTTAGACTGTGACGTATATCAGTCCCGCCCTGTCTTTCCTCCCGTTAAAACGCTGATAGCGGTGCACCCACAGTGCCCACATGAGATCTGCCTGAGCCGGCATGCTTAGTCCCCATCTAAATGAAGCCCATAGTTTCAGGGGCTGCACCCTCTTAATTTACAACATTCCTGGTTCCCGGAATCCTGGATGGGATTATAGGGCTCTTTCTTTTTTTCACACTACCAATATGCCGCCCACGCACTCCCGGCAGTGCAGACTCCCCTGTTCATTGAAACCACCAGCAAACAATCAAGAACAGAACAGTTTTAGGTTGCAGAACTCCCAGGTGTCATTCACTTATGAGGTGCCTGAGACCGGGTAGGTCATCCTGTCCAATGTCACTTTGACTCTGTAAGTACTATTCTACTCGTTTTCAGAATTTTCTTGATACCAGAAACTCCCTTGGGCCACCTCATTGATTTACTTATGTCCTTCCAGCATGCTAAATCAGCGTGATCCCAGTGCTAATTCGAGGAGACAAAGATACTACCTAGTTGGGTAAATGATCTGGCCCTTGTCCACCACAGGGTATGAAACCTGGTTTCCATTCATGTCACCTGCAGTGCTCTCTTTAATCCACTTTCATCACTATATTTGTGTGACACAACCATGGTTGGCAGCATGTGTAATTGATGAATGCTGCACTACAAGTATGAAATGTTTGAGCAGACCAGGTGATACAGCTCTGTTCTACTTATGTTGTTTTTCTCCATTTGCAGGTCATCCTTTTAAGCAACATTGTATTAAGGTGCACCCAATATAGGGTACATAGTGCTTGGATTAGCCTTCATTCCACCCCATGTTCTAAACACTGTGTAGATTAGAATAAACCGGTCCTGATGAATTGCCCTCTTGATCATTATTGATTTCTTGATGGCAAGAAACATATCAATCTTTTAACTTTCCCAGCCACCACAGATCATTATCTGTAGTGGGAGCTAAGACTTTTTTAACTAGACAAGCATACTCACTGATAAAAATTTGATTCAGAGAATTGATTATTCTATTTTAAATGACATGTTTTATGCATATACACCACACTCCACCAATCTACACATTGGATCCTATACTCGCACTTCACACACAGCATTGGGACAAAAAAACTCCAAAAAAGAGTACCCTTGAAGGTGCCCATTAGGCATTGCAATGCCGGCCCAAAGAGGATCAAAGGGAGCATGACAACCACATGGGTGTGTGAGGTTCCTACTTCCTAAAGGAACCGTCCCCCCAGTTCTGGTTCCTTCTTCACTGACCTGATGCCTTCCCTCCTTTACCCTGCCCAGGAACTGCACACCCTTAGTTGATAGGATTTCTCTTAGTAGAATGTATGTTGACCTACATGTGGTCCTGGTACCCCCTCTTCTTGTGATTGACAATATCACATGGCACCTGCCCTCAACAGCAGCCCTGCAGCCTAAAGCTGTGCTGTCATCCAGTGCCAGCCATGAAAGTTCTTAAAAAGGCTGAGCTTCATCCATGCCTCCCAGACTCCCCCTTCCAGGGCCTCCAAAAGTTCTGTCCATTCCTCCTCACCTCATACCGCCGGCAGGCAAGCAGGCCAAGTTGTCCTGAGTCTAGCCAAATTTGGCTGGGAGTAAAGGTTGTGAATCGTGAGATTGTAGAAGCCAGACTTCAAGCTTTTAAAGTGATCCAAAGTATTGCGGTAAGAGAGCACCGGGAACAGGGGATGGGCCAGGGTTGGGAACACAGTTTTCTTCACAGAAAAAGATGCAGTTGTGTATAGCACCACTGCTGAGTATGCAACTGGCCAAATTCATCTCGTAGCATCTCAAAGGACTTGAGGTCGCCACCGGAGATCAGGTGTATAGGAGTCAGAATCCAAGCTCAGTGCCAGGGGCCCCAGTCAAGCATTGCCCCATAATGTAGATACCAGTATTGTTCCAGAGAGGAGCTTTGTCACCTCCACTGAAAAGAGCTTGTGAACCCACATGCTGGTGGACATGGTTTTCAGCATGGGTAATACTTTATCTCTCCTGGGAATCACCTCCAAGCAATGTTGCACTTGCATTCCCTGTGAATTTCCAGTATTGAGTGCCTTTCTGGAACACAAGGAGTGTGACTTCTTATGACCCGACTGATGATGTGAAAGTCTAATCATCTTGAAACAGTTTTCAGGAAAAGACCAGACCTATGAATTAGGGCTGATTCATGTTTAGGCACTGATCCTGTCTGATGCCTCCAGGCTTAGGGTGCAGAAATAATGCAAAAAGATGCCTCCAGGTTTAGGATGGCATTCCTACACTGGATAGACACATGCCCCTACAATCTAGCCACAATGAATCCTTGTATGTAACCCTGGGCAATAAACTCCACTCCGCTAGCAGTGGAGATGTGTTAACTAAGCAAAAATTCTGTTCCTCCAGAGTCAGGTATTAAACTGCACCCACAAATGCTTTAATAAAGCAACTTTACAATGCTAAAAAGCATATAACCAATTCACAAAAATTAACTTTGAACTTTGAAAATGAAAAAGATCAGGCAATGAGAGAGGTGATGATTTTGGGGTCCCCCTCACCTAGGGGGAGGACAAAACAGTTGCCTTGAACACAAAGAGCATATCATGCTGAACGATTGAAGATGTGCTCTTTGTTTTTCTGCTTGGTTCTCTCCCTAGGTTAGGGAGAATCCCAAAATCATCACCACTCTTGCTGAAGGGGTCACTAGTTTTCCCTGAGAATACGGGGCCGGCCCTGCAGCACCTGGCTTGACTGGGACCAGGCTGCACACCCCAAAGCTGAAGGGCATCTAGGTGATACCCCCCACCAAAGAAACACAAGTGCAGAGGAACAGTCTACAGCTTTTCCAGTGGCATACCAGGAAGGAGACACATTGTTGCAAGGGACAGCAGCAGAGGGCCCCTTGCCCTTCCCAGCCCATGGCTTTGACTGGCAACCTGCACGTTCCATCTGCCAGTGGATCGGACGCCGGCGCCTATAGAGTTCCGGAGCAGCTGCCCCCACTCCCGACCCCCTCCCCTGGCCGCACAGACCACGCTGGCCCCCTCATGACAGAGTTAAAGGAAGAGGGAGCAGGGGGAAGCCTCATCCCATCGTTGAAAGACTTCCCGTTGCAACAGTAGGGGGTGTGCCTGACACGGCCCCCTTGTGTCCTTCATTTGATCGGATGCATGGTGCGACTTTTACGTGGTCTCCATTATGGCTTCGTATTCCCGCATGGCGGGTAATGCCTGTGCCTTTGATTTTGTGCCAAACACTGTATTGAGTGATATTCAACAGAAGGAAAAAATTTGCTATTTTTGGTGGATGAGATTATAAAGAAGGAATGTAATAATGCTGAACGACCTGTTGAATGCATCCAGGATTTCTCAAGTCGAAGCGTCTATGATGTGACTTTTTCAAGTGACTATCTGTCAAAGTTTTTTGCAACTTGTGGCAGATCATAGGGATAGCAAGCCCTTCAATGGTCTCACTATTACTTCTATGTCTGCCCCAAAGGAAGTTATTCTTGTGGTACATGTGTACAACCCTTACACAGATCCTAGACTTGTTGAGGTATTTCTGGAACATTATTGTAGCACCATCAGGGGAGGACAAAAAATCTAAAATATTTGTGGAATATGGAATGGGAAGAGGAAGTATGTCATCACGTTTAAAGAAGATCCGAATGGTATTAGGGGTTTGTTGCACCCACAGCAAACCTTTTCCCTGGGGGCTAATAAGGGTTTTTTGGTGTATTCAGAACAGCCCCTTTTCTGTCGACTTTGCCAGTAATTTGGCAATGCTAAAGAACAGTGCTCTGGCATGGTTTGCAGGAATTGTGGGGGCACAGATCACAAAGCCCAAGACTGTGGGGTTCCCAAAATGTGTAACTTATGTGGCAGTGCAGACCATCTGTTTAAGGCCTGCCTTAAGGGTAAGTTTTCTTATGCTTCGGCTGCCAGTGTGCAGGTTCCTCCGCCTCCCCCATCTGTCCCACATGCTGCAGCGACCACCTCTGATGCAGTCCAGGATGTTACTGACTCTGAGATTTTGGGGGTTATTGATGGCATGGAGATTTGGAGATGCAGGGTGTCTCAGGAGACTGATAAAGAGAATGATGAGGAGTACAGGGAGGACATCTCTGCTCCAGAAATAGACCCTGATTTACAGTAACAAAAGGTAGAGGATGCAGAGGCAGAACATGCTGAAACCCTGTGCCTTAAAAAGGAGGCTTTGGATAGAAAGGCACAGCGCACTGATTTTTCACTAACTGAATCAGTTCTAGTTCCCACTCAAGGTACTGGCCAGGCACCCTCCACTTCTAAAGAATCACTAACGGTGGTGCCTCAGACAATCCGTTCTGTCATTCCTCCAACAGTGCAACCAGCTCCTAAACAACAGCAATTGGTAAAAGCAGCAAGAAAAGTTGCAGACTCCCCAGTTTTGGAAGTAGGCTCTCCTGCTTCTGCATTTCAGGACAAAGAAATGGATCATAGTGGGTGGTCTACTTACACCTCCAACAAGCGAGTCTCGTAATTCTAAACACGCAGCAGAACCCTCTTATTCCATGCACTCTAAGCATCGTCCTTCCTCTCAGGATCACTTACCTAGAGGGGGAAGGTATGATGCCTTATTAAGCCTCTCTGATTCAGAGGAGGAATTTCAGGAGGTCGCCCAGGTTCTAGAAATTACAGATAGTCCAGTTCTCAATTTGGAGAGTACGCCAGACTTGGAGGCCCTTTTTTCAGCTTCCACTCTTCAGGGTTCTGGGTGGGGGGGATCCAAGGCTGAATCTGTTGGTTCTGTGTCAAATGTTACAAATTGAGCAGTATGGCTATGTTTTCTTTTACTTATAATGGTCATATCCCTAGCCTCTTGTAACGTGAGAGGTTTGGGGTCAGAATTGCGTAGGAGAAAATTCCTTGAATATTTTGGGAATACGAATTTTGATGTCATTTGTTTACAGGAATGTTATCTCTCTTACCAACTGAAATATTTTTCTTTCCATCATTACTAGCCCTATGGGCCCTCAGCATGGTCTGGGGTGCCAACAGGAATGATGGCATAGTGTTTCTTTTTAAGCATAAGCATTGGCAGAAAACTGAAAAAAAGATAATGTGGCCAGGGAGAGCTATATTGCTGTCATTATTAATGGATGGATTACCTTTAACATTGTGTGTTGTGTATGCTCCTGCTACCAAGCCGGAAAGGGAACAGTTATTTCACATAATTAAACCTTTTCTTGCAGGTGCCACGCCACCCCTCCTTGTGGGGGATTTTAATGGCATTTTGCAGGCTAAAGATAGACAGGGCGCGCAGACCTCTTACACACTGGATGTGACTTCTAAACTGTTGTTATCTCTCATTCATGATTTAGACTTATATGACACTTACAGGAAACACCATCCTCTTGGTACAGGCTTGGGAGGTTGATCATGGAAACGCTGGCTCCCGCTTGGACTTTGTGTTAGCATCCAAAACCTTGCATGCAGATAAATGCAGCCTTACACAAGTACCATTTTCGTATCATCATATTCTGGCTGTGTGGATCACGACACCAGGCCGGCCTCAAAGGGGCCCTGGCTTTTGGAAATTAAATAATGAGCTTCTTAAGGATGAGGTCATTTGTGATAGATATGTCAAAAAGTATCAGCTATGGGAAAAACAGTAACATAGGTTTCTCTACAAGTACAAATGGTGGTGTTGGGTGAAACATAAAACAAAAATGTTTTTTTAAGAACATTACATCGCCTCCTTATTCTTCTCCACCAATTGGGGAGGCAGGAAAAGATGTTAAGGAAGAATTCCGTTTAATCACACTGGATATGAATGACTGGTTGAAGAAGAGGAATAAGGCTACAATATTTCATTCTCGCATAAAATAGTATCAGGAAAATGAAAAATGTACTTCTTTCTTTTTCAAGAAAGCAAAATCCTCCCATAAACTGCTGACAATGCTACGTAATTAACATGGGGATGTCTTACACGGTGTTGAACATTCCAAACAGATATCTTTTGACTTTTATTCACACTTGTTAGAACTGGGGGTCTCTAGTTGGCAGGGGTAGGTACCACTGTCCAAAAAGGGACCCTTGCTTCTAGTCTGGGTAAGGAGGAAACCCTCTGAGATAACCCCTGCTCACCCTGGAGGTAGCTTGGCATAAGCAGTCTAGGCTAACCAGAGGCAATGTGTAAAGTATTTGTACCAACACTCACAGTAACACAGTGAAAACACCACAAATTGACTCCACAACAGTTTAGAAAAATAAAGGTATTTAATCTAAACTACACAAGACCAAAACAACAAAAATCCAACATACACAGTTCAGGAATATGGTTTCAAAAGAATTCTTAAGGTTTGCGATAGAATTCTCTAGGTTGCGATGGAATTCTCTACGTTGTGTGAAAAGTTCACAGTTGCGTCACGTTTACTCACAGTACCTTTTAGTTGCAACAAAGTTCCAAAAGCAGAAGCTGGTGCGGTGGAAAACAAGCGATGCATTGCTCCTAAGACCCTGGGGAGGCGTTTGCGACAGCCCCGCTGCAGCAGCGGGCGTGTTGCGACAAATCCGGTCTGTATGGGGATGAAGGCCACTTGTAGGGATTCCGGTGCGTAGGTTCCGTAGGAAGTTTGTTCTCGCAAACGCACGATGCGACGATCTCGTAGGGGCTGCGGCAATCTCCGGGGCGACGATGCGCGATCCAGCGGTGATCCTCTCTCTCGCAGCTCCTCGATGCGATGGCTCTGCGACGATGCTCGCAGCGACGTGATGCAGTCCGCAAGAAAGCGGTGCAGCGATCTCACCCAGCAACGACAGGCTCTGCGACGACACTCGCAGCGATGTTCGACTTTCCCGCACCGGTCTGGTGCGTCCCGCAAACGAAGGATGTGACGGCTCTGGCAGCGGCGTCATGCGCTGCGACGATCTCGGCCTTCGTAGCGGCGGGAATCGTCTCACACTGTCGGGGATGCGCTCCACATGCGAGCGATGCGACACTTGTCAATTGCAAAAGTCTCTCAAGCTTAGTTTCAAGCTTCCCCGCACAGGTACAACTTCCAGAGGCCCCAAAACTGGATCAAGCACTCTAGGAAGGACAGAACTCTCTCAGCAGAGTTCAGGGAAGCTGGGGGTGAAGTCCTTTTGTTCCTGGGACTACAGAACAGGGAGCCAGCTCTTCTCAGGCCCTTGGAGATTCCTTCAAGACAGGGGACACAGCACACTAGCAAAGTCCTTCCCCTCTCCTTGGCAGCAAAGCAACAGCAGGTCAGTCCAGCAGAGCAACAGCAGGACAGTCTTCCTTCTTCAGTTTCAGCTTTCTCCTTGGCAGAGGTTCCTTCTTGATTCCAGGATGATCTAATTTTCTGCTGTCAGGGGTCCTGTACTTATACCCCTAAAAGTATTTGTTCTCTTTGTGCAAGTGGGCCCTGAGCCCGATCTGAACCAGTTCTGGGTGTCTCCTGAGTACTTTCTTTTCCTGGCTTCTCCTTTCCTTTTAGAGTTAGGGGCAGGGTCGTCAGCCGCCCAGCAGGAGGTGGAGCCAGCATTGTGGAAGGCAGGCACAGCCCTATTCAGGGCCAGGTGCTAACTCCTCCCACCACTCAAGTTGCAAATGCAGTCATTCAGCCTAGGGCTGACTCAGCCAGCCTCCTGGGGCATCCCCAGCCCCTGTCACTCTCAAACCAGACAGTCAATCCACAAACATGCCAAGGCACACAGAAAGGTCAGACAAGAGAACAGCAACTTTCTAAAAGTGCTGTTCTCAAACACAGGTTTTAAAAACAACCTCTCTTAAAAGATGTGTTATTAAATTCTGAGTTCAGGGATGCTAGATAATTATGTCCCATCTTGTTCCTATGAGAAGAAATGCTGGAAGCCACTGTAGCCAGCATCCCCCATGTTAATCTATGGAGCAAGATAGCCTTACAATAGTGAAAAACGAAAATGGCTGCCATTCACTATCAGAGCATGTCACCTGCACTAGTACATGCTCTACCTTTTACATACACTGCACCCTGCCCAGGGGGGTACCTTGGGCCTTCCATAGGGGTGACTGATGTGCACAAAAAGGGAAGGGTTAGGCCTGGTCAGTGGGGACACTGACCAGGAGGACATGGCAGTTTGTTTCTAAACTTCACATAGGCACTGCAGTGGCAGGCCTGAGACACCATTTTAGAGCTACTCCTGTGGGTGGCACAATCAGTGCTGCAGGCCCACTAGTAGCATTTGTCATCACCAGCCCTGGCATACCCAGTGCACTTTACTAGGGACTTCATGGTGATATAAATATGCCAAACATGTATATCCAATCAGCATAACACTTTACATAGGGAGCACTTACACTCTGGCACTGATCAGCAGTGGCAGAGTGTTCAAAGCATCTAAACCAGCAAAAACGAAATCCAGCACAGCATCGAAAATACAGGAGGTAGAGGCAAAAAGATAGGGGAAACCACACCAAAGATGCCAGGTCTAACACGTGTTCCCTCCAGTTGAAAGTGGGGAGAACTACCCACCCTCTTGAGGGTTCTCTTCACTAAGGCGGAAAAACCTGGACAGACCATCAGCGTTGGCGTGCTCTGTACCAGGGCGTTTTTCCACCGTAAAGTCCATTCCCTGTAGGGAGATGGACCACCTCAACAGTTTTGGGTTCTCACCCCTCATTTGCATTAACCATCTGAGGGGCCTGTGGTCGGTCTGAACACGGAAGTCAGTCCCAAACAGGTAGGGCCTCAGCTTCTTCAGAGCCCAGACCACAGCAAAAGCTTCCCTTTCAATCGCACTCCACCGCCGTTCCCTGGGGAGTAGCCTCCTACTAATGAAAGCCACGGGCTGGTCTCCATTCTCCTCAGTGACTTGTGAGAGTACTGCTCCCACACCATGCTCTGAAGCATCTGTCGGTACTATGGACTCACTGCAAAAGGCAGGTGCCTTGAGCACCGGTGCTGTGCACATGGCAGTTTTCAGGGTTTCAAAAGCAGTCTGGCAGGCTTCAGTCCAGTCCACTCTTTTGGGCAACTTCCTAGAAGTGAGTTCTTTCAAGGGGGCGCCAATGGTGCCATATCCCTTGACAAACCGTCTGTAATACCCGGTGAGTCCTAAGAAGGCACTCACCTCTGTCTGGGTCTTGGGGGGCTCCCAAGCCAGAATGGTATCAATCTTTGCCTGTAGGGGCGCCACCTGGCCGCTCCCCACCTGGTGTCCCAAATACACCACAGATCCCTGCCCTATCTGGCACTTGCTGGCCTTGATAGTGAGGCCTGCCCTGTGCAGAGCCTTCAACACTTCACAGAGGTGTTGCAAGTGTTCCTCACATGTGGAGCTGAACACAGCAATGTCATCCAGGTATGCGGCGCTGAATTCCTCCAGCCCGGACAGTACCTGGTTAACCAGTCTCTGGAACGTGGCAGGGGCATTCTTCAACCCAAAGGGCATGACTGGTAACTAGAAGTGCCCCTCTGGCATTGAAAATGCTGACCTCTCTTTGGCCCCATCAGTTAAGGCAATCTGCCAGTACCCAGAAGTCAAATCAAATGTACTGAGGTACTAGGCAGCTCCCAACCGATCCACAAGCTCATCAGCTCTGGGAATGGGGTGTGCGTCAGTCTTCGTGACCGCATTGAGCCCACGGTAGTCCACGCAAACCTGAGTTTTGGAGTGACACCGGGCGCAGCAGCTTTTGGTACCAAGACCACTGGGCTAGCCCAGGGGCTGCTGGAGGGCTCAATCACCCCTAGCGCCAACATCTTGGAAACCTCTTCCTTGGTGCTGGCCCTGACCTTGTCAGCTACCCTGTAAAATTTGTGTTTCACAGGCAGACTGTCTCCAGTGTCCACATCATGGACGCACCAGTTGGTGACACCTGGGGTCAGGGAGAACAGGGAGGAGAACTGACCCAACACTTGGCGACAGTCCCTCTGCTGCTCTGCGCTCAGGGTGGGCGAGAGGACCACACCATCCACTGACCCATCTTGCACCTTAACTGCCAAGAGGTCAGGGAGAGGATCACTATCCTCTTCCCTTCCTGCATCTGTAGCCATGAGCATTGTCACTTCAGACCCCTCAAAGTGTGGTTTGAGGCGGTTCACATGCAAGACTCTCAGGGGCTGCCTGGGAGTCCTTAGGTGAACCAGGTAGGTTACCTCACTTTTCCTTTCCACCACCTCATATGGCCCAGTCCACTTGTCTTGGAGCGCACAAGGCTCCACTGGCGCCATCACCCACACTTTCTGCCCAGGTTGAAATTCGACAAGAGTGGTATTCTGGTCGTACCATCTTTTCATTTCTTTCTGGCTTGCTTCCAGGTTCGCCTGAGCGAGCTTCCTGAAGCGTTGTGTCTGGTTGCGGATGGCCAGCACATAGCTGAACACATCCTGGGGGGTTTTCCCATGGGACTTTTCCCAACCCTCCTTCACCAGTGAGAGAGGTCCTCTAACAGGGTGGCCATACAGGAGTTCAAAGGGACTGAACCCTAAGGACTTCTGAGGCACCTCCCTGTAGACAAACAACAGGCATGGTAACAAGACGTCCCACTTCCGTCTCATGGCTCCGCTAGGCCCATAATCATACCTTTCAGGGTCGGGTTGAACCTTTCAACCTACCCATTTCCTTGAGGGTGGTAAGGAGTGGTGAACTTATACGTTACCCCACACTCCTCCCACAGAGACTTCATGTACTTAGAGATGAAGTTGGGATCCCGGTCGGAGACCACCTCTCTGGGGAACCCCACACGGGAAAACATCCCCATCAATGCACGGCCCACCACGGGTGCTGTGATTGTCCTGAGAGGGACTGCTTCCGGGTACCGGGTGGCATGGTCCACCAAGACCAGGATGAACCTGTTGCCTAAGGCTGTCTTGGGGTCCAGGGGCCCTACTATGTCTATGCCCACCCGCTCGAAAGGGGTGCTCACCACTGGAAAGGGTTGGAGGGGTGCCTTCAACTTCATTCCAGTCTTGCCACTGGCTTGACAGGTTTGGCAAGACCTACAAAAGGAACCGACGTGCTTCCTCATCTGGGGCCAGTGGAAGTGGGTGACAAGCCGGTTTAGGGTCTTGTCTTGCCCCAGATGTCCTCCAAGAGGCACGTCATGAGCCAGACCCATTAGGAAGTTTCTGAAGCGCTCGGGCACCACCAGCACACGGGCTGCACCGGGCTCAGCAAATTTAGGCTCACTATATAATAAGTCATCTTTACAGTAGATAAAGTGATCTCTGGCTGCTCCACCTGCTGCCTGATCTACAGCCTGTTGCCGCAGACCAATGAGGGAAGGGCATTCTTTCTGCGCCTGGCAGAATTCCTCCCTGGAGGTACCACCTTCCTGCCGCCAATGGGTCAGCTCAGGCAGGTCCCCCAGTTCGGCCACCTGTTCCCCTGTAGGTTCTAGGGCATCCCCCTCAGGTTCTGCTCCTTCCTGGACCGTAGGAACTGCTGGAGTGGGTTTCCCGCGGCCCTTGCCTCTTCCTCTCCTGGCAGGCTTCTGGCCACTGTTTCAGGCTCCAGTTCTGCGTAGTCACCCCTACTGGCTGCCATAGCACGCGTGGTCACACAGATCCACGCAGGCAAACCCAACATCTCCAAATGAGTTCTGTGTTCTACATCCTTCCATGGAGAATTCGCAGGTCGTTACCTAACAGACAGTCTACAGGCAAGGCATCACTGACAACTACTTCCAAAAGACCAGAGACTCCCCCCCATTCAAAGGGAACACGCGCCAGCTTGCAGAGGCGCACTGAGCTGTCAGCTGCCACTACAGGGCGGAGTACATCAGGGATGATTAGCTCTTCAGACACCCACTGACACCTCAAGGATGTCACGCTGGCTCCTGTGTCTCTCAGAGCCTCAACCTCCTTCCCATTGATGGTCACCTTCTGCCCATACGTCTTAGTGTTAGAGGGCAGTAAGGTTTCCTGGACCATCTCTTGGTCTCCTAGAGAGACAAGGGTCATAACTGCTAGCTCCCCCCATTCACTAGAAACCAAATCCCTTCCCAAAGCTACACTTGCTAACGCTGGGGCGGGAGCACCAGTGGGTGCTAGCTTCTTCTTGGGACATTTTGGAGCAATGTGGCCCACCTCATTGCAGTGATAGCAGGTAGGGGGATCTTGGTTATCTCTTCTGTCTCTATTGTCCCGCCTGCCCTTAGAGGGCCATGGCTGTCTAGGTTTGGGGGGTTGGGATTCCTTTCCCTGGGAACTATTTTGGGGCCCTTGTGAGAACTCCCTTTGGTTACCCTTGTCCTTGATCTTAACTATCTATCCAACAGGAAGTGTCGTGTATTTCTATAGGTTCTGAATCGATCCCCCTATTCCTGACCATATTCTGGTTAACCTACCTAGCTAGTTAACTAACAGTCAGCCCATGAGGCAAGAAATCCCCCATGATGCAGATACCGTTATCTGACGCAGTCACACTACGGCACAGGAACGTGTTATCTGATTAGGTCATAACGCTTGAGATCTAATTAGACAAGCGACATTCCTCCAGCCCCTGATAAGGCATACGACGTTCTCATAACAAATCAAACCTATGACAACCTGGATAATCCGTGCGGCCATTGTTTTGATTTCACAGAGAACTTTAGTAAAGAATGTGCTAACGAGCAAGTCGTATGACATCTTTATTGACGTACCTATGTCCATCCTTACGTCAATCCCGGCACCTTTAAGGTATAAATATTGCCGACCTTGCCCTATGCAAACACACGCGTGGTGACAAGACGGAGCAGCCATACTTGCCGAAGCCGAGAGCAGAAGCAGACCCCGCAGGCAACAGCCCCGCCTTCCTGACGCGCTGAGAGACGCGCTGCTATCTCAAGCCGAGAGACCCAGCACCGGCGCTTCTGGGCAGCCCTCGCAGGCAGCCTGGAATATCGAGAGCAGAGAAAGAGATACCATTCCTCATTCATCCTAAATTCCAGGTACAGAACTGAATAACCCCTCCTAGAGAATTCTTTAGTTATTCACTTGGCAAAAACAAACTTAACTTAAACTGTAACTTTCTATTCCCGCCCACGTATTAGACTTAGGTCAGGTACACGGGGTAGGCGTATTTAGAAACACCAGTTGAGTACGTTTAGTCAAATGTATATGTGTATGTAAATATATTTTAATCATTTTAAACATCATATGGCTCAGAAACCATATCAATGTTTTTACAGTATTATTTTATACTATTGCTTCTAATGTATGCACTTTACTTAACTATAAGTATTGCAATAATATCGATCCATTTCTCTTGTACGAGAAAAGAGACTGATCAATAAATAACATCTTTTATTGAACACGCCCGTCTCCTCCTTTTCTCTACATTCTGATGAGACTAAGAATGCACGTACTGACTGAGTAAAATAATTGCCTTGTGCTCACACGACTCTTGAGATTGACTCTTGATTAGGGGAGAGCAAAGTTGTCATGTTCTATGGTTGTCAGAAACTAAATCCCTTCTTGTCTAATCAGGGGAGTTAATCCTTCCTTGAACATTCGAGAAAGTTTCTAGCGAACTCTGAGCTTAGCTGGCAAACCCAAAAATTAAGTCTAGTATCGACAGTAGTAGACCTAGTTAACGTCTGGCCTAGGCCTTTACTGCTGTAGGTACTATTCCAATGCGCAGAGCCTATTGGGAAAATAGGAGCTACACTACATGGCGCCCAACGCGTTTGGAAAGGGCGATAAAACTAACGTAAGACATTTAGAGTAACTCAGTCGTGCTTTCTCACTCAGACCCCTTTTCCCAAATACTCCAAAGACGTCTGGAGTGGGTGAAAGGTTATAATATCCTCCAAAACCTCGCAGGAGGGAACTCCTATGTATGGTTCTTGGTCTAAGTCAACGTTGAAGGATAAACAGTGTTCCAAAATATTGTGCATCTAATCTCTGTTTCCATAAAGAAACCTGATCTGCAAATAAACATAATACCATCCTGTCAGCAAAATGGACAGCGATGAAGAACGAGAGGTTACTAGATTAGCTACTGAAATAGCAGATGCTGATGCTACCATGCAAGCAGCAGACGCGGATATAATACTCATTCCGGTCGCCAAAAGGAGATCTATAACCTTAAAACTTATAGAAAATGGACTGACACCTAGAGGTGGCACAGTCATATTCGTAATCGAGGCACACGAATATCGGCAGACAGAGGTATACTATACATGGATACATTTTCCAGCAGCTAATACTATAACAAAGTACTTCCACTATTACAAAGTAGAGGAACCTCCTAATGAGTACACTCCTTTCGAGGAGGTGGAAGTACCACTCAAATTCCAAGAGCATTTGCTCTTATTTGATGGCGCCCTAAAACATAATAATCACATTACAAGGCTCGGTCCTTTAGGAAGACCAGGAGCAACGTGGCCGGTCTTAGCCGGATACACACCATATCCAGACATCGAAAGAATGCCTGCAGCAGAGCTGCTAATACAGCTAAAACAACTACTAAAAATTCACAGACAATTAGTTCAGTATGTAATGCGGACTTCAACAATTCAGCCAGCGATTAAACTTCCACAGCTGACCCCTCACCAGGGGAACACAAATGAAATTACACCACAGAACATCCAATCCTGCCTAGGTAAAGTTCCAGCTAAACGGGAACAAATACCATTCTGGTTGGCACAGAAAATTACCCAAATAGAGGCGGTGTTTCCTGACACCACCCCATTAGAAAAACACAGGATTCTGACTATATGTCTCCCAATGGGAATCGCACCACACATTGAGGACTGTGACACTTGGGGTACAGTCTTTGCTTCCATCTACACAAAAACGCACGGTGTTCCATCCATTTCGGTAATACCAGATGTGCTAAAACAAATTCAAGATGAATACGGTCCAGAACCTGCTTTAACTCTTGGTATGAAATTACTAAAAGACTTCAAGCAGGTATCGGCTATATTACTAGCCAACATAAAGGGTGAAGCAGCAAACGTGGCGATCCGCCAGAGGTTAAAAGAGACAGATATAGCAGACCAACCAGCTGAAATTGCCAGAATCATAGAAAAATCCTATGAAGAACTAGGCAGAGATAGTCTAGGTGAAATACCAGTAAAACCGCAACTGACTACAAGTTCAGAAAAAATGTTTTTTAATAATAATAATAATTCACCAAAAAAGAACTGGGATGGGAACAAACAATCCAATCCAAAAGAAAAGAAATTCCAGTCCAGAGGAAGGTCTCCTAGGCGAAGAGAGAAATCTCCAAACCCGAGACAAAGGTCACCTCAGAGTGAACCCTCTGGGAATAGATATAACCTTAGAAATAGGGATAATATTAAAAAACCTGATAGATATCAAGACATTGATACACGTCCCTCTCAATCTTTTCAGAATTCCTCACAGAAATCGGAAAGAAGAGGACGATCAGAAGAGCACGCCAAGTCCAAAGACAAGGAACCTGCTCAACTGAAAAAGAAATCACAATTTCCAAAAAAGAAGGTAGCCAGTATCAAGGTAGTTAACAATGCCGAGAATACTGAGGACACAACTGAAAAACGGAGAGTGGGCTCAGACAATGCTAGACAGCGCAGCAGAGGTGAGCATAGCTCGCAAAGTCCTTATGGATCATCTGGAGACAGTGGACACGAATGAATACCTTCAAGTGGAAACTGCAGATACCAGAGTTAGCAAGCCCCACAAAATATACGAGATAACATTACGTATAGAGGGAGATAAGACTAGGAAAATAAGGGGACTATTTTGGGATAACCTCTCAAAGGGTTATGACATACTTCTAGCTGAAAAAGACTGGCCACCAGAGTTTGTCAGGGAGTGCCCTCATGGCGAAGAAGTAATTATGCCTGCCTTCTCGAATCAAATCCCGATTCATAAAAAATACACACTTGCTAGAAAGTGGGCAGTGGCCTTAGCACCTGCTTTATATAAAAATCATGTAGGATGGGATGAGGATTCTCCTCCTCACAAAATCCAGTTAAAATCACAACCAACTGCACAAAGGCAGTACCCAATTAAGCAAGAAGCTAAAAAACAAGTAAATGAAATACTAGATCAGCTAGAATACCAGGGGGTGATTGAAACTTGCACCTCACAAATGAACAATCCTTTGTTTCCGGTCTCCAAACCAGACAATTCATACCGTCTAGTTTTGGATTACCGACACCTTAACACATGTTGCAAAACTTTTGCAGTGCAAAACTCACACAGTGCTGCACTAATGAATAACATAGTGCGCAAAAAATACAAAACTACCTTGGACATCTCCAACGGATTCTTTTGTCAAAACATAGCACCAGAGAGCAGATATTTAACAGCTTTCTCAGTAAATGGCACTCAAAAACAATTCTGTCGGTTAGCCCAGGGGTACAAGAATAGCCCGGGGGTATTCTCAGCGAGAGTAACAGAATTACTACAACAATATGATGATGAAGCATTATCTTATGTCGATGACATTTACTTAACAGATGATGACTTGGAAACTCACTTGAAAAGAGTGAACACCATAATACTTGGTTTCGCTGCAGAGGGTTACAAATTCAACTTCAAAAAATCCAGAATTGCCCATCTGACAGTCCTATTCTTAGGATATGAGTTATCAAGTGAAGGCAAAAGCCTGGCAGACAATTTCCTAGAGAAATGTGCCGTAATCCAAGCTCCTAAAACACTGAAAAACCTACAGTCAATTCTAGGCTTCCTAAATTTCGGAAGAACTTACATTGCAAATTACGCAGAAAGGGTCAAACCCCTTTACGATCTAATTAAACCAGACTTTAAAAGATCCAGTTGGACTCAAACACACACAGAAATTTTGAGATCCTTACAAACAGACATGCTAATTAAAACAAAATTAGAAACCCGTGATAATACACGCAACCTTGTGATCCGAGTCATCCCAGGGAGATGCGGATTCACATACCTGACCTCTAATGAGGGAGAAAAGGTACCAATTGCATTCAAATCACACTTGTACACTAAGGCTGAAATGAAATTTAGCCCAACGGAAAAAATTCTTACAGCAACACAGACAGCTATAGCAAAAGAACGAGCCCTGGCACAAGGTAAACGAATAATAATCGTGACACCAATACCAGCCTTAGAGGCGGTAACAAAGGCAAGCATTCCAAATGCGAAAGCACTCCATCCGAGATGGATACAATGGGCTAACTCTCTTGCTGCAACAGACGTGGTGTACGAATTTGATCCTTACTTAAAAACACAAGAATTTCTACAATATGAATTCGAATGTCCTCTGCCAACCGAAATTCTGCCTCTAGACCAATACGGCTGTATAATATATACAGACGGATCAGCACAACCCGCAGTAGGGGGTAAACAAGCTTACAGTGCTGCGTGCGCGATTGTTAAAGGTCGTTGGCACGAAGGGAAATTTAAACCAACCCTAACTAAAACACAATCCCTAGGAGATTGTACAGCTCAGCGAGCTGAACTACTAGCATTCAAGATGGCGCTTGAAAATACGGATCGAGAATTCCCCACACTCATAGTGTGCGATTCATATTATTGCGTTCAATCTTACAATGAATACTTGCAGATCTGGCTTCAAAATGGTTTCAAGGATGCGAAAGGTGGCACAATCAAGCACAAAATGCTCTGGGAACAAGTAGCTCTTTTACAAAAAGAACTACCAAAGACTCACGTGATACATACACTGAG
Source organism: Lissotriton helveticus (assembly GCF_964261635.1). NCBI lineage: Eukaryota > Metazoa > Chordata > Amphibia > Caudata > Salamandridae > Lissotriton > Lissotriton helveticus. The sequence continues at coordinate 726,513,175 of NC_136068.1, read as the reverse complement.
TCATCAACGTGATGGCGTTCACGTTGCAGGGAATTCATTGGCTGATGAGGCCGCGAAGGCAGCTGTACAAACGGCTTCCGTAGCTGCCGTCACCCGGTCAAAAACAAAAATAGACAGTGAAATATTACAAGCTGTCAGCGCTTCAGAAAAGGATTCGATAGAACCACTCCCTAAAGGCTTTCCAGTAAAATACTCATACATAACTGATGCAAACAATGTTCCTTTTGCTCAAATCCCTGGAGTGGGGGATAGGGCAATTCCAAACATGGAACCTAGGTTAGGACTAATAATAGCGGCACACGAAGGGCTTGCTTCTACCCATGCTGGCGTCTCAGCCACAGTATCATTATTAAAACAGCGATACTGGTGGCCACAAATGAGGAGACAAACAAGGAACTATGTTCTAGCATGTGAAATATGTCAAAGAATGAAAGTATCAACTGTGAGACGTCCGGCACAGACGCCCCTTCTAATCTCGGATAAACCATTAGCCTGTGTTTATCTAGACCACTGCGGTCCCTTACAAAGGGATGGTAACTATAAATATATCTTGGTCGCAGTGGACTCATGCACGAGATTCATATGGATGTGGCCCCAGCGAACGGCTGACGCCAGAACTGTTATAAATGATTTGCCGGTCTTTATCGGCACATACGCAATTGGCATTCTGCATTCGGACAATGGTCCTGCTTTTAGCTCTCGGGCTTATAAGGAGGCCATGGTCAGCATGGGCGTGCAATTGCGGTACTCTTGTCCATTTCACCCTGAGGGGAACGGAATTGTTGAAAGAAAAAACCGTGACATAAAGCAATCTATAACGGCAAAGGTATTAGGTTCGGGAGCTGGGTGGGTCAAACATCTAATAAGTGTCCAACGTAGTCTAAATAACTTGCCAAGAAATTCTCTGAAGGGATTCAGTCCGTACGAATTATTATTCGGAACTAGGATGTTGATCTCTGACCTTGATAGTCAGACTTCAGTGGTAACAGAAAAAAGCTTTGATGTCAAAGACCGTTTGGCTATTTTGCAGGACTTAAACAAAACAAGAAAAGACCTGAGCAACATACAGTTGAAACAACAGCCAACAACCACTGAAGAATCACCACCTGTCCCAGCAAGACCTGTCTGGATTCCAAAAGTCGGGGATCTAGTCAGGGAGAAGATCGCGGTAAAGAAGGAATTTGGGCCTTCTTACAGAAAAGCAGTTCCTGTCTTGTCTGTCAACGGGACAAGATCAGTTGTACTACCGCCACTTGCTGGAAAAAAGGAGAACCGAGTTGTATCCATCGACCTGGTAAAACCACAACATGTGGCCAATAACAAACAGTAGGCCAAGTGGACTCCCAATAAGTAGCAGAACACCAAGGTTTGCTACCAGTACAGAGGTCCTAACAAAGAGGCTCATCACATTCGAAACGCCTACAGAAGAACAACAAGGACTATGCAACAATGCAATAGAACTTAGACCTCTGAAAACCCAAATAAAGACATTTAGCAGAGACACACCAATCTATACTGAAGTACCAAGTGAAAATGCAAAAAACAAAAATCCTGAACCAATTGGAACAATTGACAGAACTGCATCCGGTTACTTCATCAACTTCGATGATTCCTCTGAAGGCTTCAGCGAACAAAAGACACAGCCATCATCAAAATCCTTTAAAGACAAAGCGAAGGAACTTTTGAAACAACTAAAAGAAACATATCTGATTTCTCCATGGATTGAATTTTGGGTGGGTTTTGGTGCATTTATCCTCATACTTTGGCTCATCATGGTATTTACTTTGGGACACTTCATTGAGGGAAAATATGCTAAAATGGACACAGCAAGTCAGAACATCAACTTGGTCCTCAAACCACACACATCTTCACACGTCGAGAAACGAGAACTTTCTTCAGAACTTTCTTCAGCCAACTTCACAGCAATTCCAATACCTGGTGGGGTAGCCTGGGACAACACTGACTATGAAATTTATGGTCCGGTCGAGATCCTGAAATATCCACACCAAATTAAGATCTCTTTGAGTGACTTTGCAAACCAAACTCATTTGCTGATGATTGGGACTTTGAAAGTATAAACAATATGATGTTTGACTTAGTAATGTCTGCTAAATTTACAAAACATGATTATTTGCAAGGTTCTACAAATTATGATAGTATGTATTGCTATAACCACTATGGTAACCCTTTCTTGCATAAATCTGCACAACCTAGAAATGTTTTAAATTTTAATCAATGGGAACATTGTGCTACACCTCCAAAAGGGAGCTCTAGAACCGTTTATGACAAATATTCATACTTTCAAGGTTTTAACACTAGTAATGCTGAAACATTTTATTATCAATTGTCAAACAAGACAGGGACCAAAACCATGATAACCAACACAAAATTGATTTATTCTGATTCATTCTTTGAAAAAATGAATACTTTTGGATTCGATTATTGGGACAAAAATGTTGATTTGAAAAGTGTTTGGGGCACAAAAGAATGGCAAGTACAGGGTTTAGAAGCTTTGTTTAGAGCCTGCATGATCCCAGAACAAATGATATTTTTAAATGACACTGTTCAACAAACCACCTGTCTTGGCTTAGCCAAAATCAAAGATTTAAATAACCCGTCTATTCCAAAGCCAACAATGTTTAGCAATAACTCTGATACAGATGAAGAAATAGACATAAACCATATACTTAACCAAAACAGAACACATCCTGATTGGAAACAATGGTTGATCTGGCCCACAGATACAAATAACTGTCAAGATAGATTCCTGAATAAAACACAGGGTTTCAAAATGACCAGGCCAGACCCTAGATATCCCCAAAGACATCACCCAGGGATGATAACAACCTACAGTGTGGGCAAATTATGCCTTCAATGGCTACAAACTTCCACACTGCCTGAAATTAAGCAACACCTAACTTTACTTACTGATGGTGCTGATTTGCGTGATTTCATAATGGGACCACGCAAACAGCGTCAAAAGCGTTTCATAGCAGCCTCTGTATATGCAGCATACAATGAGGCCTGGAAGGTTACTCAAATTGAGACAGCAGAAAGAATACGGGAAATTGACCCTATTAATTTGGAAAAATCACTTTTTGTAGTCGACAATGGGTTAATGACTCTGTCCTCCAGAATTTTTTCATTGGACAGCATTGTGTCTTCAGCAATCGATATATTATCGCAAGACTTACTGTTATTACAACATGGTCAGTCACAATTGCGTTCTATCGTACAGCTTGGCTGGACGTTACAAAATCTGCGTTCAGGCTATGTGCCTTGGCGTTTAATCAACACTACGTCACTATTCCAAATCTTTAACCTTACTGATAGACAAATCGGTATGGCGCAGAAGGGTGCTGATTATACAATCTTGAGCATTGAAAAACTAGAAAGATTACCGTTGACAATGTCAGAACGACCTGTCAGTGAATGGATAATCCACGGAATCATAAATATTCCAATCTCAACCTTCAGGTTTCAATACTGCCAAAAATATATACAGGCTGGCATGTACGAGAAATTGGGAAAGGGGTACCTTAAAACAACTTGGAACCTGCCCTATTCACATGCATGTGTCAGTAACAAAGGACAGAAAGTGTTTCTTAGTGGCAACAATTGTGCTATGTCACTAAGCGGCACGCTTCTGTGTAACGGTATTAGTTTGCACGGAGCCTGTGAAGGGAATTCATACAACCTTTCATGTCACCAGCAAGGCGCACCTGCAACTGAAATAGAACCATTCTTTCAAAGACTCTATATTGGGAGTTACATTCTTATTGTAGACCGCAGATGTTGTAGTCTTATGCCCGGGACTCCTTATCTCGTCACTACAACGGCGAAGGTCAAGTGCTGTGGACGTTCTTTGTTCCCCAGCTCCTTTCCAGACAGGAAAGGCGAGGGCATGGCCCAGTTTGAAAATTACTTCTATTCGAATAGACACTTTAAGCAGAATGAAAACAGTGCTTCTTCAGACGCCTACAAGGCTCACGTCATCAAAAGAAACGTATGATCTACAAGTCGCAAGGACGACTGCAGAGATACATACATTATTATCAACCAATTCCCCCGTACATTTCGCGGAAATCCTGAGCGAAATCTTAAATATTTCTGATACCACAGGGGTCTCAAAGGTATTTAAGACAGTATTTTCGATGGCATTAACACCATTCAAAGCCATACTGGGTATTTTTCCAGATTTCGTCCATTCGATTTTTGGCGGACTTCCCCTAATCCTAGGACTAATTGCAGGAATCCTATTCCTAGTCCTTATTTTTCGATATGGCAACCCATGTCACAGATCAAACTCTCGCGACAATGGAAGATACGATCCTAGCCATTGGATACCGGGACCGGATATCAAAAATCCTGGGACTCTCCCGGCTTAGAGACCTGAACATGACTTGGTTTCTATCATTTCGACCAATGTGGCAAAGGTGTGTTTTACCTGTACTAAGGTGTCTGCTATGCGGAGAAGAATGCGTGTTAGACACCTGTCTGACGCTACAATCGGATGCGCCGGTGGATGCAGATACACTGTTGGTTCCTACCAAGGTTCACGCACTGTGCTGCCCTCAAAGGCTGCCAATTCTGATGACGGCATTCCTGGAATCTTCACCACTGCGATTGAAGAGTAGTGAAGTACGAGATGAAAGCAGCATCGAACAGGTACGACCTTCTGTCAGCAATGCAAATCAGAATGTCAATGCAGACAATCATGCGCATGAATGCATGGTTACCCCTATTTCCGACTTAGTGGAACTTTCCCATGAAGCTGTTGACAGTTTTTGCGAAAGCCTGAATGATATGATGTTCTCTCCGGAACAGAAATAGAGACTTTTGAGTAAACTCGCACACGGCGTTCCCTGAATCCGGCCTTCAACTTAAAAAATAAAGTCACATGAACAATTACAATCCAGTTCACGGACAGCAACTTTTTTCAGCAAGCCCTTAAAATATTTTTCAATATATTTTTCCCCGGGACACTGACCTTCTGCTTAAAGTAAGAAACTATTCCTAGAGAACTAAGATTTCTATTTTTTTTAGATACTTTATAGACTTTATATAGACTTTAGCTGCCCGCTGGTATGTTCACAATATATTTTATGTGATGAAATGGTTTCGACTTTTTTTCTGTATAGCCATATTAAGAGCCATTTCATGTGTATTTCTCATATACCAACAAGCAATAATGCATAACAATGCGTGTTTACTTTTGCATTTAATTCATAGCTTAAGTGCATACAATATATATGACTGCAATTTTTCAGTATATTTGAAAATTTCAAAAGGCATTTATGTATTTTGGGGTGGTAAGGTATACACTATACTCTATAGTATGTTGTACTATGTTATACTATGCATAGATTAGTAGATATGACCATAGTTAGCGTGGAGTGGGTGTCGTGTATTTCTATAGGTTCTGAATCGATCCCCCTATTCCTGACCATATTCTGGTTAACCTACCTAGCTAGTTAACTAACAGTCAGCCCATGAGGCAAGAAATCCCCCATGATGCAGATACCGTTATCTGACGCAGTCACACTACGGCACAGGAACGTGTTATCTGATTAGGTCATAACGCTTGAGATCTAATTAGACAAGCGACATTCCTCCAGCCCCTGATAAGGCATACGACGTTCTCATAACAAATCAAACCTATGACAACCTGGATAATCCGTGCGGCCATTGTTTTGATTTCACAGAGAACTTTAGTAAAGAATGTGCTAACGAGCAAGTCGTATGACATCTTTATTGACGTACCTATGTCCATCCTTACGTCAATCCCGGCACCTTTAAGGTATAAATATTGCCGACCTTGCCCTATGCAAACACACGCGTGGTGACAAGACGGAGCAGCCATACTTGCCGAAGCCGAGAGCAGAAGCAGACCCCGCAGGCAACAGCCCCGCCTTCCTGACGCGCTGAGAGACGCGCTGCTATCTCAAGCCGAGAGACCCAGCACCGGCGCTTCTGGGCAGCCCTCGCAGGCAGCCTGGAATATCGAGAGCAGAGAAAGAGATACCATTCCTCATTCATCCTAAATTCCAGGTACAGAACTGAATAACCCCTCCTAGAGAATTCTTTAGTTATTCACTTGGCAAAAACAAACTTAACTTAAACTGTAACTTTCTATTCCCGCCCACGTATTAGACTTAGGTCAGGTACACGGGGTAGGCATATTTAGAAACACCAGTTGAGTACGTTTAGTCAAATGTATATGTGTATGTAAATATATTTTAATCATTTTAAACATCATATGGCTCAGAAACCATATCAATGTTTTTACAGTATTATTTTATACTATTGCTTCTAATGTATGCACTTTACTTAACTATAAGTATTGCAATAATATCGATCCATTTCTCTTGTACGAGAAAAGAGACTGATCAATAAATAACATCTTTTATTGAACACGCCCGTCTCCTCCTTTTCTCTACATTCTGATGAGACTAAGAATGCACGTACTGACTGAGTAAAATAATTGCCTTGTGCTCACACGACTCTTGAGATTGACTCTTGATTAGGGGAGAGCAAAGTTGTCATGTTCTATGGTTGTCAGAAACTAAATCCCTTCTTGTCTAATCAGGGGAGTTAATCCTTCCTTGAACATTCGAGAAAGTTTCTAGCGAACTCTGAGCTTAGCTGGCAAACCCAAAAATTACGTCTAGTATCGACAGTAGTAGACCTAGTTAACGTCTGGCCTAGGCCTTTACTGCTGTAGGTACTATTCCAATGCGCAGAGCCTATTGGGAAAATAGGAGCTACACTACAGAAGGAGAGGAAGTTTTAAGGAGTTTCAAGGAGCCCGAGGTGTCCGAGTTCGAGGAGCCGGTCCTGAGGCCGAAAACGGAGCCTAGGAACCGAACGGAGCTTCCAGCTTCCAGCCCCAGGCACGGTAGCGGTGTGAAGGAGGCAAAAGGAGAAGGTGGAGGTGGCCCGGGCAGTGAGAGGTGAGAGAGAGTGGCTCGCCTGCGCTGCTGTCAGTGCGACTGTGTTCGGTTGTACTCAACGGGACCCAGCGAGTTTCAACGGGACCCTGTTCCATGCTCTGTATGGTCTCCAGCTTCACTTCAGTTTTTTTGATCCCCCCCTGTTGATGGCGGGCTGTTGCTGGCGTTCAGGTCGGCGTCTGTTCCCGTCTGAGTGCGGATTTGAGGCGGCACTTTGAAGCACTCTGAGGCATTTTTTTCAGCCGCGATATGCGGCGTGACTTCAGCATCGGCAGCGAGGCAATTTCCCGATGATAATTACTATCCAGTGCTGCGGCAGTTCTATTCTCCCGCGCTCGAGCCCGAGTTCTCCCCTGGTTCTCCTGGCGGCCGGAAAATTGCGGCAGGTGAGAGTGGAGGGAGACGAGGGAGCAAAGAGAGGTGTTGCAGCAGCTGATTCAGGGCTGGGTTGAAGCTCCAGCAACATTGGCTGCAGTGTCCCTGATCAGCCTTGTACGGCAAAGTCGGGAGCAGGGCACCCCTGTGGTTTGGGACTTTGGACTTCAGACAGCTTTACATTTTTTGGAGCCCTTTAAAAACGTGGACCTATAATTTGCCTACATAGTATCCTCCTTTAAGAACAGTGCGTTTTACCTTATTCTTGATATATTTATCTGGAAATGTGCAGACACATTTGATATCACTGAATGACGGCAGGTATTTGTGGGGGGGTTTGAATTAGCCTACCTTGGTCCTGAACTGGCTGCATTCCTGTGGCATTCCTTTATCCCCGCTAAATTCAACCCTATTCGCAGGAAGGAAAAAGGAGTGAGCAGTTAGTTGTTTTACTAATCTCTGCTTGCAGACTCCTTGAGGCTCTCACCTTTGTGACCAGCGGCCGGGCTTGGCTCCGCCATCTCCCGCGAAAAATCGACCGGCCGGGCTTGGCTCCGCCGGTCAAACTACATTTCCCAGCAGCCTCCAGGGGGAATTGACGCCAGTATCCAGCGCGCCAGGCGGCGCATAAAGCACCGGCAGGGGCCGAGTTCCCCTGTTGTTTTATTAATCTCTGCTTGCAGACTCCTTGAGGCTCTCACCTTTGTGACTAGCGGCCGGGCTTGGCTCCGCCATCTCCCTCGAGAAATCGACCGGCCGGGCCTGGCTCCGCCGGTCAAACTACATTTCCCAGCAACCTCCAGGGGGAATTGACGCCAGTATCCAGCGCGTTAGGCGGCGCATAAAGACCGGCAGGTCCCTCGTCCCGCGAGGACGCGCGCGGGACGCGCTGGACTAAGCCCGGACAAAGGGCGGGCCCTCTGTGGCTGAAGTAGGCTGGGTTGGGCCTACTCATTTACATTATTATTTATTTTATTGAAAATACTTTGTGTTTAGTACTACATGGTATAAGATGTCAGCATAGACATTGTCCTTCTGTTCAGGAACTATTCGCGACTCACCTCCAATTATTAAATTTTTATTGTAATTGTTATTAATCATATTCATCGGGGCTACGTTCCCCCTTTTCTACACGCACAAGGATGACTGCTAAAAAGTTATGATCAGGGAGATTATTGGGGGGAAGGTCCTGTATGAAGACAAGATCCAACCCCCTTAGAAATAAGGCTTCCAATAATTTGTTATTAAAGGGTCAATGTCAGCTGTTACAACTGTGGGAAAAACCCCAGGATAAGGATTTGTTAAACGCCGCAAATAAAGCTTCTGATATAGCTTCCCCATCTGGCATAGTCCCTGCGGTGGTTAAGAAGGTCTGTTTTCTGGTGAATGAAGAATATTTGGGCTCCTTGATTACTGAGGAGCCTTGTCCAGTGTCTTCTGAATTAACTGGTGTTATTAAACTCTCTGTTCCCAGTTCTGAAGGTGGCCAACAAAAAAATGCAGCCTCACACCATAAAGTGTTGTATTCTAATGCTCAAATAGGAGATTCACCGCCAAAGGTGGAAGTGAGGGGGGACTCCCATTTGTCGAGTATTGACCTGGAGCTATGCGGTCGATACCTAGCTGATGCTACTTTGAAATCATCAGAAGCGATTAAGTCTCCTATTGGTGCTACTCCATCTGGTCTTTTGCTTTATAGTAGTACCCCCTCCATAAAATCGCAAGATATTTCCTCACACTATAACATATCGAAGAGCCCTTTGCTTAATATCTCTGGCATTGGTCCGATAGGTCCATCAGGCTCTGATAAATTGGAAAAACCTATTTCTGAATCTATGATTGCATTGGAACATTTGTTGGCATCCATTTTACTGTTACTGGGTAAATTTGTGGGTAGCTCTGATTGTATTTTGGAGTCGGTTACTCAGATATTAAATGTCTTACTGTTAAAGCTTCCGGAAAAGGGTCGTGATTTAGATCCTAAGGCTGGATTGCATGGGTCTGAGTTGAGCAGTGACCACTTAGCTGGAAATGTTAATCCAGTCCAAAATAAACATGTGGTTATCTCCAAAAATGAGCCTTCTCTAGTACCCACATCTTCTGCATTTAACTGTGTAAAAAACACTGTCCTTGAAATTGAAGAAGAAAATGTTGATGCTACTACTCCAAAACCTGAAAAAGAGCTATTTCCAATTTTTGTGCCTGAAAGTAAGATAGTAAGATAATTACTATCCAGTGCTGCGGCAGTTCTATTCTCCCGCGCTCGAGCCCGAGTTCTCCCCTGGTTCTCCTGGCGGCCGGAAAATTGCGGCAGGTGAGAGTGGAGGGAGACGAGGGAGCAAAGAGAGGTGTTGCAGCAGCTGATTCAGGGCTGGGTTGAAGCTCCAGCAACATTGGCTGCAGTGTCCCTGATCAGCCTTGTACGGCAAAGTCGGGAGCAGGGCACCCCTGTGGTTTGGGACTTTGGACTTCAGACAGCTTTACATTTTTTGGAGCCCTTTAAAAACGTGGACCTATAATTTGCCTACATAGTATCCTCCTTTAAGAACAGTGCGTTTTACCTTATTCTTGATATATTTATCTGGAAATGTGCAGACACATTTGATATCACTGAATGACGGCAGGTATTTGTGGGGGGGTTTGAATTAGCCTACCTTGGTCCTGAACTGGCTGCATTCCTGTGGCATTCCTTTATCCCCGCTAAATTCAACCCTATTCGCAGGAAGGAAAAAGGAGTGAGCAGTTAGTTGTTTTACTAATCTCTGCTTGCAGACTCCTTGAGGCTCTCACCTTTGTGACCAGCGGCCGGGCTTGGCTCCGCCATCTCCCGCGAAAAATCGACCGGCCGGGCTTGGCTCCGCCGGTCAAACTACATTTCCCAGCAGCCTCCAGGGGGAATTGACGCCAGTATCCAGCGCGCCAGGCGGCGCATAAAGCACCGGCAGGGGCCGAGTTCCCCTGTTGTTTTATTAATCTCTGCTTGCAGACTCCTTGAGGCTCTCACCTTTGTGACTAGCGGCCGGGCTTGGCTCCGCCATCTCCCTCGAGAAATCGACCGGCCGGGCCTGGCTCCGCCGGTCAAACTACATTTCCCAGCAACCTCCAGGGGGAATTGACGCCAGTATCCAGCGCGTTAGGCGGCGCATAAAGACCGGCAGGTCCCTCGTCCCGCGAGGACGCGCGCGGGACGCGCTGGACTAAGCCCGGACAAAGGGCGGGCCCTCTGTGGCTGAAGTAGGCTGGGTTGGGCCTACTCATTTACATTATTATTTATTTTATTGAAAATACTTTGTGTTTAGTACTACATGGTATAAGATGTCAGCATAGACATTGTCCTTCTGTTCAGGAACTATTCGCGACTCACCTCCAATTATTAAATTTTTATTGTAATTGTTATTAATCATATTCATCGGGGCTACGTTCCCCCTTTTCTACACGCACAAGGATGACTGCTAAAAAGTTATGATCAGGGAGATTATTGGGGGGAAGGTCCTGTATGAAGACAAGATCCAACCCCCTTAGAAATAAGGCTTCCAATAATTTGTTATTAAAGGGTCAATGTCAGCTGTTACAACTGTGGGAAAAACCCCAGGATAAGGATTTGTTAAACGCCGCAAATAAAGCTTCTGATATAGCTTCCCCATCTGGCATAGTCCCTGCGGTGGTTAAGAAGGTCTGTTTTCTGGTGAATGAAGAATATTTGGGCTCCTTGATTACTGAGGAGCCTTGTCCAGTGTCTTCTGAATTAACTGGTGTTATTAAACTCTCTGTTCCCAGTTCTGAAGGTGGCCAACAAAAAAATGCAGCCTCACACCATAAAGTGTTGTATTCTAATGCTCAAATAGGAGATTCACCGCCAAAGGTGGAAGTGAGGGGGGACTCCCATTTGTCGAGTATTGACCTGGAGCTATGCGGTCGATACCTAGCTGATGCTACTTTGAAATCATCAGAAGCGATTAAGTCTCCTATTGGTGCTACTCCATCTGGTCTTTTGCTTTATAGTAGTACCCCCTCCATAAAATCGCAAGATATTTCCTCACACTATAACATATCGAAGAGCCCTTTGCTTAATATCTCTGGCATTGGTCCGATAGGTCCATCAGGCTCTGATAAATTGGAAAAACCTATTTCTGAATCTATGATTGCATTGGAACATTTGTTGGCATCCATTTTACTGTTACTGGGTAAATTTGTGGGTAACTCTGATTGTATTTTGGAGTCGGTTACTCAGATATTAAATGTCTTACTGTTAAAGCTTCCGGAAAAGGGTCGTGATTTAGATCCTAAGGCTGGATTGCATGGGTCTGAGTTGAGCAGTGACCACTTAGCTGGAAATGTTAATCCAGTCCAAAATAAACATGTGGTTATCTCCAAAAATGAGCCTTCTCTAGTACCCACATCTTCTGCATTTAACTGTGTAAAAAACACTGTCCTTGAAATTGAAGAAGAAAATGTTGATGCTACTACTCCAAAACCTGAAAAAGAGCTATTTCCAATTTTTGTGCCTGAAAGTAAGGTGGTAGGGGGTGCAGAAAAAGTAAAATCTGGAAATCACAGAAAAAAAAAAGTAAAAAAGAGAAAACCAATCCGCAGACATAGGAAAAAAAGCAGAGACAAATAATTTTTGAGGATTCCCATGTTCCTGATATAATTGAACCTAGTACTCAAGAGCACGTGAATGGGTCCTTGAGTCAGGAAGTTGTCATTTATTCCTCTGACAATTTAAATCCCTCTGCAGCAGATATTAAAATTTCTCCTAATTGCACTATCCTTCCTGCGGGAGACCCCTCCTTAAATGTAGCAGGTTTGACGATCCCTCCCCCCGCAGTAGAGTTGATGGAGTTAGGTCCTACTGTATCTGCGGTTCTTAATCCATTTGCCCCCGCTTTTCATGCTACTGGTGACGACGCTATATGGCCTCACCATCTGCCCACAAAAGTATCAGAAGCTTTCGTTGATACTTTGACTTTGGATTTTCTATCGTTATTTGATTTTGATCAGCCTTTAAATAGAGCATGGTTACTCAAATGTTTTAAAAGCATAGAGAGTTTAAAGTTAATCCAAACAAATGATATTGACTTAGTTTTCTTATCCGGAACAGCTGCCTCGCCTTATGCCAGGGTAAAGTTCTATTCTAAATTTATAGTAAATCTTATATTGCAACAGGCTGAGAACTTCCAGTGTAGGGGAATTGATGTTTTACCTGTTTTTTCTTCCCGAAGAGATAGCCTCCCTTATAATAGACTTCCCCAGCAGGGCAATGGTAAAGATGGTCCCATTACCTCTTATGACGATTTAAAAATATGGGTATCGAAAAACACTCGTCTGGTGACACATGTAATGCCCCCCACGTTAATTCAGAATAGTCTTCCAATAGAAGATAATCAGCGGTGGAATTGGCTGCCCGGTGCTTTGTCTAGTAAAGCCACAGACAACCCTAAACTTTTTCAACATCTTTAGCAGTAATTTGAATATTATCTCTTGGAATGCCGCCGGGATAAACAGTAGCCCTGAGAAATTACAGTACTTGTTCTCTCTGAACGCTAGTGTGATTTGCATCCAAGAGACCTGGTGCGCTAGTAGATTGTGTGCAGGGAGAGATTATTTTGTTCTAGAGGCTGTGGCTGCTCCGTCGAAGAAAGGGCGGAATTGCGTGCCTTCTGTCCAATAGTTTGAAGTGGAACTTCACTCATTATGTTGATTCAAGCAACCTATTTCAGGCAGTGTCCCTCTGTAGCTTAACCAGTAGGGGAAACTTTAATTCCCTGGTAATAATAAATGCCTACATCCCCCCCAATGAATGTTTTAATAATCTATTGAAGCAAATGTTTTCATATATTAAACGGATTAAAGATGTAGAATTTCCCCCATATGTTTTGCTAGTAGGTGATTTTAATTGCAAAGTTTCTAATTCAAGCTTAGAGCTATTTAGAAACAAATTTAAAGAAGAAGCTTTTCTTATTCCCCAATCCCTCTTCCCCAACAAAATTAAAACTAATAAGAGAGGGAAGCTGTTGTTAGAAGAACTTTCAGCGGCGGATGGATTAATAGTGAATGGTAGGCTTCCCTCCGATGTCCCTGTTAAATATACTCATAGATCCTCCCAAAGTGAGTCAATTTTGGACTATGTAATCACTGACTATTGTACTTTCTCCCTAGTGAAGGATCTGGTGGTCTCGTCGACACTATTTAGTGACCACAATGTGATTACTATAAGCCTCTCATTTCACCCTCCTAAATCCGATTCATGGTCCTTTAGCAGTGACATAGTTAACTTTCATAAGGACTCTGGTAGATGCTTCTGGAATTTTAAAGCCAAGAAAGGCCTGGAGGGTATACTTGGTAAAACAATACTAGAACTGAATGTCTGGCAGGGCTCCGAAATAATTCATTTTGAGAACTTTATGAAGGAGGGTATCTCTGTTGCCAAAAGGTCTAGCTTCTCTGTAAAAAAGATCTATGTTCCCAGACCAATTTTTCTCCTAAATAAGGAAATAAATAAATTGGTGCGGGAGCAATTTTTATGTAGAACTATCGAAACAAATAAGAAAATATACTTGCTAAAAAGAAGGAGAAATAGAATTAGGATGAAACTTAGAAAAGAAAAAGAAGACTCTCTCTGGAAAAGACTTCGGGAGGCCACTGTTTATGGAAAAATAAGACAATTTTGGTCTCTCATTGGCGAGGGTTGTGGAGCAAGAGTCAGCTCTCTCCCCATTCCCATTGCTGAATTATCATGGGTCATCTACATTTCCAACCTGTATGCTGGGAATATCGCAATGTTAGATTGTAAGGAGATTTTTAAAGAAGATGAGTATCCTATTGATTCCCCCTCGGAGAAAACCATTGAATTGGCCATTAGGGATATGCGCTCCTCTGGAGCAATGGGGCCTGATGAACTTCCCATTTCAGTATTGAAGCAGGATCCTATTTCATGGAGTAAGATTCTTTTTCCTTTATTTAGATCTTGCTTCATTAGCAAAATTGTACCCTCTTCTTGGAAGGGGAGTATATTGGTCCCTCTATTCAAAAAGGGCGATAGGGATAATCCAATGAATTATCGCCAGATAGCCCTCCTTGATGCCATTGTAAAAGTCTTTGCCAAATGTCTCCTCACTTTAATAACGGATTGGGTTGATGTGAATCAGATATTACCCCTTGAACAAACTGGCTTCTGTAAGGGACATGGTACATTGGATAACCTCACAGCCCTTCAGGTTATTACGGACAAATATATAAGAGTTCGGGGGGAGGAGTGTATGCGGCTTTTATTGATTTCTCCACAGCATTCGACAAAGTTGACCGTCCCTTGCTGTGGAGAAAATTGTTTGATTTGGGCATGCCCCCTCTCCTACTAGATCTGGTGCGATCCCTACATACGAACACCTGGTGCCGAGTTTTACAGGGAGGAGAAAGGGGTTTATCGCGGGTTATCCCCTCCATTAATGGATTAAAACAAGGCTGTCTTCTTGCCCCTCTACTCTTTTCCCTGTACATTGCTGATCTTCCTGCTACCCTTTCATCTTGTGTTGGCATAGCCCCGGTAGTGGGGGGATCTTCCATTTCCTGCTTGCTTTATGCAGACGATATTCTAATCCTGGATCTAACTCCTAAGGGATTGGCCAATCGTCTGCAGGCTTTACATCTTTTTGCAGAGTCTCATTATATGAGGATAAATACCTCAAAAAGTAAAATCATGTGCATTACAGGGAAGAAAAAATCTAAATCTGAGAATTTTGGTTGGGCAGTAGGCGGTCAGAAACTGACATATACCTTTTTAGGAAAAATAATTTCCGCTAACTTAAGTGAGAAGCCTCATATTGATAATAATTCTCGTAAAGCCAGATCCCAAGGCAAAAGTCTGAGTGCCCTCTACTCCGCCACAGGGAGAAGACATTTTGCTTGTTTACTGGAGGTTTTTAGGGCAAAAATTCCTCCAACTCTCCTGTATGGAATGGAACTGGTTGATATAAAGCATTGGGGCTTTCTGCAGACGGTAGAAGGAAAATTATTAAGGTCTATTACATCCCTTAACCCGGCCTGTACTGTGGCCGCCTGCAGAATGGAATTCGGTCTCCGTAGCAGCTGGGCACAGGGCCTATCAGCTTTAGTTCGATGGGTTGTTAGCCTTGCTAGAGGAGAAACGGGGTCTTTGAGATTCCTTCTTAAGGGGGAATTGGGTAATTTAAAAGAGTACTCCCAAATTGTTAAGAACTTTAGAAAGGCTGTGGCACTTCTTGAATTAGAAGAGAGTACTCTCTTTACTATCTCTCCTAACCAGTTAAAATCCCTTCTGAAACAGGCGTCATGGGATTTATGTTTTACGTTGGATATAAAGTCTATGCAAGTAAAGAGGGGAGGTGATCTCCTTGTCAACTCATATTCTATGAAGCTTGCCCAACCCTATGTCGCTTAGAATTTACCTTATGGTATTCGGAGATTCTGGTTCTTTTTACGGCAGGATTTGTTACCCCTGAACATTCTTTTGGCAAAATGGTATGGGTCTTCTCCCAGATGTAATTTTTTTAATATATCTGTTCAGGATCGTTCCCATATATTGTTTACATGCTATGCATTGCGTCCACTTCGGTTGAAGTGGTTAAAACTAATATGTCTGCAATTGGGTATCCTTAATATGAATTCTTTTCTACAGGCCTTATATAATCCTCCAAATGAAATGTTTTGCTTCAATATTTTTAACTTTTTTAATGTTTTTTAGCTATTTATTGATGAAATATGGAGGTCTGTGACGTTGATTTTCTTGTTTAGTGGAAAATGTTGTAGTTGTCATTTTGTTTTGAGAAATGTATATTTGTATTTGTTGTTTTCTGTCTTATGTGGCCCTCTTTTGAGAGCCAAAACATAATAAATAAAAATTTAAATTGAAATACCCTTGTCCCCCCCACTCTTCTGCTGGGGACCCTGCCCACCTTTGGCTGTGGTACCCACAATTTCTCTGTGGATCCTGGTACTGGTCCAGCGGTCGGCCTCCTTAGCAAGCTCAATGGGGTCTGTCAGCTTGCTGTCTAAAAGATGCTGGCGCAGCTCTGGAACACAAAGACTACTCAAGTGCTCCCAACTGATTAAATGCAACAACCCCTTAAAATCAGTTACTTTACTGCCCTTCATCCAACCTTCCAGTGCACGTGAGTACTGATTCACACATTCCATCCAAGTCTCAGACTCTCTCTTCTTGGAGTTTCTAAACTGCAGCCTATACTGCTCTGGAGTAAGGCCATACCTGAGAGATAAGGCCCCCTTCATATTGGGGTAGGTCATGGCACCTGCCATCTCTAAGGGCTCTAGAGCACTCCTCCCAGAAGCCTCAAAATGTTTCCACAGGCCCGCCCCCCAATGCTGATCAGGTACACCATTCATCTTCAATGCAATTTCATACGAAGTGAACCAGGCATAAATATCCTCACTCCTATTGTAATTCTGTACCAGGTCTTTGGGAATATATACTTTACCTCCATGCACTGGCTGAGCGCTGCCACCATTTGAACTGGCATCCACCTCCTTGGCTTTAAGATCCAGTTCTCTCATGCTCAACTCATGAGCCAAAAGAAATTTCTTTTCCTCCAGGTCACGGGCATTTTTCTTGTCTTTCGCTGCCCTTTCTTTCTCCATTTCTAAATGCTTCATTTTCATTTTCAAGACTTCCAAGTCATATTCTCTTACTCTCTGATTTTTTTGTAACTCTTCTGGGGTGAGGCCCCTGCTGGAATGGTTGCTGCCAGCACCTGAGCCTACTCTGCCCACTGGCAGATCTGTGACTTGAAAGGCATTCTCTCCATTCACATCATCATTTCCCTCTTGTGCCTCCCAATGGGCCTTCAAGATTCTCTGCAGCTCCTCCTTTCTGTAGGCGCTCTTTATGGGGCACTCAAACTCAAGGCAGAATTTCCTAAGTTGCTCAACTTTGTATGAATACAAATCTCCAATGACAAACTCTAATTCTGCTTCCTTACTGGGTGCCTTTCCATTCATAGACATGATACTTTGAAGAGTTACTCAAAAATAGAAAAAATCAAAAACCAGTAGTATGTGGTGGCGTAGTGGTCTGCACTCACTAGTGATGTACACCAATTACTGTGGGTCTAGTACAAGTTCAAGTTCAATCCGCACCGAAGACCAACAATGTTAGAACTGGGGGTCTCTAGTTGGCAGGGGTATGTACCACTGTCCAAATAGGGACCCTTGCTTCTAGTCAGGGTAAGGAGGAAACCCTATGAGATAACCCCTGCTCACCCTCGAGGTAGCTTGGCACGAGCAGTCTAGGCTAACCTGAGGCAATGTGTAAAGTATTTGTACCAACCCTCACAGTAACACAGTGAAAACACAACAAACTGACTCCACAACAGTTTAGAAAAATAAAGGTATTTAATCTAAACTACACAAGACCAAAACGACAAAAAACAACATACACAGTTCAAGAATATGGTTTGAAAAGAGTTCTTAAGGTTTGCGATAGAATTATCTAGGTTGCGATAGAATTCTCTACGTTGCGTGAAAAGTTCACAGTTGTGTCACGTTTACTCACAGTACCTTTTAGTTGCAACAAAGTTCCAAAAGCAGAAGCTGGTGCGGTGGAAAACAAGCGATGCATTGCTCCTGAGACCCTGGGGAGGCGTTTGCGACAACCCCGCTGCAGCAGCGGGCGTGTTGCGACGAATCCGGTCTGTATGGGGAGGAAGGCCACTGGTATGGATTCCGGTGCGTAGGTTCTGTAGGAAGTTTGTTCTCGCAAAGGCACTATGCGATGATCTCGTAGGGGCTGCGACGATCTCCGGGCGACGATGTGCGATCCAGCGGCGATCCTCTCTCTCGCAGCTCCTCGATGCGATGGCTCTGCGACGATGCTCGCAGCGACGTGATGCGGTTCGCAAGCAAGCGGTGCTGGGATCTCACCTAGCGACACAGGCTCTGCGACGACACTCTCAGCGATGTTCGACTTTCCCGCACCGGTCTGGTGCGTCCCGCAAACAAAGGATGCGACGGCTCTGGCAGCGGCGCCAGGCGCTGCGACGATCTCGGCTTTTGTAGCGGCGGGAATCTTCTCGCACTGTCGGGGATGCGCTCCGCAAGCGAGCGATGCGACACTTTTCAATTGCAAAAGTCTCTCAAGCTTAGTTTCAAGCTTCCCAGCACAGGTACAACTTCCAGAGGCCCCACAACTGGATCAAGAACTCTAGGAAGGACAGAACTCTCTCAGCAGAGTTCAGGGAAGCTGGGGGTGAAGTCCTTTTGTTCCTGGGACTTCAGAACAGGGAGCCAGCTCTTCTCAGGCCCTTGGAGATTCCTTCAAGACAGGGGACCCAGCACACTAGCAAAGTCCGTCCCCTCTCCTTGGCAGCAAAGCAACAGCAGGTCAGTACAGCAGAGCAACAGCAGGACAGTCTTCCTTCTTCAGTTTCAGCTTTCTCCTTGGCAGAGGTTCCTTCTTGATTCCAGGATGATCTAATTTTCTGCTGTCAGGGGTCCTGTACTTATACCCCTAAAAGTCTTTGTTCTCTTTGTGCAAGTGGGCCCTGAGCCCGGTCTGAACCTGTTCTGGGTGTCTCCTGAGTACTTTGTTTTCCTGGCTTCTCCTTTCCTTTCAGAGTGAGGGGCAGGGTCGTCAGCCGCCCAGCAGGAGGTGGAGCCAGCATTGTGGAAGGCAGGCGCAGCCCTATTCAGGCCCAGGTGCTAACTCCTCCCACCACTCAATTTGCAAATGCAGTCATTCAGCCTAGGGATGACTCAGCCAGCCTCCTGGGGCATCCCCAGCCCCTGTCACTCTCAAACCAGACAGTCAATCCACAAACAGGCCAAGGAACATAGAAAGGTCAGACAAGAGAACAGCAACTTTCTAAAAGTGCTGTTCTCAAACACAGGATTTAAAAACAACCTTTACTAAGAGATGTGTTATTAAATTCTGAGTTCAGGGATACTAGATACTTATGTCCCATCGTGTTCCTATGAGAAGAAATGCTGGAAGCCACTGTAGCCAGCATCCCCCATGTTAATCTATGGAGCAAGATAGCCTTACAATAGTGAAAAACAAAAATGGCTGCCATTCACTATCAGAGCATGTCAACTGCACTAGTACATGCTCTACCTTTTACATACACTGCACCCTGCCCAGGGAGGTACCTTGGGCCTTCCATAGGGGTGACTGATGTGCACAAAAAGGGAAGGGTTAGGCCTGGTCAGTGAGGACACTGACCAGGAGTACATGGCAGTTTCTAAACTTCACATAGGCACTGCCGTGGCAGGCCTGAGACACCATTTTAGAGCTACTCCTGTGGGTAGCACAATCAGTGCTGCAGGCCCACTAGTAGCATCTGTCATCACCAGCCCTGGCACACCCAGTGCACTTTACTAGGGACTTCATGGTGATATAAATATGCCAAACATGTATATCCAATCAGCATAACCTTTACATAGGGAGCACTTACACTCTGGCACTGATCAGCAGTGGCAGAGTGTCCAAAGCATCTAAACCAACAAAAACAAAATCCAGCACAGCATAAAAAATACAGGATGTAGAGGCAAAAAGATTGGGGAAACCACGCCAAAGATGCCAGGTCTAACAACACTTATATGCTGCACCACCTAAACCTTCTTCTTTGCAGGACCTTGAAGACTATTGTTCAGGACTGGAAGGTTCTCTTAATATAGACCAAGTTGAATTCTTGGGACAACCTTTTGATGAGTAGGAATTTCTGTCAGCACTACAGTCCTCTCCCAGATATTCGAGCCCTGGGATAGATGGGCTCACTTTTTACCACACATTTTGGGCCCTGTTGTGTGTAAACTACATGGCAGTTGTCAATGAAGGATTTTCTAAATAACTCTTTTTCTGCAGATTGCTCCACAGGTGTCATCACCCTATTATATAAAGCAAGGGATGAGACCGCTTGGCAAAATTGGCGGCCAATATCGCTTTTGAATACTGATTACAAGTTGATAGCCAAAATACTTGCTTGCCGCCTTCGATGAGTTATGCACTCTTGTGTTCAGCCAGACCAAGCTTGTTCTATCAGGAGGCGCACCATTGTGGACAGCCTTGTTACCTTACAAGATGCGTTTTGGTACAATCAAGAAGGAGCGCACCTGCTAGGTGTTCTCAGCCTGGACTTTCACAAGGCTTTCAACAAAGTTTTTCATTAATATCCATTTCTAGTGTTAGCAAAAATGAATGTTCCTCCTGCAATTGTTAAAATGATACAACTCCTCTATCAAGGTGCTCATAGCAAAGTTAGCATCAACAACTTCTATACTACTGCTTTTCCTATCCATGTTGGGGTGCGTCAAGGGTGCCCAATGTCTCCCATACTTTTTGTTTGTGTGTTAGAGCCTTTTTTTTGCAAACTACGAAAAGACAAACTGATAAAAGGTGTTTTTGTACCCGGTGGTCTGTGGTCCAGAACAAGGTCATCACATATATGGATGATGTGACCATGTTGTGTACTACCGCAGCCTCTGTGCGCAGAACTCTTTTGCAGGCCTCTCTTTTCCGGGAAAAATCAGGGTTGGGTTTAAACATGGGAAAGAGTGTCTGCCTGACTACAGGTCCCTGGGATAGACTGGCGAATTTACCGGTAACTGTTACCACAGAACCCACTACAATTTTGGGGATATATTTTGGGACAGAAGGGCATGTGGAATAAGTCGGAATGAAGTCCAGGCTATACTGAAAAATCTTTCCCTTTGGTCTTTGCACAAACTCACACTTGAGGGAAAGGTGTTAGTCGTTAAAGCTGTTTTGTTTCCACTATTACTGTACCTTGCTATTGTTTTTCCTCCTAAGCACAGCACTTTGGAGATATTTCAGAATATAATTTTTACCTTCCTTTGGAACTCTCGGATGGAGAAACTCAGTAGAGAGAAAGTTTGTAAAACGTGGAAGAATGGGGGAAAAAATTGCCAGATCTTAAGACCTTTTTATTTGCTAAATTGTTATGTTATATGGTGTCCGTACAGATGAGGATATTGTTACAGTACCTGCCTTATTTACATGTTATTTTGTAGGGGCAATGCTAAGATGTTTTGGACTATTTGCCCATTCGAACCTTTCTCCTTTGGCGCAAGCTGCACCGCCTTACTACAACGGACTTCGCTACTTCTTACAGACTTTGGACCCAACATTTTTGATTGAGATGTGTGCATTCACCCTACCAGATGAAACAGGAGATCCTGAAACAAGAGCAGCCTATAATGTTGGGTATCCTATCAGAGCTGCATTCTTTAAGGGTATGGAAGATGGTGGGATATAGAGACATTACCCACAGTCAACAAGACTTGGCTTGGATGGCTATGCATGTATGCCTCCCCGTTAAAGTCTTTCAGCATCTGCGAGGATTGGCCCCCTCAGCATGTTGCCCACGCATGAGATGCGTCAATGAAGAAACTGTTTTCCACCTGCTGTGGGGTTGCCTTTATGCCAAGAACTTCTGGACTTTATTGCAGCCTTTCCTTCTGCATATTGCTGGTATTTCTGCTCTGTCTTTTAACGCCCTTCTTTATGGACAAGATATCTCTCTAAAACATCCCCCTACTGTGTGGCGACGGTTAAATTGTGCTAAAGAGGCTTTGTGGGATTCTAGGAATCTGCACCTTTACCTCCATAAAGACATGGATACTAACGCATGTAGAAATCTTTTTCTTGATAAAGTCATGACTTATGTTAACATAGATCGTGCCGCTCTGGGACTGGATGAAGCCACTGCTTTGTGGCATATTACAAACTGGAAAGGTCGGGTCACTTAATTGAATAGGTCTCTAAAAAACTGTTTGATTCTGCCTTTTTGCCTTTGCCACCAGGCCATAAGGATTGGCATTTGTATAGACCATCAATACATTTTTAGTTCACTTTAGGGGGGTGGGTAAAACATCACGATTGGTAAACACTTTTATCTGTTTCAAGTATTACCTTGTTCTTTGAACTCTTGATGGACATTTTGAATTTGAATTGTAAATGTGGATGTGTGCCTTTATCAAACTAATAAAGGATTTTGAAACATATAAAGACAGAGATACTTGTTATTTTACCAAAAGTATATGAGGTCTCTGTTTTATTATTTGGGAGTCCCACGGAGCAAAAGTTGTCGAATTTTTGTACATCGGCGTAGAATGACTCCGCCAACTATGCCCACCCTTACTTATATAACATTGCATTTTTAGAACAAACTTATAAGCAGCAAACCACTTATCTATATCCTTCCAAACGACATGGCTAGGCATAATATCTTTAAGAAAACTATATAATGTAAATTACCCCTCCTAGACACTTCAAAACCTCTGCCACATACTCTCTAGACTCTGATGTTTTCCTTGACCTTGAGTCCATCACGGGCTGGTTTCTTTCTTTGAGCCACTATTACCTTACATTTCTCCAACTGTAATCATCTCTCCTGCAGTACCAGGGTAGCAACTGCTTGCTTCTCCCTAGCTGTAGGACTGAATCTGCCTGTGTGTCAGCTGCTATCCTCAATTCTTCAAGGGCACCTGCCACTTTGCCTCCTTCAGAGACTAGGCTAAATTGTACACGTCATTGGATAGGGGAACTGCTGCTATTTTCTATTCTATGGCTAGGCACACCTCTTTCTCAACAAGAGCATAAGTACTCAATTTCACTTTGATTTCTCTCTCAACCTTCTTGTTCTCATGTGCCAAACAGCTATCCTTCGTGAAAGGACACATTTGACCCTAGCCCTGGGCAACTATGTGAGGCTGCTCTTTGAGGTAAGTCATTCCTCCACGCAGGTGACGTTTTAACTTCTTCATTTTTAATTATTTTCAGGTGATTTGTCCGTGATGGGCCTTATGCCAGTCCCTGAGAGCATTTTCGTAAATTAATCTTCTTGGATTTATGACTTATCCTCAGTTTCCTTTCCTTGCAAATGGCCTTCATTTCAACAAAAGTAAGGATAGCCAGAATGCAAAATCAACCTTTCTTTTCCCAAACATCAAATTACAAAACTTTGACAAACAATGAAAAAATCAAACATATGACTGAATAAAAATGAAAAAAATACTTCTTGCCAATCAAAAAAAAACAAAAGTACATTTTTGCCTCTAAAACTAGAATTGTATTTTTAATTTCTGAGTTGTTAAAACTAAGAGGTAATTGCCGGGCATATTCCTATCGCACCATAGGTCAGCAATATCAGAGAGTCGGTTATTAATACAGGAATAGAGATACCATATCAACCGGGGGTCAGCTTTCTGACCCTGGGAAAGCAGTTTCAGTTCCTGGGTGCAAGGAGGAGTTTTTCCAGTATGGTTTACTTTCTTCAGGTGTTGTGTTACTAGGTCCAAAAGTATTGGGAAGAGGGGTGGTTAGGTGCCATTCTTTTCTTGTGCACTAGCCAGTGAATGGGAAATTTATTGTATTTATCATTTTATTTTATTTTAGGAGTTTTGTATAGCACTAGCTGGACCGAGGGTATCAGAGCGCTTCACAACAAGTAACTTGTGTGCAAATGGTCAGTACAGAGAATATAGAGGAACATAGCGAAACTGACATATAAGTAGTATATTGTAGCTGAGCATGCAGACAACGAATACAATAAACATTCCTTTACAGAGACATAGAGCAATTGTCACCGTACCACTGTCAAATTGTACAGGAAGATAAAAGCAGAGTTTCAACGGAGGTGACTAGGGGCCAGATGTAGGTAATCTCAATTTACCTATTCTTAAATACCGAATCATACCGATTCGGTATTTAAGAATAGGTAAATGGGATGTAGCTAATATTTCAGTAATAATTACCGAATCGGTATTTACCGATTCGGTAATTGCCATTCATCCCTATGGGCCTGGAGACATGAAATTGCTTTTTGTTTTTTTTTCGTTATTTACCACCAACTTGTAGTTGGTGGTAAATAACGAATCCCAAAAAGGGGAAAGCACTCATTTGAGTACTCCCACCATTGCTAATTCGGTAATTTACCGAATCGGTATTTTAAGGAATCAGTCTTTACCGATTCCTTAAAATACCAACTCGGTAAATTACCGAATTAGCAATTTGGGCACCTACATCTCAATAGCCTAATTCCGGTCGGTAACGGCCGAAATTCGGTAATTTCGGCCGTTACCGACCGGAATTAGGCTTCCTACATCTGGCCCTTAGTTGTGTAACATGATAATCCACAGTCCTTGGGTCAAGAGTTTCTTGTTCCAACAATATGAGTCTCTGGGAAGTTTTCTAGATCCGAATCAGTGACATTGGTCATCTAGTTAAAGTTAGAGGGGGTGCCGGTCAAAGTACTTCCTTAGCTCCTATCTGCTCGCTTGAGAATGATCCAGGAAGAGGATTTTGGAAACGAGGGGATCGTTCTGATGTGTGGGGGGGATGGAGTTCCAGATTTGAGAGCGTTTCCAGCAAACGATCTGGTCGCCGTTTTCTGTTTGCAAGTTTTTAGCGGGATGAGTAGTAGAGTATTGGAGCTTCCGAGGTTCCTGCACTGGCCGGCTCTTTTGAGTTTGGTGGCTAGGTATTCTGGTGTGCCTGTGTTCAGGGCTTTGTGCGTGAGGCAGGCAGTTCTAAAGCTGGCTATAACTCAATTGGGAGCCATTTAAGTTCTCTGAGTGCAGGGGAGATGTGTTCAAATTTTTTAGTTCTGGTGACCATTCTGGCTGCTGCATTGAAGTTTGTTTTCAGGGGGGCGAGGTGGGATTTTGCAGTGCCAGTCAGGGCTGCGATCCAGTAGTCGATTCTGGAGAACACTAGTGTTTGGGTGACTTGTTGAAGGTCCTTGGGCGGGAGGAAGGGTTTTATTTTGTACAGTAGTCTCAAATTGAGAAAGGCGCTTTTAGTGGATCTTGAAATGTGATTCTTCATGTCCAGTTTCGGGTCTAGGGTGAAACCAAGAGATTTTACAGAGTCCGCCAGTGTGATGTTGACATTGAGGGCGTCAATAGCTTTTAAGCCATTCTGTAATTTGTTTTTTTTGTCTTTGTTGGAGATGAGGGGTATTTCCGTTTTCTCCTGATTGAGTTTCAGGTGGTTACTTGAGAGCCACTGTTGCCCCTCTCTGAGCGTGGCGGTGAATCTCTGGAGGTCCTCAATGGAGTTGGCTTCTAGATATAACTGAGTGTCATCAGCATATAGGTGGAAAGGGATGTTGGATTTCCTGAGTAGAGAGGTGAGGGGTTCTATGTAGATGTTGAAAAGCTGAGGGGAGAGTACTAACACTTGTGGAACACCCCTAGTAACGGGGTGGAGGTCGGATTCGAAATTTTGAATTATCGGTTGTGGAGGAAGGATGTTGTCCAAGTGTTGGGTCAGTTGAGGAAGTACGCATCTTTCCATGATTTTGGACAGAAGAGGTAAGTTTGAGACGGGTCTAAAGTTATTCAAATCCTCTGAATCAAGTCCTGGCTTTTTCAGCTGAGGTGTGACTTGACCGACTTTGAGGCAATCTGGTATGACTCCTGATCTCAGTGAGCTATTAATGATCTTGCACCAAACTGGGGCTAGGGCGAGCTTCAAGTCTTTGGTCAGTTGAGGGGGTAGGTGATCAAGGGCATGGGATGAGGGTTTTGCATTGAAGATTAGTTTAACTATCTCTGCTTCTTGAATGGGAGTGAAAGAAAACCAGAGTTTAGGGGGGTTCAAGGAAGCACTATCGATGGTTTCGACTGCCTGGATCTCAGTAGAGGGAGTGAGATTGGAGCCAAGTGAAAGATCAATCTTTGCGATTTTGAGGTTAAAAAATGTGGCGAAGTGGTCACAGCGTTCTTTGGATGCCTGAGTTGCGGAGGCCACTGGGTTAGAGGTTTGTTTCTTGATGATAATGAAGAGCTCTTTGGGTCTGTTTTTAGCGTTGTCCAGCGCCGAACAGTAGAAAGAAGTCTTTTTGTTCTTAATGTGCTTTTTGTAGTTCCTGCGGGCTGTTTGGAGTTGCTCCCGATGTGGTGCGGTGGGATTGTTCCTCCAAATTCTTTCTGAGGCTCTTAGATGTCTTCTTTCTTCATTGATGTCAGTGGTGAACCATGATCTGGATGGAATGCTTCTGGGTTTATTTAGTTTTAAAGAAGCAAGTTGATCCAGGGTGCGCGTCATATTAGAGTTGCAGAGAGAGGTGAGTTCACTCGTTGGGAGGTGGTCAGGTGTGCTCGGGAGGAGTGAGCTAATTCTTTCTTCTAGATCAGTTTGTGGGGGCCAACAAGGGGGGGTTGAGCTCGGACCGCTTGGTTGGTTTGAAAAAGGATGATGTGGTGATCTCACCAGTCTATGGGAAGGATGTGGCCGATGGTGATTGCATTGCTTTCAGCAATAATAGCGTCAAAGGTTGCTCCTCTGTGATGTGTTTTTTCTGAGCAGTGTTGGGTCAGGTTGTTTTCTCGTAGGAGGTTGTTTAAGGTTTGAATACGCAGGTTTTTTGTTTTATCCCATCTTAGATTAAGGTCGCCAAGAATAATATTATTTGCGTTTCCAAGAGAGCAGAGGGCAATTAAGTCAGAAAGGTGTTCTCCGAAATTGGAGGAGTTACCTGGGGGGTGGTACAGGAAGTGGCAAAGGGATGGCCTGTTCTCGCTTGTCTTGATCTTGACTGAGAGACATTCAAAGGAGTTATAGAGGCAGGAGGTAGTTTCTGTGATGGAGATGCTATTCTTGTGAATGATTGCTAGGCCCCCTCCTCGTTGAGTTATCCTGTCTTTGCTGATCAATGTGAATCCAGGAGGTACCAACATGTCCATGCTGGGATAAGAGAGATTATTGAGCCTGGTATCCGTGATGAATGCTATATCTATATCATGGGAGAGAATGGCTTCTGCTAGCTCGGGTGCATGTTTAGAGGCCAATCTGCAGTTTAGGAGCAAGCAGTTAATGGGGGATCCTTCGTTGTTCAGTGTCTTAGTAGTTGGGTCCCTGTGTAGAGCAGTTAGATGAGCTGGGGGACTAGGAGCTTTCGGTGAAAAGAGTTCTCTTCCGACAACCGTAATTAGTTTGATCAAAGATTTGGGGCAGGGATTGGAGGGAGTGTCATAGGTTGAGGCTAGGTATGCTGCTTCCCGAGGGGAAAGGGTGGCTTTTAATCTTCTGGGTCTCCCAGGGTGAATCTCCATCCCCTTTCTGTTGGTCGATGGCTGGGACCTGATAGGGGCCGGGTGCTCGCTGGATGGTGGTACCTTGGCAGACAGGGTTGGGTGGTATTAGGCGATGCGGTAGGGGGCTGAGTGGGTTTTTCGTTCATGACCAGGTTAGATAAAGTTTTGTTCAGGCCTCAGATCAGGAATTCCAGCTGAGTTTCCAGGAGGTTGAGGCGATGGGTCTTGATACACACGGTGGGAGACGGGGTGTCTAGGGCAGCATTGCCCAAGGGGGAGGTGGGTGGGTCCCAGTCAGGGTGACTGTTGGGGAAGGGGCTGCCTGGTATATCACTAGGTGGGGTCCTAGGTAGGAGGAGCAATGGTTCAAACCGTGGATTAGGCCTCGTGTGGCCTGAAGGATGGGAAGGGCTGGAGGGTAATGTTCACTCCGGGATGGCTGGTTAGAATGAGAGAGGAAGCAGGGTTGGGAGGGTCCACCGCTGTGGGGGTGGGATCATTATTCAGAGGTGCAGAGTTGCGGGGGGTGACTCGCAGGGGAGGGGGTTCTCGAAGAGGGCGCATGAAGGGTCTGGCACCTCACCTGAAGGTGAGGGCTTGCTTGGGGGAAGTGAGGGGTCTGGCCAGGTCACATATTGGGCAAGGGTGGCTTTTTTTAGCGAGAACAAGAGGGATACATTAGTAGGCTGTATCAGGACAGTGCCTTTCGAGTAGATGGTTATGGAGATGTTACCCCTCAGCGTCAGGTGATTTGGGAGCGAGGTTATCAGTTTGCTGCTATAGGATGTGGTGGTAGTTTTGGAGATATGAAGGTGTGAATTGAGGATGGTGATCCAGTTGTCAGGTCTTCGAGTGTGGAAGATGAGATCCATTATTAACTGCCCTTTGTAGGAGCAGTGAAAGGTATCTACGAATAGTGTTTCAGGGTGCTGGCTGATCAGTCTATGTTTGAAGAGTCTCTTCCCTTTCCTTGGGAGGTTGGAGAGAACGTAATCGTGAAGGAGTTTGGCCCAAAGGGTTTTAGGTGGTCGAGGTGCGGCAACCATAGGCGTGGCCAGAGGCATTTTATATGGGTTCTGAGGAAGGCGGGTTCCTTTCAGAGTGTGAAGAAAGGGTCTAGTGTTGCGTGTGCGGGCAGAGTAGGGCTTCTTTAGGACCAGGTTAGAGAGTCTGTGATAAGCTGGGCTCTCGGGAAGTGGCCCTGAAACGTTAAGTGTATTCTCTTTGGTTGGCAGGGACACCTCTGCTGAGATGTGACGGTGGTCTTGAGATAGGGGCCCGGGTGGGCATTTGGTGGATGGGGGTCTAGAGGCTGCCTACACCGTCATGTGAGACCCTGGGAAAGTTAGAGGGGCAAAGGATCGAGACCCTCTTGTGGCCGATTGTTAGGCAATTAGGGGAAATTATTAGCCAATTATGGGACCTGCACCAAGTAGCTGCCTACACCAACCTTTGACTTTTTGTTGCGAAGTCTGGGGCTTTGGAGGAGCATTAGATCGGGACCATCTTGCAGCCAGTCTTAGTTTAGTTTAGGCGAGATCTTCATGGCTTCCCATGGGTAGTCAGGAAAGCTTGGTGCATTCGACATAGGGCGGCCATCATGGTGTCAGGCACTTTAGTGTACTCGGGGTGGCCCTCTCAGAGTCACTTCAGACCTATTCTCCTGTAGGCTGGTGAACGGGAGCAATTGACTTGTGGGTCCAGGAGGCTGTGTTTCTGGTGGGAGCTTTATTTATGTCTTTCTTTCTTTTAGTTTATTTTGGATGGTAGGGAGAATGGCGGCCATTACGGGGTAAGGCACGGTGGGTGGTGCTATGTTGCGTCTCGGGGCTCCTCTCCTGTCTTGGGATGGGCAGTTAATTGTCGGGGTCAAGCAGGTCCAGCCTTGCTGTAGTAGGGTGGATCGAGGCCTCGTGGGGTCTTCGTTACGCCTTAGTGATGAACTTTCATGGTGGACATTACAGGGTCAGGCAAGGAGAACTCTGCATGAGTTGAGTCCCGAGGTTCTGCTCCCGGCGCGAGTCACCCTGGTTCTCGTGGAGGGTCGGAATTGCCCTGCCTAGCTGTGCTTAGGAGGAACTAGGCTTCAAGGGTTCCTCGTATAGCCTTATTGCTAGCCGGTTTCTCTGGTTTCACTGTGCCTATCAGGCATTGCTCAGTTATGGTGGCCATTGGCGGGTCAGGCAGTGAAAGCTCTTCTTGTGATGAGTCCCGAGGCTCCGTTCCCACCTCTGGACGTCCTGGCCATCGTCGGGGTCGGAAATGCCCCATTTAGCTGAGGGCCGGAGGATCTGGGCTTCCAGGGGGTCCTTCTGTGGCTTTATGACTGGTTGGTTTCCCTGTTGCGTCCGTTACTGGCGGCCATTGCTCAGTCAGGAGCAGTTGTTATGCAGCAACGAAGCTCGGATTCTGGGCCACAGCGTGTCTCGAAGATCCGACTCTAAAAGACCTAGCCGTTCGGTCCTTGGCACTCGGTGGGTCCTGAACGGGGGTCCCAAGGGAAACTTTGCTGGTCGAGGAGTTCCGAACATGGAAATCCGAGGCGTGGATCCCACTCGCATCTGCAGCAGTGTCTCGGACCTGCTTTCATTCATCGGAAGCTGGCCCGGTGTGCAGGTCAGTCGCACCTTTCTTCAGGGGGGGCTGGAGGAGCTTGGTTCAGGCAGGATTTACACAACTAGTGATCCCGACACTGACACCTAGAGCTCAGTCATGCAGCTCCTTCCCTGATTGGATAATCAATTTACTACCTTTAGAAACCTAATTTAGGGGCCGATTATGATTGCGGTTTTTCCGCATCCTCCGGGCCGGCGGAAGTGTCCGCCGGCCCGGAGGATGCGGAAAAAACGCAGCGGAGCCTTCAACAACCCCCGCCAGATTAGGATGGCTGGGGGGTCAGGAAGATCGTCCTCAGCTTTCCCGACTGCGGCGGAAAAGCTCTAACATGTCTGACGGTGTCTATCAGACACCGCCAGCCATATTAGTATGGTGGTAAAGACATGCTTTTCCGCTGCGGCTTTTCTGCCGTGGAAAAGCATACGGACTTTCACTTCAGGGGCCTGTTGCGGGCCCCCTGGGTGAAGGGGGGTGCACATGGGGGGTACCTATGGTACCCCCCTGCATTTGCGTGCACAAAGCAGCAGGCACTGCGCGGTGCCTGCCGCTTTGTGCATGCAAATGCGATACATGCATTTTTAACCTTGCGGCAGGTGCAGCTTGAAGCTGCACCCGCCGCAATGTTAAAGATGGAGGATGTGACCGCCACCCTGGCGGTCACATCCTAATCTGCTCGGAGGGAACGCCGCAGCGACTGCGGACGTTCCCACCTCCTCAGTGGTCGCGGACGGACTCAAGTCCGTCCGCGATCATAATCGGCACCTAAGTGTTAAGAAGCCAGGGCTTGAGCCAGAAAATGGGTGTAGATTTATACTTTATATATAGGCCTTTCATTACAAGTAGGTGAAGTAGGACAGTTAAAATGATGAACAAAAAAGTAAACATGAGGATGTAGCACCTCCTGGGCTCAGATATGACCTCACATTGTTTTAAAGCCGCTATACTATACATTACCATAATCTCAATACAAAGGTTCAGGGGAAATTTTATTCTAGGTTTAGCAATTGTGAGATATGGGAAGGCTATAGAAATCTTTAGTCTAAGGTCCTCAATTACAACAAAATGACTTAGCGCAGCGCCGCAAGCCATTTTGTTGTATCGAGCTGTATCAATTTAAAAGCACAGGGATGACTCATATTTACAACAATATGACTGATCCGTGTGCTTTCCTCCACACTAGTGCAGAATTGGCTGCCATGCATCAATGCAAGCACCCTTGCACCATGGTGCAAGAGTGCCTGCTTTGCGGGGAAGATTGTTTTTGTGCAGGAAGGAACACTTTCCTGCCCAAAAATAGTAATTGATGGTATTTTCCTCTTTCTATGCATGCTACAGAACGTAGCATGCATAGAAAGAGGAAATAAAACAAGGAAAAATAAAACTATTTCTCCTCGTTGCACCTCCCCTGGGGAGGCGTAGGATTCTGACACATTCCCAGGTTTACGAAATGATGTAAATCTGGGAAAGCGGCAGAATCCATGGGTGTTGCGTGGGAACACCCACAGCAACCCCTTGGCTCGCCCCTTTTATGCATGCCATGCGTGAAAAGAGGCCATATTTACAAGGCCATGAAAAACCACGCAGGATGGTTTTGCGTAGCTTTGGAAATATGGGCCAGCACACTGCACCGTTGGTGCGTCAAAAAAAGAGTTGCACCGGCGGTGCAAGGGGCTTGTAAATAATCCTTACAATGAACATTTCTTTCTCAATGTGATATAGGTGTAGGTAAAAAAAATACAAATATATCAAGTATGTTATGATACTAGGCTGCCCTTTATTGTACTCACTTATCAACCATGTTTTCAAGAAGAACATTTTTGTGGGTGTGAGCTGAGATGGTCGACAATATAAAATAACAAAAAATTGAAAAAAACATGCAGAAGTAAACTGGGATGACCAATGGACTGGAATGTTTGTTTAAGGTTAATAAGAATAAACTGGTCCATTGTCAGAGTTCTAATGTCCAGTAAATGGGTACACTAGGAATTCTGTGATCATTGATGGGGTACCAGTCACAGTGCAGGGTGACTGATTACTCTGCATCTGTTCTCAAATATCAGTTTTTTAATGAACTAGATGAACTCAGTGGTCCAACTGGTCCCCCTGGAAACTTGTACAAGTACTAATTTGGCGTTAGAGACCTCTTACACCTTTAAGCAGACATATGTTTGGAAGGAAATGTCTTAAATGGGTTACTCAATTGACTCTGAATTCAGGGTTAAAAGCCACAAAAAGAGGCACATTCAATGGTACTAATGAGAAAGTGAGTAGTCATTAAATCCTTCTCAGATCTCAATAGAGGCAGGTAGAGAGGTGCCAGGAAGTAGGTTTGGAGACAGTGCTTACTTTGAAAAGTATGGAGAAATTATATTCTAAACCTGCACACATGGTGTTTCTTTCAGGAAAAGAAATGCTGGTAGTCCTGCAATGTGTTGGCGCTATCTTGACTGAGGGTTGAATGGGAGGAAAGTGCAGTACTCAACAGTGTCCCGCAATGAACTACAGTTCCAAGAGGGTTAAGTCCTCCCACAGAGGCTGGAGAGATGGTGGCCTTCTTGAATATCTAGGCATACCTTCACTTGAACACTATGGCATCTTTGTGAGGCAATAATGATACAATGTTGCAGAAGCCAAGACTTATTAACGGTCCTTGGATTTCCTTTGGGTCCTTTGTCAAGAACCACTTGTTTCCCTATGAATTTATACTGAAGGACTTTGTGAATACAGAAAAGTATTTCACAAAGTCATGTTGTTGATATAAACAAGCTTTCTACTATTTTTGATTCTAGGAGCTCTAGTAAGACTGGAGTTGGTTTATTTGACTAATTGTTAACCTGTGGCAGAACACCAAGGGCCATATTTACAAGAGCTTATTGCCACCAGAACTATAATTTTTGTAACATTTTGGTGGCGATAAGCCCTTCCCCTTATTTACAAATTGGCGTTAAGCCAGTTAACATGGCTTAACATCGCCTTGTGAAAATGACCCCCTTTCATGCAGCACTTATCATGAAAGGGGTGGGCAACGGGTGTTGTGGTGGGCGTTCTGCAGCAACACCCATTCCTTTATGACCAAGTCCCCTATTTTCAAAGGTGGGGCAAATAGGAGGCAGGGCCAAAAATAGGACCTGGGAAAGGAAACCAGGTCTTAAGCTGGCGAAATGAGGAGCAATTATAAATGTTTCCTCGTTTTTGCGTTTTCTATGTGTTCGGCATACTGCAGCACACATAGAAACAGAAAATCGCCACTAGTGATTGTTCTTGCGTGGGAAGGTGTCCCTTCCTGCACATAAAAAATCAATAAAAAAATGAAGAGTTGCTACTTCTATGTGTGCTGCATAAAGTAGCACATATAGAAGTTACACATTGCCATTATTGATTGTTCATGTGCAGGAAGGGACACCGTCCTGCACATCAACAATCATACCCCTCAACACAAGCACTATGGTGCAAGGGTGCCTGCATTGGCGCTATGCAGCTAACTACATTTAGCCCCAGCACAAGGGGAAATGCGGAGGTGCGCCACATTCTTGAAAATACATCTCTGTGTTTTCAGAGTGGCGAAGCGCAGCGTTAGCAACTTTGGCCTAATGCAGCGCTCAGCTATTCTCGTGTAAATATACCCCTCAGGATTCTTAGCTTGTACTGTGACACTCATTCTACATATGAAATTCAAAGCATGAGGTATTAGGGTTATAGTATAGAAATTGCTAAATAACGAGGAG
Organism: Lissotriton helveticus; assembly: GCF_964261635.1. NCBI lineage: Eukaryota > Metazoa > Chordata > Amphibia > Caudata > Salamandridae > Lissotriton > Lissotriton helveticus. The sequence continues at coordinate 726,479,460 of NC_136068.1, read as the reverse complement.
CAGCAGAATATTAGCATTGTTCATTACCATGTAGTGCTACAATAGTCAGGTAGAAACTATAACTCATATTCCACAGAGAGCGCATGGTGATGAGGCTTGAGGTCATAGGGAGAACTGTTAATAAACCTGTATTTAGGTAGTCATTCTCTATATGTTTTCTGTACAGAAATTACAAGTTGTATATCAAAGTACAGAGAGTAGATTACACAGAAATATTGGTAAGGTATGAAGAGCAGAACTCTTTAGGTAGGTTACTGTCATACCTAGCAGTTCCTGGCTGGCTGGAATACTTCGAAACCAGACAGAATCCACCATTTTCGATAGGATGAGTACAATACACTTGTCTGATAATCTATCCTCACCCTTGGGTAGCTTGGCGCAGAGCAATCAGGCTTATCCTCAGGATCAAAGTGTAAAGTATTGGCACAAGCCCACCCTCCTAACACATTGAGTGCACTTCAAAAATACTCCACGCCATATGTATAAAATACTGGCCTTATATTACACACACATTGAAAACAAAATGACATACACATTCCATAAATGATTTATAGTTACATGCATTTTTCAAACTCTCCCATTAGCAGCAGAATGGCATGAACATATATGTACTAGTCATATGTCTTCACTTGCCCCATTGTCCCCTCAGCATTGTAAGCAACATAAACCCATGTGCGTACTTCCCTGAGGTGTTCACGATCCAGCCAATCTCTCCCACATGAAAAGTGACAGAAACATATTTGCAGGCTGTTCAGGAGTATTCCAGTTTCCAGCTAACACATTAGCATAGAACATGGCATTCCAAATATCACATACCCCGTATAGTTGTAATGGTAAAAAAATCACAGATTTTGGCTTCATCTTTTGGCCCAGACATTCAAACTACACCACCCAACGCTACACGTATACACCAATCACTGATATGTATATGACATGCACAGCACGTTGGCACTGAATGGCAGTGCCAAAAGCCCCCAAAGTTCTAAGGCTAGCACATAGATCAGTGGAAAACCAGTCGGGAAAATCAAAGAGTTGAGGGAAAGTACCATAGAAAGGGCCATTTCCAACAGTAACTAAAAATATTTATTTGCCCTTAGACTTAGAAAAACACTATGTCCTGTGAACATATTTGACCATCTGAAATGACGAGTCTGATTTGCAGAGTCCAGTGTCTCTGTTTTCTCTCTTATCCGATTAGCCTTAACTATTTCTACCGCTTACCCTCATACTCCTGAGTATGTGGTCACTGGTGCAGGAGGTGAGAAGCAGAAGAGGGCATTGCTTCAGTTGAAGCTTATGCGCAAGGTTAGTGCATCCTGACAAGGGGCAGCACAGACTGACCTACAGCCATAATCTTTCAGTATTCCCAGCCACTCCAACATCTCAGGTGAAACATATGTTCACAGTTTCTGTAGAATCAAGCAGATTTCAGACTCAAATGGCTGCTTGATTCACCTTCCTTGGAGTGCCCAGTCAGATAGGCATCACTTTTGCCCTCCCAGTCTAGATAAAGCAGCAGGGCATAGAGAACAACAACTTTCAATGTACTTGTCCTAGTCAAACTTCAATCCCAAGTTCTGTATAGGAGTATTCGTTTAGACTTCATGGCGTCATCGTCAGCTGGAACAACTGAGAGTGGAACAGTCTGGGCCTATGAAGTCGGGATTGGGAGGGAGATATCAGCCATTCAAGTTGAAGTGTTAAACAGGGAAACCAAGAATTTGGCTTACAAAAAGGATGACCTCTCAACAGATGACCTCTAACTCCTGGTGAGATTCTAAGAATGAGAGGAAAAATACAGATGGAAAGCAACAAAACTATGGCCAAGGTTCTGGCAGAGTATCCATCGCATATACTACCATTGTCCTTAAGTAGAACCATAGCTGTACAAAACTTTGGCAAACATGTCAATCCTTGGATCCCTGACTGTTACACGGTTTCTGTGGAAACCTCAGAAAAGAGTATGAGGACCACTGAGGATAGAAGAAGCTGACAGAGGGCATCGGCTTGAACATGTCCTGCTTCTAGAAGGTACAATCCCTATTTCAAATGAAAATGTTCTCCTCCCATTATGGTTGAGAATGGGCAAACTGAGCTGAAACTGGAGACCTCGACCCAAATTAACTAATATTCACAAGCACGCAGCTTTATGAAAATATGTTGCACAAATTGAAAAACCTGTGCAGGGCCACATTTAAAAGTGGTGTTCTGATAAAGTCAATGGCTACTCTGCACAAAGCATTTTTAGTGTCTCCCATTATGAGTAGGCCAGTTACTGCCGATATATGCCAATTACTATCAATATGTGCAGTAATCAGTGTAAATTGTGTCATTTCAAGCCAACTCCACATATTACATGTAGGAATGTCATGTCATAGTCGGCATGTCCATTAGCCTGGTTTATTTTAGCACTACAATTTTGCTCCGAACTAGATCATGGTATCATGGTATTCTTGTGGATCAGTCTCTGCATGAAAGTCGATTGTCGCTTGGGCTTTGTCCAGCACATTAGGACCTTTGTGCATAGATGATATGGAAGTTGGCACTGCAAAACGCAAACCCATTATGAAATGCATTTGCATCACTTTTTCAGTGCAAAATGGTTTCTGCCAGAAAGATAATCTGCACTTCAATTTGCACCACGTTGCATTGCAAAGTGCTGCTCTAAATCATAAAGCATCACTTGGTGTTACATCAGCCCAGTGCAAATTTAAAGTAAATATGGGCCCTGGTTCCCCCCTTCTATGTTAATGTATAACTTTACAACTTGATTGTCAGTCCAAACCGGTATGGACGTCCCCTTGAACTGTTGACAAAATGGACTTTATCACAATCCAAATTGTCAGCACTGTTCATTACTAAGGCATTCCAATCGCAAGGTCAAACATTGGCACTGCCTGAAAAACAAAGATCTGCATGCCATACCTTGGTACTGGCATCTGTGGTCAAGACCATAGGCTTCACAAATAAAGCAATGTACAGCTACAACATAGCATTGTTTGGCTCTGGTTGCTTAGTGGACTAATATATCCACTGTAGGAGGCCTGTGTTCGACCTCTTGGTCACAGGTCACAGTCAAAGGTTCAAATCCCGCCTGGTCCACTCAGTCTTTCATCTTTCTGAGGCCGATAAAATGAGTACCATGGAGTTGGGTAACAATAAACATCTGTTATTCAGCACCGAGATACCCTTGGTAAAGGTGCGCTTTACAAATACACGTTATTGTTAGTCTCCTATTAAATCTCAAATAGTGACTATAAGTTCAAATAGATTTATTGGCTCCTCATTGGTTAATGAATTTAGCATTTGCCTTCCACAAAAATGTATATGGATATAGCCCTACATTCTTACTCAGAAATTCCCAAAACAATCCCCTTCTCATCATCTTATATCTTCTAGCAACCACTAGTTGGTGGTTAAAAAAACACACACACAAACTTCAGAAAGGTTGTGGCAGTTTGTTTAATATTCAAGGCCAAAACTCTGGTATTTATTATCACACACCATGAGATTCAAACCAGACCTTTTAAAATGTAGTCTTTAACTGAGGTGAAGGCTAAGAACAGATAGAAGAGTGAGTCCTTGCTTTCATAAAGACTAGTGTTCCTCGATATGTCCTCTTGAAAACTGTGCCCTCCACTGAGCCTTACCTCTTGTGTGTTAAAAGTAGGTATGACTGCTCTGTACTCACTAGGTTCCTGCTGGACCTATTGCCCTTCTTGTTAGCCTTCCGGTGGAGGGGGGCATAGAGGTGTTAATGTTATGTCTTGCAGCTGCGACAGTAAGTCTCCACAGGGCACGCTACATTTTATGATGTTTTGTAGCTTCTATAAAGTACCCAGGAAACATTATATTCTCCCCGTACTGAAAAAGACTAATTTTACTCAGGTTTGGTTCGCACTCATATACTTGCAAATGCTTCTGGGAGTTATTATTCTTAACTTTCTTAGATTTTTAAAAGGTGCTGTAAGGTTGAGAAACAGCTGTGATTAAACCCCGTGAAGAATAGGACATTTTTCATCTCTTATATCCTTGTAGGACTTTTTAACTGTGCATGTATTCAATGTATTTTTAAACCGTTGATATCAAGGACGATTTTGAAGTGCATGTCATGGCTTATTTTACTTTTATGGTTTTTATTTCAAAGACCAAATACATTCTATATTGATTGACTGATTGACTCTTTGCTGAAGCTGTTAGTAACCTCCCAGTCTGCTTTACCAATTTTCCCAAATTTTATCCAAATCTCTGGCCCAGGAAATGAATCAAGAACAATGGAACAGACTCAACCTCCAACACAGTCCTTTATACTTACATTTGTCTACAGCGCGCCCCCAACAGCCACCCGCACCACCAAAGATCATGGGCTGCAACTGAGAAGTGGGAGCTCCAAAATGGAAATCAATCTGGCCTGTCTTTTCAGCTCTTTAAAAGAAGCAAAACATGTCAATATTCTAATGGTTTGGCGTGAACTTCCTGTAATGTGGGGGGGTGGGGGGGGGGGGGGGGGTTGATGTCTGGTGAGCCGACAAGTGCAGCTATACAATGCCAGAACCTGCAATGCTGCTTGTATTTATGCAAAGTCGAAGTTCTGTGGCTCTAGATAGAGCAGCAATCTCATTATTCAGACCTGCTAATTCGAAGACAAACTAGCTAATGGTTAGAAATACACTTATGTCCTAGGGGACAGAAAAAAACCAGGATGTTTTGATGGTGACTGTTTCCTGTTTAGGTGAAGGGTAGTAGTGTAGAAGCAGTCTGTGTGTAAAAATATTTACTATGTTGGCTAGATGCCTGCCAAGGCTTGATAATCTTCTTTTATTACTCCTGTGGCAAGGCTCAGCGGACAAATGGCAAGGTAAATGAACAGTTTTTCTCTTTTGCTACATAAGGCTTAATAAAGGGATTAGGCCTGTTTCTATGCACTTTAGTTTCAGCCGGGAGAGCAACACAGCGCTCGGGGAGTGATGCACCCCTGTTATGAACCCACGCCTTCACATTTGTTAAGCTTCATTTATTTATGTCTTACAAGAAAATTAAAACCTCGTTTTGAAAAATTTGCATTACCCGGGAGAAATATCGCTAACATCTCGATTTTGGAGTTTTGCATTTTTCGAGTGTTTTTATCTATCATCGAAGTATATTTTTTCACATCATATGTGTCCGCTGAAGATAGGACCCATGGACAACTGACTATCCTAAAATATTTTTTTCAACATTCAGAAAAGTGAAGGAATCTTATGGGTCCCATTCTCGTTTTCATATAGGTTCCCGCCTCCTTTTCAAGTGTCATTAAGATATAAAGGTTCTACACCTTCGTTTTTGTTGCAAAACACAAATACATACCATAAGGAATCAGTATTTACAAGGGTTGCCCTCGACACACCCATTCCAAATACTATTTAAATATAGCCTTATAGCCCGCCGTAGAGGGCTATACCGGCTATTAAAGGCCCTCTCCAGCGTTAAAGGCCCGGAGCCGAAGGCGAGGGCCTTTAACAAGGGAGAGGGACTTTAATAGCGGTATAGCCCATCTACGAAGGGCTATAAGGCTATTAGAACATTGTGCCACTAGAAGGCAGAATGTTCTAACAAAAAAACAAAGCCTTTTGGAAGCGTGAGGGGATTGGAATCCCCTCAGGCTCCCTGAAGCCTTTGTTCACAGCCAGAGCTGTGAACAAAGAAGCATTGGAATGTTGGAGCTCCAGGCTTATACCAGTCATTATAAGCCCAGAGCACTCCATTGTTTTCAATGGAGCTCCCAACATTCCAATGTTCTAATATGGTTTCCGCAACACATTTAACAATTCGGAGAAAAAAAATCAGAATCATTAAATGGGCTTAGTACATTTGAAAAAGGTTTTTAGCACCGAGTCACAGGGTTTGCAAACGCTAAAACTCTTTGAACATCTGTCTCCGTGTTCTCCTCTGAGATATGTGACTCTTCCTCACATTGGCATCATTGATACTCCTTGAGTGGCTCCAGATATGGACATCTGTATTCTGAAGCCAACACTCACAGCTGCTCGAAGTTAAAACCATTCCCCAGCGTGACTCAGTGCTCTCTAAATATACAAATCCAGCCATTCTGGACGAAGGCATGGTGAACAAATTGAGGAGAAGATTATGTGTGAGGAAATTATCTCTCTGTTCAGAATTTGACCTGCTTGGAAAGCTTTACTTTTTAAGATGCTTGACTTAGTGAGTCTATGATAAGAGCGGATAATAGACTGAACCAATGTCAAATGTACGTCTGGGGCACCGTAGCCTTCTTTGCCAGTGTCTTCGTACAATATCAGAGTCCACTGATCTTCCAATGTACCACAGAAACTTAGAAATATTGCAAAGAGGGCCTCCAGGTAGTTCCATGTAGCTATTCAACCTGGCAGGTCACACCAGCATGTAAAATCACATTCTTATTTGGTGCGTACTTTTATTTGTTTGTAGCGTCAATTATTTTTTAATCCAAACAATTCAAAATGTGATCTCAGTAGCGTACAGACAAATATTTATGTATTTCTTTTATTTAACATTTCCAGTGTATTTAATACCGTGTGGTGGGTTGTATTGTTGAATGTCATTCCCCAATGAAGGCACGGCATTTAAATATTTCAGTCATACAGATTTATGAGACAAGACTGTGTCCTTGCTGCTCCATTACGTAACTTGAGATTTTTCACCCTAGTACATTGCTTTTTATCCATCAACGTGAATATGAAAATAATTATGGCCATACACTTCTGGAAATTAAAACAATATCAGTGGACTCTGATATTGTCCACTGATTAAAACATATTACCAATTAGACAGTACACGTTTAAGATTGTAAGACAAATTGTGTTAAATCCTCTGATTACTTATGAATAAGTTCCACACAACACTTACAATACAACTGAACTTTCACTGCCCCCTAGAGACATAGAAGAAACCTCAAAGCATTCTGATTTTCATAACATGAATACATTTTGGTGACGGACCTCAAGTACTTCATCCTTAAATTGTAATCGTTTTCCTCTATATTTCTTCACAAATTATGACTTTGAGAATTTTTACCACCTTGTGGTAATTTTTGATACATTAACAGGCGAATTTCCTTCAGACGTAAGGGCATTATGTACTAAACTCTTTTGCAGTTGCAAATCCTGCTATTTTCAAAATGGCAATATTTGTGACTGCACAAGTGTTTTTTAACAATGTACTTTTTAAGTCTGTAAAAGGACTTTTAACACTCATACTGACTCACGCATGTGATGGACCATGAACGAGGCTTCTATCCCACCTGTTCCCTAATCACAAAGGTATGCATTAATGTTTGTTGCAGCAAATGTTGTCACAACCATTGATTAGATACTGTTCCTGAGAAGGGGAGGTAACTGATTAGCAAAAGAAAAGTTGCCTCAGTGGGACAGATTCTCCTTTGGGAATTGTGTCCTGTGGCCTTGAAGGAGGAGGCAGTAGTCAGAGAGAATACTGCCTTATTAAACTAAACGGGTAGTTATTTAAAGTAGCACCTTTCCAGTGCTTAATTTGAGCCAAAACTTGTGGTGGGCCCACTGGCACCTATTGTTGGGGATGGGCACTTATGTTTCCTCATCACACTTTCACTTAGCTCAAGAAACAGAAAAACACAAAAGGGGGAAAGAAAGAGAAATCGAAAGTCGGAAAAACAGTGGCAGAGGAGAAATGCAGGGATGACAAATAGTTACAAGAGTTAGATAAAGGGGCATAGAGTGTATGTGTTGGATGAAAGAGGCATGAGATGGAATTAAGACTATGTAGTCTTGATATTCAGCATCGCTGACTTTTGAAAGGCTGGCTGCAAGCTTCTGGGCAAAACTTTGGTCCCTGGCACTTATTTTTTTACATATAAAGCTCTTCATCTTTTGTTTTAATGGATGCATGCTGCCTCAAAAACATTATGTATATATATATATATATATATATATATATATATATATATATATATATATATCGAAATTATGCCAACTCCAACTTCTGGAAGGAAAGCGCATATACCCGGAACAAGTTACGTGCCACTAATTTGCGACCGCCGCCACAGTATTGAGTACTAAGCTGGCAGGTCAACTCGCTGCTATTGCTTCAAGCAAGTTTTATAAGGAATTTCCCTTGACTAAGTGCGTGTCTTCATTCTAAAAACTCCTCAAAGTTATATGCGGATGACCATAAATTAATAATTGTCCCCTTCACTTCTTTGACAGATTCTCAACGCTCAAGTAAATTCTTTGTCCTGAAGATGACCGCTTAAAACAAGCAGCGGTCGAAACGCCATCGACGCCTCTGTGTGGCCCAAATGTATTAAGGACATTGTGTTTATGTTCATGTTGTTCCTTTTATTATGTAAAGATCCCATGTGCCACTAGTCTGTTTTTTTGTTATATGTTTTTTATGTACACCAGCATTGTCTGTCTTGAGCGTGAATTTTGAATTTTGGATTTTTAATGTTTTTAATGATTTTAAATAATAAACATCATTTGTGATATTGATTACGTTGTTCCATAGGCTTTTCCTTTTCTCTTATTCCATTTCCTTTTCTATTTTTCTCTGAGTTACACCTCATACAGCTAAGTAAGGTGGTTTTGCTTTCCCTGAACCTATTGTTTGATGTTATAACTGATTGTCCCTGGTTCAGGGTTTTTGGACAGCCCCTGTGGTTGTTAATAACTCCAACTTCCAAGCAGGCGATGAAGAAAGGCTCAAACTCCACTTCAGGTATGGCAAGTTGTTTATTTTTCACATAGAGTAGCCATCTATATTCCAACAATATTCCAAATGAACGCACTCTCGAAGTTCTTGGTGCTAAACAGGAAACTCTTTATTGCTCTCGTTACGCATTTCGACAACTTAATTGTCGAAACGTGTAACGAGCAATAAATAGGGGCTACGTGTGATTTTAAATAAAAAAGCATTCAAATTACCACAGTGGGTCGGCAGTGAATTACTGTGCCATCATGATGCTAATCTCCTTTTATTCCAGAAGGGACCCCACCAGTCATACGCGTTTCCGGATGTTCTTCCTTGATCACTGGCAAACAGGATCTCACACAATGTTCATGAAAACCACCATATTTATTTTCATAATAAGCCCCGCCCACTGGCCTCCGAGCATTCTGGTCTTTGTGGTTTTTCAATGTCTTTCCCAAGTGGGCTACGTGTGATTTCAAATAAAAAAGCATTCAAATTACCACAGTGGGTCGGCAGTGAATTACTGTGCTATCATGATGCTAATCTCCTTTTATTCCGGAAGGGACCCCACCAGTCTCAAGTGCTCGAGGTCGTGCACTTCTTGATCCGCTGTTCCGCGACGGGCAATTTCCGCGACCGGGGCGGGCCACAAATATCCATCCAAAAAGAGCTTGCACCTTGTGGAAAAAGCCTCTCTGGTAAGTTGTTATCCCAAACGGAAGGTGCAGCATGAAGGGCAGCACTCACAGCCCTGATTTCCAAGCCATATGTGTTTCAGGATGTTCTCCCTTGATCATTGGCAAACAGGATCTCACACAATGTTCATGAAAACCACCATCTTTATTTTCATAATAAGCCCCGCCCACTGGCCTCCGAGCATTCTGGTCTTTGTCGTTTTTCAATATCTTTCCCAAGTGGCCTCCGTGTAATTTCAAATAAAAAAGCATTCAAATTACCACAGTGGGTCGGCAGTAAGTATATATAAAATAAATTAACTGAAAAACCAAAGGTTACAGGGATGCTATAATTAGGAAATAGAATTAAAACCCTTAGAAATTCATTGAAAAAAAAACAAAGGTTACAGGGACATTGCAGTTAGGCTCAGGATTCACTCGTAAAAAAAACATAGAAATTCAGCAGTTATAGTTACCTGAGCTAACTATAACTTAAGCCACTGCAATGCACTGCTTATGACCTCACATATTACATCACTCATGACATGGTCAGTGACATCACTGATGATATCAACATCCAGTGAGTGTAAGTATTTTGTAAAAGTATATGACTGTTATACATATATATAAGGCTACTACAAAAGTTAAACTATCATATTAGGTGAAGAAGCCAAAGTGGAAGGTGCACCTTCCACTTTGGCTTCTTCATTTGTACTTTTCACATCCCTAAACAGCGGGTGTAGGAAGCGGTTGCACCACCTGATATCAAGAACTTACGGAACCATTGTGCTCGACCCTGGTCTGCTGTTTATGTGCTTTTGTGATTTACTATCATATTAGGTGTACTACTATTGAGTAATACTACTTGTAACATATATTATGTGAGTGGCTGTGTGACAGTGTGTATCCGTGCATGACTTAGTGTGTGAGTGACAGTATGGGTGTGTGAGGTGCTGTATGGGTGTATAAGAGGCTGTGTGAGTAGCTGTGTGGGTCAGTGAGTGGTTATGTGGCTGTATTGTTTAGTGAGTTTGTGTGTCAGTGGCTGTATGGGTGAGTGAGTTGCTTTTTGAGTTGCTGTAGGGGTGAGTGAGCGGGTGTGTTAGTGAAAGTATGGGGGGTGAGTGGTTGTCTGAATGGCTATATGAGTGAGTGATTTGGTGTGTGAGTAGCTGTGTGGGTGAGTGAGCAAGTGGGTGTTTGAGGGAGTGTTTGGTTAAGTGAATTGGGGTGTGAGTGGCTATATTGGGGAGTGTGGGTTTGTGTCAATGGCTGTATGGGTGAGTGAGCGGATGTGAGAGTGAATGTATGTATTTGTGAATGGGTATGTAAGTGGTTGTGTGAGTGCTTAAATGGGTGAGTGAGTGACTGTGTTGAGAAGATATATGGGTGAGTGGTTGTGTGAGCAGCTGTATGAGTGAGTGAGTGGGTGTGAGAGTGAGTGACTATTGATGAGTGAATGGTTTTGTGAGTACTTTTATGGGTCTATGAATGGGTATGTAAGTTGTGTGCGTGTGTGAGTAGGTGTATGATTGGCAGTAAAGGGGTATGAGTGGGTATATGAGTGGTTCTGAGGATATCAGTGATGTCATATGTGATGTCACTGACCATGTCATCAGTGATGTAATATATGAGGTCAGAACTGGTGCAGTGCAGGGGCGTAAGTTATAGTTAGCTCAGGTAACTATAACTGCTGTGTTTCTATTGTTTCGCACAAGTGAATTGTGAGCCTAACTATAACATCCCTGTAACCTTTGTTTTTTCAGTGAATTTCTAAGGTTTTTTAAATTCTATTTCGTAACTATAATGTCCCTGTGATCTTTGTTTTTTTCAGTGAATTTCAAAGGTTTTTCCAATTCTGTTTCCTAACTATAATGTCCATGTAACCTTTGTTTTTTTATTGAATTTCAATGTTTTAAAAAAAAACATTATTTCCTAACTGTAACCTGTAACCTTTGCGAGTGAGTATGTGATTGGCTGAATGGGTCTGTGAGTGGGTGTGTGAGTGACTTAATGGATCAATGGATCTGTAAGTGGGTTTATATGTGGCTGTATGGGTGTGCAAGTGGGTATGTGAATAGTTTTCTGGGTGTGTAGGTGGGTGTGTGAGTGCTATATGGGTTTGCAAGTGGGTGTGATTGGTTATAGGGGTGTTTGAGTGGGTCTATGGGTTTGTGATTGACTGTGTGAGTGGCTGTGTGGGTCTGTGAGTAGGTGTGTGAGCATCTGTATGGGTGTGTGAGTGGGTGTCAGAGTGACTGTGTGGGTCTATGAGTGTATGTGAGAGGGCTGAATGGGTGTGTCAGTGGGTGTTTTAGTGTCAGTGTGGGTGTGTCAGTAGCTCTGTGAGTGACTGGCCCAGAATAGAAACTCACCTGCCCCTTTAGTGAACAAGAGTCCACAGTGTTTGCAGAAAAAGTCTACCAAACAACAGTACTTTCTACTGGTTAATTACTAAGTGTTACCTCGTTGGGTAATAATTAGTGTTACAGCTGCGTGATGGACCAGGAGAAAATGTCTCCAGTGACCTTGTGTGTGTTTCAGCAATGTTATTGTTCCTTGTGGGTCTTCATCCAGTGCCTCTTTGCTTGATGGAGATGTCCTCATATTGCTTGGAATCAAGAACGGGCAACCAAAATAGGCATAAGCTGGCCATCATCCTGGCAAAAGGCCGGAAGACCATTGCATACGACTAAGGTTAAGGGGGCAGAGCCAAAAGGGTGGAGCTTTAGGTGATTTTGTGTATACTCGTAGTCACTTAAAGGGAGAACCATGGACTCTGATCTCACCACGAGAGGGCAAGAAAGAACTATGGGTGGACGGCAAACTCCACTCCACCGGCGGATTTGCCGGAATTTTGCAACTCCGCACTGTGCTTAGAAATGTGAACTTTGGCAAAAAAACTTCACCAACCACAGGTGGAGTAGTGTTTACCCTCGCACCGGTGATCACCCCTGGTCTATGTAAATATCGGTCTCTGGGGCCTCCAGGTCCCTCGGAGACTCATCATGGCACCAGAGCCAAGTTCAAATTCATCACCCAGAAGCCAAAAGGCTCACCAGCCACTGCTAGTAATAGGCATAGACGCTGCCGGGTGTGGTAAGCACATACCTGTAGCTCTTGGGTGCGGACCCCTGACTAACTCAATGCTCGGAAAATGCAAAGCCTCGCCGGTCAGTGAACTCCTTCATCAGCCTGGAGGCTCAAAACAATATGCGCCAGTGTGCTTTCCTGTGTCAGGACCGATGCCTCTTCCTGGCTGCGATTTGTCTGTAAGCCCCACCACACTGACAGTGACAGTCACTCGCCCAATTCATTCAGCCGAGAGGAGCAGCTCATATTCATCAGGGGCTACAGGGCACCTGATCACTCCCTTCAGAAAGATTTGAGAACAGGACAGGAAGAAGCGCATATCTACATAGAAAAGACTTTTATCTTTCCTGCTGTGTCGTCACACCATGCTCCAGTGAGAAACGCTTTTCATTCAGAATTTCCAGTTTGGCCACGTAATTTACACAGTAGATGCTCCACCGCCTGCATATTTGAGCACTATTATTTTAGCAACTAACGTTTTCCTCGAAAGATATTATCCTTACTTGTTTGCAAAGGCACAAATGTCTTCTGTTTTTTTATCCAGGCAATGCAGTGCAACATAAGGTTATATGATGAAAACAAAAACATGCGAAAAAGAATTCCACCTATGTTGATTCAGCAAAATACCCTAACTGCTGATAAAGATGTCAGTCAGTTGAAGGGTTCATCTTAATTTTGCTTTAAATATTTCCTTCAGTCTCTCTGTCGCCTACCCCTCACCCCCTCCCCCGAAAAAAGAGCCATCTGACCCATACATTTCATCATGATGAGTCATTAAGACTAAGGAGTGCGTTGATTTCGTTTTGTTTGACTCTAGTGCTGCCGAGAGAGATGCTGATCAGAGCAGAGCCTGCAGAGGAGGAATACGAGCAGAAGATGGAGGAGGGCAGTTCTGGCTGGCAGAGGCTGCAGTGCACACCATCACATTAGTAAGTGTGTTGCTGGAACTTAGAAGAGTGACATCCAGCTACACAGAGTGAAGGTTTATGTCTTGTCTGTGACCTTACTCCGCCTGCTCGCGGAACTGCACATAGCACGGGGAGTTTTTGAGTCTCTTCACACAGCTTCACAGAGCACGACTCTGTGAAGTCTGCCCAGACCTAGAAAGAACCCACTCATCACAGTCACTGCAGATTGAAATCCGATAGATCAACAATGCATTCAATTTCATCAAGGATTTCAGATCATTTTCTTTGTGGAATTGCTGAGAAAACACATTTGCTTTGTCTTTGCCAAGCCTAGGAAGGCCCTGACAAAACTTAATGGGGGAGGGGGTCCATACCGTACTCCTCCCTGGGTTGATTTTGACCCTGGAGGTCCAATCCCCGGGGGTCCAGACAAAAAGTAATGGGGAAAAGGGGGCGCATGGCCCCCCCTCCCCAGGCCAATTTCAGCAAAGGTGTCCCATCACCTGGGGTCTGGCCTATTCATGGTGGGTGCCCTGGAGCCTACCCAGGGCACCCAGTGAGCAATGTTGGGGACCACAAGCGGAGTCTCATTGCACCTGCCATCCCTGCTGGTTCTCCTCATGTGGAAGCATTCCTATCAGTTGTTTTCTTGTCTGCTTCACAGCGGGCACAAAAACTGATTAAAAGTCTGCTCCCAGTTGGTGGAAGCAGTTTTCCTGCTCCCGCCAACTGGGATCAGACTAACAGCTTGCTCTCGCAGCTCCCGCCGAGTGAGACCAAACTGCTATCTCCCAAGGGTGGGCAACTCGGGACATAGCAAGAGCCTGTCTTGGAGGTTGACAGTACGAGGTTCATTAGTGGCTCCCATGTAGTTCCAAATGATTTCATTGAGCCATTATTAACACTAAACAATCCTCTGATGGCATCCCTCATTTCCTCTCTGAACACCTGATCTTACAAAACAATTGTACCTGTAGTCACCATAACAGTATTGGCACTGTATATCATCTTCCCAACACTTCAACAGAGAGAAGCGAATGGTCTTATAATGTGCGCTCAACATTGTTAGACCTGTTAGCCTTAGGGTGGTCTTCCCCCAAACTTTTTTGCCTCTCCTCCTCCTCTATTTTGCTGAATCTATTTATGTTGGTCTCGGGATTCTAGGCACTTTACAACTGCTAACCAGTGCTGATTTGCTTGTGCTCTCTCTCTAAAACATGTTAGATTGGCTGATACCCAATTGGCATATTCAATTTACGCGTCAGTCCCTAGTAAAGTGGTATACACATGTACCCAGAGCCTGTAAAATAAATGATATGAGTGGGCCTTCAGCACTAATTGTGCCACCCACTTAAGTAGCCCTTTAAATATGCTACAGGCCTGTTATTGCAGAGCCTATGTGTGATGTTTTAAACTGCCAATTCTTCCTTTTTAATACATATGTCACCCCTAGGATAGGATATGGGCAGCCTAGAGGGCAGAGTGCCGTGTATTTAAAAAGTTGTACATGTATTTTTAAGTTTTACATGTCCTGCTAGTTAAAAATCTCTTCCATAGGATAACAATAAATACCCTAGTAAAGTGGTACTGCATGTACCCAGGGCCTGTAAATTAAATGCTACAAGTGGGCTGCAGCGCTGATTTTGCTACCCACTTAAGTAGCCCTTTAAACATGTCCCAGGCCTGCCATTGCAGAGCTTGTGAGTGAATTTTTAAGTTGCCATTTCAACCTGGCCAAATAAACCTTTTGCTAGGCCCAAACCTTCCTTTTTTAATACATATATGTCACCCCTAAGGTAGGTTCTGACCAGCCCAGAGGTCAGTGTGCCTTATATTTAAAAGGTTGGACATGTTCTTTTAAGTTTTACATGTACTGTTAGTGAAAAACTCATATTTAATTTGTTTTTTCACTACTCCAAGGCCTATCTCTCCCCTAGGATATCATTAGAGTTGTCTTATTATGTCTTATAAGTGTAATTTCCAAATGGGAAGAGATGACCAGTTCATGTTTGGTGTCTTTAAAATTGGGGTGAAAAGCCCAATATAGTGGTGAAGTCGAGTTTGTTATCACAATTTTAAAAATGCCACTTTTTAAAAACAAAAATTGTCCTTACAACTTTTGTGCCTATAGCCTGGTCTGGGTCACATGACTGGGTGTAACTGGCAGTTAGACGTGAATTTCTCGCAGATAGTCACAGAATAGAGGGATTAAGTTTGCCTGGAAGAATGGGGGGCAGAGCTGAGCACAGACCCACTTACACCTGAATAGGCTGTGCTCTGCCTTCACACATAGGGCCTAATGGCCCTGCATTGCCACTTCAGCTAGCTTGGAGCTAGGGCAGGGGAGGCAGGACATTCCATGCACTTCATAGCCACTGTCTAGAAGCTACTGTGATGTGATGTGATGTGATGGGGTTTTTGTAAAGCGCAGGCTGCACTCCAGGGAGCGTCTTTGCGCTGTAGAAAGAGAGTCAAAAAACAGACGTCTGGTAAGTATGGTGGGGAAGGGGGGAAGTTTCTAGACTAAGTTTTTACATTGTTCTTCGGAAAGGGTGAAGATCCAAGTTTTGAGGGGTTTTCTGAAGATTGATTCTGTGGGGATTTGACGGAGATGATGGGGGAGAATGTTCCAGGCTTTGGAGCCTAGTACCGCCAGGGATTTTCCTCCTTTAGTCTTGAGTCTGAATTTGGGAATGGTGAGAAGATTGGCCCCTTGAGATCTGAGACATCGTGTGGGGGTGTAATGTTTGAACATTTTTAGTATGTAGTTGGGTCCCTTTCCATTGAAAGCCCTAAAAGTGATCAGTAGGATTTTAAAGAGAACCCTTTTGTAGATGGGCAACCAGTGTAGGATGTTCATTGCTGCTGTGGCCGAGGTTCTCTTTTTACATCCTAACATTAATCTGGCTGCAGCATGCTGCACCTTCTGTAGTTTGTGACAGACTTCTCTATTAGTCCCTGCATATAGACTGTTACAATAGTCGATGCGGGAGGTTATGAGGGCTACTGCGACCGTTTTCCTTGCGGAGATGGGGATTAGGTCGAAAAATTTCCTGAGCCCTTTTATAATTCCAAAGCAGGTCCCTGCTACGGCTGTGGCTTGCTGTTTGAAGCTCAGGGAGGGGTCGAATTTGATCCCTAGGTTGCGGACTGAGGAGGCAGTACTTGGGGGGGCGATGGCATCCTCTGGCCACCAAGATGTGGGGTTGAATGTATTTCCTTTACCGAAGGGTAGAATTTCAGTTTTCCCAGTATTGCACTTGAGATGGTTTAGGTTCATCCTTTTGACCGTGGCAGTAAGGCAGTTTTGGAGCTTTGTTTCGGCTTCACAGGTGTCATTCTCCATAACTAGAATGAGCTGTGTATTGTCTGCGTATGCGATGGTATCTATCCCAAAAGATGAGATGAGGGTGATTAGTGGGGCCATATATATATTGAAAAGCGTAGGGCTCAGACATGAGCCCTGGGGGACTCCAAAGCCTACTAACCTATCTTCTGACCTGTACTGTCCTAAGACCACCACTTGTCTCCTATTCGCGAGGAAGCTTTTTATCCAGCTCAATACAGTACCGGCAATTCCTGCCGCGGCTAGACGGTCCAACAGAATGGTATGGGACACCGTGTCAAACGCTGCAGACAGGTCTAACAGAACCAGGACTGCTTTCTTTCCCTGATCTAGTGCTGCGCGGAGGGTTTCAGAGAAGAAGATTAGGGCTGATTCGGTTGAATGTTGGGATCTGAAACCTGCTTGGTTGGGGTGCCAGATGTTGTTGGCTTCCAAAAAAGCGGTAAGTTGTTTATTGACTACCCTCTCCGTAAGTTTGCAGAAAGCCGGAAGTAGGGAAATGGGACGAAGATTTGTGAGGGTAGTAGGGTCCGGTAGTGATTTTTTTTGCAAGGGTTTTACTGCTGCGAGTTTCCATTCTTCGGGGACCAGACCTCGGTTAAGTGAGGAATTTATGATGCTATTAACGAATGGGTTGGCAATCTCTATTAGTGTATGGAGAACCAACGGAGGGCAGGGGTCGAAGGGGGAGCCTGATTTAATTTTGAGGATTTCTATCTGAGATTCTTCTTGGCTGACAGGTTGGAAAGAAGTCAGGGTATGTGTTTTTACGCTGGTATTGTTTGCCGATCTCTCCTCATGGTTATGAGGTTGCGGGAAGTCTTTGGTCAGCGTTAGGATTTTACCCTCAAAGAAGTCTGCGATGGTGTTGCAGAGGGTCTGAGAGGGGGGGATGTCTTTCTGCATGGTTTGGGGGTTAGTAAAGGTGTTTACAATGTTGAAGATTTCTTTTTGTTTGTTATTACTTTTATTAATGGCTTCAGTATAGTATTCCCTTTTGGCTGTTTTAATCAAACCATGATAATGGCGACGGGCGATTTTATACATGTCTTGGTCAAGATCTGTGTAGTTAAGGCGCCACCTCCGTTCGAGCGCCCTAACCTTCCTTTGTTCCTCTTTTAAGGTGGGAGAGAACCAGGGGGTGGTGGGTCTCTGTTTTCTCCTGGTCCTCAGGCAGGGAGGGACAGACTCCTGGCCCTTGATGAGTGTGTTAATCCATTCCCTAAAGGACTGGCTGTCTTTGTCAGGAGCTCATGACGGAGTCGGTCTAGATCTGGCTGCTTTTGTCAGGAAGTCCGATTGCCCAATCAGATCTTTCCATCAGGGTACTACCAAGGCAGGCCCTAGGAATTTGTTAGCCTTATTGCACGAGAGTTGACTGTCACTGGGAATTCGAACGGGACATAGCTATGGTCTGTCCAGGTTAATGTTTGTGGAGTGTCTACCTTAAGTGCTTCGATATTGGAGCAGATACAATCAAGTATGTGTCCTGCCTTGTGTGTGACGGAGGTGGTAAGAATTTTTAGGCCTAGGACATTCATAGTATCAGTGAAGCAGATTGTGGCCTGATCTGAGTAGGCGTCTAGATGTATGCTGGCGTCTCCCAGGATGGTAAAGTTGGCTGATTTGAGGGCTAGATTGCCTATAGCTTCACCAATGCTGTTCGTGAAATCTGTGTGTGTACCAGGTGGCCGGTATATTAATGCCCCTGAGAAGGTGAAGGAGTCGTGTATTTTTAGCGCAAAGCCAACATTTTCTGCCCCTTTCAGGCCTGGTATGGTGAACGTTTGGCAGTTCAGGGTATCACGGTAGGCAATAGCAATACCTCCACCCCTCTGAATTGGTCTATCCTCTCTAGAGATTAGGTATCCTGGGGGGAGGGAGTTTGTTATATCGGGGTTACTATTAGATGTCAACCAAGTTTCCGTCATAAAGAGGCAGTCTAGCTTCTTTTCCATAATTAAATCAAAGACATGTGCGGCGTGCTTTCCCATGGACCTAACATTAATCAACCTGCAGCGTAGATTTCTTACTTGTTTTGGTGGCTGATTTCTAGCTTGATTGTTGGGGCCAAGGCTGTGCCTGCAGAGTCTACAACTCCAAGATCCTACCCAGGTCGTCATGTCAAGTGGTTGAGTGCAGGACGATGGGCCTGGTTTTAGCATCAATAGGGCTTCTCTTGTACAGCTAAGTTTTTGGACAGGGGGGATGGCACTAGGCACGGGCGAGGCGCGGACGGGCGCAGATGGGCTTGCCTTTGGCGCGCCTTTGGTGCGCTGCCGGCGCGCCCGCTGCGCGTCTGGGGGGGACCATTGTTAAAGTGAAGGGGAAGGGGCGTGGCCTTATGTCCGTGGGCGTGGCCTGTGGTCTGGACAAGAATGGCGGCAAAAAGAACTCCGACCCGCGGCAGCCCTTACATCTTCTGCGCGGGGAATTCTGATGCAGGTGAGGTGGGGGGGAGTGCTCAGGGGGAAGTGCTGACAAATAAACACAAGATTTTGTTAAAACGCAGTTTTTAAAATAGACGAACGAACTCCTGGCTTTCTCGCCTCAGGAGTGTTTTGATCTCTAATGCGGGCTTTCAGTCAGCACGCTTTAAGTAGGGTCGAGGAGGGGGCGTGGCCTTACGTCCGTGGGCGTGGCCTGTGGTCTGGACGAGAATGGCGGCAAAAAGAACTCCGACCCGCGGCAGCCCTTACATCGGCTGCGCTGGGAATTCTGATGCAGGTGAGGTGGGGGGGAGTGCTCAGGGGGAAGTGCTGACAAATAAACACAAGATTTTGTTAAAAAGCAGTTTTTAAAATAGACGAACGAACTCCCGGTTTTCTTGCCTCAGGAGTGTTTTGATCTCTCCTACCTTCCAGGACCTGGACACCTGTGTATAAAAGAAAGACCTCAGGCACCAACTCATCAGTGCAGTTCTGGACCTGTGGATACTCTGCTAGGAAGAGGAATTGATGTGCCACTCTGCTGGACTGCTGCTCTAAAGGAACTCCTGCCCGGCTATGCTGTCCTGCTGCCCTCTTGCCTTGGGAAAAAGAACTGGACCTGCAACTTCATCTTGAACCCAGGACCCCAGAGTGACTCAAAGGGCTAGTAGGCTGGCCTTCTGATCTAAGCCTCAGGTATTTAAAAGACTCCACAACCAGCTCCTAGACCCAACTGCACTGAGTCCCTGAACCCTAAGTGGTGTCTCTGAGGTCCTGAACCCCAGGTGTGGCTAATGTGCCCTGTCAAAAAGCTTTTGGGCCCTTTGTGATCGCAAATGTGCCCGCTCCCACCGGATTTGCACAGTTGGGCGACCCTCCGCTAGCATGTCTCTTCACACTGCAGCATCAGCAGCCCACAGGGGACCAAAAATGCAAAGCTCCAGTCCACCTGTCTGGGACACCGGCCTGCTCTTTGCACCACATCAACCACTGCCAGCAATGCTCTACTTGTTCCTCGCGACCCTCCCCAATGAGAAGAGTACTCTTGCACAAAACTTGAGAACGTAAACCTTCAGCAGGACTAACCCGGGACTGTATCTGACCTGCGCTCCATTGCGGTTGGCTATAACTTTGGAATTTGACCCGGTCTAGCTTAAACAGAAAGCCACCGTTTGTGTTTTCTGCTTTTAGGAGCTGTATTGCGGATTATTCTTTAAAAATTCATAACTCTGGTTATCCTAATTGGGTTTATTTCATTTTGGTCTTGTTTTATTTACTAAATTAAGCTCTATTATTCTAACCTGTTATGGGACCTTTTTGTGTGGTGTTTTCACCGTTTTACTGTTTGAAGTGTTGCACAAATACTTTACACATTGCCTCTAAGTTAAGCCTGATTGCTCTGTGACAAGCTACTAGGGGATGAGCGCAGGTTAATTTGGGTTTTGGGGTTGCTGCTTAACCAGGGCTCCAGAGTGGCCAACCCCCAATCTGACCATGGCACAAACAGTACCCATCCCATTATAACAAAATAACAGAGTCCTACATTCCCCATTAGCGGGTAGTTTCTAAGCCTGGGTGGAATTTGCGGAGTTCCACAATGCGGGACTCCGCGAAGTGGAAAAGAATCTCTGCCGCACTACGTGGAGCTCCGCAAGTGGCACAGGCTCTTTAGATAAATGCAGTTCACAGAGATTTTCAGTGCCAAGTGCTTGTCAGTACTGTGCAATCATCACGAACAGCATCATGCACAGCGCAAGTGGGTGCTGCTTCTTTTCTGCCGCTCAAGTAAATTTTTACTCGATCTGCAGCTTTCTCAACGCGAGCGGGCGGTTTCTCAATACAAACGGTCATGACCATATGCGACCACTCCCAATGAGAAGTCAGACTGCCCTCATTGAGAAATCGCATCGGGAGGTTGATTTTCCACGCTCGCGCTCATCAACTTGATGTTGACGATCGCGAATGAGGAAAAATCTCGCTGGGAGGTGGATTTTCCTTGCTCACCAACTTGATGTTGATGAATGCGAGCGAGGGAAAAAACTCTGCGAGCTATTTGTAACGCGAAGCGCAGAAAACTCCCCAACCTCCACGAGCTGTGCGGAGTTCACTGCCCAGATTTAGTAGTTTCCTTTGGTTCCCATGTGAGGGTCACCTAGGTTGCCACTGCCACTAAAATCTAAGGGAGAATAACTCTAAGAAGTAAACTGAATGAACACTGTGACTCACACGGTTCCTGCCACATGTTCTGGTAACTGAGAATGTCCTTACATTGTCCCCCTCTTTGGCTTAATGAGTGATTGCATGGCTTCACATTCCTCAGGTGTTGAGTAGGAAAAGGATTGTCTGCTTGCTCTGGTATGGCAGATCCTGGGTACTGTAGCAGGTGCCACTTTAGAGGAACATAACTTTCTATTTGTACAAAATGTATGTAACCTGAATGAAAGGTAGCTGGGGCCGTCGAGGTGCATTTGCATTTTCCCACCTGAAGTCAATGTAAGAATTGGAGATGCAAAGAAATCTGAACTCTGAGCAGAAGCTTGAGAAGCAGGCGAGAAGCAACATTTTGTGTCACCTGTAGCTTGATTACAAGGGACTGGGGAAGGCCAAGATATAATGCAATTGCCTTGTCCAATATAGGGATAATAAGTGCTATAATAACCGTTTTCCTAGCTGGAAGGGAGAGGAGGTGCAGGAACATGTTTACAGTGCATAGCAGGCCAAAGCAGGTCCCAGCCTCAGCACTAATTTGATGTTGAAATGACAACTGGTTACCAAACTTCACCCCTACATTTTTAACCAACTCAGATCAGGGCCTAGCAGATGGGTGCCATCCGGCCAAAGAGTTTGACAATCTACAGAGGAATTGTGGTCAAAGCAAAGAACCTCGGTCTTATCCACATTGGACTTCAATCGGTAAATGAGCATCCAGTGTAAGACAGCAGCTAGTTAAGGTTTTATTGAAACCAATACAATAACTTCTCCTTTTTTAAAGGATGAAAAGAACTGCGTGTCGTCCACATAAGAAATTATTTTGCCACCAAAGGATTCCGCCAGAGGCGTTAGCAGAGTAAGGTAGATGTTAAACAGCATAGGACTCAGAATCGAACCCTGAGGCACCCCTACGGTAAGCTATTTAGTGCTAGAAGAGAAAACATGCACCCACAGCTCCTTTGCTCTATCCTCCAAGAAAGATTTAATCCATTCAGTGCAAGACCATCAATTCCAATACTTTGAAGGTGGGAGAGAAACTTAGCGTTAGGAACCATATGAAAGTCTGCTGATAGGTCCAATAATATCAGCACAACCTTACCCTGTGCATCTACCATTTCCCTAATAAGCTCCACAGGGCAGTCTGCGTGCTAAAATTGGACGTTACCTCAACTGGCTGGGATGTAGGAGGTTGTGATTCTCTAGATACCGTGAAAGTTGCTGGTTGACCAATTTCTCCAGGAGCTTAGACAAAGCGGGCAGCAGAAAAATTGGCCTATTATCAGCTAGCAAGTTCGGATCTGCTGGCAACTTTTTTAAGAAAGGTAACATTTTTGCCTGCCTACAGGCTGATGAAATAACCACGGAAAAATGAGAGTCATGCAGCAGTTTTGTAACTGTAGGGTCGATCGATTCAGCCCGTAGGGCTAAAAGGTTGGCGGGAACATAGGTCTGAAGGCGAACCAGACTTGTGGCTAAGAATGGGCGACATAGTGTCCTCCTGGGAAATGGGGGTAGAAGCAAAGTAGCGAGCCTGTTACTTCTAGAATAACAGAGGAGCCACCCCCATCTGGGGCCTTACTGTCTTATGGTTGAGGCCAGTAGCAGCCCCACAACTGTTGTTCCACCTCACCTTGCTGCATCCACTTAAGCCATGCAGGCGCTTCACTCCACTGTCACTCTAGTGCTCACCTATAATGCTTGGGTCAAAGCCAGGCAACCAGAGAAAACCCTCAGGGGAACAGGAGATCTACATCCCCTGGAGTGCAAATGGTCCCAAACAAACAGGCACTGGCCAAGCTCTGTTGCTTCCACTTCAGCACCACCTCACCTCCCAAAGAGCACCAGCACAACCCAGGCCGAAAAATATCCTTCTCTCATACAGACAACCTCCAGGGACCATGTCCTCTCGAGTCAGCCTTGCCTTCTAGCACTCCCACTACTCCCTACTTCCCCTCTTGCCAGCTACAGTCTCAAAGAGCAGTGCCCTATTTGACAGGACTTAGCCCATCTGCTTTTCACTTGGCAGTGGTTCATCTGGGCCCTCGACACACCACCATTGAGTGGCCTCACAGGCACACCCCTCCTGAGGTTACAGCTTATCTCTAAGCTGTCCTGAGTCTGCGACACACCTCCAATCATCACCCTCATCACCACAGCATTTCCGTCACCTCCGCCATCCATTGTACCAGGAATAAAGGTAAACAGAACCGAAGGGGGGGCTGTAATTGTGGCCATGATGGTATTTCATTAATGTTTAATCTACTGAGGCGGCCATCTTGGCTCCCACAGTAAAATGATTTCTTAGGATTTAAGTTGGTAGAACTTGTTTCTATTTTTCTACTTGACACCAAGGACGCGTTAAAAGGAATGTATTTCTAAATCAGGGGTTCTATCTTCCGGCTGAATAACATTACATCCTTTATATAGTGCTTGCTGATTTAATATCTTTTTTTTATAGCTAGCAGTAGTTAATGCCACCCAGCTCAATCCTATGTTGACCTCGAGGTAACCCAGGCAGGGCTGGTTTTGCCATTATTCTAGTCCATGATCTAAAACACTGTAGGTAACAAATCACTGGACAAATCTCTTAGTTCCCTCACGATTTAATAAACTTTATAAATTAAGAAGTGATAATGATAATAAAGTTGCACATAGATCTCAGTAGAGAGCACTGAACTATCTTACCAGCTGATAACCCACTCAATTAAAGAAATCACTGAAAGACTAAAATTTCTCCAAGCAACAAAATTCACATTCTTTCAGAAAACCTTCTTACCCTCATTGTCTTTTCTTTCTCAATCTGCCATTTTATGTCATACATTTTCGTGGCACTTTAGACCTCACGTTGAACTTGCACAAATCCCATGCATACTGAAAACTAGATCTGGTGGTGGAGTCTTCTCCTACATCGCTCCTAAAGCATGGAACCAACCACCTGCTGCTACACATGACAGCCTCTTCCTCACTTGTATAAGAAGCTGAAGTCCTGGCTTTTCCAAGTTTTCCCACTAGGTACTAGCTGTGCCTAGACTCACACCTGATCAACTCCAGGATGATAGTGTGCTCTGCACATCTGCATAACATGTACATGTCCAGTATTTGTAAAGCAGGAACAATTACCTGAAGGTGTCAAGGCGCTGGAGGCCGTTGGGAAGATTAAGCAAGCTATTGCCCAGAGTCTCATTGTGCTGGGCACCGAACCGTGATCCCCAGCATCCAGCGTCAGTCGCTCTATCCGGTGTGTCACACCTCTTCCACATAACATAACATGACGCACAAACATCATCTAAAGGAATGCGTCGGTATTGCTGTATACGATGGCCAGTCAGTAATGGCTAAACGTTAATCCATCATTGTTGGTAAGTAAGCAATTGCTCCCACCAGTGTCAGCTGAGAGGCCCCGGCCTGAGCTGCCGTGTAGTCTGGGCCCTTCCCTCCCTCACTCAATAAAACGGAACTGGCGAGGCTGTTAATATTGAGCTCTGAAAGAAGCCCTTTTCACGAGGTGTAAAATCAGACAGTTGCCCTGAGGGAATATGAGCTACTCAAAACCACTCAGTCAAATTAGTGTGAAAAAACTTCCAGTCCTGGAATGGAAGTGACACGTGAAAGGGAGTCATTTTTAGTTACCGCACGCGCGTTGAAGAGGAAACAATCCCACATTCGACCACTGACCTCTTGGTTATATTTCGCACTCTCCCAGGCTGTCAGTTTGGACTCTGGGGAAAGCAATTTGCATTTGACACTCATCTCCTTCATTTGTACTGATGGGGTCACGACTGGCACGCGGGAGCATGGAGCCGGACGCAGAAGCATTACACATGTAAATGCGATGGTGTCACTAACCCCTTTTAATTCAGCTGGTGTGACTGGATGTCGTACACTCTGCAAAGCACGATAATGCCAGCTGCTCGGCCGCAGATAATGCCGTCTGTCTTTCTGGGGGAAGTGAACAGAATAGAAAGCCCGTCGTGATTGATTGGGCGTTGGAGCTAATAAAGGAGAACAGTTTCTCAGCTCAGGACGTTTTTTCCCTTTTGGGGGCGTTCAGGAAATATAGAAATGAGCAGTTACTTAGTCGTCACATCTTTGTCACAGTCCTCACGTCATGAGATGTGTCCTTACCCCGAAGACAAGTGCCCACTGCCTCTATAAAAGGAACATTTTGACTTTTCTCTTTCAGGTGTTCCTTAAAGTAACACCTTTACCGATAACCCTGTCAATTGTCTGACTTCTTTAGTAGACAGTTTTCCTGTGCTTCCTGTCTCTCGAGAGGAGCTTCTGCTTACCTTTTTCGGCCCTGTTTGGAACTTTTTGTAAAATATGAAATGCAAATTAATTTTAGAAAGCGCGTGCATACCCGTGGGTGTCATAGCGCTGGAAAAAGGCCGGACAACAAAGCAAGCAAGTCGTAAAGAAGCAACAATATTATACTTGTGGTAGGGGTTGTTTATTGTCTTACCCCTGTGACTTACTGTGACTCACTTTGCAGCCCTGCAGCCTTTCTCGCCCAGTCCCCATTCCATTATCAATGTGGAGGTTGCATGGCTGCACTATGTGCTTATTGTTTGTTAGGCTTGCTCTATGAGTCCTGTTCTCTCCCTGCATAGTCCTCTATAACATATTGTTAGGTGTACGACTCTCCCTTGTCTGTGGGTGTTATTGCTTTCAGGCAAGGCCGTTCTGCTGCCCCTTTCAGGTGGAGTCTTTGGTTTGGGTACTCCTTGTGCTTTATGATGCAGCTAGGCCGGGCCCAAATGTGTATGGCTTCTGCCTTTAAATAGACTACTAAGAGCCTGGCCTTTATTTGATTACCTCGGCTCAAGGCATGTTGGCATTGGATTGTAAGCAATTAGCAATTCAGCATGACGTGATTATGGTTAGTTCTCATTGGCAAAACAAAGCAAAATTGTAATATTTAAAACCTTTAGCACTAACTCATTTCTTAAAGTAAAATAATTTTTCTGTGTGAATCCTCTGCAACTGCAGTCAGGAGATGTACAATACAATCTGAAACATTCTCAGACAAAGGCTCCTACAATAATGTTCTTCTGTAGGGTTACATCGAAACTTCCAGCTGAAGTCCTTCAAAACGATACATAGTGAACAAGATGAAAAGCTGAATTCGCAATATAATAGGTAAATATTTTGTCTATGTCATAGCACACTGTTCTCTGTTGAAACTGTGGGGAGGGAAGGCTGGAGGCAGGTCACTTATTGGGTGGGTGTAGTGTTCTCAATGAAGTCAGGAAGCTTTGTAGAGTAGAATATCCTATTTATTCTCAAGTAGACTGCAGGAGTAAAAAGGTACAAGCAGCACAGTGTAGCTGACTGCACTATGAACTGAATAATACATTCCATATGACAACAGCAACAGTGATTACATATACAGAATTCTACAGTTAAGAATTTTACATTGCATGTATAAAGTTCTATTATGTTCTTAAAGAAACAAGCACTTACTACACATCCCCCTTTCTTATTAAACAAACATTTAAAGTTGATAAATAAAAATAACAAAAAGGAAGAACACAAAGAATCAAATTAGGAACGGATAAAATCCTGAAACTTCTTGGGAGTGACTACATGTCTTCCAACCCTGGTGGACTTATTACCATCCATTCTACTTGGTTCCTCTATATATTGTCTCATAGAAGATTCCTCTCCAGATAAAGGTTCTTGAGAACTAACAAACTGAGAATCATGGACAGTATGGTTCTCTTTTCCTAAAACATCAACAGATGAATCAACCAAACCATTATCAGAAATTAAAAGAGGAACAACTGAACTTTCTTGAGGAACAAGATTTAGTCTTCTATTTTCAACGACAACTCCAGACTCACCCCCTTCGTCTAAATTCGGTAAAACTTCTAACCACCAATAATTCCTTTCTTTAGAACATGTATTCTCCTCTATTCCTCCAGACTTATCCGATAAAGCAATACGATTCAAATGATGAATAGTTCCATCATCCAACTCAACTGTGTTCTTCATAACCTTGGTGATAATTCTCGGGCAGGAAAACTTAGGTTCTAATTTTCCAGTTTTTCTACTAGTTTTAACTCTAACGTATTGTCCAACTTTGATATTCACATCCTTGGTCCCATGTTTAGTGTCAAAGTAAGATTTATTTCTATCTTGAGATTTAATGATGGCTTGTTTAACTTGATCAGGATCCCATTCATATTTCTCACTTCTACCAATCCATTCTGGATTCAATCTACAATGGGGAAATCTACTTCTCATCAATCCAAAAGGACTCTCCCCAACCGTGTCATGAACTGTGACCCTATACGACCAAATCAATTTGTTAAGTTCATCATCCCAATTCTTCTTTCCCTTCTTTGCCAACTGCAACAAACCTTTCAAAACTCTGTTCATTCTTTCAACAACAGAATTACCTCGAGGGTGGTACAAGGCTGTAAACCTATGCTCTATTCCTGTATAAGACAAAAATTTCTTCATGAGTTCAGATTTAAACTGTACACCATTATCTGTCAAAATTGAAACAGGAAACCCTTCCCTCAAAAAACATTTATCTAAGAATTCGATGACCACTTGTGTATTGACACTAGTGACAACTTCAACTTCTATCCACCTTGAGAATAAGTCCACAAGAACCAAAATGTATTTGGAAATATCATCTTGCCAAACAACTGGACTCATTATATCCATGGCCACATGTTCCCAAGGTAAATTAGGACAACCTAACGATGATATTGGTGGATTAAGGGTCTTTTGTGACTTGTCAGCACTCTCACATAAAATGCAATCACGAAGTGTCTTTCAATATCTAAGTCGATTCTGGGCCACCAGTACAAAACTTTGATATTTCTCTTGGTGCGAGAAATGCCTTGATGGCCCTCATGACCCAAAACTATCACTTTGTCTCTAATGCCAACCGGAGGTATAATTTTCCCTGCTCTGCATAGGAATGCACCATCAACACTCAACTCTTCACGGACTTCCCAAAAAGGTCTGAATTTAGGATCTAATTTGCACTCTTTACCCCACCCTTGGATGACTCTGTCTTTCACTGTCTGTAACAGATCATCCTTCAAGTTCTCTTCCTCCCACTTTTTTTTAGATAAACCGGGAGTTTCAGCAAAGATTGTGGCCACGCACATATCATTCCAAGGGTCAGGATCAATTTCTTGGAGTGGTAAAGGAAGCCTACTGAGGAAATCTGCTATGACATTTTTAGCCCCAGGTACATATTGCACTTCGTACACAAAATCCTGAATTCTCATTGACATTCTAGCAATTCTTGCAGACGCTTTGGATAAACCATCCGTGGTAAGTAGCTTTGTCAATGGTTTGTGGTCTGATCTCAACAGAAATTTCTTACCCCATGTGAACTTCCTGAAGTGCTCCATGGCCCACAAACACGCTAAAGTTTCTCGCTCTATAACTGAATACTTGGTTTCAGCAGGGGATAAAGAGCGGGAAGCAAAAGCGATGACTACTTCACTTCCATCATTTGAGATTTGAGACAAAACACCTCCCAAACCTGTACCACTGGCATCAGTAGTAATAATATTTTCTGCATAGGGATCAAAACCTTGCAATGCAGGTGCATTTGCAATTGCACTCTTGATGCTGTCAAACGATTTTTGACACTCTTGATTCCAAAGGAAAGGAACCTTGTTTTTCATTAACAAACGCATTTCATAAGTTTTCTGTGAAAAATTACAAACAAATTTCGCATAAAACTCAGCCAGGCCTAAGAAAGACCTTAATTCATCTTTTGATTTAGGAGCAGGGGCATTGAGAATAGCTTCCACCAACGTTTTCTTAGGTTTGATGCCTTCGCCCCCAATCTCATGGCCCAAATAAATGACAGATTTCTCTGAAAATTTACATTTAGTACTTTCTGCTACTAACCCATTGCTTCTCAGAATACATAAAACTTCTCTGAACAATTCATCATGCTATGTTTTGTCCTTTCCCATGATTAATATATCGTCTTGAAAAACAACAACTTCTTTGATATGGCCAAATAGGTCAGACATAATCCTCTGAAAGACGGCCGCTGCCGAGGCCAGTCCAAAAGGCATACGTCTAAACCTATAACATCCAAAAGGTGTGCAAAAAGACATGAATTTCCTGCTGTTTTTGTCCAGAACAATTTGATGATAAGCTGCCGAAAGGTCCAAAGTTGAGAACCACTTTGCACCGCGTGTCAAGGCAAGCATTTCATCAATTCTGGGCAAAGGAAATTGGTCAACTAAGATGTTATCCTTTAGATACCTAAGATCCACACATAAACGGGCCTTACCATTGGATTTTCGGGCTACGACCAAAGGCGAAACCCATTCAGCCGCTTCTATAGGTTCGATGAGTTTGTTTGCTAGCATTTTATCCAATTCCATTTTGACTTCATCTCTTACAATGAACGGTATGTTCCTAGCCTTATGGACTTTTGCAATAGCTCCTTCCTTCAAACGAATTTGGTGTGTGAAACCATTCAGTTTACCCATCCTACTCTCAAATACCTCAGGAAATTTTTGTAAGACCCACTTTTTTGTGTCTACACTTTCACAGGCAACTAAAACTTGTTCTTTGCTATTGGGATTCAGAATTATATCTAACATTTTCTGGTCCTTCCATCCTAAAACTGATGGTCCTTCTCCGGGGATGTACAATTTGCCTGTGTATTGTCTTTCTTTGAAGCGAAAAATCAAGATTCTATATCCTAACATTTCTATACTTTTGCCAGTATACCCTTCAGCAGCAATGTCATTTGGTTCTAACCATTCTCCTATATGATTTATAAATTTGTCTCTCCAAACATGTTGAGAAACAATTGTAAAAGGTGAACCGGAGTCAGCTGCCAATTGTATCATGACTCCTCCTACTGAAATAAGACACAAAGGTTTAGACGAAATATCATCACTTATATTCAACACAACCTTTTTCAATTGAATCAGATTCACTTGCGAATCTGAATCACTTGAAGAAGAAGAAGAAGGAGAATCATGTACATATGCTACTTTCCCTTTGGGTGGTTTCTTGGGTTTTACGATTACATACTCTGTCATCTATCAAATGTAGCAGAATGAGAATGGCTGCCACACCTGTAACAAATCACAGTGCTGAATTTTTTCTGTCCCTCATTGCTTTTCTTATCATAAGAATTTGTTTTCTTTTTCTCATATTTGGAATAATTTTTGTTATTCTTGAAACCTATTTTCTTCTCAGTAATTTTCCCCACCACTTCAGGATCTTTCTTCCCTTGAGAAAGAGTGACTTTAGCACACCTTTCAGATAATTCTGCCTTTTTTACCATGGCAATAATGTCTTTCAAACATTTATCACCTTCGACCCACAATTTATCTTGTAACGCTTTGTTTTTGGCAAACATGACAACCTGATCTCTGATCAGATCCTCTTGTAACTGCGCGAATTGGCATTTGGCAGACAATTTTTTTAAAGCTGAAACATATTCTTCAACAGATTCATGTTTTTCTTGTTTCCTGTGGAAGAAAGCATGTCTAGTAACACACTGAAGGTGAGAAATAATCATCAAGGTTCAATAGAGCGATCTTAAAAACATCTAAGTCTCCATCAGCTCTTTCTTGCGTATGTAGATCATTAAAGATACGTAGACCTTCATGACCCAAAGAATATAACAGCATTCTCCTCTTCCTTTCTGGAGAAAATGTACCATTAACATCTTCTAAGTTGCCCAGATAATTAAAAAAGTATTCTTTCCAGTCCAACCATGAAACACTTGGTTCGCCTGGAGCTGATAAAAACTCTTTAGGTGCATTAATTTGGAGATTAGGTACTTTACTATCCCCAGAGGTGTTTGGTCTTGAAGAAGTTGAAGAAGTTTCAGTCGTCATGTTTTTATATAGTCCAAAAACGTTGTAGAAATTTGTGTGAGAAAAGGCTTTTTTAAAAAAGGAACAGTCTGAAGGTAAAATATTTACCACATCATGAAGTTACTAAAATCAATATTAAAAGAAAAATACCACATCTCGAAGTAGATGCTGAAAGTACCTTTTATTTTTCCTGGACTTCTAGTTGTCGAAATTGCCGCTGTTTAAATTCAGTTAATTTGTTAAATGAATTAAAAAAAACGATCCGGTGTTCACTCGGTAAAAACAACTCTTTTGGTTGTCATGGAAACTGAGAGCTTTGATCGGGTGTTCATTCGGTAAAAACAACTCTTTTGGTTGTCATGAAAACTGAGAGCTTTGTTTTCCCCAAAATGGCGGCTGTGTGTGACCCTGTGCGCGTTGTTGTTTTCTCCGACGTGCGTAGTGACGTCTTATCCGTTTAGTGAAGAATGACGTTGTCCCGCTGGTTATTGACGCTTTGAGACAGAGCGTAGAGTGGAATGCGGGTTTGGAGCGAGGCGTTGCACGAGGGACATACGCGGTGTCTTTGAAAGTAAGCGCTTGAGTTTCGGACATCAACTGCCAGTCGTTTTTTTTTTTTTAATTGTTGGAAATACACCAAAAGCTTGCTATTCGTTTTATCGCTTAGCGATTAGAAAGCAGTCAGCTAGATTAGTTCGAAATGATAGTCAGTGAGAGCTTAGATGCTCCTATCAAGTGGAAAAGGATACAGTACTCAAACGAATTAGTCCATTGGAGGAAAAAAAAAACGATGTCAAAGTTTTTCTTGTGTAGATCCGATCCCATCCCGTCGCCAAAATTGTTGTGTTCTCAATGAAGTCAGGAAGCTTTGTAGAGTAGAATATCCTATTTATTCTCAAGTAGACTGCAGGAGTAAAAAGGTACAAGCAGCACAGTGTAGCTGACTGCACTATCAACTGAATAATACATTCCATATGACAACAGCAACAGTGATTACATATACAGAATTCTACAGTTAAGAATTCTACATTACATGTATAAAGTTCTATTATGTTCTTAAAGAAACAAGCACTTACTACAGTGGGGTTGTGAAGATGAAAAACATAAATAAAAACATCAGGAAACTACATACATTTTAATAAAACTGTGACTCATAGAAAAATGTGGCATAAATACCAAATACCCTACATTATTAGTCATGCTTCTAGACAATATAATCAAATTGTTTTTAATACAATATCATCAATTCATCAGTTACAGCTATATGCAACATAAAATTATTAATACACAAAATGTATTTGTTACTCAAAATTGCACATTTGTAAAAACGTTTACACTTGGGTGATTTGTCATTCATAGTTCCATGACCACCCCTTTTTTGTGCTTTGAATTTGGAAGTGGTCTTACTTGGTTAACTCCTTATTTTGCAGGTACTAATCAGTGGTTTGAATTATGAGCCTATTTGCTACCTATGTTTGGTTTTGGTTTGCTTTCGTTTTCGCCAGTGGGTGTGCCTTCTGCACTTTCTTTGGGAATTCAACCGCAGTTTGCTGCCATTTATTTCCATATTGCTCCTTTTGGCTCTTGAACCTCAGCTTTCAGTTGACTTCTTGATGCTGCAAGCATTGTATAGACTATCCAATTTGTAATTTCACTCTTCTGGTTGGGATGCAGATTTTATATGAGAAACGTACCCTTCCGTAACCAATTTTTTGGCATGCATGATAGTGGACACTTCCCGTGGGCTGACTGGCCCCTGTTCCCCCGGCAGATTTTCCGGTGGAAAGGTTGAGATCCTCATCTTCAAAGGGGGATAAAGCCTTCGTATGTGGGCCTTTTTGCTCTCTCTGCTTTGTTTTGGTTCTTGGGAGGTCTCCATACTTGGATTCAACTTTTGTAATCTCCTTTGGTGACCCTTTTTCTGCATATGCATTCCTGATCAACTTTTGTGCGGCCTTGCAGAGGGGGGCTGGGAATTATTTGCACAGACTGGGTCTCAACTGGGTGGTTCTTGTTGTTTCCCTCCTTGATAACTGGGATTCTGAGGGTTGGTGTCCCTAAGGTCAGCATTGAATGCTTATTTCTATTGTATTCTGGATGTGTTGTCCTTCTTTGGCCTTGTGCCATCCTTCCCATATGAATTTGCACCCGGGCGGGTAGGCGAAGCCTGACCCGATGGGGGTCCGGGTAAAACGCCATCCGGGGCAGGAGGCCCTACCCCGCCCCCCCCCATTTGCATGCCAACTAGGCTGGCGGGCCAGGATTGGCCCCCTTCAGGCAAGGAGAGCACCCCCCAATCAGGGGGCGAGCTAGCTATGGCGAGGGGGGATAAAAGGGGACCAACGGCCCAAGTTAGCACATTCATCCCCCCTCACAATAGGAAGGAGAAGAATCCCACCTACCCACACCTAAGATATGGACGTCGCAGCCGCAAGAGTAGAGGGGTAGCGGAACAAACTCAACAAAAATTAGTAAAAAGAGAAAACTTACTAGAAGGTAGATGGAAGGCTCTCACAGTGTCCTTCGGATGCCTCACAGCAGGGGCACTGAGGGAGTCAAGGGGCGGCGTGCTGCCATAGAAAGAGTAGATGTGATGCTCCCGCAGGACCCAGGGGATGCCTCAGAGCAGGGGTACAGAGGGAGAAGAGGGCAAGGACTCAGCCTCAAGAAAGGTAGAGTGCTGGACTTGGCCCTTCTGGCAGGTTCACCCCTGAGCTTTTTGCCTTTTTAATGTTACATCATTATAGTGATTTCTGGTCTTTGAGTACTTTAGCACTGTGGCGCAGTGTAAAGTGTGTGCGCTCTCTGAGTGCGTGTGTGAGATTGGCCTGCCCTCCCTTAGGAATGCAAGGGGGATATGTGTGTCCATGGTAGTTCCTGATGTGTGGAGAGTGCAGGCTCGAGTTTGGTATGTGCGGACTCGTGTGATTAAATGCTGCGCTATGATGTGTGCAGATTTATTGTGTCTAATGTGGAAGTGCCACTTCTAGAAGTCTGCCTGTCTGTGCAGTGAATGTGAATTGGCTTTCTGGCTTGTGATTGGCTGGAGCTGGCTGGTGTGCCTGGCTCCAGAAGTCAGGATGGGTCTGCCCCGGTGGTGAATGGGGACCTGAATAGGGCTGGGCTTTCCCTACACAATGCTGGCTCCGCCCCCTGTGGTGCGACTGATGTCCGTAGCCTGTACAGTGAATGGGGAGAGGGGCTGAGCATAACAGAGTGCTCCAGAACCAGCTGCGTCTTGTTTTCCCCCACCCTGCACCCTAGAGACAAAGGGATTTGGTGTATAAAATGAGGCTGTGACCTCATGTTAAATGTTCTTGTTTTCCTGACTAGAATCTATCAGGGGTGTGCTTCTGCTGGGGCCCAGGGGAAGGCTTGCCTCCCTTGGCCCTGCCCAGCACCTGGATGCCTGCTGGACTGTGTTGCTGGGACCCCTTTGCTCTGGGAGTCCTTCCTTGGGGGCTTGATGGTCTCTGTGCCCCCTAGCACCTGGGAAGCTCTTTACTTCAAATTGCTCTGTTACTGAGGGAGCCTACCCCTCATGGATGACTTGATTAATGGCAGTACGGGTGCCCACCCCGCTTATTTCGCTATCTAAAGGCAGGAGCCTACCCTGCATTATGCCTGCATTATGCCCGTGTTGCTGATATCTTAATCCAGAGCAGGTGCCCACCCCGCTCCTAATTTGGTTTTGCGGATAGCGGGAGCTTACTCCGCTTTATGGTGGTTCTCATTTAAACTACGGGTGCCACCCCGCTTGTCCTTGTTTTAAAATATGGGTGCCACCCCGTTTATGCCGCCAGAGATATCACCGCCGCGGATCCGATCGATATCCCCAACCCTGAAGCCAGGTTGAGTCTGCCTGACTCTGGGCGGGTCAAAGACAGGAAGTGTATGACCGGCCAATGGCAGCGCGGCCAAAAAGGAAGTCCCGGAGCCTCGCAGGCTCCATCTGAAAAAGTCCAGGTCCCGAGATGGGGGACCGGGTGAAGACCGGTGTATGCAGAGGGCGGGGCTCCCATGAGGACGGAGAGCCCCGCCAGCACCGTAGACTATGTCCTGCGGGCAGGGCGCAAGGCCATGACCGATGCCTTCCCCCGCCATGACAACAACAGAGGAGCCCGTGTTTCCCCAGAGCCATTGCGCTCCAACAGGGGGGCAGTTAAGGCGGCCCGCATGCCAGTGGGCCGCCCCCACGTTCGTTTAATGATTCCCCAGAGCCTCATTAGCTCCATCGTGGCCCCACAGTTGGTTCTAGGGCAGGAGGCTCCAACGTGTTGGGGCATTTTTCTGTTTAGAGCCTATGTGGCTCCCACGTTTTGCACATTCTTTTGTCCAGAGCCAGATGGCTCCAAAATGGGCAGAAGTGGTTTTCAGAGCTTAGAGGCTTCGACGTTTTGGTACATTGTTGTTCCTGAGGGCTAGTGAGAGCCCATGTCGCAGCTTTGATCCACAGCTGCCCAGCAAGTAGTGGGCAGCTGCACCATTTAGGTATTTACTTTCCAGGGACATGTCTTTGGACCCAGGAGTGAGTCGCACTCCTTCATCCCTACCTTGCCTCCACAGCTGTGCAGCACTTAGTGCCAGCTGCAGCGTTTAGGCCCTGTTCTTGTCCTCAGCTGCCAAGCAAGTAGTGGGCAGCAGCTACGTTTAGGTTTTGTAACAGTGGCGCAACCTGGACTTTAATGAGATTTATGTACTACCTTTTGGGTGTTAGGAAATGTACTGTGTGTAGTATGTTTTGCACACCCTGTCTTGATACCTCTAGATTAAATGTGTTTATGCTTAGGAGGTTGTTTTTCCTAGTATAGCGATGCTAGTGAGTTCATGGTTCCCTGCGTGATATATGCCTAAAGTGTTTAGGATTGTTTAGGGTGTACTTACCTTTTACCAGTGGTTACTGGTTGTGTGCTACATTTGCTATTTGGTGCTACAATTATTCTATGTTCAAAGTGCTAGTTCTACCAAGTGCTTATTCCTGACAGTGGTCCATGTGGCCCTGTCCTATGTATATAATCCCCTGTAAATTCCACCCGTGCCAGTGGCACAGTGTAAATTGTGTGTTTATTATCTAATGTGTTTGGTATAATACAAAGGCTATTTTTATATATAACCTTGTGTGGAGTTCCTTTTGTGGGGGGCCTGGGATGTTGTTGCTGGTGGGTGCGTGCTCAAATGCTTTACACATTGCCTCCGGGATCAGCCTGACTGCTCGTGCCAAGCTAGCAAGGGGGTGAGCAGGAGTTATCTTGGCGGGTGACTTCCTTGCCCTGACTAGAGTGGTGGTTTCTGCCTGGCTTTGGCGCAAGCCTTAGCCAACCAGAAATCCCTATTTCTAACATAGAGTAGATGCTCAAGTCAAGTCTTTGGGATGCCACATGGCAGGGACCCCTGGGAAAAAGGAGGGCCCACAAAATGGCCTAGATCCGTGAATCAGATGCCCAGAAAAGGGGCCCCTCCCCTCCCAGGTGAGTGAAGAGACTGGGTCCGTAAGACAAGAAAAAAGCTTAAGGGGCAATAGAAGTAAAGAAGTAACATGGACAATAAATGTGTATATGACCATGAACTATTGAAATGTACAAAGTTATGTTTGATGAATAAACTGCGACCTTTTCAGGCACCCAAGAAAGTTGTCAGTGGAGATTTAAGGTAAAAGAGCGCAGTTGGTAAAAAAGGGTAAAGGGAGCGTGGTGGGAAAACCCGCCGCCTGGTAGGTGTTTGTTTTTTTGGGCAACGTGCCCTTTGTTGCCCTAGCAGGTTCTTTCACCTTGTTCCTTTCTCATTTTGCTGTTGTCGTCTGGGTGCTTGTGCTGTGGTGGGATGTATTGACATGATCTTCTTCTTGGTACCTTCGTACCACTTCAACCTCTTCCCACGCGCCTTTTCTGTTTATGGTCTTGTAGAGGGCGTACAGGGTCTGGCTCTGGTTTGACTCATGGTTTGCATTTCGTTACTTGGGTCAGGTTATGTGTTCTCTTCTTGATCTATTTGGGTGTCACTTTCTTAAGGTCTTGCAATTGAACTGCCTTGACTCTGCTCTGCTGAGGGTGGCAGCACTTTGGTAAATGTCTGTGTGTCTATTCCTATCTGAATGTTTTTCCTTCTGGCCTTCAGATGAAAGCGTTCTTTTCCCCTTGGTCCTTGCGCTTTTCCCTGGTGTGCCTGATCTGTCGGGTTGGAACTCTCCCTTTTGTAAGTTGGGCACCCTTCTCTTTATCATCATTTTGCTTTCAATAACACTCTTAGAATAGGAGCAATTCAGAGCTGAATCACATAAAGGTGGATTCCTCTTTAGGGAAACAGGCCTGTCTTCAGAACCATCCTGAGAGAAAGCAGCTGGCTATTTAAAACCATATTCTTTCGAAAGTTGCAGCGAGCTTGTAGACAATGCTTAACCTTCTGCTTTGCCCATTTATACCTGCGGCAGCTATAAGAATGTATCCATTTAATTGTAAATATGTACCAGCCTAATATTTGGTGACCATGTTTTTCAGATTCTCTGTGCATTACATAAGTTGTCTTGTCCATCATAGTAAGATTTTCAACATTGCACATTCCTGTACAGGAAGCCATTGTAAAACACGAGTGTGAGAACGCTGTCACACTCAATATCTCATTCGTGGTTATCACACCATTATCTTAATAACTAAATAATATGGATCCATCGATTACAAGATCGGAACTCAAACTAACTACATTTAAAGACGAAGAATATCAATTGCCTTGCAGACGTGCCAAACACGTTAGCAAACTAGGAGTCTAGGACCGTATGGATTCACATTTTGTCACATGATACTGTTCACAAACTATGACAGGTATGTTTTGGGGCCAGTTAAGATTGTTCAGACCGATCTATCTACTAATAGGTCATTTCTTAAATTTCTGAATAAATATTAATGAGGTAGGCTGCATATTACAACACAGTACGATTGTAAGCCATCACCAAAACGTGGACGGATGGGGTCAGAAGACTGCCTGTCTGTGTTTCATTTTTAATAAAGCAAACCATTTTTTACATGTAGCCTGTTTTCAGTAAATAAAATGGGAATGGGTTTAAAGAGAAAAGTTTACTTTGTTTGTTTGTTTAAGAGGAGGTAGTGGTCCCTTTTTATCTTTTTACATTTACAGACGGAAATATGCCTTTTGCGAATAGATCACCAACTCCTTTGATGTGTCCGGGGGGAAAAAAATAATGTTTTGCGACTGATTTTCATTCGCAAAACATTGATACATTAGATTACGATTTGGTATTTGGAAGGGAAGCTTACAAAATACCTATCCAAGACACCGAATCGGTATCCATTTGACATACAATTTCAGGAATAAGAAACCATTTTCTTACCCCTAAAATGGGATTAATACATTAAAAATAGCATTTTATTTGTCGCGAACCCTGGTTTGGAAAGTTTTCTTTTCAACCAATAAAATGCTTACTAAATCTGCCCCTAGTGAAGAAAATGTACTCAGATCCGCTAGGACAATAAATGGCAAACTAGTACTTCAATGATGGAAATGTGCATTAATTAACAACACAATATTTAATTGAAGAAGATGACAAAAAAACTATTTTAATCATCGTTCAGGTGCCTGAAAGCGGTTCCTGAATATTAGTTTCCAGAAGCACCAGATTCGGAGGTGCTCATGACAGTGGTCAGGTGTTCCGGTTAACCTTGAGAAATTCCTTCTTAATTTAGTAGCAAAGTAAAAGCATGCTGGGTCCTAGGGACATAATCCACATAGCCAGGTTTGTGACTGCTCAGACTGCAGCATTTTGAAGAACCTGAGGTTTAATAATATTCTTTTTTTGCAATCTCAATTAACAATGAATAGCAATAATCCAAAATTGTGCGGAGTATGGGTAAGCCACCGCAGCTCTGCTAGCCATGCATGAAAGTGGGTCAGTTTTAATCAGCAACTCCAAATGGTAATGCACAGACACAATCACAGCATTTGATAGGCACTCAATGGACATATATGAACGAAAATTACTTCTAGGGTTTTTAATTTGCTCTTAACTAAAATGGCAGTTTGACCTATATTTAGAGTGATCTTCCTCTAAGTATTATCTGTTCAATCAATCAGACATTTGTAAAGTGCACTAATCACCTGTGAGGATCTCAAGGTGCTGGGGGTGGGGGGAGGGGTGCAGCTACTGCTCGATCAGCCAGGTCTTGAGATGTCTCCTGAAGGTCAGCAGGTCCTGGGTCTGTCGCAGATGGGTGGGGAGGGCGTTCCATGTCTTGGCGGCGAGGTAGGAAAAAGATCTGCCGCCGGTGGTCGTCCTGTGGATGCGTGGAACAGTGGCAAGGGTGAGGTCAGCGGAGCAAAGCTGGCGGTTCGGGGTGTAGAAGGTGAGTCATTTGTTGATGTATGCTGGACCGGCGTTGTGGAGAGCTTTGTGAGCGTGGGTGAAGAGCTTGAAGGTGATCCTCTTGTTGACTGGGAGCCAGTGCAGGTCTCTCAGGTGGTCTGTGATGTGGGTGTAGCGGGATATGTCGAGGATTAGGTTTGCGGAGGTATTCTGTATGCGTTGTAGTCTTTTCTGGAGTTTGGCTGTGGTTCCTGCGTAGAGGGTGTTGCCTTCTACGCAACCTTTGTTCACTTCTGATAACATCTCATAGCCTTATATAGAGTTTTGTGGACAAGGTGCTCTGTGATAAATAAGGCAGAGTCCCCTGTCTGCAAAATTCCAACTAGCCCACTCTATTTAAAGTTGGGTGAACGATCATGTTTCAACCATAGGCCGACAGCTGCATGGACATGGGCCCTATGGACATCAGACTTTCTACCATTTAGAGGGCTGGCATACTGATGTAATTTTTTTCCTGTTCAGAATCACCAGAGAAAGCGTTGTGGTCTGAGACAGGAAATCACAGAAATTACCGCCACACTCTGGGAGATATCTCCCAGCATGTATAGGACAGATATTTAAAAACAAACGAAACCCTCCACTTTAGGAGTTTGTTTCCATAAAATAAAAAACTTTGTTGTGCAGGGAAATTGACTATGGCGCCTGCACACCAAAGTTACAGTGTCTTCAGTGGACCACTAGAGTGACAGCTTTTCTGAATGCACAGTGATTTATGCCAGGGCTGGCAAGGATCTCCAAATATAGTACCCTGTAGTCCATCAGGGAAGAGGAGTACAACTCACCAGGGTTTTATTAAGACCCCCAGTCTTGACAAAGCCAGTTTACCATCATTCATTGTTGACTGTGATCAACAATTAATGATAATATATTTGTTTACATCTAGATCCTCTGTCATGGGTGAAGAATGTTCATAGTGTCCGCTTAATTATGTAACAATATGCCTAGATCAAATAATAACTCATGTAAACCTTGCAAATTAATGTTAAATACACATATATACATTGGTGAGTAGTGGTGTATAAAAAATAGTCAAACTACATGCCCGATGCCATTGTTATGCCATGAGACAGCCAAGTGAGGGTGGCAACTGCTATGGACTGTTCTAATACCATGAGCAGTCATCTCCCCTTTGTTCATAATACCTAGAACAGTGTTTTGTACATCCAATAGCACTGTCTCAGTTCCCTGGATAGTCCTGAAACTTGCCAGTCTTTCACCTATCCTACCAGGCAAGTATATATCTGTATTATGTAAGCCTTCTCCAACACCATCAGTAAGAGGAGGTGTTGAAAATTGGGCTGGCTCCCCACCATTTGTATTTATAAGAGGTGTTATGAAAGGGAACACCTTTCGCATGTAACCTTTAATAATACCTTGGGGCCGATTAGGATGGCGGACGGACGCAAGTCCGTCCGCCATCCCAGAGGTGGAGGGACCGTCCGCATGGACTGCGGAGGTCCCTCCATGCAAATCAGGATGTGACCGCCACCCTGGCGGTCACATCCTGGATATTTAACATTGCGGCGGTTGCTGCTTCAAGCAGCACCCGCCGCAATGTTAAAAGTGCATGTGCAACAT
This sequence comes from Lissotriton helveticus, assembly GCF_964261635.1. NCBI lineage: Eukaryota > Metazoa > Chordata > Amphibia > Caudata > Salamandridae > Lissotriton > Lissotriton helveticus. The sequence continues at coordinate 726,438,320 of NC_136068.1, read as the reverse complement.
TTACATGCACAAAGCGGCAGGCACCGTGCGGTGCCTGCCGCTTTGTGCATGTAAATGCTGGGGGGTACTTTAGGTACCCCCCATGTGCACCCCCCACCCGCCTACGCCCTGGGAGCCCGCAACGGGCCCCCAAAAGCAAAAGTACACATGCTTTTCCACGGCGGAAAAACCGCCGCGGAAAAGCATGTTTACTAATGCTTCCTAATTTGGCTGACGGTGTCTGATAGACACTGCCAGCCAAAGGAGAGCTTTTCCGCCGCGGTTGTAATCTGACCGCGGCGGAAAAGCAGCGGACAGAATCCAAGACCCACCAGCCATCGTAATGCGGCGGTGGGTCTTTGGTGACTCCGCAGAGGATTTTCCGCCTCCTCCGGGCCGGAGGTGGCTTCCGCCGCCCCGGAGGAGGCGGAAAATCCTCTATCATAATCGGCCCCTTAATGTGCAGGGACCACCAAGGATTGTACTTGGATTCATGGCAAGAATTAGTCAGTTACTTTTATCCACATACCTCTTACTGAAGACAAACTAGTTTTGATTTATTAGAGGATACTTTTTTGCTTGAACTATTGTCCAAGCGCTTCTCTTTGGTGACAAGATAAGTAGTGGTTTGTTTAGCTGTTATTATTTGCACTCTGCTTCTAGGTTCCCATTTGTTGTTCCATTGCTCAGCCTCGTGTGCTCTTGCTTCACCCATTTTGGTCATGACATAATTCTTGTTGGCCTGTCCTCCTGTGGCCCCTGAGTGATTGGCATACTACACCGTACAACACGCCACTCCACTTAATTATATGCCCTCCATTGAATGGCATGCCACTCTAATGTACGCCATTCCACTCCATGCACCTCCTCTGTAATAGATTCTACAATACCCCACTCTGTGCCATGGCCCACAACCATACTGTATGACACGTCAATCTACTCCCTGGTACCTACTGGAATCAAACCAAAGATATTTATGTATGACAAAAGACTCTATATGAAACCACGCTCCAATCCACTCCACTCTACAAAATGCCACTCCACTCTTAAACGCCATTCCACTCAACTCCATGACAAGACACTGCACTGTATGATATACTACTTAACTGTGCACTACTCGAGTCTATGCCACGCCAGTCTACACCACTCCACTCTACACCACTCCACTGACACCTCTCCACATCACGCTCCAACACTGTATGCCATGACACTCTACACCACAACACTCTATGTCACAATACTCTATACCAAGACACTCGACGATATGAAACTCTACAACACTCCACAACACTCCATTATACGGCACACCACTCTATGCCACTTCACTCTACTCCACTCTACACCCCATTACTATACTACACTCTACTCCACTGTATGCCACTCTACAATACTGCATGGCAATCTGCTCCAATCTACTTCACTACACTCTACACAACTACTCAATCAATCAATCAATCAATCAATCATGGACATTTATAGAGCGCACTACTTACCCGGAGGGTCTCAAGGCGCTTGGGGGGGGGGGGGTGCTGCTACTGCTCGAACAGCCAGGTCTTGAGCTTCTTCCTGAAGGAAAGGTGGTCTTGGGTCAGGCGCAGGTCGGTCGGGAGGGAGTTCCAGGTCTTGGCGGCCAGGTGGGAGAAGGACCTTTCTCCTGTTGTCGTTCTTCGGATGCGGGGGACGGCGGCGAGGGCGTGACTGGCTGATCGGAGGTGGCGTTTGGGAGCGTAGAAGTTGATGCGGTTGTTGAGGTAGCTCGGGCCTTGGTCGTGTAGGGCTTTGTGTGCGTGGGTGAGGAGACGGAAGGTGATTCTCTTGTTGACGGGGAGCCAGTGCAGGTCTCTCAGATGTCCGGAGATGTGGCTGCGTCGGGGGATGTCGAGGATGAGTCTGGCCGAGGCGTTCTGGATCCGCTGGAGTCTCTTCTGGAGCTTGGCGGTGGTTCCGGCGTAGAGGGCGTTGCCGTAGTCCAGTCGGCTGGTGACGAGGGCCTGGGTGACCGTCTTCCTGGTCTCGGTGGGGATCCACCGGAAGATCTTTCGTAGCATGCGCAGGATGTTGAAGCATGACGAGAAGACGGCGTTGACTTGTCTGGTCATGGAGAGGGAGGAGTCCAGGATGAAGCCCAGGTTGCGTGCGTGGTCTGTCGGTGTGGGTGCGGTGCCCAGGGCGGGGGGCCACCAGGAGTCGTCCCAGGCGGAGGGCGAGGAGCCCAGGATGAGGACTTCCGTCTTGTCTGAGTTCAGTTTCAGGCGGCTGGTCATCATCCACTCGGCTACATCTTTCATCCCTTCGTGAAGGTTGGCTCTGGAAGCGGCGGGGTCGTTGGTCAGTGAGAGGATCAGCTGGGTGTCATCGGCGTAGGAGATGATGTTCAGGTTGTGTTGGCGTGCGATGGGCGCGAGGGGGCTCATGTAGACGTTGAAGAGGGTGGGGCTCGTTGAGGGACGCCGCAGATGACTTTGGTGGCCTCTGACTTGTACGGTGGTAGACGGACTCTCTGTGTTCTTCCGTCGAGGAAGGAGACGATCCATTCCAGTGCCTTCTCCTGAATTCCGATGTTGCTGAGACGCTGCACTAGGGTGCGGTGGCAGACAGTGTCGAATGCCGCGGAGAGGTCCAGGAGGATGAGGGCCGCTGTTTCTCCGTTGTCGATCAGGGCTCGGATGTCATCGGTGGCAGCGATGAGGGCGGTCTCGGTGCTGTGGTTGGCTCGGAAGCCAGACTGTGAGGGGTCGAGGGATCCATTCGTCTCGAGGAAGGCGGCCAGCTGTTTGTTGATGGTCTTCTCGATGACTTTGGCTGGAAACGGGAGGAGCGAGATGGGGCGGTAGTTCTTGAGTTCGCTGGGGTCCGCTGTTGGTTTCTTTAGTAGAGCGCTGAGTTCGGCGTGCTTCCAGCTCTCCGGGAAGGTGGCGGTGTCGAAGGAGGTGTTGATGATGTCCCGCAGGTGGGGTGCGATGACAGCGTCGGCCTTGTTGAAGACGTGGTGAGGGCAGGGGTCGGTCGGAGATCCGGAGTGGATGGAGTTCATCATGCGGGCGGTGTCGTCGGTGCTGATCGGAGTCCAGGCGCGGAGGGTGGTGGTGGGCGGCGTTGCTGCGGTCGTTGTGTGCGATGGTTGACTGCTGAAGCTGTTGTGTATGTCCGCGATCTTGTTGTGGAAGTAGGAGGCGAGGGAGTTGCAGAGGTCTTGCGATGGGGTGATGTCGTTGTTTCCGGCGTTGGGGTTGGAGAGCTCTTTCACGATGTTGAAGAGTTCCTTGCAGTTGTGTGCGTTGTTGTCCAGTCGGTCCTTGAATGCAGTTTTCTTGGTGGCGCGGATCAGTTGGTGGTGCTTCCGGGTGGCAAGCTTGAGGGTGGTCATGTTGTCCGGTGTTGGTTCCCTTCTCCAGAATTTCTCGAGTGCTCGGCAGTTCTTCTTGGAGTTCTTGAGTTCGTCGGTGAACCATGGGGCTTTCTTGCTGCCGTGTCTGCTGGGCGGGGTCCTCAGAGGGGCGAGTTCGTCCGCGCAGTTGCTGATCCACTTCGTGAGGTTGTCGGCGGCTTGGCTGGGGTTCGCTGAGCTGGCGGGAGGGTGCTGACTCAGGGAAGCGGCGAGCTACTCCACTCTCCATCACTCCACTCTATGCCACTCCATGCTAACACACTGTATAGCAAGCAACTCTATGGCATGCCACTCCACTCTACTCCACAAGACGCCTCTCTACTCCACTCCTCTCTACTACACCCTACTCCAGTCCATGCCCCTCCACTCCACTCCAATCTGCTCCACTGTACAACACACAACTCTATAATATGCAACTCCACTGTAAACTACAACACACCACTCCTCTCTACACCACTCTACTCCACTTTAATACCCTACACTCTAAGCCATTCTAAACCATTGTAATACACATTACTCCACTCTATTTCAAGCCACTCCATTCTACAACACTCCACTCCACCCTACAACACTCCATATCACTCTACTCTATGGCACACCACTCCACTTTACTACAGGTCACTACACAGTACAGCACCCCACTCTATGCCTCTCCTCTCTAACACACTGTAAACAAGCCGTTCAATGGAACACCACTCCACTCTACTCTATGACATGCCACTCCATTCTACTGCTTTCCACTCTACACCAATGTACTCTACTCCACTCTATACCACTCCACTCTGTGCCAATACTCTCTAACACACTGTGCAACATACCACTCTATGACATGCCACTCCGCTCTACTCCACTCTAAGTCACTCCACTCTACAAAGCTCTGTTGCACTCTATGCCCCTCCACTGTACTCCACTCTATGACACTGATTGACATGCCTCTCCACTCCATTTGATGACACATTACTCCACTTTAAGACATTCCACTCTACGACACACCACTCTAATCTATGACACTCCACAAAACTCCATGCTGCTCCATTCAATGAAATACCACAGCACTCTATGCCACTACACTGTATGCCACTCCACTCCACCCCCTCCACTCTACGACACTCAATGACACTCCCCTCTACGTCACTCTCTTCATTTCCACAACACCCCACTCAACGACACTTAACTTTATGGTACTCTTCTACACTCTATGCTACTCCAATCAACTGTGCTGTACTCCACTGTATGCCACTTTATTCTAGAACACTCGACTCAATAACACTCCATTCTACTCCACGGTATGACACCCAATGCCCCTCCATTCTACAACACTGTACCTCACTCTATGCCATTGCACTCTACAACACTCTATTCCATTGTACAACACTTTACTCCACTCTATGGTACTTTACAACACTGTGCTCCACTTTAGGACACTCTATGCAGCTCCCTCTATACCAGTCTATGCCACTTGAATTCATTATACTGCAATACCCCACTTCGGCCACTCCACTCTACTCCAGTACATGCTAGTCCATTCTACACCACTTTACTCCACTATGTTCCCCTCCACGCTACACCAATCTACTTGTCTCCTCAGCCCTGTACTATATGCCCCTCTACGACATGTCCCTTAACTTTACTCTACAACACACCATCACATTCAATTTAACTGCACTCTACAATACTCTACTCCACTCTATGCTTTCCACTCCACTCTACAACAGTGTACGACACGCCACTCCAGTGCACTCCACTCCACTTTATGATGTGGCACCCCAATGTATGACATGCCACTCCACTCTATGACAAACCACTTCACTCTAAGATGTATCACTGCAGTGTACACCTGTACACCATGCCACTCTATGCCTCTTACCTCTAAGACAATCTATAATACCACTCTATGACACATTACCCGACTCTACTATATGACATGCCACTCCCCTCTACGGCACCCCACTCTGTTCTGTGCCACTCTACTGTACTCCACTGTATGCCTCTCTATGCTTTGACACTCTACTTCACTCTATGTCACTCTACAACACTGTAATCCACTCTAAGCAACTCCTTCTATGCCACTCCACGCCACTGTCCTCTAGTTTGCTCCAGTTTGCTCTATGACAAACTATTCCACTCTTATCCACTCTACTCCACTACTCCACACTGCACCACTCTACTCTAACACGCTTAACAACACACACCACTCTGTGACATGCCACTCCACTCTACCCCACTCTACGCCACTCCATTCTATGCCACTCCAATCTACAAAACTCTACTCAAGTCTATGCACCTCCACTCTATGCCAATATACTCCACTCTATGACACTGTATGACATGCCACTCTATAACGTGGCACTCCACTCTAGTCTACTACACACCACTTCACTCTACACCACTACACTGTACAACACTCTACTCCACTCTGTGCGTCTACACTCTACGCAACTCCACTCCACTCTATGACACTGTAGAATACTTCACTTCACTCTATGACATCGTACTCCACTCCATGATATGCCACTCCATTCTATGACACACTATCCCACTCTACAATACCCCACTCTTCTCCCTGACACTCCACATCCCTCTACTCTACAACATACCACTCCACTCTGTGGCATGAAACCACACAGTACGCCACTCTACCCTATGCACCTCCACTCCAAGACATTCTGCAACATTCCACTCTACAACACTACTCTCTTCGACACTCTCCTCCATTCTACGATACTCCACTCAACAGCACTCTATTCCTCTCTGTGACACTCCAGTCAACAGCACTGTACTTCACTTTACAACACTGTACCCAATAACACTCCACTTGATGAGAGGCCACTGTACAACACTCTGTTCCACTATATGACACTTTAAGTGCCACCACTCTACAGTACTGCCCTACACTCTATATCACTCCACTTTACAACACTCTTCTCTGCCCTATGCCACTGTGCAATACTTTACTCCACTCTGCAACACTCTACACAAATCCCTCTATGCCACTTTACTGCACTGTACTCTATGGCGCTCTACTCCAATTTAATCCACTGTACTCCACTACTCCACTCTATGCCACTCAATTCTACAACAGTCTATGGCACTCCACTCTATCACACTCTACTCCACTCCATTCTATGATACTTCACTCGACAACAAATTCTATGCCACTCCAGTCTAGCCCACTCTATGACACTCCACTGTCTGACACTCCTCCCTAAAACACTCCACTCTATGACACTGTACTCTATGACACCCACCTCTCCTCTACTCTATTCTACGACACTCCATTCAAGAAAACTCTACTCTATGACACTGCACTCCACTCTGGGCTCCTCCACTCTGCATGACTCTACCCCACTCAGTGACACTCTACAACATGCCACTCCACTCCACTCCAGTCCACTCCACTCTACTTCACTCTACTCCAGTGTATGACAGGCCACTCCACTCTATGACACACTACTCCAATCTATGGCACACCACTTCACTCTGCAATACTCCATGTCATTACACTCTACAACATGCCACTTCACAACACACCGCTCTACTCTATGACACCACACTCCTCTATGACATGCCACACCACTCTACACCATTCTACTCTACGCCCCTCCACTCTAAGACACTCTATGACAGGCCACTCAATGACTTATCACTCCACTCTACTCTATGGCACACCACTCCACTCTATGCCACTCCAGTCTATGACATGACACACCACTCCACTACACGTCACACCATTCAATACCACTTCACTCTACACCACAACACTCTATGTCATGGCACTCTACACCGCAGCACTTTACGCCACGCCATTATCCACCATAACACTCGTACACATCTCCTTTGAGACAGCGACCTTCCCGGAGAGCTGGAAGCACGCCGAGATCAACGCCTTACTCAAAAAACCCAAGGCTGACCCTAAGGACCTCAGGAACTTCCGACCAATCTCCCTGCTCCCGTTCCCTGAGAAGGTCATCGAGAAGATTGTCAACAGACAGCTAACCCGCTACGTCGAGGAGAACAGTATCCTGGATCCGTCCCAGTCTGTTTTCCGCAGCAACCACAGCACTGAAACTGTCCTCATCGCTGCCACCGATGACATCAGGGCCCTGCTGGGCAAAGGCGAAACCACGGCCCTCATCCTCCTGGACCTGTCAGCCGCCTTCGACACTGTCTGCCACCACACCCTAGGCACACGCATACACGTCACTGGAATCCGAGACAAGGCTCTGGACTGGACCACCTCCTTCCTCTCCGGCAGAACCCAGAGCGTCCGCCTCCCCATTTCCACTCCGAAGCCACCGAGATCATCTGCGGCGTACGCCAGGGCTCATCCCTCAGCCCGACATTGTTCAACATCTACATGGCCCTGCTTGTCCACGTCGCCCGACTGCACGACCTCAACATCATCTCCTATGCCGACAAATACCCAGCTGATCCTCTCTCTCACCAAGGACCCCCTCACCGCCACACCCAACCTCCACGAAGGAATGAAAGCTGTCGTCGAGTGGATGAAGAACAGCCGTCTGAAGCTTAACTTGGGCAAGACAGAAGTCCTCATCCTCAGCTCCACTCCCTTGGCCTGGGACGACTCCTGGTAGCCTACCACACTGGGAACAGCACCTACACTCACCGACCACGCACGCAACCTGGTATTCATCCTCGACTCTGCCCTCTCCATGACAAAGCAGGTCAACGCTCCTCCGCAAGGAGAACGGTCACCCAGGCTCTCAGCAGCAGCAAGTTGGACTACGGAAACGCCCTCTATGCAGGAACCTCGGCTAAACTCCTGAAATGACTACAACACAATCAGAACGCCTCCGCACGCCTGATCCTCGACATCCCTTGCCACAGCAACATCACACCCCACCTGAGAGACTTGCACTGGCTTTCCGTTGGTGGAGCGAGGTTTAGAAATATATTTTATTTCGACTCGCAAAGTTAAACTTCCATAATTAAATAATTGTACTAACAAGCATGGAGTGAATTTTACTAATAAACCTAGATTAAAACGCATACATGACATGAGGGTTTAACATATGTGCTCTATGTTGCATTCGCAAGTACGTGAAACATAATATACTAACCTTGTCTATTGTCTTTGTCAGTATTAAATGCGGCTGTTTAATTAATGGCATGTGCTTATTTGTATGTGCTTATGTTGTGTCTTTCGTCCTTATGTGGCACAAGTTTATCCTGTTTGTTGCTTTATTTGCTTCAGCTAGGTAACATAGATTAATGGGTTAATAATTAGCAAAGGTGGGTGGGTAATAGAACGAATTCTAATTCTTTCTTTAATTATTCTTTTGTGTTTCTTTGAATACTAGTTTTCCATGAGAGAGGCCTAAAGCCTGAGGCCTAACACTTGTTAAGACGGTGTTGTCGAGTCTTGTCCAGAAAGAGCAAGAGCCTGCGTGGAATGTTTTATCACGTCGGCATTATTTTGCAAGTTCAATTGAAGACTGTGTTATTCAAGCTCATGGAAGGACTAAGCTAAGCCAAGGTCGGAAACTGACAAAGATTGCCAAGCTAAGGAAGTCACGGACTGCCATTTACAACAATGTTTCTCTTTGAGGAAGCTGCGTGACTTGTGAATAAGAGACAATAGACTCTTGGAAAGGTCGGGAACTAGGCTTCGAAAAGATGATGACACCATGTGTGGACTGATGTCTGTCAGCCAATCAGGACTTTGGATGGCAGGGAAAAAGTATTCTATTCAGTTAGATTAGCTAGGGAAAAAGGTATAAAAATTGCCCCCTTGGGCAGGAGGGCGCTTCTCGCTTTCCGAATCCTGTACAGCGTGCCATGCTGAAGGACTTTTTGGAGCATGTAAGGATCAATAGGGTTATTGACTTTTCTTTAGGATAAGTGAGTTTTAGACAGGGAAAATAGAACTTAGGTGAAGAAAACTGTTTATTTTACTTAAATCATGTTAATTGATTTCACTTTGAATTGACAGTCTAATGTGCCATTCTTTAATGAAAGCTGCAAAAATTGCTAATAAAGAGTTAATAAAATGCACTCACATGAATAAAGCTAATAAAATAAGATTCTGAAAAAACAAGCTGGTCTTGTTTATTCGTGGTCTTGTTACCATTAGTTGATCCATTTACCTTAGTGATCTAATTATAATGTTTTATGCGCAAAACCATGGTCATTGTATGTAATTGTGTAAATAGTTTGTGAATAGGTTCTGATTAATTAGGTCACATGATTCAGTTGCCCAAAATCTGTCTCGTTGGTTAATGGGCCTTGTGAGTGATTTATGATTAATGGTGAGTATCTGGTGTTGGGTAGCGTTACTGAGACAGAATTTCTATAGGGGCGCTGGATCAATTTTTTGGTGGCAGAGTTACGGTTACTATGGTAACTGACAGGCTACATGGTAATTACATAGGATCGATGTTTAACATATGTTGAGTTTGTTCACTTGTTACATGTAGTCGAAAGGTTTTTTCCAGCAGTGTGAAAATTCCTACTTGTACCGGTACAGGAGTAGTGTGACAAGTAAAGTTGCACAGTGCATTTGTTCTGTTTCAAAATAGTGATATTATCATATATCACTAGTGTTGTGGACGTACAACACAAGTTAAGGGATTTTAGGTGTGCTAGCTAGAATGTATAGTGAGGATCATCTATGAAATTATAGCTTTCGAGTACAGGGACTTGGAGCCTGTTTTAAAACTCACTGCGAAAAGAGTAATAAAATTTCGCCGAGCTTGTGTGAAGGGTAAGGTAACGTCGTTTATTTTACTGACAAAAGTGGATTTCTATGGTTGGTTAAAGTCCTACCAAGATTTCATGTATGTATGTTTAGGGAAACTTTCCGTTTGAAAGTGCGCAAATGATTTCGTAATTCCGTTCGAGTCAAACTTTGAATTGTTACTTAATGTACATTCAGAGGGAAACGAGTTCGTTATTACCTGTTAGAAGGGTAGAGTAGTCATACTTTATCAACGATGAAATATTCAGTGAGAATAGCGTCGTCTATTTCACGCAAAAGAATACTTGAATGATTGTATAAACTATCACTTTATTTTAGCGAAACAGATAAATGGTTTGTTTTTCTGTTGCTATTAATTGAAATTCATTGAAAAAGTTTTCTTAAAATAGCGCTGTGAAAATATTTTGTGATGGAGGGGTGAGCTCTAGGAGTGAGAGACGAGGAGCTGCAGTGGCAGTGCACGTCACAGGGTCCGCGCTGTGATTGGCTAACATACGTCACAGCTAGCGCGCTGATTGGCTCACGTGACTCAGACGAGCTGTTAGCTGATTGGCTCATCCTGAATACGGCAATTCTATTGGTTAAGCAATGTGGTGATGTAGCTTAACCTGATTGGCTTGTTGGTGAGTTTCGCGCACGGATTGGCTGGTTTTGCGGAACAACCCGGAAACGTTTACGATCATTTAGAATTAAGCGGCTTTGATTAAAAACATGAGTTATTACTACAAAAAAGAGGAGAAAAAGCTTACATGGTTTCAGAAATTGAAAAATATAATTTCACCTGATAAGAAAATTGAAACGCGAGGTGGAAAATTACTTCATAAGTACAAAACACCTGCAGCCTATATGGAAGGTGAATATGGTTATCATACTTGCCTTTGGTTTGATAATTGGATGGATTATACCAAAAATGATGGTGTTTTAGCATGGCCAGAAGACGGATCATTTAATATGAGGGTTTTGAAAAATTTGAGAGAAAAAATGATGGCTCTTGTGCCAAAGCCTAGACCTACACAATTTGAAGCTTTAGTTGAATGGGAGGATGAGATGTTTGAACTTGCACGAGAAACCAGAGGTGTAACAAAAGGTCCAAAATTAAACATTAATAGAGAAACCCATGAAGATAGAATGCGTCGATGGAGACAAGCAGACATGTGTGATGGTCTCTACCCAGTAAGAGTAATGGTTACTGAAATACCAGGTCAAAAGAATACCCAAAAGAAAAATAATATTGAAGAAAGTGAATTAGAAGATCCAGTTTTAGAAGAGATTTTTAGTACGAATCGGAAACAGACTCCTTTTAAACCAGCTTGTACATGGTCTACCCCAATGGTTTCTACAGAAACCACTCCAAGTGCACCACCACTTAATGAAGAATCACCCAGATTTTATCCGAATAATACGCAAACTCCTGAAAGAGTAGAAACGAGAACTAATTCTAGTACATATGGTGAAAGTAGAAATTATCCTGAAACTCCAGTTTCGAGAAATGAGACTTCTTCCAGAGGTCTAATGGGAACTGGAAGAGATGAGGAAACTCCAAGTGCTTCAGAATATTTACGATCTAAAGAAGAATTAATTTGACGGTTAACTAAAGGCATGGAAACAGTAACAGTTCCAGTAACAATTGGTCCTGTTCAACCTGTATTTGATCAGGGAGAAATTAGACATCCAGGTTTGACTATTCCATTAAATGCAGAAATTCAGAAAGTAGCTGAAAATTTTTACTCAGATTTAACAAAAATACATCGAGAAAAAACAATGATGCCTGATTTAAATTTTAATCCAGGTTCATTATGCAGAACACCAATGGGTGCAGAATCTGATGCTGTAACTCTAGAAAAGAGTGTTGAAAAATCCCCAAAACTTGATGTTGCTAGATTAAAAGCAGATTTGGAGGAATTAATCATTGGCACAATTGGACCTGACAATTTAAAGCATTATCAAGATGATGAATTATTATTTATTTGTAAAAGTGTACAATGGAAAAAAAAAAAAAAAAATATGAGCAGTTGGAAGAATTGGCTGCTGAATTAGGGATTGAATTGAGCAAACAGAAGAATTTGGGAAAACACTACAGATTAGATTTTACTGAAAATGACATTGAGAACTTCAACACAATGGGAAGAATATTGCATATAAAAGATTTGATTGTGTACATAAAAAGATTGGGAGATTTAAGCAAATGGAGAGTAAAATGGACAAAGAAAAGAGAGGAAGAAAGGAGAGAAAGAGGCATGGTGGCAAATCAGTATCCAATGAGGGAAATAGCAGGAGGTGGATATGTGCATGTTCCTTGGTCAAGACAGGACATCTTGTTGTTCACAAATGATTTTCCTCGGCTGAGAGAGAAGCCTGTAGAATGGTATCGACAGGTGGATAGATTCATAAAAGTTTCAAAAGTTCTGTGGATTGATCTTGATGGACTCTTTTACATTGTTGTCCCGTCAGATCTTTGGACAGAATGTAAAGTTTGTGTAAGTTGGCCAAATGTAGAACCTGCTCGAGATACAGTAACAGGTGCTCCATCATCAGAAGTTATGGGTCTGTATGTTAAAGTAATTTACTGTTTGAAAAACAAGATTCCCCCAAAAGAAGTTGATTGGGTTAAAATTGACAGAACAAATCAAGAGCCAAAAGAGTCAGTACATTCATTTTATGAAAGATTACTGTTGGTGTTTAAACAGTACAGTGGCTATGAAAAATTAAGTGAAAAGGACATGAGCCACTTCATATACAGGTTTGTTTATGGTTTGAGACCTGAAATTGGGGAAATGATTAGAAATGGAATTGCCGGCTGGCAATCACTCTCGGTTGACGATATTCTGAGAAAGGCTAAATACTGTAGTGACGAGATAGATGCCAAACAAAAGAAGCTAAAAGAAAAGGCAATGTGGGCACAGGTGAAGGTGGCTGAACAGCAAATTGCAAATTTGGAAAATAAAAATATTAATGTTAATCAGAATCAGGGAAAATTTAAAGGTAATAAACCAAAATTTAATGTTAATATTGAGGAGTTGAAACAAAAGCTGCCTTGTTTTAATTGCGGCGAAATTGGACACTGGAAGCGCGAATGTAAAAATCCGCCCAGAAAGTTTAAAAATGCATCATTGAATCCACAGATGCAGAATGATGTAAATCTGCAGCAACAGCTACAGCGACAGTTAAATGAGTTGAATCTGCAGCAACAGCTACAGTGACAGGTAGTAAATCAGCAGAGTCAGATTCCACAGCCTCCACTACCAAATTGTGTGAATGTGCAGAGATACAATTCGGAAACGGGATTCTGCGGAGGTGATCAGGTAATCAGACCGCAAAGAGTGAATGTGCCAAATGTTTCTCAACAATTTTTGATGACAGAAAATGGAGGAAGTGATTCTGAGGATTACTTATGACGGTGCCTGAGAGAGGGGGAAGAGTGTGTGCTTGGAACCACTCTTGAGGTAGATCAATCAGGTCCATTTGTAAATGGTAAAGTGAATGATGTAGAAATCACTTTAATTGTGGACACTGGTGCTACCCGTTCCACTGTTAGATCAGTGGAAATAGAAAACCTGCCTCTCTCTGGGGATAGTATCCAAGTAGTTGGCGTTGCTAATCAACAAATTAAAACAGAATTGACAGAGCCTGTCAAAATTGAAATTGGCAAATTCAAAGACAAACACAGATTTGTAGTTTGTAACAGCAGTCCAGTAAACTTGTTAGGAAGGGGCATTCTCTGTAAAATGAACAGTAAAATATATTGCTCACCGGAGGGTATCGAGCTTCAAACACTGGAGGAAGATGGGCTTTACAGATTAACAATGTTAATGGTTGAAGCAGAGGAAAGTACATTGTTTCCTGCATTTGACAAAGATAATCTCCCAGAAGAGTTAAAGAAGACAGTTAAAGCTGAAATTTGGGATTTGACAGGAAGTGAAATGGGCTTGATGAAAAATGTTGACCCAGTTAAAATTACAGTGAAACAGGGAATAGATTTTCCAAATATTCCATAGTATAAAATGAAAGCAGAAACCATTGAAGGTGTCATCCCAGTAATTGACAAATTCATTAAACAAGGTGTACTGAAAGAAATTGAAAGCAGTCCTTGTAATTCACCGATCATGGGGATCAAAAAGCCAAATGGAATGTACAGGATAGTTCAGGACCTGAGAAAGGTTAATCAAATAGTTGTTCCATGTTGCCCAGTTGTTCTAAACCCAGCAGTGATTCTTTACCAGATTCCGCATGATGCAGAATGATATACGGTCATTGACCTTTGCAATGCGTTCTTTACTGTTCCATTGCATCCAGATAGCCAGCAAATTTTTGCGTTCCGGTTCCAGGATCGCATATTAGCATGGTGTCGTATCCCTCAAGGGTATACAGAGAGTCCATCTATCTTTAATCAGTTACTAAAGAAATCTTTGGAGAACCTAAATTTACCTGGAAAATCGACATTGGTTCAATATATAGATGACCTACTTGTAGCAGCAAAAACACGAGATAACTGTGTTACAGATACAATTACTCTTTTGAATCACCTGGCAGATGAGGGACATAAAGTGTCTCCTGCAAAATTACAGTTTTGCAAACAAGAAGTAACATATCTTGGTCACAGAATTGCAAAAGGAATTAGACAAGTGACAATTGAGAGAATTAAAATGATTCAGGGAATGCAGCCTCCAAAAACACAGAGACAGGTCAGAATGTTTCTAGGGATGGTTGGCTATTGTCGCCAATGGATTAGTGGATTTTCAGTAATTGCAAAACCACTGCAGAGATTAACAAAAGCAGACATAAAAGACCCAATTGTTCTGACAGAAATTGAGATGGAAGCTTTTGAAAAATTAAAAAGAAGTATGTGTGAAGCACCTGCTCTAGGTATGCCAGATTATGAAAAAGATGTTGAGCTGTATTGCAGTGAAAGAGAAGGATGTGCATTATCAGTCCTTATTCAGAGACATGGAAAACTGAGAAAGCCAATAGCATACTTCTCAGCAGTTCTTGACCCTGTTGTAAAGTCATTACCAGGCTGCTTAAAAGCAGTAGCTGCAACAAGTGTGAGTCTTGAGCAAAGTGAGGGAATCAAAATGGGGTTTCCTGTAAAAGTTTATGTACCCCATTCTGTTGAAATTCTTCTTACCAGAAGTAAAACACAGCATTTGACGAGTACCAGACTTACCAAATACGAGAAAGTTATTCTGGGATCAGATAAAGTCTCGATAGCAAGGTGTGTGAATTTAAATCCTTCCACATTATTGCCTGATGGTACTGTAACAGAAATCAGAAACGAAAATGACATTGATCATGAATGCTTGGATGTTTTAGAATATTGCACCAAGCCTAGGCAGGATATTAAAGATGTTCCTTTGCCTGAGTCAGATTTTGTTTACTTTGTTGATGGTTCTTGTCTGAGAACAGACGAGGGTTTTCTGAGAGCAGCATATTCAGTCTGCCCAGTTGCAAGTGTAGTAGAAGCATCATGTCTCGAAGGAATTCGTTCAGCTCAAGTAGCAGAATTAATTGCTTTGATTCGTGCTTGTGAAAGAGCAAAAGAGTTAAAAATCACCATAGTGACTGATAGTCAGTATGGATATGGAGTTGTCCATGATTATGGTAAGCTCTGGTCTCAAAGAGGTTATTTAACTACTGCGAGAACTCCAATCAGAAATTCAAATGTAATCAAGAGATTAATTGATGGCATTCAATTACCAGAGAAAATTGCTGTCGTAAAATGTGCAGCTCATAAAAAAAGGTGAAGATTATATCACCAAAGGAAATGCCTATGCAGATGAAATTGCAAAGTACTGTGCGAAAAACAATTTTGCAATCAATCGGGAAAAAGATATTGAACATGTTTTGAGTTCACTTATGCTAACACTTGTAGTTGAGACATGTCAAGGAGTAAAAGATTTACAAGATGAGGCAAGTGATGAGGAGAAAGACTCATGGTTAAAAGCAGATTGCAGGCAGCGAGAATAAGATGGGATTTGGGTTTACAAAGATGGCAGACCAGTTTTACCAAATAGCATGATTGCTGACATGGCCAGGATGTATCATGGTCAAGGACATATTGGAAGAGATTCTATGATTAGGCTATTCAGACAAACTTGGTTTAACCCAAAATTCAGGATAATTGCAGAATCTTTTTGCCAGAGATGCTTAATCTGTCAACAAATGAACCCTAACAGAAAAACAGTTGTGAGCATGGGAACCATAGGACGGGAGGGTGGTCCTTTCACAAGGTTACAAATGGATTTCATTGACATGCCACCACACAACAAGCTACATTATGTACTCGTGATAATCTGTTTGTTTTCAAGGTGGGATGAAGCGTTCCCAACACGTCACAATGATTCAGTTACTGTTGCAAAATTACTTTTAAGCGAGATCATACCAAGGTACGGTTTTCCGGTGACTGTGGAAAGTGATCGTGGAACACATTTTGAAAACAGATTGTTACAATTGGTTTGTGAAGCATTGAACATAGAACAAAAGTTAGACTGTGCATATAGACCAGAAGCATCAGGTGTTGTTGAGCAAGTAAATGGTACAATTAAGAACAGGATTGGAAAAATGTGTCTAGCTACAGGTATGAAGTGGACAGATGCACTTCCATCTGTTTTGATGTCACTAAGAAGTACTCCTGATAAAAAGACAGGGCTAAGCCCACATGATATTGTCATGGGCAGAGTCATGAGACAAGCATTTGTACCTGTAGGGAAACTGATGAGTATAAATGATAGCGTCATTTTGGAGTACTGTAGGAATCTTTCTGACGTCGTGACTTTTGTGTTCCATCAGGTGGGAACTGAAGTGATAACAAGAGACAAAGAGCAAGCACATGATCTGTTACCAGGAGACTGGGTAAGAACGAAAGTTCACCGAAGAAGAAATTGTATGGTACCCAGGTGGCAGAAGGCAAGACAGGAGATTCTTGTTACAACAAATGCAGTAAAGTGCAAGGGTTTGAAAAGGTGGATCCACGCAAGTCACACAATTCGTGTACCACCACCTGAAAATCCTGACGAAAGTGACACTACAGCAGATTCAGATTCTGAAGAAGAACCTGAGAAAAATCCAGATCCTGAAGATCGACAGGAAAGTTGACATCTGGAAAGTTCAACTGCGAATAAGGCATTGAATGAAAAAGATTTGGATATTGTGATAGTAGACTCTGATAATGATGAAGATCTACTAGAAAAAGAAGCGGAAAAAGAGTCTGAACAAGAAGCAATCAATGATCAGGAAAGTATTGAAAAGCAGAAGAGAAGCTCTGAAAGCAGTAACGGAAAATCTGAAACTGGGAAGTTGAAGGTAATTGAAGAAGGAGAAGAAGACGAATTACCAAGTACCAGCTATAAGGATAGAGTTCCTAACAGTGAAATTGCCGAGTAAAGAAGTACCTGAGACTAGAATTCAAATTTCTGACAGTGAAACTGAAGAAAGTGATGAAGACATCGAAATAAGAAATTTCAGAAAAAGAGCTTGGAGAACAGAGTGTAATGTGACCGAGCCAAAGAAGAAATTACCGAGAAAAGGTGATAACTGGCCAAATGAAAATGAAGGCCTAAAATTCAAATTGGTGAATAGATCAAAAGAACAAGTGAATGAAGTGTCAAGTCAAATAGGTGATCCTGAAAAGAAAGGTGAAACAGGAAAGAAAATAGAAGTCATTGGTGGTAGGGCAAAAAGAGTTGTAAAACCCAATCAGAAGTACAAGTCCCCTGAGTGGACATACATCATCATCCCACCTGTGGTGGAGGTGAATATTAGTAGTCAGAAGAGATTGATGACAATAGTGACAATGATTGAAATCTTTCTGTAAATTTTGAGGTTTTGTTTTTGGCATAAGGCTGTAGAAATTGTGTTAGGTGACACAAGGTCGAAGAAATTGTGTTAGTTGGAAAAACATATTGATGTGACATAAGGTCGAAGAAAAGCTGTTAGAAGGTGGGGTTTTCTAAAAAAAAAAAAAAAAAAAATAGGGGGGTATTAGAAATCCTAGAAATTTTAGAATTTTTAATTTTTGATTTTTGTTTTCTTTGCAAGACTCTTGTTAGCAAAGTAAAGATGCCTTATACTTAATACCAATTCTAGATGCTCCATTCTAAGGAGATGTTGTAAAATGTCTTTGATTTGTGTGATTCTAATAATCTTGCTTTGGTTAATTTTAGCTGTCATTTTCCCTTTTGGGATTGATAAGGAGACGTATAAAGCTAATATGACAAGTAAAGCTATGGCTAAACAAGATAATCATGATGTAACAAGCAAAACTAATAGAGTTATTGAGCACAAACCAGAGATCCACCAAGATAGATCTGTTGGTGATTTTTCTAGCAATACTTTTTCAAGGCTTTTGGCTGAGTATGTAAAAGTCATGGAAGTCAAGGATTGTTATATATGTGTAAAATTGCCTGTTTCTGTTTCGGAGGGAGTAACGTATAATATGCTTCCTCTTACTTATGGCATAACCTGCAGTGTGATAGCTAGTTTATTTTATCCGACTGGTCGTTTAGAATATTACTATTCGAACCATGACGAGATCTTTGCTAACTTGAAAATTGACAAAAGCTTAAATAAGCACAAACAAGCAAAACAGATGAGGGAATTCTTTATCGTAACCAATGAGCTTACCTACGAGTATGCTTTTAAAAACAATTTGACTTGTAAATTGAGAACGGAAGAAAAGTCTTTTCTGAATTTAGTTGAAGAGAGAAGAGCAATTTATAAAAGAAAAAAAATGCTTAAACAAACCAAATCGAAATTTTGGCAGATAGAGGACGAAAAGCTAAATGGCAAATCATTTGGAAATGTTGCAATTCACATAGATAAACCTGTTAGTGGAAAATTTTGCATCAGGAGAGATAACACATTGTTTGATAATTACTTTGTAGGTGCCAGTCAATGTGAAGACACTTATCAGATCATGGGTGGTTGGGGATTCAAAGGTGGCAAGGATCCAATTTTCCCTGGAATTTATTTTGTATGTGGGGACAAAGCCTATTACAATCTCCCTGACCACTGGTATGGGACTTGCTTTATTGGATTCGTTTTTCCCAAAAATTTTCATGTTGACAGAAATGCAGAGGGTTCATTTGAGATTAACAGTCATCTGAGCAGATTTAAAAGAGAAAGTTTTTCGGAAATTTTGTGAGACATCTTTGAAGCAGTCATACCTTTAGTAGGTATAACCCTGAATGCAGTAAAAATCAGAAAATTGTCCACGATTGTTGACAGGTTGTCAGCTGATACAGCTAGTGGTTTCCAATTAGTAGATACTGAGCTCATTGCTATAAGGACCATGGTAATGCAGAATCGTCTTGCACTAGACATTCTGCTAGCAAGAGAGGGAGGAGTTTGTGGCCTTTTACATGTCCAACATTGCTGTACTTATATCCCTGATAAGAGTCAGAGTATCGAGATGTATATCAAAAACATTTCAGAGATTCATTCAGAGATTGTACCTTTAGAGGAGGAAGATTTTTCAGAACGACTGACCAAAAGAATTTCAGCGATCAAAGCCTGGTTTCAAGTTCAATCTTAGGACAATACTGACACCTTTATTAGTTATAGTCTTTGTGATACTTTTGTTGAAGATCAGTTGCATGTTGCACAAAAGAAAGAAGTACCTAAGGGAAAAAGAAGAGGATCTATAAGCTCAGAAAGGAGCAGGAGAGAGAAATAGAACTGGAAGACTTTCGTAGAACTCAATATGAGAGTTGCAGGCAAACAGCTGAGGCAAGACTTTAGAAATACTAACACAGTGAAAATCAAAACATGTTCTGAAATAAAATTTGCTAAATTTTTGGGTGTGGTTTGGTGATTTTGAAATCACCAGATGAGGGAGTTGATGGAGCGAGGTTTAGAAATATATTTTATTTTGACTCGCAAAGTTAAACTTCCATAATTAAATAATTGTACTAACAAGCATGGAGTGAATTTTACTAATTAACCTAGATTAAAACGCATACATGACATGAGGGTTTAACATATGTGCTCTATGTTGCATTCGCAAGTACATGAAAAATAATGTACTAACCTTGTCTATTGTCTTTGTCAGTATTAAATGCGGCTGTTTTATTAATGGCATGTGCTTATTTGTGTGTGTTTATGTTGTGTCTTTTGTCCTTATGTGGCACAAGTTTATCCTGTTTGTTGCTTTCTTTGCTTCAGCTAGGTAACATAGATTAATGGGTTATTAATTAGCAAAGGTGGGTGGGTAACAGAACGGATTCTAATTCTTTCATTAATTATTCTTTTGTGTTTCTTTGAATACTAGTTTTCCATGAGAGAGGCCTAAAGCCTGAGGCCTAACACTTGTTAAGATGGTGTTGTCGAGTCTTGTCCAGAAAGAGCAAGAGCCTGCGTGGAAAGTTTTATTACATCGGCATTATTTTGCAAGTTCAATTGAAGACTGTGTTATTCAAGCTCATGGAAGGACTACGCTAAGCCAAGGTCGGAAACTGACAAAGATTGCCAAGCTAAGGAAGTCACGGACTGCCATTTACAAAAATGTTTCTCTTTGAGGAAGCTGCGTGACTTGTGAATAACAGACAATAGACTCTTGGAAAGGTCGGGAACTAGGCTTCGAAAAGATGATGACACCATGTGTGGACTGATGTCTGTCAGCCAATCAGGACTTTGGATGGCAGGGAAAAAGTAATGTTTTCACTTAGATTAGCTAGGGAAAAGGTATAAAAATTGCCCCCTTGGGCAGGAGGGCGCTTCTCGCTTTCCCGAATCCTGAATAGCGTGCCGTGCTGAAGGACTTTTTGGAGCACGTAAGGATCAATAGGGTTATTGACTTTTTCTTTAGGATAAGTGAGTTTTAGACAGGGAAAATAGAACTTAGGTGATGAAAACTGTTTATTTTACTTAAATCATGTTAATTTATTTCACTTTGAATTGACAGTCTAATGTGCCATTCTTTAATGAAAGCTAATAAAGAGTTAATAAAATGCACTTACATGAATAAAGCTAATAAAATTAGATTCTGAAAAAACAAGCTGGTCTTGTTTATTCGTGGTCTTGTTACCATTAGTTGATCCATTTACCTTAGTGATCTAATTATAATGTTTTATGCGCAAAACCATGGTCATTGTATATAATTGTGTCAACAGTTTGTGAATATGTTCTGATTAATTAGGTCACATGATTGAGTTGCCCAAAATCTGTCTCGTTGGTTAATGGGCCTTGTGAGTGATTTATGATTAATGGTGACTATCTGGAGTTGGGTAGCGTTACTGAGACAGAATTTCTATAGGGGCGCTGGATCACCCTCAACAAGAGGATCACCTTCAAGCTCCTCACCCACGCACACAAGGCATTCCACAACACCGGACCGGCATACTTCAACAAATGACTCACCTTCTACACCCCGAACCTCCAGCTACGCTCCACCGACCTCACCCTCGCCACCGTCTCCGCATCTGAAGAGTGACCTCTGGCGGGAGATCGTTCTCCCTACTCGCCGTCAAGACCTGGAACACCCTCTTCTGCAGACCCAGGACCTGCTAACCTTCAGAAGACTACTCAAGACCTGGCTATTCGACCAGTAGCAGCCCCCCTCTCCCCAGCGCCTTGAGACCCTCACGGGTGAGTAGTTCGCTTTACAAATGTTCTGATTGATTGATTGATTGAGCACACAACACTCTAGGACACTCCACTGTACCCCACTACTCCACAATACTCTACACCACAACACTCTACGCCACAATAGTCTACACCACAACACTCTATGAGAGAACATTCTATGCCAGTCCACTCTAGGCCAATCCACTATATTCCACTCCACTCTAATCCACCTTACAACACTCTACTCCAGTCTACGACAATCTATGCCCCTCCACTCCACAAGTGAAGTTAGAGACATTGGTCCACAGATTGTGCTTTTTGTCATTTGGGTTGGATGGCCTCATTCAAGTGTTCCTCGAACCCAATTATAAAAATGGAGCATTTTGATTGTCTCAGATAGCATTTTTTCCCTTTGGGCCAATTCACTCCAGTGAGACTCAGACTCCTTCGGGAGCGAGTTTTCTGATTGGCTGCAAGCAACATGAGAATATTACTGCTCGCAGCTATTACAGCACTTGGGGGCTAGTCTGCTGTCCTGAAGTTTAACATTTTTATACGATGGTAGGGTAAGGAGGGACCCCCTGGCCCAAAATTTAAAAAATTTGCAGGTTTTTCAGTGATCCAGTGAAACTCTTTCAGGACCGCAGCAATGAAAATGGTGGCCTCCATATTTTAATTTAAATATTTGGGGAAGGGGCATGAATGGGGCCCACTTTCCCATGCCCATTTTGCATCCTGGGACCTCATCCTTCAGGGTCCAGTAACTTAAGTAAGGGGAGAGGGGACCCTAGCCAACTGCCTGATCCAAATTCAGCCCTGAGGAGCCCATACCCTGGGTCCCAATGTATTAATTAAGGGAAGGAGGGCAGGTGGGCCCCCTCCTAGAGCCTTGTTAGGCCCCAGCGACCACCTTCCCAAGGGTCAAATTCATAAATAAAAGGGAGGGCCATCCTGAGCCACTGTAGGTCCCGGGTGACCCCATCTCCTGGGCCCGGAAATATGTTTATAGGGAGGAAAGTCATGCTGCCCCCCTCCCTAAACCATTAAGAGCCTTGGGACCCCATGCCCTGAGGCCAGCTCATTTACTGTCTCCCGGGGTGCCCACCCCATGACATGAAACATGTGTTAGCTCCCACCCTGCAGGAGCGTTTTTTAATCTTTCACCAAACAGGAGCAAACATGCCTTTCCTACTTGGGAGCAGTCTTTTATTCCGTTTCCCTGCCTGCACTCCTGCGGGCAGGTAAACAGAAGACATATTACTCCCACCAGGAGGGAGCAAGCATAGATAGCTGATCACTCTGGGTGGGAGCATTGGTGGCTCATGCATGTGTTGTTCGTGGGTGTCCCGGGCAGACACCAGGGCACCCACCTAAAATACAGGGAGGCCTGAGAGATGGGGTACCCAGAAAGCTTCGGGAGAAGAGCCGCAGAGCCTCCATCCCCTAATCAATAAGAAATATCCTCAGGTATGGGATCTCTGGGGCCCAAGAAGACTTGGGTGGGTGGGCCGTGAAGCCCCCTACTGTTTTGGCCCTGGGTGATGGGGTCCCTGGGGCCTAAGGAGGCTCAGGAGGGGCCCCTGTTGTCACCTCCCCTTTTTGTTGAGTTTGGCCCTAGGGAATTGATTAATGAGGCTCAGGGACTGGGGCAGGCATCCCCCTCCCCATTTCCCCTTTTCTAATTGTATTTGGCTCCCAGGGCCCTAATAATCCACGTAGATGGGGGCCACTCAACCACCTCCCTTTTTCAATTGAATTTGGCCCCAGAGAATGGAATCTGTCAGTAGCTGAGCTTTGTGACCCTCTTATTTATGAAATGTGGCCTCACTGGATGGGGTCTCTGGGACATAATATGTTTCAGGGATGGGGGAAGGGTGGCCTCCCTCCCCTTTCAAATAACATATGGCCCAAGAGGATGCGGTCCTTGAGGTCTACGAAGGCTCTGGGAGGAAGGGCCACGCAGCCCTCCTCCGTTTTAAAAATAAATGCCCTACGGAATGGGGTCCCTGCAGCCCAAAGGCCAACCCTACGCTGCGCAGGTCAAAGGCCCTGCGCAGCTTGGGGTTGGCAGCCTGCGTGGAAACTGGTTACAGGGTTACGCTCCCCCCTCATATTTTGAATAAGATACAACCCGGGTGGATGAGGGCTAATACGAATCAGGCGGAGTGGCAGTGTGGCCCCTCCCCTGACCCCACGGGATGACCGCTAATTTCAGATCTGTAATACCGTACTCGTTTATAAGGTAATGTGTAGAACAGTAGTTTGTTTGATGTCATCTGTGATATCATCAATGATGTAATTTGCGATGTCATCAGTGATGTCATAAATTATATTATAGAGCATTTCATGTGTGATGTAATATGTGAGGACAGTTGTAGTTAGTTCTGATGAATTTCTGTGTTTTTTGTTTAGTTCAAAATGTTATGTTGGCTCAGACATATTCACCTAACTATAATGTCGTTATCTCAAGTAACTATAACTCATGCCCTAAGGTAACTATAACTCGCTCCCCTGCCATGCACAGTTTTCCCATCAAAACTTTCACTGCAAATGTTGAGTGATATTATCAATGATGTTATAGAAGATGTCATGAGTGATGTAGTATGTGGGGAAATTAGCAGTGTATTAGGGGTTGGCGGAATTTGCGGAGTTGCCTTCCGTGAAATTCTGCAAAACTGTAAGAAATCTCCGCGAATGTGTGGAATTTCACATGCTCACGGAGATTTTGCTGCGCCCGTTGTAAGGGTCACTCTCAGGGAGTCAGGGGCAGACGAGCATCGTGCCAGAATGAATCCTGCCCTGCATATTTATCAAAGAAGATGCCACCGTTTTGTGCAATTCCTCAACTCAGCTGGAGTACTTTCTACTGGCTAGTCAGTAAGTTCTACCTCGTTGGGTAGATGTATAGTGCTTTTTCCTACACTACAGCTACGTAAAGGGATAGAAAAGTTGTCTCCAGTGCCTATGTGTGTCTGTAACTATGCCATCGCGCCAAATGGTGGCGAGGTCCCTTGAGTGAGCTGTCCATCATAGTGGGAAAATGGCGGGAAGACGTTACATACCGATAGTGTGTGTGGGGCGTTTCCAAATGGGCAGGGCTTGAATGCGAGTAAACATGCCTCTTGTTTTTAAGGATCAGAGGCCGATCAGAGCAGCAGATGAGGAGAAAGCAGCCTCCTGGTCACAGGAACTACACGGGGATTACGCTAGAGAAACACATGGATACAGAGACCGGGGCTTCAATGAGAGTTTACATACCTCTTGTTTATAAGGTTCAGAGGTTGATCAGAGAAGCAGATGAGGAGAAAGCAGCCTCCTGGTCACAGGAACTGCACAGGAATTGCGCTTGAGAAACTCATGGATACAAAGACCGGGGCTTCAATGCAAGTTCACATGCCTCTTGTTTTTAAGGGTCAGAGGCCGAACATAGCAGCAGATGATGAGAAAGTAGCCTCCTGGTCACAGGAACTACACGGGAATAGTGCTCGAGAAACTCATGGATACAAAGACCGGGGCTTCAATGCAAGTTCACATGTCTCTTGTTTATAAGGGTCACAGGCCGATCAGAGCAGCAGATGAGGAGAAAGCAGCCTCCTGGTCAGGTTTAATTACCCCATTACCTCATGCCCCTGAATCACGTTTTACCACTGGTCGCGGAAGTTTCAACATTTTCGCGTTCCGCGCGAAATGCGGAAATGCCGAAATTTTGCAAGTTCCGTGAGTGGAGCGGAATTTGCCACCCACCCCTACAGTGCATGGCGAGGGAGTGAGATATAGTTATTTTAGGGCACAAGTTATAGTTACTTAAGATAAACTATAACTTCTGAATTTCTTTGAATTTGTTTGTGTAAAATCTGATCCTAACTATAACATCCCTGCAACGTTTGTTGTTTTCAGTGAAAGGGGGGTCACAAAACAGGTGTTCCCCATGTTATGTCTATGAGGATTTTTTTTTTTAACATGACTACAGCCTGAACCAATGAATGGAATTAAACACAATTCATCAGAAGCTAGATGTTGGTCCAGAAAGCGTGCTTTTTGTGATTTGGTGCAAATGCGTTCTGCAGTTTCAGAGATATATGTTTAAAAAACTTTAGATATCTGGAAGCCAAAAATCCTACTGAAATGCTTCCAAAATCTGATTGGGTGCCAACACTTCAACTTGCAATGAGCAAGAATTGATCAAGCAGAATCATTTCTAAAAATAATCACGTGCCATCAATTTCCCCTCTGATGGCTCATTAAGCCATCAAACAATCTATTTAATCTGATTACAATCTGATTACAGTCTTAGAATGCACTTGTTTTAATCTGTTTCAGTCTAAACTCATCGACATTCTTTAGTTCTTCATAATAAGCACCCTTTCTATCTTCTAATTCTATATCATCTCTCCTTCTTTTCTTGCCTCTTCACTGTGTTTCTTCCTTTTTGCGTTTACATCTATACATTAGTATCACAGTGATTATGCCAATAGCAACAGCAATTATTGGTGTTAGTATTTGCCATATTAAGCTATTACCCAATGCTGCAAATCAATTACCCAAATAAGAAAAACCCTTACTCAATTTTTCCCAAGCACCATCAACTTTTAGTTCTGTTAATTCACTATGCAAATTAGTAATGTTACTGATATATCCCTGCAAGTTTTGACCTTTGTCAGGTATATAAGTGCAACATTGTTGAATTTTCAGTATGCTACTGACTCCGCCCTCTTATGCCAAAAGTACATCAAGGGCAAGTCGATTTTGCGAAACCACTGACCTTATAGCAACCATTTCAGTATCAATCATCAAGAACCCTCCAGCGGTATCTGTCGATAAACGATCAACCCCTGTCGATAACTGTCTAATTTTGTGTGAGTTCAAAATCACCCACACTGAAGGTATTAAAGCAGCAAAAATATCACCCACAATTTCAGAAGCACTTATTCCCTTTTTACTCTGTGTTAGTTTCTTTTCATTGGTTACATGATCATTCACATGATATATCTTTGGAAAGACTATCCCTAAATAACAACACCCTTACCAATGTTTAGGCAACCTATAATAAGCATTATTACCACAAACGAAATAAACTCTCGGAAAAACTGCATCGGTACTACCTCTTAAACCCTAACCCCCAGTAATTAGGAAGGTATGCTCACACTCACTGGAACCAATTAAGTAATTGTATTATTTAGTCTTTTGTCTTAGCAAGCAAAGCTTTCCCTTGTGATGCCAATCCAGAGTCATTGCAGCATAAGTCTCACCTTTTTTGTACCCTCCCTATACACCAATGGACGTACTCTACTCTTCTGCTCTAAAGGTTTTCTTTTTAAAATCTTCTCGCCTATCCTCTACTGTATTTATAAACTCTATCTCTACAAAGTGTAATCTACATGTCAGGGTATTTCGATGTGGATATACACTATCAATTGGCTTAGCCGTGTGAAAGAACTCTCCCATATATTCTGCACTTTTTCATGAAAACACTATATTCATATTCTTTTTAAAAGGAACCTCTGAAAAAACTAAATCATAGTTTGCCTAATAGTATTGAAACTGATCCTTGCCATAGAAAAAGCTAGTTAGTACACTACAAGAAATTCCAGATGTTAACACCTTGGCTGCTAAGGGGTTTTCCCCTCCTGCGCTAACATTCTTAGAATACCATTGTTCATGACAAGGCCAGCTCGTCATAAGCACAGCTCAACCGTGCCTCATGACGAGCTGGCCTTGTCATGAGCATCGAACAGGTTAAAGGGAGATGGTGATGTCACCTCCTCCGACACAGATGATGGTAATTACATGCACACATAACAATCTCTTACATCCATAGTATTAACATACTCGTATAGCAGTTTAGTATAAACATTCAATGAAAAGTCATTAATAGATTCATCATGGTGTAAATCATCCCAGTTAGTTGTTTAATATCTATTTCAGAGTCATCTTTAAAAATTCTAGTAAGTTCTGTAGTAGTAGCAATTAATTCATTAGTAGGTTTCTCAATAAACATGAACTTATGCACAATTATTAATAACACCACCAGGACAAGGGCACATACAAAAACACATATCAAGCCAGTGTTTAGATACTTTCGCACATTTAAACTACGATTTTGATTAACAGTTTTGGGATTAATACTATAACTATTCATTCTTATTTTTAAAAGATTAATCAAAAATCAAAATTAACTAAACTCACTAAACTTGTTTATTTGTTTGCTTGTTTGTTTGTGCACCTTACATTTTTCGAGTTTCGAGCTTGGGCTTTATTGTTCAAATCTACTCTCTTGTTTTTAAAAATCGCTTGTGGCAGCCAGATATGTCCATTCGGGTGCTGCGTATTTCTTCCTTGGGATTTGTGCTCTTTTTGTTCTGCGCACTGTGCTTTCTTCTCCGTCTGTGTCACTTTGCTCTGATTGGCTAGGGACTTCCACTACAGTCGCTGGAATTTTGCGTCTTAATGCGTCAATCAACAGCTTGTTTCCTTCTGGCCATTCATCACCTTTTCGCACACAATTTTCAGAAACACTGACACTGTTTTCTTCAGTTGATTTATAATTTCTCTTAGCTGATTCCTTTTTCTCTTTTCTTTTTTCACTTTCAGGGACCAACTCTCTTTGTTTCAGCTTTAACAGTGTTTTCAGTGCTTTGAGACCCAGTAGCTAGTGCCCACTCTACTTGATTCTCAGTCTGTTCAGGCTCTCATTGCTCTCTTTGTTCTCCTTCAACTGACTCTGTGCTTTCAAGTGGACATCGGACTCGTTGTGTCTGGATAGTGTGGATCTAGTTTGGCAAGCCACCACACTTAAATGCTGTTGTCAACAGTATAATCACTTGATATGGCCCGCGCCAATGAAGTTAGGGGTTAGATCATGTGCTTGCTCCTTTTGTATTGCAGTTACAACCTCTCCAACCTGGTGAGACACAGAACCCACTACGTCAGCCAATCCTTTACAGTAATTGAGCCCCAAATCATCTGAGATATTCACAAGCTGATTTGCTGTAATTATAGGCTGTCTCATAGTGCTCCTCATGATAATTTCATGTGGGGATAGTCCAGTTTTCTTGCCTGGGATACTTCTTAAGCTCATTTACACCAATGGTAATGCATCAGGCCATTTTAAGTGTTGTGGGTGAACAAACTTTAGCCAATCAAGGCTTCATTGTGCCATTTAATTGCTCGACCACACCTGATGCATCAAGTCGATAAGCACAATGCAATTTCTGTTCAATTTTTAAAGCAGCACAGAGCATTTGCACTACTTCCTCTGTCCGACTCCAACGAGACAGGAAATCCAAAACATGATATTAGCTCTCTAAGTAGCAGTTTAGCAACTGTTAAATTGTCATTACGCCTTGTTGGATAAGCCTCAACCCAATGAGAAAACAGAGACACAATCACCAATATGTATATTAGTCCATTGCAAGGAGGCATCTCCAGTAAATCCATCTGCATACGCATAAATGGATCTCCTGCCTGTCCAATTCGACCTAGACTGACAACTGTTTTTCTCCCTGCATTCTTCTGCTGGCTTGTAATGCACCTCTGGCACAGAGTTTCTGTGATAACTCCGAATTTAGTGTTACATTCCTTATCATTGCATCTCTGCCCACATGCGTTGGACCATGACAAACTCTTGCCATTGGTGCCAACAAACTATCTGGTAATACAGGCCTTCCATCCGTGTAAATCCAAAGGTCATCCTCTGATCTGCATGTACATCCTGCTTTGATCCACCCTTCTCTTGTAATTCTCTGATTTCTTCCTATGTTTCAACTGTTGAAACATTAACCTGCATTTTTTCTCATCAGATTGTTCTTTTATATGTTCCCGATTGATCGTATATGAATTTAGTGCACAAAAAAGCACAAGTTTTTAGCATATCTATTGCCAACGGTGACATAGTCATGACCAAATTTATGTGCTGAACATTGTACCACTGCAATTTGGGCTGGCAATGCCTTCAGTAGATACTTTACACACTCTCCGTTTGGTATTGGTGAACCCGAAGAGGTCATGAATCCATGTTGAGACCACAATTGCCCAAAGTCATGGACCACCCAGAAACCATTATTGACTATCCATAAATATGGTAATTCAAATTTTCTCAGTAATGCAGCATGCTCTACTTTTTGTGATCAATTCTGCCACGTGCACAGAACTTACTCCTTTTAAACATGATGCTTCCATGGCATTTGTCACTGTGCAAATCCCATATGCAGCTTGCAAGGTACCGTCAGAATCTCTCAAACACAATCCATCCACAAACAACACATGATCAGATTCAGACAATGGGGTACCTTGTATGTGAGGTCTTGGTTTTGTGCATAACTCGTCACATCCAAACAATCATGATCTGCTTTGTCTGTTACCACCTCACAACTGGGACGCAGTAATAAAGTAGCCAGATTCAAACTAATGCATCGTATCACAGTTATTTTGTCTGCTACCAAAACGACTTGCTCATATTTTCTTAAGCGACTGCTTGTAAGATGCTGTGTGTGAGTACGCGTTAACAAAATCGCAACCGAATGTGGCACATACACTTTCAACTGATGTTCCATCACTCTGTTCCAAACTCCTACATGTAGCTGCAACTGCCTTCAAACAACCTGGTAATGCAGCAGCCACAGGATCCAACGTTGCAGATAAATAGGCAACTGGATGGCGTGCTGTTCCGTGCATTTGTAACAAGACGCAAAATGTTAAACAATTTTCCTGAGTACGGTTTATCACTTTTCTTGCAAAAAGCAAGAATTGATCAATCAGAATCATTTCTCAAAATAATCATGCTCCATCACACTTCATCTGCAACATACATCAATGCAACAAATATAACATGCTATTTATACCATTGTTGGATGGGGCCATGGTTTCCTGAAAGGGGATGCCTGGATTGAGTCATGATGCTCCTTCATGCCATTAATAGTAACAAATACCACATTATACCTAGCAGATCTGCATGTATGGTTTATGCTATGCTGTTTTTCATTAGCAGTTGTTATGAGCAAATAGACAAAACCATACTCAGGGCAAAAGGGGGTACATCTGTGCAATGTGGTGGAATTCAATAACTAAG
Organism: Lissotriton helveticus; assembly: GCF_964261635.1. Taxonomy (NCBI): domain Eukaryota; kingdom Metazoa; phylum Chordata; class Amphibia; order Caudata; family Salamandridae; genus Lissotriton; species Lissotriton helveticus. The sequence continues at coordinate 726,407,609 of NC_136068.1, read as the reverse complement.
CTTTGTGAGCATAGCCCCAGTAGCTTTTTCTATCCATTGATTCTGGAGTGGAATCTGTGAGACACTACACAATGCTTTCTGACGTTAGTTATGCTGTACTGTAGTAATACCAAGAAATCTGACCTTTACAGGGATAAAAAACGGATGAACATGCTTTCATTATTACACTTCTTCAAAAATGTATTAGATATTATTTAGCCACATGTATTTTTACTGAATCGGTATGAACATACATAATACAAGTTTGTGTGTGTTTAAATGCTCAAAAGGCAGTAGTATAAAACTCACATTTCACAGGGACCTGAAAGCATGTCATGGGTACCTGTAAATTATAGGTTTCATCATCATAATGACAGCCCTGAAACCAATGTTCAGAGTTTTACCATTGTCAAGGCAACAAGGATTCAGATGACTGTTACTGCACCCTGAATAGAGGGGCTGCAACCATCTCTCTCATCTACAACCGACAAAACAGTTATTTTTTCTAAAAGTTTACATTCTTAATCACATAATTAATTATTGAACAATTTTTACTGCAGAAAGCCAAACTCAATAGGCGAGTATTTCAATTAACATTTTCAAGGAACATGTTCCTGTTTGTAAAACCTGAAGCTAAGTACTTCTAAATAAACCTGTAAAATAAAAATAACCGTTATGAGTAATATCGAACTATTTTGCAACCTCTGGCTTTGTGTATTCAAACAACATACATCCATACATACATGCAAACATACGTACGTACGCACATGCATACATGTATAAAACCATACCTGGCTCAGAAATGGCAAACAAAGCCAGTGAACCATTTTGCAAAATTTGCCCTTTACTTAAAGGTATGAACCAAAAAAAGAGACACAGCCATGGGGGGGAGGGTGGGGGGGGGCGCTATTGATTGAACAGCCAGGTCTTGAGTATCCTCCTGAAGGTCAGCAGGTCTTGGGTCTGTCGCAGGCTCAGTGGGAGGGTGTTCCATGTCTTGGCAGCGAGGTGGGAGAAGGATCTCCCACCGGTGGTTGTTCTTCGGATGCGTGGGACGGTGGCGAGTGAGAGGTCGGCGGAGCGCAGCTGGCGGTTGGGGAAGTAGAAGGAGAGCCGTCTGTTGAGGTAGGCTGGGCCGGTCCTGTGGAGTACCTTGTGTGCGTGGGTGAGGAGATTGAAGGATATCCTCTTGTTGACGGGAAGCCAGTGCAGGTTTCTCAGGTGGGGGTGATGTGGCCGTGACATTAGACGTTGAGGATCAGTCGTGCCGAGGCGTTTTGGATGCGTTGTAGTCGTTTCATGAGCTTGGTCGGGGTTCTCGCGTAGAGGGCGTTTCCGTAGTTGAGTCTGCTGTTTACGAGGGCCTGGGTGACTGTCTTTCTTGTATCTGTCGGGATCCATCTGTAGATCTTGCGGAGCATATGGAGGATGTTGAAGCAAGAGGAGGAGACGCGTTGACTTGCTTGGTCATTGAGAGCGTTGAGTCGAGGATGATTCCCAGGTTGTGTGCGCAGTCGGTGGGTGTCGGGGCTGCCCCCAGTGCCGTCGGCCACCAGGAATCCTCCCAGGCTGAAGGGTTGGAGCCGAGGATGAGGACCTCTGTCTTGTCCGAGTTCAGCTTCAGACGGCTGGTCTTCATCCAGTCGGCGACGGCCTTTACTCCTTCATGGAGGTTGGCTTTGGCGGTGATGGGGTCCTTGGTGAGGGAGAGGATCAGCTGAGTGTTGTCAGTGTAGGAGATTATGTTGAGGTCGTGCTGTCGGGCTATGTGTGCGAGCGGGGCCATGTAAATGTTGAACAGCGTCGGGCTGAGGGAGGATCCCTGGGGTACGTTGCAGATGATCTCGGAGGCTTTGGAACGGAATGGGGGGAGACAGACGCTCGGCGTTCTGCCGGAGAGGAAGGAGGTGGTCCAGTCCAGAGCCTTGTCTCGCATCCCTGCAGCGTGGCGGCGTGCGCTTAGTGTGCGGTGGCAGACAGTGTCAAAGGCGGCAGAGAGGTCTAGGAGGATGAGTGCTGCGGTCTCGCCGTTGTCCAGCAGGGTCCTGATGTCGTCGGTGACGGCGATAAGGACAGTCTCAGTGCTGTGGTTGCTGCATAACCCTGACTGGGAAGGGTCCAGGATTCTGTTTTCTTCGAGGTATCGGGTTAGCTGTCTTTTGACAGTTTTCTCGATGACCTTGGCCGGGAAGAGGAGCAGAGAGATGGGCCGGAAGTTCTTGAGGTCTCTTGGGTCTGCCTTAGGTTTTTTGAGTAGGACGTTGATCTCGGCGTGTTTCGAGATCTCTGGGAAGGTCACGGTCTCAAGGGAGAGATTGTTGATGTTGCACAGATGGGGTGCGATGGAGCTGCTTGGATGTCTGCTATCTTGCGGTGGAAGAAGGTGGCCAGGGAGTTGCACAGGGCTTGCGACGGCGGGATGTCGTTGGTGTTGGAGCTGGGGTTGGAGAGTTCCTTCATGATGTTGAAGAGCTCCTTGCTATTGTGTGCCTTGTTGTCGAGGCGGTCTTTGAAGGAGATCCTCTTAGCCGCCAAGATGAGGTGGTGGTGGTTGCGGATGGTGTCCTTATGTGCTGCGTGGCTGCCCGAAGTTTGTTCCCTGTGCCATTTCTTTTCTAGTTTCCGGCAGGCTTGCTTGGAGGCTAGGAGTTCTGGGTTGAACCAGCTGGCCCTCTTGCTGGTGTCTCTGTGAGGGGGTTGCTTCAGTGGGGCGAGGGTGTTGGCGCCGTCCTTGATCCAGCGTCTGAGGCTGTGGGCAGCGTCGTCGGTGTTGGAGGATTCGGTGGGTGGGCTGAGAGTGAGATTTGCGTGTAGTTGGTCTTCGGTGATTTTGCTCTAGCAGCGGTGGATCTGTTGGGTGCGGTGGTGTGTGGTGGGTTTCTGGAAGGCGAAGTGGATGCAGTGGTGGTCGGTCCAGAGGAGATTGGTGGTGTGGCTGACGTAGATGTGCAGGCTTGAGGAGAAGACGGGGTCGAGCGTGTGGCCGGCGGAGTGGGTGGGCGTTGTGACGTGTTGGTTCAGTCCGAGGTTGGCGAGGTTTTCGATCAGGGTTGTGGAGTTGTTGTCGTTGTTCTCAAGGTGAAAGTTCAGATCTCCGAGGAGGATGTAGTCGGTGGAGGTCAGGGCATGCGTGCTGATCAAGTCGGCGAAGGAGTCGCTGAACTGGGGGCAGGGTCCGGGGGGTCGGTAGGCGAGGGTGCCTCTGAGGGTGGAGTTAGGGTCTGTGTGGAACTGGAAATGTATGTGTTCGGCGGTGCTGAGCGCGTCATCAGTGCTAGTCAAGACCCTGATGCTGTTCTTGTGGACTATGGCGATTCCTCCTCCGACTCCGTTGGTGTGGTCTCTGCGGGTGATCTTGTGGGATGGCTATGGCGATGTCGGGTGCGGAGGAGTTGTTAACCCAGGTCTCTGTCAGGAAGGCGACGTCCAGGGATGTTATGTCGAGCAGGTCCCAGAACTCGACTGCATGCTTGCGTGCAGAGCGGGTGTTCAGTAGTATGCATCGGAGGTGGTTAGGTTCTTTCTTGGCAGGTGGTTCGTCGGCTCGGAGGCTGGTGTAGCTGCAGTTCCAGCAGGTAAAGGGGCCATGTGTACGTTTCGGGGTGGCCTTGAAGCAGGTGTGGCTCAGTCCGGAGTTGAGAGCGTGCAGAGTGCTGGCTTCCTAGTGGTGGCGGTCGTCGTGGCAGGTGAGGGGGCCAGGGTTTCTGGCCCTGGGCGCGGTCCAAGTGCAGACGGGCACAGACGGGCTTGCCTTAGGCGCACCTTCGGCGCACCAACGGCGCGGCCGCACAGTGGTCAGCATATATGGGGAGGTGGGAGGGAGGAGCAGCTGGAAGGTGGGGGGTAGGGGCAGCGAGTGGGCAGTCAGGGGGGCGGGGCCACAGGGGATGCAGCGGAGAGGGCGTTGAGGTACAACGAATGTAACAGAAAGAAAAAGGGGCACAAAAAACAAGGGAAAAATGAGTGGCACAGAGGGCAGACGGGCACAAAAAATGAGTGGAACAGAAGGCAAAAGAGGCACAAAAACGAGGGAAAAACGAGTGGCACAGAGGGCAGAAGGGCACAAAAAAACGAGTGGAACAAAAGGCAAAAGAGGCACAAAAACGAGGGAAAAACAAGTGGCACAGAAGGCAGAAGGGCACAGAAAAATGAGTGGAACAGAGGGCAGAAGGGCACAAAAAGCGAGTAGAACAGAAGGCAGAAGGGCACACAAGAGAAGGGAAAAACGAGTGGAACACAGGGCAGAAGTGCACAAAACACAAGGGACAAATGAGTGGCCCAGGGCCTCATCTTTTCAGAGGTCCTCCTGACAGAGTCAGCTCCCTTCTCCAGAGTTTTGCCCTAATGACCTTGAATATTTCTTATATAAATTGTTTTAAATACTGTTTTCCTTTATTTTATTTTTGATGTACCTGATGTGTGAGTCTAGTACAGCCATTTTACAGAAAAATGTTGTGTTTATGTTTCATGCAATATAAATAAAAAAAGTTTCTTTTAGATCAAAACAAGGCCTAACATATAAGAAATGGGAGGGCGTCATAGAGATTATTTGCAGTAATATTGGTGAGGTGCTGCTGTGTTACAATATTGAAAACACACATACCTATCCCTGAATATTAGATGTAAAGACATTTAGGGCCAGATGTAGGTAGGGTTTTACCGGTCGGTAACGGCCGAATTCGGCCGTTACCGACCGGTATTTGGCATTTGATATGTAGGGGCAGGTAAACAGGGAAAATCGGTAATTTTACCGATTCGGTAAATATACCGGTCGGTAAATTTACCGACCGGTATATTTACCGAATCGGTAAAATTGATATGTAGGTGGGACTCTTCTGAGTCCCACAAGGCCTACAAAATCGGTATTTTACCATCAAATTGTATTTGATGTTAAAATACCGATTCAGGTGTGCATGCACATGTGTGCATACACACCTGTGCCATATGACAGGCAGACCTGCCCTTAGGGCAGGTATGCCTGCCATATGGCCCCTGAACCTTTTGTGGGGGTGCTAGAGGGTGTCAAAGTGACACCCCCTGCACCCTTGTCAAAATCGGTATTTACCGAATCGGTAAATACCGACCGGTAATGCCCCATTCATTCCTATGGGCTGGAATGAATGGAGCATTACCGGTCGGTATTTACCAAATCGGTAAATACCGATTCTTAACGATTCGGTAAATGGAACATCTGGATGTTCCTACATACCCCCACTTCTTATTTACCGATTCTTAATTACCGAATCGGTAAAATTCGGTAATTAAGAATCGGTAAATAAGTTTTACCTACATCTGGCCCAAAGAGCCTTATTTATGAGAAGTGATGCATCGCTGTTTGAAAACAGGGATGCGTCACTTCTTAGTGCGCCCTCTTTGCGACATGATGGATGCGTCATATTTACTGTATGACGCATCATGTCGCAAGGAGTTACAGATACGTCAGTATCTGTGGGCGCAAAATTGATGCATTGCTGGGGTGTGTGTGAAAATAGACACAACTCCAGCAATGTGTCCTTTCACATGGGGCAATCCCCATGTGAAAGGGCCTGCTGTGAGGCAGGTGTAAGATATTGATGCAATGGCGTCCTAGAAGTGGCGCACTGAGTTCTCATAGATTTTAATGTGCTACTTCTACAAGGCTTTTTGCAGGGCAACACCCACCCTGCATACATTATACCTGGCACAGGTATAATGTGGTGCAGGGGTTTACAAAGTGACGCATCTGCCTAAATGCGTCACTTTGTAAATAGGGCGCAACAGGGCACAATTTTTACGCTGCCAGCATCGGCTGCATAAAAGTGAACAAAAGGCTCATAAATAGGGCCCTTAGAGTTTGGACGAGTGTTCCTTTGCACTGTCAGGGACCTAATGAAATGAAATAGTGTATTTAATAATCGCGCAGCTACTCAGACTAGAGTGTCCTGGCGTGCACACATTTAGAGCCTTCTTCATGAGAAGTGATGCATCGCTGTATGAAAACAGGGATGCGTCACTCCTTAGTGCGCCCTCCTTGCGACATGATGGATGCGTAATATTTACTGTATAACGCATCATGTCGCAAGGAGTTACAGATACGTCAGTATTTCTGACTTATCTGTAGGCGCAAAAGTGATGCATTGCTGGATGTGTGTGAAACTAGACACAACTCCAGCAATGTGTCCTTTCACATGGGGCAAGCCTGCTGTGAGGCAGGAGTAAGATATTGATGCAATGGCGTCCTAGAAGTGGCGCACTGAGTTCTCATAGATTTCAATGTGCTTCTTATACGAGGCTTTTTGCAGGGCAAAACCCACCCTGCATACATTATACCTGGCCTAGGTATAACGTGGTGCAGGGGTTTACAAAGTGACACATCTGCCCTGATGCGTCACTTTGTGAATAGGGCGCAACATGGCACATTTTTTACGCTGCCAGCATCGGTGGCATAGAAATTAAGCAAGGCCTCATAAATAAGGCCCTTAGAGTTTGGACGAGTGTTCCTTTGCACTGTAAGGGACCTAATAAAATGAAATAGTGTATTTCATAAGTGCGCAGCTACTCAGACTAGAGTGTCCTGGTGTGCAGGGCTAGCTTTAGCGCTGGTGGCACCTCGTACAACAATGTTTGATGGCGCCCCCCACGGGTGCCATCCACAGACTTCCTTACAACCACCCTTTAACTGTGCCCCCTCAAGTCTCCATAATCACTCTCTCTCAGATATATTTAGTTATAAAGCGTTACCTATACCAGTGTAGGTTGTAAGACCACTTTACATCACACACACATTACACAGAGACAATCAATCATATTTGTGTAAATCAGTGAATAGGAAATGTTACATTAGACAGAAGACTACAAAGTGAGTCTCATGTCATTTATACTGGATGGCAGTGAAGTTTGAGTGCTTGGTCTGGAGAAGCACAGACTCAGAATTCAAAACCAAACCCCATGGTTTGGGGTTACATTTATTAATAATGATTTTTTTTTTACCGAAAGGATCCCTTTTTGAAACATTAGAAAAATGAAAGAAGAAAAAAATCATGATGCTCTAATCTATACCTTGCAGTTGGCATGCAGAACTTTGATGACAGTTATTATCTCACTGTTCCACGTTAGGATTTTAACATCTACCCTCCTAGTAACAAAAGGATCTTTCTGACAAAAGCAGTGACCTGTTTAAACCATATACACTTTGTGATCTGCATGGTACACATTCTTTGCAGCAGGCATCTAAACCTTCTGTGCTACCATAAAATGAGTTAAAACTTCCACTAGACAAAACTCCATCTCTCTCTCCAGGAAGAACATTAATCACCAGAGTTATCTTGACATTTTTATTGTATGAAATTGCAGGAGGTCAGCATTGCAGCAGCAGGTGCTTTTAAAACCATAAAATACTTTCAAACACAGTGCCCCCTCTAAGTATCAGCACCTGGTGCTGTAGCACCGGTCACCTAGACCTGGTCCTGCTGGTGTGTGACATTGGGAGTAAAATGTGGGTAAAAGACCCATCTGTTATTAAAAATCCAGGTTTTTAAGTTCTTCCTGAAAGAGAGTAGATCTGTGGTTAGTCTCAGAGACTCAGGGAGACTATTTCACAATTTTGCGCCTAGAAAGCCAAAGCATCTGCCTCCAGTGCGGGCACGGCCTATTTTAGGCACGATGGCAGGTTGGAATTGGAATGTCTTAGAGGTCTAGATGTTGTGTATCGATTAACGCGCTTATTTAGGTAGCCGGCTCCTAAGCTGTGGAAAGCTTTAAAGAAGATGGTCATCGCTTTGAAGTTGATCCGTTCTTTTATGTGGTGCCAGTGTAGAGACTTAAGAATAGGAGTCATACTAGATCTGAGTTTAGGTGTCAGGATGGCTCTGGCCGCCACGTTTTGTATCACTTGTAGGCACTGGATAAGGGATTTGGGATGACCGAGGTCCAAGCTGTCGACATAGTCAAGCCAAAATTTTATGTCACCAGAGCCTGCTCTCAAGGGGTAACAGTGGCAGGAACCAGTTAGATTTTGGATTTGAAAGTGCGTGGAGAGTGTCTTGTCTATGACAATTTCTAGGTTTTTGACTTTCTCCTTTTTCACGGGCGGGGGCAGCAGATCGTTTTGCCACCAAGAGCTCCAGTCAGGCGTTTCTGAATTGCCAAAGAAAACAACTTCAGTGTTATCAGGATTGCACTTCAGCTGATTGATCGTAAGCTAGTTGAAAACCTTTGTGATGCAAGACCTAATCATTGCCCGGTCAAAGTCGGTTCCTTTTTCACACGTAAAAATCAACTGAGTGTCATCAGCATAGGAAACAATTTTGGCGCCCTCTTCCTCTACCAGAAATGAAAGGGGGATAGATTTTTTTTAAAAGGGTAGGACTGAGAATGGAACCCTGAGGGACACCTACGTTCATGGCTGGAATTGGGGATGAGAAAGGAGGGAGCCAGATTTCCTGAGATCTATTTGCCAAGAAGAATGACATCTATTTTAAGGCGGTCCCCCTCAGGCCGATATTAGCAAGTCTCTCCAGGAGCCTCATGTGGGACTGTATCGAAGGCCGCCAACAGATCAAGCAGTATCAGGACAGCCTTGCCTCCCTGGTCCAGCTTATACTTGAGAAATTCAGTCACTTACAGCTGAGCGGACTCTGTACTGTAGTTCGCCCTAAAACCGGATTGGTTCACGTTATTCGCAGTACATGGGTCGGTAGGACAGCCAGACTTAATGCTTTGGAGAAAGGTCAGTAATTCTTCAAGCTGAAACTCAGGGAAAGCTAATAAAGATGGAGGATCCAAGAGGTGAAATTTGCTATTAGAACTAAAGTAGAAGGTCAGTTCTTCCTCTGAGATGTTAGTGAAGGCTTGTTGGCTCATGGATTTTTTTGTGGAAGAGTTGAGCTATTTGCTTAGACCTTTCTTCTGTGCATGGCCCTTAGTTTGTGCCAGCTTTCGGGGTGGTAAAGGATTTAACTATGCTAAAGATTTCCAAACTGTTATTGTGGGCATTTTCCATTTTGGTTTGAAAGAAGTTTTTCTAGGCTGCCTTAATGAGAACGTAACAAGCTTTTAAGGTGTCTTTATACACCTTCCTGTCCTCAGGTAGATAGCATTTACGCAATTTCCATTAATTTGTTCCACAATTTCTTTTGCTAGATCTGAGGGAATCGTTAAACTATGGAGCTGGTGGGGCCGACCTCTTTGAGGAGCAGGAAACAACCGGTACCTCTGCATCAATGTTGGTTTGGAGCCATGAATCTATTGAGTGGGCGTACGAGTCGGGGTAGCCAGATAGGTCCGGTGAGGAACGACCGAGGGCGTCTGCTAACATCGGGATGGATATTTCATGGCTCATCCTGTAATTAGGGACCCTCTGCCCTGCGTTAGCCCAAGAGGTTGTGGCAGACTTGGGAATAACAGATTTTAATAGGAGGTGGTCAGACCAGGTAATAGAAAGAGGTAGGCTTGCTGATAGGTCAAAGTTGCGAATGATTTGGTCTAGGGTATCGCCCTTCTGATAGGTGGCCAAAGAAATAGATGGAAACATATTGCAGGCCTGCAGCGTCTCCAACAAGGAAATTGTTTGAGGGTTTTTTCCATTTTCCATATGTATATTGAAATCTCCCAGAATAAGGCAGTTGTATTTTAAGGCATGGAGGTTGTGGCTGTATTAAGTGTAGTAATATTTCCAATTGCACTGTGAGGTCAGTAAATCAGAAAAATAGCTATGCTATGATGGGGAGATAGGGTACAGCGGAAGCCTAAGGACTCTGCATCCCCAAAGTTTTCCATCGGGATGGGAGAGCAGTCTAGCTTTTGATCGTAAATTATGGGGAAACCCCCCACCTTCCCACTCAGTCAGTCCCTCAAGGATGTTATAACCCGTAGGGATGGCCGAGATGATATTAGGATTGGAGGCTTCATACAGCCAGGTCTCAGTGAGAAATAAAAGATCAGGCTGTTAGTCTAAAAGTAGGCCATCAATGTGTGGTTCATGCTTTTGCATAGAGCGACAATTTAAAAGGGTGGCCTTTAAGTCCTCTGTTTTCCTATTGTTTTACACTTATTAATGTGTGGGAGGATCTTGGGTGCGAGTTCCTTGGGCTGGAGGTGAGCCCAGTTGCACTTATTACATCGAAAGTCTACCTCCAAGCTCAGATCAGCCGCTGTACATTGACATAATTGTTGCCACCTAAGGCTAAGCAGTTTTTCCCTTTTGTAATATAGTAGAAGCAACTCACCGGAGGGGAACTGGGCAGCATGGCTGGTGCCGGACGCCTCGGGGCGCAGACGGGCTTGCCTATGACACACCAGAAGCGTACCCGCTGTGCACGTCCACTGCACGCGTCCGTTTGCATCTGGAATATATAGGCCAATGCCTATGATGCAAACTGGATCGCTAACGCAGCTGAGGAAGCGGAAACTGCGTGGGCGTAAGTGAGGAGCCCGATAGTAGCACCAGTCCTCCGCACAATCAGCATATTAGCCGCGGCGGACCAGGACTGGAGGAAAAGCGAGATGTGAATCAGTGCAGCTAAAGAGGTGTAGGCAAGCAGAATCAAGTAAAGTGCGCGTAGGTGGGAGAAATTGTTAAAAAGCACAGAGTAATTCAGACACACATATACAATTTAAAAAGTATTAAAAACCTACTAGCAGGGCAGGATACACTAAACACTAAACCCTACTGCTGTCAGCTGCGCGCATCCATTTACATCGGGAATATATAGGATAATGCCTATGATGCAAACTGAATTGCTATCACAGCTGAGGAAGAGGAAACTACGTGGCAAACAGGAGCTCAAATTGAATCATACATTCAAAGCTGTTCTGAACAGGGGCCCCCAATATATGTTTGGCCCGGGACCCCAAACTCCTTAAGATGTCCCTGCCCGGTGTATGAATAGAACACCCGTATTTGGATAGGAGCTTGAAGGCGAAATCTGTCAGTTGCCGTGAGATGAGAAGTGCTCCCAAGAAATATTGGGTCAAACTGCATCGCAATGCTTTGTGGGGTACCCGGGCGAATGAATGTAAAACGTTAATGGCTTCCAATGCTTAGTATTCAAACTTACTTTTAACTCATTGTCAAGTTTGTTTAAAGTATGCACAACACAGAATGTATCCAAAAAAACAGTAAGGATGCAAAAACAGCTTCAGACTAACCAGCAGAATGAGACTCAAAGAAAAGAGTGAGAGAGTTTTTACATAATAAGTGGCAGAATTATATAAAATAACTTGTATTTTAGAAAGAGTGTGACATTGAAAGTGCTCATCCATATATGTGAGTCTATGGTGAAAGAGTTAAAAAAAGAAAATGATTTCATTGAGAAAGGCTAAGGATAGCAAGATATGCAAAGCCATAGTTCATGGCATATATGCAATCAGTGGTGGCCGGCATGGCTCGTGGGTGGTGCAGGTTTTTGGTTGCGTGGGGGGGGTCACACATATTTAAAAAAATGAAAATAAACATACCTTTGTGCTGGGTCCTGCATCCCCGCTCCTGCTCTTCTCTGTCTTGGACGGAAGCACAGCCAGGCCTCACTGACCAATCACAATGCTGCAATAATGCAGTGTTGTGATTGTTAGGCACCCAGGCTCCCCTGATCAATCACAACGCTGCAATGCAGTGTTGTGATTGGTTTTGAGCGTCCTGGTTGAATGCTCAACCAGGGAATGGGAGCCTGGGCTTGTTCTCCATGCCGGCTGTAATGCAGCCTGCATGGAGAATGGGGAAAGTGCCCATGGTTTGGGCGGCCCCAGAGGCCCTACAAACAGTCATTGCACACCTAGGCCCTGCTCTGAGAGCAGAGCAGTCCCGCCCACCTGCCAGCCAGCAAAGCAGCAGGTAGCATAAAATTATAATAACTTAAAGTTATTATCATTTATTCTTCTTCTTTGCACTGCTTAAAAGCAGTGGGGCGATGCTCCTCAGCCATAGCGGAAGAGCATGCAATGTCAGGGTCTCTAAAATAATTTCAATTCAACAGTTTTCATCAAGTTTACCCAGAGTGCCTCAATGTTTCAATTCCATAGGCACCTAATTCAGGGGACATCATCATGACAAGCCATTAAACCATGATTGTATCCTCTTTTTACATACAAAGTATCAGGGAGCAACATAGATGCTGAGAAAGTCACAACATCATATCAGTAAGGTACCCACACGTTCAAACCTAGCCTCACAGAGTCACGTAATAGAGTGGAGAGTCACAAAATCCTTGGATGATTGATGTGTTGTGTATAACTGTGGGCATGCATTGGAAGGGCCTGTCAAGAATTGACATGCAACTCAGGGATATAACACAGTTACACCAAGAGGAGTAAGAACAGTGGCAGGCATTTAGCCAAGAAACATTAACTAGTCACACATTCTAAGATATACATCATTGAGGCAGACCTGCACAGTTTGGAAGCTTTAGAAAACAGGGAAATGGAGATTGGGAAGGCGCTTTGTGGCCAGAGCAGAGAGGTTTTAATACTTATGGGTCACAGAGGAAAGAGACACCTTCAGTTAATTACAATCAAAAATCGTGTTCTATGCTTGGGCTCCCACCATTTCGATCTAGTTCACACCTCTTTGATTCCTGCAGTTATATTATATTTTCTTCCCTCAGTTTCTCTGGGAATTAGGTCACACTAGGCAGGACTCTGGTGGTTTTCCCTTCCCTGTCCGTGTTGATGCAGTTACCATCAGTGGCTCAGAGATATTCTTTAAACATTGCTTCCAACTGCTCCTTGGGTTCCTGGCATGGTTAGAAGGGACGCCAAACTCAAGGTTTACCATCCTTTTCGGTTCTCTAGCTGAATGCTGGTAGGTTGGAAGCTAATCACACTGTATCCTATAACACGCCCTGGTAAACCACACTCCTTGTGTAGATTTTTATGCTGTACTAACAAGTTATCTGTAGCTTTATTATTATCCAGAAATCCGAAGGTTTGAGTGGGGGCCATCGAAGTAACTGGTATTACTGAAATTCATCATGTCACCACAACTTCGCCTGCCTTTCTCCCCTTTCCCCCTTGGTATTATAATCCCAGTCTTGCTCTTGCACAGTGTACAGGCTTCTTCACAGGGCAATGTGGTTTTTGAAAGCCATAAGATTATAGAAGTTGAAATACTACATGCAACATAAATAGACTGGCTTCTGCTACTACTCAAAGTCCGGTAGCAGATAGCACCATTTACAAAGTCTTTGCTTGCAGACATACTACTGTCAAGTGCTATACCAATATAATTGTAGGCAACAGTTTATATGCCATACACAAAGTAACCAGAATCTGACATTAGAGGAGAGAAATTTTCAAGAATGGCGATTGATGGTCAGTCCATATTTTTTTCGCTCAGCATTGCCCATCAAGGTCTGGATCGCCCAAATAAGGATTCCAAAAATCCAGAATAGTCTCTCTTTGCTCAAAGGTGACACCTCACCAACAAGTCTTAAAAATTATGCTATTTTTCCTTCCCACCCTTTTTAGGTCTCGGCCTACGTAGGCTGCGCTTGTGCAGTCTCGCTGGCGAGCTTTTTTGTTTTTAGAGTATGGGGCTTAAACCCGTCCCTCTTCTCCATTGGCTGGCTTCCTAAACGGAGGCCAGCCATTGGAGAAGAGGTTTGTCATTCCATTAAAGCCCCGTCTTTTTCAGATTGAGGGGTGTGTTTTTTAGTTTCTTTCTCTCCTCTTCCCATTGGCTGGAATTTTACATTCCAGTCAATGGGAAGAGGAGAGAAAGGAAAACACGCCCCTCAGTCTGAAAATGACGGGCGTTTCTCCGAGGCATTTCTGCTTGACCTCGGAGAAACATGGTGGTGTGCATCCACCACTCAGCGCCGTTCAGAGGGAATCAGTTGTAGGCGATATAGAAGACAGGGGAAAGGAGTAGTTGTTTTGTAGCCCGCAATGCCAGCGTCTAATCTGCAAAACTGACACTGATAAATTACTAAAGCACATCGCAGCCGGGAGCCGCCCCCCATCTGTACTGCCAAAACCAATCAACAGGACGTCCGGGGTCTCGTCCTCTCTCGGCGGGACAGGGCTGCGGAGCTCTGCACAGTCAGCCGCTCGCAGACAGCACACACAAGATCCCAAGTGTCCGCTGACTTACTCCCCCGTCGTCAATCCCAGCACCGGCGGCAGTCTTGCAATGTACAGACCTCAGCGCCCCAAGCAGTGCCTCCGTAATCCGCGAGCACAGGCCCCCGGCACTCCAGCCTCCAGTCAGCAGGCCCAGGGATCCAGATGTGAGCGAGTCTCACACACCGCAGCGCTCCGCCCAGGCCGAAGCCGCCGGACCCTCAGAGCGGGCAGGCTCACCTTATTGTAGCGGTGGCTCCGTCAGCTGGTCTCCCCAGCCCGCACCAAGGAGTCGGGGTGAAGAGCGTTCACACAGCCCCCAGCAGAAGGGTCCCTCAATCAAATGGCAGCGTGAACCTCCGATTAGGATGGTAGGTGGCCATCTACTTGCAGCCGCAGTGCTCGGCTCACACCGGCGATGCTTGTTATCGCAGCTAGTCGGGTGGCTTTATCTTTTTATTTTGACAGTCAGTTGGGCGTGTTTTCAAGCCACACCTGCAATGTGTTTCTCTTCACGAGGGCAGAACCGCCAAACTGATGCGTAGTGACACTCGATTGTAGTCCTCTCTGTACTGGGCGTCCTGCGTATGCAAGTATCTTAATCTAGCAAAAACTGCGATCGCGTCCTGGCACCTCTTAAGGGAAGCTCCCGCAGCACTGTTCTCCGGGGAAATTATCCAAACTCGGATTCCTCTCTTAAGGACCGCCCATGCCTTCCAATATACAACAAAGCCCCTCTCTAAAGTGCCCGCCTCCAACTTCCAATGGAGCGCAGTTACTTTCGCTTAAACGTTGTGTGTCCTTCTCCATGACATCCCAACAACTCGCTGCTAAGTGTTCCCCCCTGCCTTCCACGAGCCCCCCTAAATGCCTTCCTTCAAGTTCAAAGAGATGCCAACAACTCTCTCCAAAGTCCCTTCCATCCAAAAGATCACAACAAACCTCTCCAAAGTGACCTTCTCTGAAATCCCAAGCCCCCTCGCTACAGTGCCCTTCTCCAATATCCCAAGCCCCTTCGCTACAGTGCCCATCTCCAAAATTCCAAGCCCCGCTCTACAGTGCTCTTCTCCAAAATCCCAAGCCCCCCTCTACAGTGCTCTTCTCCAAAATGCGAAACCCCCTTGTTACAGTGCCCTTCTCCAAAATCCCAAGCCCCCTCACTACAGTGCCGTTGTCCAAAATCCCAAGCCCCCTCGCTACAGTACCCTTCTCCAAAATCCCAAGCCCCTCACTACAGTGCCGTTCTCCAAAATCCCAAGCCCCTCGCTACAGTGCCCTTCTCCAAAATCCCAAGCCCCCTCGCTACAGTGCCCTTCTCCAAAATCCCAAGCACTGTCTCTACAATGCCCTTCTCCAAAATCCCAAGCCCTGTCTCTACAATGCCGTTCTCCAAAATCCCAACCCCAGTCTCCACAGTGCCGTGCCCCAAAGTTTCAAGCCCTCTATCCACAGTGCCCTTCTCCAAAATCCCAAACACTCTCTCTACAGTGCCGTTCTCCAAAATCCCAACCCCAGTCTCCACAGTGCCGTTCTCAAAAGTTTCAAGCCCTCTCTTCACAGTGCCGTTCTCCAAAACCTCAAGCTCACCCTCCAAAGTACCCCTCTTCAAACCCCCAAGCTCCCTCTCGAAAGTGCACTCCTCCGCCTTCCGCAAAATCCCAACCGCTTCCTTCTAGCTGGCCCCCTAAACCTTCCAGAAGATCCCAGCAACTCTCTCGAAAGTGCACCCTTTCTCCAAAATACCAACAGCTTTCTCCAAATAGTTCACCACCGTCTGCAAAAAGATCCCAACAACACTCTCCAGGGACTCGGAGAGCCAGCCCTGCATCACCAAGGGTGAGTTTCCTCTTAAGAAGGGACGCGGTACAGGATGCGCGGGAATCAGTCACTAACAAGGCCGAAGGACTGGAGGCACGATTAATAGAGGGATTTGGTTTGTGGTGTGGAATAGAAATCGAGACTTTACATTGATTTGTAAGGTAAGGGGGATTTGGGCTCGACTTTAATGTATTTTTACGAATAAATGCTTGAAAATAGTTTTTCTTACCATAGTTCCTTCTAGTAGGGAGCTAGCTACCTCACTGAGACAGTGTGACCTGTGATGTTGAACACGAATGTCCTTATCCAGTATGTGCACTGCTTTAGACTTTTCTGTAAATGAGAGCCTGCGACCTACGGGCAGAACTCAGCAGCTGTATATTAACTAAATCACCAACTATCTTGAATACATTAGAACTATTGATGTGTGGGTTACACATAGATTCCTGCAAGAGGTAGAGCACGCCCCCTTTTTAACCTATGAGTCCAGATTGTTTATTTTTCTGCTGTGTTTCTTTCTACGTTGGTCATTTTTCTTGTATTTCCTGCTTTTCAAGCTCTGGCCCCTTTATTTGCAGTTTCTACTGTTTTTTTCTCCCTTTTATCCTGCTGATTTTTCTTTTCATTTAGTCTGTTTTCTGTAACACTTGAAATGCTTACTCTTTTGTTGTGCGTTTTGTCACTTCATCACTCAACTTGTACGTTATTTAATACTGTTTTTCTTGCCAAATTTACATTCGTTTATTATTTTTCATCCAGTTTATTATGTTTTCTGCCGTTTAGTCTGTTATTTCACTACTCTGCTGCTAGCTAATTTGACAATTTTTCTCCCAATTTGTACGCAGTATTTTTCTGTTTCTTGTGTATTTTGGTGTGTAGGGTCTCTGTGTGTGTGGGGGGGCTCTGTGTGTGTGGGGGGCTCTGTGTGTGTCGGGGGGCTCTGTGTGTGGGGGGCTCTGTGTGTGTGGGGGACTCTCTGTGTGTGGAGCTCTGTGTGTGTGGGGCTGTGTGTGTGGATGGGGGCTCTGTGTGGGTGTGTGTGGGCTCTGTGTGTGTGTGTGGCTCTGTGTGCATGTGTGTGTGTGGCTGTGTGTGTGTGTGGGTGCAAAAGCAATAGGTCTCGCATTTGCGAGAGATTAAGCTATTACTCTCTACTACTCTCCAATGCTTACCTATTGCCATTGTAAATGACAATACCATATATTTATCAGTTTTAAAAAAAAACAATAAATGAAAGAAATGACATTTGCAATGCCAATAGCTCTAACTTAAACAAAGACGGAACCATTGCATTGTAAATGCTTGTTTGCACTAGCATGCGCAAGAAGTAGCTCTAAATCGCCCAACACTCACGTTTTTCAAAGACTGGGCTAACAATTCCAGTGAGTCCATGCTCCTCCACTGCTGGTCTGCTAAGCTTCAACACACTCACCTCAACTCTGCGGGGCCGGAAGACATGGGGAACATTTCACCAACTATAGAAAGGCCACGCATTTTCATTCATGATATAGCTTTCTATAATAGTCATTCATATGGTATGGAAATATTGGCCCATATTGGCGTCCTGGATAAGAGGCGAACATCAGGACGTCTGTTTTCTTGTACTTTTCATGCAAATTTCAAAACCAAGTAACGACAAGCAGTTCCTCTGTATGCTTCTGCAGTGGAATGTTGGATGTTTCCTTTATTCTTGATCTCTCTGACTAATATCTCACTTGGGATCCATGAACCATGCACAGGACTGAATAAAAAGGCCAAGGGCTGCAATTACTCTCGTAAAATGATAGAGAAAATGACCTCTTTTGCTCCAGGGAGTACCTGCCAAGTTCAATGCGGAAGAATGCATTTACGGACAATAGTACATTTATGAATTCAACAGTGTTTGGTGCATTAATGCTAGAATTTTGGTATAATCATTTCCCCTAAGACCCCTTCCATTGCCTACATGTGTTGATCCTGAAATTAACCCCATATACCTGCATACATTCTGTAGTATACTGCCTGTACTAGCATGTCAGAATCATCCTCCTAACAATCCAACATGCCGAGAAGACTCTCTGGCAAGATACAGTGGAAGGTGAGATAGCAGTGAAAACAGGAGAACAGGGAAAGGGCGAGATAGAAACACTGCTGGCACACAATGAAGATGCCAAGAAGAGTAACAAAAGACGTACATGTGACCTGCAACAGTAGCAATAGCAAGAAGCCATAAACTGTAGTCATTAGGAAAAACCACTCACCAGTGCCAGAGCTCAGGACTACAGATCCTGGAATGTCTAGACAAAAGGTAGCAAACAGGTTGCTAGCACCAAGAAGCTCCACAATAAAACCCAGGAAAAGTACCAAGAGGAACAAATGGACTGAACTGAAGGCCCGATTAGGGGCTGACCACCACTGACATTGTGGCGGTCCATCCGACATCCAGAGTATCGGTCTGACCACCGGGTTAAAATGCTGGCGGTCGGAGCGATTGGGCTAGGGGAAAGACTGCCGCCTCCGGCAAGCTCAAGGAGCCTGTTAGGAGGCTAATCCCTACAATGGGGGCGGAGCCTGTAAAGGCACCGCCATAGGGATTAGGATGTTCATTTCCCTGTGCCTTTACATAGCTGTCCCACTGCCATGTAAAAGCAGACAGAAATGGACTTTGAGGAGCCCTAGCAGGGCCACAGTCCCCTGTGGGCCTCTGCTATAGAACCAGGGGGTCACATGTGGTGTTTACCCCAAACATCATACACGATGTGCCAGGCACCACATGGTGCCTGGCACATGGTGCATGGATGTTTGAAAACATTCCTTTTTCTACTGCGAGTTGTGCTTCAGACCCTTTTCGGGGCTGCAGCACAAGCTGCAATAGAAAAAGCCATGTTTACAACTGCCTGCTCAGCGGTCATATTGTAATTGGGCTGTGGGGACCTTGTCGGATGGTCCCGTGTCCGTATCTATGATGGTCAGATGCTTGTCCGACCGCCATCGTAATGAGGCCCTGAGTATTGAGAACAAAATTTGGAAGCTCACACAATGCAACAATAATGTGAAAGGGAAAGCCCAAATGTGAACTTAATAAAAGCCTTGATTTGTAGAATCTACTCCCAAAACCTCGAAGTAAAAATAAAAAATGGCACTTCTTTTGACCACCATCATGGATTGAGATTGTGTGAACAGCAATTACGGAGCACCAGCTTATGGTTGGGGCTTAGTGCTTGAAACATAGCCCTGCTTGTCTGAGCCTCCTGCGCTGCCCTTAATGTAATTGGTGGCCTGGTTGCCATTTTCTCAAGTCCTGTGGCACCTGCCTAAAGAAGCTATAAACTCTACATTTAAGGTGCAGGTCCCCACAACTCGAACCTGCTTGATGTTCATGTGGGAGCCACAACCCACTGTAGCACATAATACAACCAAAGATCACATTTTTATTCTTGGTGTTTTCGTTAGAAGACCACAGGACTGATTCAGAGTGGGACAGTAATGGATGTTTTGACAAAAAAAGCAAATCATCTGACTATGCCTTCATCAGTAAAGTACCATAAATCCATCTCTATTATTGGATCTTCTAAGCTTTGAAATCTAATGAGACTAGTTCGCCTCAATGTCTGACAGAGTTTATGTCTTGAAAAATCAGCATGTAAAGGGTAATGACTGTGGTGGGGTTAACTCACATGAATGACAGGCCAGTGTAGGTTTAATAGATGTAATCCATGGACACAGCACCTCAAAGCGATAGACCCAGAACCAGCCTATCTACACTGGAGTCTGGAATTCGACTCCAGAACAAAGGGGCATATTCATGAGATAGTGGCTCAGCAAGTCACCTTGCTGAATGGGCAACAATGCTTTGTATTTCATACAGGAAATTCCTACTTTTCCCCTCTGTTATGGCACATAATGACCTGCCTAGGACCAATTTTATTTTATTTTATTTATTTGAAAAGTTTTATATAGCGCTGGCTAGACCCGGAGGTATCAGAGCGCTTTACATGAGTTACAGCAATTTATCGGTTACATAGTTACATCAATTAAATCCAAGAGTTACAGGGGGAGGAGGAGTGGAGGGAAAGGAATACACAATGGGGAAAATTAGGAAACCAATGTCAGATGTCTGGCTGGGTAGGTGACGGCCGAGGGGCTGAAACCAGGG
Organism: Lissotriton helveticus; assembly: GCF_964261635.1. Taxonomy (NCBI): domain Eukaryota; kingdom Metazoa; phylum Chordata; class Amphibia; order Caudata; family Salamandridae; genus Lissotriton; species Lissotriton helveticus. The sequence continues at coordinate 726,387,643 of NC_136068.1, read as the reverse complement.
CCAGACTCCTCTTTAGCTGCACATGACAGCTCCACCGGGGTGCCAGCGTTGCATGCAAGACTGTTTTTGTGCAGGAAGGTACACCTTCCTCCACAAAAACGCTCCTGAGAGGTATATTCCTCTATCTATGCATGCTGCAAATGCAGAACACAAAGTTAGAGGAAGTAACAAGACAAAATAAAGATATTTCTCCTCGTTACACCTCTCCTGGCTAGTCGTATATTTTTGGCTCATTCCCAGGTTTACAAAGTCTTGTAAATATGGGTTAGCTTTAAAACCATAGGAGTCGCATGGGAACACCCACCCAACGCCCATGGAATGCCTACCCAGGGCAATGTGATGTAGCACAGGGACGCGGCTTAACCAGCAACAGGCACTGACCTTTGGGGGCTCCAGCAGGAGAAGGAACCTGCAGCACCGGCTGCCACTGTCGTGACCTCGGAGGGGAGCAGAGCAGTCAGGATGTCAGGACACCCGCGAGGCCCAGGACTCCAATGCCCAGGGGGCCTCGCGGCACGCAGAGCCTGTGACGCGGTGGTAGGGCGCCAGAGGCCATTAAGACTGGCTCGGCCCTCTCGCAGTGCGGGACGCGGCTTAACCAGCAACAGGCACTGACCTTTGGGGGCTCCAGCGGGAGAAGGAACCCGCAGAACCGGCTGCCATTGTCGTGACCTCGGAGGGGAGCAGAGCAGACAGGACACCAGGACACCCGCGAGGCCCAGGACTCCAATCTCCAGGGGGGCTCGTGGCGCGCAGAGCCTCTGACGTGGTGGTAGGGCGCCAGAGGCCATTAAGACCGGCTCGGCCCTACCGCAGCGCGGGACGCACGCGGGCATGCCCAGGTGCTGCCCTGGCGAAGCCCGGGCCAAGGGGGGGCCCGTCCGCGCCCGTCAGCGTCCGAAAGAGGCCGGGCTGGGCCACCCCCCTTTCATGTGATCTTCACCATGGGTAAGCGGAAACTTGTTTGCTCTCAAGAACAGGGGGGATAAAGGCGAAAGTACCCAGGAAATCTGCTACTATTATCTCTTATTTAACCTCGGCTGTGGGAGTTTTAAACAAAGAAATTGCTAACGCAGAAAGAGAACTGGGGCTGGACACAAGTGACAAGCCAATTGTTGGGCCTATTACACCTGACCCCGTGGCAAATAATCCCATTCCATTGGAGCCACTCATTCTCTTAACATCCCCAACAGGTGCCCATGGACTTATTTGTGATGGTACTGAGGTGGGGGGTTCAGCGAACGTAACCATAACTCCTTCTTCAGCCCAGGCATCGGTTCCCAAAGGGCTGCCGCATAGACAAAACGCTGTGAAAAAGAAAACTTCCAGAAGACAACCTAAACGGGACAGAGGTCCAAAAAGTATTAATTTGACCCAAGGGACTGCTGCAATTAAATCTTTTAGAGGTGACTGTGCGGGACATGGTGGAGGAGATTTTTACATCTCGTTTGGAGTCTGTTTTGATCAGTGTCGCAAAAGATATAATTGATACAATGAACATTTGTGTAGCTGGTATACTGGAAAAATGTGAACATATTAACTCCTTTTTAACTGCTTCAAATTGTATACATTGTATACATATACTAAATTATCTGTGCACCCTAAGCCAAACCATAACACTAGTGTATGTATGGGTTAGGACGTCATGGAAACTCAATATATTTCCCTACTAGAACGGAAATTGGATTTAGGACCCCCCCAGAGTTAGCGGCCGGCGGGGTGCTACCAAGAGTGGGGAGAATCCCAGTAGTATTAATATGAATCCTGAGGCTGCAATGGACCATGCTCAAACCCAGGTTAGTAGGGACTGTATCGTCCAACAAGTAATGAGTTATACAGCTAAACAACCTTGCATTAATCTCCCCCCAGATGCAGCACCTTTGGTTGTGGTCCTCGTAAGGGTCCCACCATTGGGTGCAAGAGAGGAAGAGTCAACTGTAGATTTGATAGTAAAAACTAAAAAATGGTGTGATTTTTATTGCTCGGGTAATACCGAAATTTCTCCTACCATTATAACGGCCAGGCGGGTAGGGTGGTTAGGGAATTCCCCAAATCAAGTAGCAGGGGACTGTGTCATAGTCAACTTCAATAAGCGAGGTATCGCTGACAGATCATTATGGGATGCCTCAGAACTAGAGAGGGGGGAGGGGGGCATCAGGGCCCTGCCACTGGGATTCTTTTATCCCCCTCCTCGACGTCCAAACGCAGTCTCTAAAACCCACCTAGACCTGCCATGGAGGAGACTACCTCAGTCTTCTCGAAGTGGTGCTAAATACAATGACACTGTACCCCCATTTAAATGGGCTAATCCCAGAGATATATCACCCCACCAAGCCTCTCGTATCCAGACGAACCATCGAGAGGAGAGTTTGGCTTTATCTAATAGGTTTTCTCCTTTGGCCCAGTTAGATGAGAATGACTGACTACAGTTTTCACATGACAGCCCTCGGGCAACTAGTCTTAACCTACATAATATTGATGTTGATGCTGGTCCCAACTGCAGTATAATCAGCTGGTACATTGCGGGGCTTAGATAAAAAAGAAAGGACTCGAATTGGTTAAAGTTTATTAAAAATCACCACATCATAGCATTGCAGGAGACATGGGATAAGGAGAATAATTTCTGGCTAGATGGATTTAAATCCTATTTTTCACCAGCTCGCCCCACGCCGGCAGGTAGAGCTAAGGGTGGTTTGATGTATCTCTTTTCATCAAAGCTGAAAGGGTCAGTAAAGCTGCTGGAGGTAACCTCCCATAATTGTCTGATAGCTGAACTCACTACCCCTAACCACCCTAAAGTATTGTTAATAAATTTTTATAATTCAGGGGAGTGTGATTGTAGCAATGAGCACCTTTTTTTATCTGAAATGTTTTTTAGATATGTATAGTTCACAGCAAACCACTTTTTTCATATCATATTCATGGGTGATTTTAATATTAATTTGTGTGATCTCAATTGTCAAATTAATGAGTCCTATGGACCTTCCTACTCGTCGCCACCTCATTTTGAACATACCCTTAAAGGGGAGGGCTTGGAGGATCTTCTTCTGGGTGCCAACCTGTACGAGCCAGGCTTCCACGGCCCGAGTGAGAGGGTATCAACGTTTAAGGTGAGGGACAGGGAGACCATAATCGATTATATATTTGTATCTCCCTTCTTGCTGGGGAACGTACTTTTTTATAGCGCGAAATGTTCCCCCTTTAGCAATCACAACCCTGTCATCCTTGTGATAGATAAGGCCCTGGACCTTCTATGCGTCCCAGACAAGGTTGGAGGCCTAACCCTGTGACAACTAAAGACCAAGGGAGGAGGCTAAAATGGTCTAAGGTAGTCCCCGATCTTTTCTTTGCTAACTGATGCCTGAAGGTCAAAAACGACATCGCTAAGTGTGTAGATCATTCTACCCCGAGGGATACAGTCATTTCAGCCTTAGAAGCTATCTGCGGCCAGGTTGAAACAGATCTAACCACTATAAGTAAACCCAGACCCAATTTAGGGGAAAGGCGGTTTGATTCTAATTGCTCTAGGGCCCATCAAAATCTAATCAAAGCTTTGAAAATTAAACCTAGAGATAAGGAACAGATAGCTAGACTTAGAAAAGAATATAAATCAGTAGTCCTTATCCGAAAAAATTAGATCAAATCAGAGGCCTAAGACTCGTTAATGTCAGTTGAAATTTTAAAGGACAGCTCAAAGTTTTGGGCTATTGTTAATAGCCCTTTTTTCTCGGGACTGGAGAATGGTAACCTGGAAACCAATATCGCAGAGGATCAGTGGTTACTTCATTTTGAGGGCATCTATGGGTCCACTGAAATGTATGAGTCCTTTTCTGCTCCAGACACTAGCAATGCTTTGCCCTTGTTGGTCTTCAAAGAAGACGATGTTGAGAGGGCAATTATGGATTCTTCTTGTAACAAGGCACCTGGTCCGGACGGTGTCCCCGTCGACCTTTATAAGGGTAACGCGAAATTTTGGGCCAACATTTTAACCAATGTTTTTAACTCTACAGTTGTCCAGGGGTTCCCTGCTTCATGGTCCCAATCCACTATTATTCCAGTTTTTAAAAAGGGGCAGAGAGGGGACCCTAGGTGCTACAGGCCCATTTCTTTGCTAGATTCGGCCGTTAAAGTCCTAGGTAAGGTGATTCTGGTCAAGATTACAGATTGGGCAAATGAAAATGGGGTTTTATCAAACCTCCAGTATGGTTTTAGACCAGGCAGAAGCACTATGGACCAGTGTCTTAATTTGTACCTACTGATAAATAAATACACTGTAGCCTCCAAGGGGTCCATATATTTAGGTTTTATGGACTTATCGTCAGCTTTTGATCTCATGAATAGATCTAAGCTATGGTCCATTCTGCTCAACATAGGGATTGATCCCCGCCTGGTTTATTTTTTAGCTGACCTTCATCTGGATCTTTATGCACACGTCACTTTAAGTGTGGTAGAGGTGTCCGCCAAGGCTGTATACTGGCCCCTCTACTTTTTACGTTATATATTAACGCCTTAGATAAACATTAGCTAAGGCTAGTTTGGATATTCAGCGTGTAGGAAACAGGACCATTCCTGTCCTCCTATACGCGGATGACGCTGTGTTACTAGCTCGAACCCCTTTATGTCTCCAGAGGCTCTTGGAAGCAATTGGGACCTTTATGAATTCCATGGATTTGTTGGTAAATATCTCCAAATCCCACGTCTTGACCATGGGACAATGTAAGAATACAGCTAAAACTTTTTACTGTAACGGGGCAGAGGTCACTAGAGTAAACATTTTCACATATTTGGGGTCCTGTTTGATGACAGATTCTCTTGGGCCCCCCAGCTTAAAGCCCAAAAATATGCTGTGGTGAGATCGTCATCAGCACTACTTAGCTTTGTACGGCGATTGGGAGCCAAGCCCTGTGAGGCTATTCTTGCCATTTATAGGCCGAAATGCCTGGCCATTGCCACTTATGGCGCAGCTATTTGGGGATATAAACAAGCGGTAGGGGTCCAGATGGCAGAAAATAAATGTTTACGCTCCCTTCTGTCCATCCCCCAATCCACTCCAACCTTTGCTATACACCAGGAAGTAGGGATGGGATATGTGACCAACCTGGTGAGTTTGTCTCCTTTGGTTTGCTGGATAAAAACTTGGCTTAACCCTGAACTCACATTGAACCACCAGATCTTAAGGGATTGCGTTGCCCTAGACAAAGCTAGCAAAATTGAGTGGCTGTCATATGTCAAGACTATGTTTTTTAAACTCGGGCGCCCAGATATTTATCAAGTTCCGGAAGGAATAAAGAAAACTGACCTAAAATGGATTAAATCCTAGTATTTGAGTATTTGAGTTTACTGGGGCTGGAACGGGAGGTCAAGGAAATAAAAAAAACACTGGTTAGGGCTCACTACTTATTAATCTTATCACAATCACTAGAGCCCTATCTAAGAATCATGACAAAGCCCCTCCATCATTGGCTTTTGACCAGGTTTCGCTTCAACCTGATTCATTTCTCGTTGGGAAATTTTTCAGGATGGTGTAAACCGGAAGACTCAGCCCCGTGTAACTGTGATAGTTTCTCAAATCAAGACACTATGCATTTTATAATGTTCTGTGATTTTTATACTGAAAATAGGAAGAAGTTTTTAATTCTGCTTTTGAGGGGTAAGGGCTTTCTTCAGGTCAGACCAGCCCTAATGTACCTTCAATTGTTAGACAATACCTGGAACATTTTTAACATTGCTAGTTTTCTTGTTGCTGCTGTTCGCCTTAGGAAACAGAGGGGCATATTACCAAGCAATAGCGATAATTATTGCTATTGCTTGGTTAGAGACAAAAATTTACCGCTGAGCTGCGGCGATTTTTACCAAGGTTTATCGCAAATGCGATAAAAATCGGCCGCAATGCATGAATATCGCTGAAAAGTCAGCGATATTCAGGCATTACCGAGCTAATGCTCTTAGCCATGTTATCCACCTCCCATTGGATAACATGGCAAAGAACTGCTCAGGGCTAGTGTTAGCTTTTGGAGATATTCGCGCTTAGCGCGAATATCTCCATAAGTTGGTAATAGGAGATAGCGACTGTTTCCAGTCGCTAACATCTTGGCACGCCCACTTTGCATGTCATTAGTGATAAATATCACTGACATGCAAAGTGGGGCCCAAAAAAGCGGAGATAAACCCCCTTGATAATACCACTGATGATTGAACCCTTGTATTCCTCCTGAACTTTAAAATACCATGAATTTGTTTTAATTTCTATATCTTTCTAGTTTTAAATCATTTATATATATCTGTGTACTAATGGTCTACAGTTTTATATCGCCTATATGTATTGTATTGTCTTGTGTTTTGTATTTGTACTTTTATGATTTTTATTAATCGAATAAAGTGGTTTGATGACTTGGGCTGCATTACTTTACTCCAGATTTTTTTAGCCACTCAAAGCTACGCAAAGTAGCTTCAAAAATGTGATTTAGAGATTTTTGTCATGCATGTACCACATTGTGTGGTGCACACGTGATGCAACCATCTCATAAATATGCCCCAAATATTCTAAAATGAATACACAAGTTATTGAGGTAATACACATAAAGAAGCAATATACATTTTAACAGCACATAACATGAACTTGCACCAAAATAAAAATATAACATTCTAAACATTTTTTAAAACAACACCCAATATGTTATTCAGCCTAGTCGTGTTGTTATGCAATGTAGCCCACTCTAAGGCTGCAATCTGAGGCCCCATTCTGTGACTCCACTCTGAGTGTCCAAAAGTAGCTTCTGGCATGGCAAATCCAGATTTGTTGGAGAAGAAACTTCCACCAACATGGAGGAGACCTCAAACATAATGGAATATGAATCAGCAGTGTGGTTGATGGATAAGTGGTAATGTATAACTCCTTGAAAATAACCCATAAAAATAACTTAGAACATGTTCAATAAGTGTAGTTTCCATCATGATTTTTTCACAGATGAACCATTATCAATGGTAAAAGGGTGAGAGGGAACACGTATGGCTGGGGTGTGGGAGAAAAAGGACTCTGATGCAGTCAGTTGTATCCACATCATAGAGCTTTTTTTCTTATTTTTGACTGGGGGAAGTAATGACACAGACAAATGAACAAGCAAAACGGGAGTCAGAGGGGGTTAGCAACATGTGGGTGTGAAGTTGAGAGGGGACCAGAAACACGGTAGAGGAGGGTGAGCAGGAGCAAGCAAAGCAGGATGGGCGGGTTTGTGGTGGCAAGCAATATATGGGTAGGAGGGTGGGTGGGGCAAACTACACAGGGTGGCAACATGAGTCAAGGAAAGCAACACAGAGGCAGGAACATAGTTGCAACAAGCTACAAGGGATGGGATGGTAGGTGGGGTAAACATGAGGGGGAGAAAAGGCGGGGTCAAGCAATACAGGGAAGTGAGAGCAGGTGGGGTCAGGTCAATGGGAAGGAAATGCACAAATATATAGTCAAACTAAATATTGATAAACTATATATATATATATATATATATATATATATATATATATATATATATATATATATATATATATTGAGTTTCCCAGTGTCCAAGACTTTAGGATGCACTCACCAACTTCAATATACGGCAGCAGCGAAAGGAACAAACGTCTGGTACCACTCTGCCTGTGATCAAGGACGACAGTCTGAAAAGCGTAAAGCATATTTATCAAGTACCAGAAGTTTGTTCCTTGCGCTGCTGCCGTATAATGAAGTTGGTGAGTGCATCCTAAAGTCTTGGACACTGGGAAACGCAATGTTAAACACGGCGGTCCAGCCGTGAGGAAGCACCTCTGCGTGAATCAGCGCGGGACGGGGGCTTTGCACAGCGAGGCCCTGAGCAGACCAACAACTTGGCTTTGTGTATTTTGCAGCGCACTGAAACAGCTTTTGGGATGGCCCACTTATGGCTAGATTTAAAGTATATTTGAGATGGAAATGCAATGGACATTTGAACTGTGTGCGCTATTTTATCACAAAGAGAGACACAGACAGACTACTGCCACCAGAATCCTTTGCAACATCACGTGGCCTACCGGAGCATAATAAAATACAGGTGAAATGCAGCAGTAGTCTTGGGTATTTTTGCAACCACTCTGCCTGTGATCAAGGACGACAGTCTGAAACGCGTAAGGCATATTTATCAAGTACCAGAAGTTTGTTCCTTGCGCTGCTGCCGTATATTGAAGTTGGTGAGTGCATCCTAAAGTCTTGGACACTGGGAAACTCAATGTTAAACACGGCGGTCCAGCTGTGAGGAAGCACCTCTGCGTGAATCAGCGCGGGCCGGGGGCTTTGCACAGCGAGGCCCTGAGCAGACCAACAACTTGGCTTTGTGTATTTTGCAGCACACTGAAACAGCTTTTGGGATGGCCCACTTATGGCTAGATTTAAAGTATATTTGAGATGGAAATGCAATGGACATTTGAACTGTGTGCGCTATTTTATCACAAAGAGAGACACAGACAGACTACTGCCACCAGAATCCTTTGCAACATCACGTGGCCTACTGGAGCTTAAAAAATACAGGTGAAATGCAGCAGTAGTCTTGGGTATTTTTGCAACCACTCTGCCTGTGATCAAGGACGACAGTCTGAAACGCGTACGGCATATTTATCAAGTACCAGAGTTTGTTCCTTGCGCTGCTGCCGTATATTGAAGTTGGTGAGTGCATCCTAAAGTCTTGGACACTGGGAAACTCAATGTTAAACACGGCGGTCCAGCCGTGAAGAAGCACCTCTGCGTGAATCAGCACGGTCCGGGTGCTTTGCACAGCGAGGCCCTGAGCAGACCAACAACTTGGCTTTGTGTATTTTGCTGCGCACTGAAACAGCTTTTGGGATGGCCCACTTATGGCTAGATTTAAAGTATATTTGAGATGGAAATGCAATGGACATTTGAACTGTGTGTGCTATTTTATCACAAAGAGAGACACAGACAGACTACTGCCACCAGAATCCTTTGCAACATCATGTGGCCTACTGGAGCTTAATAAAATACAGGTGAAATGCAGCAGTAGTCTTGGGTATTTTTGCAACCACTCTGCCTGTGATCAAGGATGACAGTCTGAAACGCATAAGGCATATTTATCAAGTACCAGAAGTTTGTTCCTTGCGCTGCTGCCGTATATTGAAGTTGGTGAGTGCATCCTAAAGTCTTGGACACTGGGAAACTCAATGTTAAACACAGCGGTCCAGCCGTGAGGAAGCACCTCTGCGTGAATCGGCGCGGGCCGGGGGCTTTGCACAGCGAGGCCCTGAGCAGACCAACAACTTGGCTTTGTGTATTTTGCAGCGCACTGAAACAGCTTTTGGGATGGCCCACTTATGGCTAGATTTAAAGTATATTTGAGATGGAAATGCAATGGACATTTGATCTGTGTGCACTATTTTATCACAAAGAGAGACACAGACAGACTACTGCCACCAGAATCATTTGCAACATCACGTGGCCTACTGGAGCTTAATAAAATACAGGTGAAATGCAGCAGTAGTCTTGGGTATTTTTGCAACCACTCTGCCTGTGATCAAGGACGACAGTCTGAAACGCGTAAGGCATATTTATCAAGTACCAGAAGTTTGTTCCTTGCGCTGCTGCCATATATTGAAGTTGGTGAGTGCATCCTAAAGTCTTGGACACTGGGAAACGCAATGTTAAACACGGCGGTCCAGCCGTGAGGAAGCACCTCTGCGTGAATCGGCGCGGGCCGGGGGCTTTGCACAGCGAGGCCCTGAGCAGACCAACAACTTGGCTTTGTGTATTTTGCAGCGCACTGAAACAGCTTTTGGGATGGCCCACTTATGGCTAGATATAAAGTATATTTGAGATGGAAATGCAATGGACATTTGATCTGTGTGCGCTATTTTATCACAAAGAGAGACACAGACAGACTACTGCCACCAGAATCATTTGCAACATCACATGGCCTACTGGAGCTTAATAAAATACAGGTGAAATGCAGCAGTAGTCTTGGGTATTTTTGCAACCACTCTGCCTGTGATCAAGGACGACAGTCTGAAACGCATAAGGCATATTTATCAAGTACCAGAAGTTTGTTCCTTGCGCTGCTGCCGTATATTGAAGTTGGTGAGTGCATCCTAAAGTCTTGGACACTGGGAAACTCAATGTTAAACACGGCGGTCCAGCCGTGAGGAAGCACCTCTGCGTGATTCGGCGCGGGCCGGGGGCTTTGCACAGCGAGGCCCTGAGCAGACCAACAACTTGGCTTTGTGTATTTTGCAGCGCACTGAAACAGCTTTTGGGATGGCCCACTTATGGCTAGATTTAAAGTATATTTGAGATGGAAATGCAATGGACATTTGAACTGTGTGTGCTATTTTATCACAAAGAGAGACACAGACAGACTACTGCCACCAGAATCCTTTGCAACATCACGTGGCCTACTGGAGCTTAATAAAATACAGGTGAAATGCAGCAGTAGTCTTGGGTATTTTTGCAACCACTCTGCCTGTGATCAAGGACGACAGTCTGAAACGCGTAAGGCATATTTATCAAGTACCAGAAGTTTGTTCCTTGCGCTGCTGCCGTATATTGAAGTTGGTGAGTGCATCCTAAAGTCTTGGACACTGGGAAACTCAATGTTAAACACGGCGGTCCAGCCGTGAGGAAGCACCTCTGCGTGAATCAGCGCGGGCCGGGGGCTTTGCACAGCGAGGCCCTGAGCAGACCAACAACTTGGCTTTGTGTATTTTGCAGCGCACTGAAACAGCTTTTGGGATGGCCCACTTATGGCTAGATTTAAAGTATATTTGAGATGGAAATGCAATGGACATTTGAACTGTGTGCGCTATTTTATCACAAAGAGAGACACAGACAGACTACTGCCACCAGAATCATTTGCAACATCACGTGGCCTACTGGAGCTTAATAAAATACAGGTGAAATGCAGCAGTAGTCTTGGGTATTTTTGCAACCACTCTGCCTGTGATCAAGGACGACAGTCTGAAACGCGTAAGGCATATTTATCACGTACCAGAAGTTTGTTCCTTGTGCTGCTGCTGTATATTGAAGTTGGTGAGTGCATCCTAAAGTCTTGGACACTAGGAAACTCAATGTTAAACACGGCGGTCCAGCCGTGAGGAAGCACCTCTGCGTGAATCGGCGCGGGCCGGGGGCTTTGCACAGCGAGGCCCTGAGCAGACCAACAACTTGGCTTTGTGTATTTTGCAGCGCACTGAAACAGCTTTTGGGATGGCCCACTTATGGCTAGATTTAAAGTATATTTGAGATGGAAATGCAATGGACATTTGAACTGTGTGCGCTATTTTATCACAAAGAGAGACACAGACAGACTACTGCCACCAGAATCCTTTGCAACATCACGTGGCCTACTGGAGCTTAATAAAATACAGGTGAAATGCAGCAGTAGTCTTGGGTATTTTTGCAACCACTCTGCCTGTGATCAAGGACGACAGTCTGAAACGCGTTAGGCATATTTATCAAGTACCAGAAGTTTGTTTCTTGCGCTGCTGCCGTATATTGAAGTTGGTGAGTGCATCCTAAAGTCTTGGACACTGGGAAACTCAATGTTAAACACGGCGGTCCAGCCGTGAGGAAGCACCTCTGCGTGAATCAGCACGGGCCGGGGGCTTTGCACAGCGAGGCCCTGAGCAGACCAACAACTTGGCTTTGTGTATTTTGCAGCGCACTGAAACAGCTTTTGGGATGGCCCACTTATGGCTAGATTTAAAGTATATTTGAGATGGAAATGCAATGGACATTTGAACTGTGTGCGCTATTTTATCACAAAGAGAGACACAGACAGACTACTGCCACCAGAATCCTTTGCAACATCATGTGGCCTACAGGAGCTTAATAAAATACAGGTGAAATGCAGCAGTAGTCTTGGGTATTTTTGCAACCACTCTGCTTGTGATCAAGGACGACAGTCTGAAACGCGTAAGGCATATTTATCAAGTACCAGAAGTTTGTTCCTTGCGCTGCTGCCGTATATTGAAGTTGGTGAGTGCATCCTAAAGTCTTGGACACTGGGAAACTCAATGTTAAACACGGCGGTCCAGCCGTGAGGAAGCACCTCTGCGTGAATCGGCGCGGGCCGGGGGCTTTGCACAGCGAGGCCCTGAGCAGACCAACAACTTGGCTTTGTGTATTTTGCAGCACACTGAAACAGCTTTTGGGATGGCCCACTTATGGCTAGATTTAAAGTATATTTGAGATGGAAATGCAATGGACATTTGATCTGTGTGCGCTATTTTATCACAAAGAGAGACACAGACAGACTACTGCCACCAGAATCATTTGCAACATCACATGGCCTACTGGAGCTTAATAAAATACAGGTGAAATGCAGCAGTAGTCTTGGGTATTTTTGCAACCACTCTGCCTGTGATCAAGGACGACAGTCTGAAACGCATAAGGCATATTTATCAAGTACCAGAAGTTTGTTCCTTGCGCTGCTGCCGTATATTGAAGTTGGTGAGTGCATCCTAAAGTCTTGGACACTGGGAAACTCAATGTTAAACACGGCGGTCCAGCCGTGAGGAAGCACCTCTGCGTGATTCGGCGCGGGCCGGGGGCTTTGCACAGCGAGGCCCTGAGCAGACCAACAACTTGGCTTTGTGTATTTTGCAGCGCACTGAAACAGCTTTTGGGATGGCCCACTTATGGCTAGATTTAAAGTATATTTGAGATGGAAATGCAATGGACATTTGAACTGTGTGTGCTATTTTATCACAAAGAGAGACACAGACAGACTACTGCCACCAGAATCCTTTGCAACATCACGTGGCCTACTGGAGCTTAATAAAATACAGGTGAAATGCAGCAGTAGTCTTGGGTATTTTTGCAACCACTCTGCCTGTGATCAAGGACGACAGTCTGAAACGCGTAAGGCATATTTATCAAGTACCAGAAGTTTGTTCCTTGCGCTGCTGCCGTATATTGAAGTTGGTGAGTGCATCCTAAAGTCTTGGACACTGGGAAACTCAATGTTAAACACGGCGGTCCAGCCGTGAGGAAGCACCTCTGCGTGAATCAGCGCGGGCCGGGGGCTTTGCACAGCGAGGCCCTGAGCAGACCAACAACTTGGCTTTGTGTATTTTGCAGCGCACTGAAACAGCTTTTGGGATGGCCCACTTATGGCTAGATTTAAAGTATATTTGAGATGGAAATGCAATGGACATTTGAACTGTGTGCGCTATTTTATCACAAAGAGAGACACAGACAGACTACTGCCACCAGAATCATTTGCAACATCACGTGGCCTACTGGAGCTTAATAAAATACAGGTGAAATGCAGCAGTAGTCTTGGGTATTTTTGCAACCACTCTGCCTGTGATCAAGGACGACAGTCTGAAACGCGTAAGGCATATTTATCACGTACCAGAAGTTTGTTCCTTGCGCTGCTGCCGTATATTGAAGTTGGTGAGTGCATCCTAAAGTCTTGGACACTAGGAAACTCAATGTTAAACACGGCGGTCCAGCCGTGAGGAAGCACCTCTGCGTGAATCGGCGCGGGCCGGGGGCTTTGCACAGCGAGGCCCTGAGCAGACCAACAACTTGGCTTTGTGTATTTTGCAGCGCACTGAAACAGCTTTTGGGATGGCCCACTTATGGCTAGATTTAAAGTATATTTGAGATGGAAATGCAATGGACATTTGAACTGTGTGCGCTATTTTATCACAAAGAGAGACACAGACAGACTACTGCCACCAGAATCCTTTGCAACATCACGTGGCCTACTGGAGCTTAATAAAATACAGGTGAAATGCAGCAGTAGTCTTGGGTATTTTTGCAACCACTCTGCCTGTGATCAAGGACGACAGTCTGAAACGCGTTAGGCATATTTATCAAGTACCAGAAGTTTGTTTCTTGCGCTGCTGCCGTATATTGAAGTTGGTGAGTGCATCCTAAATTCTTGGACACTGGGAAACTCAATGTTAAACACGGCGGTCCAGCCGTGAGAAAGCACCTCTGCGTGAATCGGCGCGGGCCGGGGGCTTTGCACAGCGAGGCCCTGAGCAGACCAACAACTTGGCTTTGTGTATTTTGCAGCGCACTGAAACAGCTTTTGGGATGGCCCACTTATGGCTAGATTTAAAGTATATTTGAGATGGAAATGCAATGGACATTTGAACTGTGTGCGCTATTTTATCACAAAGAGAGACACAGGCAGACTACTGCCACCAGAATCCTTTGCAACATCACGTGGCCTACTGGAGCTTAATAAAATACAGGTGAAATGCAGCAGTAGTCTTGGGTATTTTTGCAACCACTCTCCCTGTGATCAAGGACGACAGTCTGAAACGCGTAAGGCATATTTATCAAGTACCAGAAGTTTGTTCTTTGCGCTGCTGCCGTATATTGAAGTTGGTGAGTGCATCCTAAAGTCTTGGACACTGGGAAACTCAATGTTAAACACGGCGGTCCAGCCGTGAGGAAGCACCTCTGCGTGAATCAGCGCGGGCCGGGGGCTTTGCACAGCGAGGCCCTGAGCAGACCAACAACTTGGCTTTGTGTATTTTGCAGCGCACTGAAACAGCTTTTGGGATGGCCCACTTATGGCTAGATTTAAAGTATATTTGAGATGGAAATGCAATGGACATTTGAACTGTGTGCGCTATTTTATCACAAAGAGAGACACAGACAGACTACTGCCACCAGAATCATTTGCAACATCACGTGGCCTACTGGAGCTTAATAAAATACAGGTGAAATGCAGCAGTAGTCTTGGGTATTTTTGCAACCACTCTGCCTGTGATCAAGGACGACAGTCTGAAACGCGTAAGGCATATTTATCACGTACCAGAAGTTTGTTCCTTGCGCTGCTGCCGTATATTGAAGTTGGTGAGTGCATCCTAAAGTCTTGGACACTAGGAAACTCAATGTTAAACACGGCGGTCCAGCCGTGAGGAAGCACCTCTGCGTGAATCGGCGCGGGCCGGGGGCTTTGCACAGCGAGGCCCTGAGCAGACCAACAACTTGGCTTTGTGTATTTTGCAGCGCACTGAAACAGCTTTTGGGATGGCCCACTTATGGCTAGATTTAAAGTATATTTGAGATGGAAATGCAATGGACATTTGAACTGTGTGCGCTATTTTATCACAAAGAGAGACACAGACAGACTACTGCCACCAGAATCCTTTGCAACATCACGTGGCCTACTGGAGCTTAATAAAATACAGGTGAAATGCAGCAGTAGTCTTGGGTATTTTTGCAACCACTCTGCCTGTGATCAAGGACGACAGTCTGAAACGCGTTAGGCATATTTATCAAGTACCAGAAGTTTGTTTCTTGCGCTGCTGCCGTATATTGAAGTTGGTGAGTGCATCCTAAAGTCTTGGACACTGGGAAACTCAATGTTAAACACGGCGGTCCAGCCGTGAGGAAGCACCTCTGCGTGAATCAGCACGGGCCGGGGGCTTTGCACAGCGAGGCCCTGAGCAGACCAACAACTTGGCTTTGTGTATTTTGCAGCGCACTGAAACAGCTTTTGGGATGGCCCACTTATGGCTAGATTTAAAGTATATTTGAGATGGAAATGCAATGGACATTTGAACTGTGTGCGCTATTTTATCACAAAGAGAGACACAGACAGACTACTGCCACCAGAATCCTTTGCAACATCACGTGGCCTACAGGAGCTTAATAAAATACAGGTGAAATGCAGCAGTAGTCTAGGGTATTTTTGCAACCACTCTGCCTGTGATCAAGGACGACAGTCTGAAACGCGTAAGGCATATTTATCAAGTACCAGAAGTTTGTTCCTTGCGCTGCTGCCGTATATTGAAGTTGGTGAGTGCATCCTAAAGTCTTGGACACTCGGAAACTCAATATATATATATATATATATATATATATATATATATATATATATATATATATATATATATATATATATTCACTGAAAAAACCATAGGTTATAGACCATATATAGTTAGGAATTAGCATTTACAAAACCTTGAAAATTCACTGAAAAAACCATAGGTTATAGACCGTATATAGTTAGGAATTAGCATTTAAAAAACCTTATTTTACTCACACAAAACCATTGAAATTCCATATATAGTTAGTTGCACTAACTATATATCGCGCACCCGCAATCCACTGCTGATCATGTCACATATTACATCATTCATGACATGGTCAGTGACATCACTGATGACATCACTGATGACATCTCAAATGACATCACTGATGAGATCACTGATGACATCATCCAGTGACTGTGTGTTTCTGTAAAGTTTAAATATGTTTTAAATATTGAAGAATGAGTAGATGTATAAGTGTCTGGACGAAGGATTTAGTAGGTGCATGACTGAATGTATGAGTGAGTGATTAAATGTGTCTCACTGAGTGCATGGGTTAGTGACTAAACTGTCTTAATTTGTGCATCATTATGTCTGTTGTTCTGTAAACTGCTGCATGTGTTGATCAGTAGCTATATGATTAACTATATGGGTTATTGATTGATTGTCCAAGTATTTGTATGGGAGACTGAGTGTGTGTGTGGCTGGCTGGGAGGTGTGTGACTCTGTGCAGATCAATGTGTACTTGTATCAATGATTGTATAAGAAAGTAAGTATGTGTTAGTATATGTTTGAAAATGTAAGGTGCTCTATGTTTAACTGTATAGACAAGAAAATGGAAGTGTGATTGATTCTTTACAGGACTGACTAGGTGTGTGAGTAACTCCATGGATGAGTGGCAGAGTGTGAGTGTCTGTATAGGTGTATGAGTGCATATGATAGTGTTGTAAAGATGAGTGATTGTATGTATGAATGATTGTATGGGTGAATGAGTGAATGTGTGTGTAGAAGTAGGAATCAGTGAGTACGTATGTAGTAACTAGTATTGGTGTGTCAATGGTTTCAAAAATTATACTCTGTATTTAACACTGAGTGAAACAGAGGTTATATTAAAATGTGAGGAGATGCATTGTATTGTCACATGAATTATATCATCAGTGATGTGCTCATTG
The DNA here is from genome assembly GCF_964261635.1 of Lissotriton helveticus. NCBI lineage: Eukaryota > Metazoa > Chordata > Amphibia > Caudata > Salamandridae > Lissotriton > Lissotriton helveticus. The sequence continues at coordinate 726,370,673 of NC_136068.1, read as the reverse complement.
ATGTCAAATGAGATGTCATCAGTGATCTCATCAGTGATGTCATTTGAGATGTCATCAGTGATGTCACTGACCATGTCATGAATGATGTAATATGTGACATGATCAGCAGTGGATTGCGGGTGCGCGATATATAGTTAGTGCAACTAACTATATATGGAATTTCAATGGTTTTGTGTGAGTAAAATAAGGTTTTTTAAATGCTAATTCCTAACTATATATGGTCTATAACCTATGGTTTTTTCAGTGAATTTTCAAGGTTTTGTAAATGCTAATTCCTAACTATATATGGTCTATAACCTATGGTTTTTTCAGTGAATTTCAATGGTTTTTTAATAGCAAATATCATAAGCTGTCGAATGTCAAGTACGTGGTAAGTGAAAACATTTTCGTGTTTATGCACACTGATCTGCTTTGAATGGTGCCCCCCCCCTCATTTCTATTAGGAGTACTCTCTCTTTGCACATAGTGAAGGGTAGTTAACGCAGGCCTTTGCCCCCGTTGTAATACGTCGTGCCTGCTTCTCTCTCCATTTGATTGATTGTTATCCAAGTATTTACTGTTTTAGAATTGGTTCTCTTTGGTTCATTCTCTATTTACAAACAAACACAGAGTCGCAATACTCTGTTTAGTCTTTGCAGATAACGAAAAATCGTGTATAAAAAAAAGAAAAGGAATCGAGCAAAATCAGTAGGCCACTAATGGGATCTCTTTTTGACCTCGCTAAAATAGAAACATTAGGAACAACCCCTCATGACAAATACAAAACTAGTGAGATGAACTGAACTCCACACAATGATGGCTGCAAAACAGCTCGGCTCCGCCACCCACCCCGCCCAAAATAACGATAAAGAGCGGCTGCCATGATTGGTTGCGGAATGGCCACGACGGAGCTACGAAATGGTGCTGCTCTCATGCTAACCCCAGCTTCAGTCTGAAACATCCAGAAACACTGTAGACTACCAATTCGATCAGTTCCGGTAGCGCCCCAATGTAACCCGGTAGAGAAGAACTAGCCCTCCCCTCTTTGACTGATGGTTCTTGTTGCCTGTCCCTTCTGTTGTCATTTAACAGAACTATTTAGCCTGCTGAAAGGGGTTGTGTTCCGACCGCTGGTTGGTGGAGACATTTTGACTATATTCTGGACCTGCGTTGTCGCGTAATGCGTCATATGACGCGCCGCGTTAGCGCATCCGGAAGTCATCCGGGGCGCGCAGCGCGTAACGTAAGCATAACAAGTCATGTGACTTGTTAATAAAACTTTTCATTGGTTCATTTTACTTTTCTTATTCTAATGATGAAAGGCTTGGTCATATGACCTAAAAATTACGCTTTTTATTACTTCCGAACATTATTTTTTCTTAAATATATGTTATAATGTTCCAGGCTAATGTACTTTCCCGGAAAATTTACAACTGTCCTGCAAGTAAAATATATTCTTTTTTCGAGAAAAAGAGCGTTTCTTCGTCCCATGACGGAGCCGTTGAGCAAAAGAGGGTCGACCTGCTGTCTTAGTCGCCGATACGCCTGAATATGAGATTCTTATCGATCACTTTATGTTGCAGGAGTAGAAAACACAACAGCCCTTGACCATTTATCTTTACTGCGTTCCTTCGAATTATACCTTTTACCCTTCATGTAATTGGTCTGCTTTATTTCACTTGCCTTTTAATGATTCTAAAACAGTGACTATTATTAAAAACTTTACCAATGTATATACTACTACCATGTTTTCTTTTAAAAACCTTTATTGTGAAAATTTCATTATACAAATACGAGCCTATAACCACGTGGGCCGGCCACGGAGCAAACTGTAATCGTATATGATGAGTAGACATTTACACTGTAGAGGAACGTAACGGGCGGGCCATTAGGTTGCAAGAACTAAGGTGTCTAACAGTTACGGAATCGGTGGACGCACATTTTATAATTAAAATACGACAGGGCCAGTTACAATAAAATTATCTAGATATACATTTGCGGGCAAGTACCATGGGTGACGTTAATTCGAACTTTCAATAGTACAGTAATCAATAACACATCAGAACTTAATATCAATAGGGATGTCGAAATATTCAATCTATTCTCGTCCCCGCCCGCCATGTGCTTCAAAACTGCATACGTATCTCGTGATTTGAAGGTTCTGCAACCAGTACACAACAAGGAGTTACGAGTCCCATTTATTACGGCGCCATTTTGGGCGAGGACGGGCAGGTCCAGGATATAGTCAAAATGTCTCTACCAACCATCGACTATGATGATGTTCATATGCTGTATTTATTAGAGTAACACTCATCTGTCCACATGAAATTAATTTGCCACAATCTAAACATGTCATTTTAATCTTTCCAAAGTTCTTCTAAATATTTGGGACCGTTTCCCTTGCCTCTGATGCTGTCAGTGCCACTTCTTTGATGAATGTACTAGCAGGTCAGGGGTTCTCCTCCAAATCTCTCTTTTATGCAGCACTATAATTAATTGGTGCCACCTCTCCATATGACGATGCATGGTATAGTTACCATAACTATATTTTTTTTCGGTTCCTCTGGAGAGTTCATCATGGCAGATGAAGCGTGTAACGTACCGGGCATTTACCTTTTTTTGCATGTACAGGAAAGGAAAAAAAATCGAGCGTCCGAGTTCTAAGGTGTCCCAGGGCCATTTTAGTGGACCAGGCCCAAATCCAAAGAACAGGCCGCCATTTTGAGAGTCCTGTTGCAGCCGCCTGTCGCTGTAGCATCAAGAGCAGCCGAAACTCAGCTGAATGGCAACTGAAACGGTAAAGGGGCGCCCCACTACAGCAGACGAGCCTCCACCTAGGAAGGCCCGTTCACGCCGCCTCCCCCCCCCCCCTTCGGGCACCCCACGCCGTTATTCGGAGCAGTATTGTAGGATGGCCACACCAGTGCGGCAACTTGCTAGACATCACCTCGGTGGTAACCGAATCTCAACGCCTTGTAGTGTCTCCTCTTCAGAAAATATTCTTGCGCTACCTTTGCCCCATTCACACATCGGTCCGCTACTGACGCCATCTCACAGGCTAATGGGGCGCCCCACGCCGAGTTTCAGCATTGTAGGATGACCACACCAGTACAGCAACTTGCTAGACATCACCTCGGTGCCATCCGGATCTCGGCGCCCCACTGCAGATGAAGTACCTTTCAACTATGAAACCACCACGGTGACATCCGGATCTTGGCGCCTTGTGCTGGTTCCGGCCTATTCACACATCGGTCCGCTACTGACGCCATCTCACAGGCTAATGGGGCGCCCCACACCGAGTTTCAGCATTGTAGGATGACCACACCAGTACAGCAACTTGCTAGACATCACCTCGGTGCCATCCGGATCTTGGCTTCTCAACGCCTAGTGGTATCTTCCATACAGAAAATATTGTTGCGCTGCCTTTGGCCCCATTCGCACATCGGACCGCAACTGACACCATCTCACAGGCCAACAGGGCGCCCCACGCCGACTTTTACCATTGTAGGATGGCCACACCAGTACCACAACTTGCTAGACACCACCTCGGTGCCATCCGAATCTTGGCATCTCAGCGCCTTGTGGTGTCTTCCAGTCAGAAAATATTGTTGCGCTGCCTTTGGCCCCATTCGCACATCGGTCCGCTACTGACGCCATCTCACAAGCCAACGGGGCGCCCCACGCCGACTTTCAACATTGTAGGATGGCCACACCAGTGCGGCAACTTACTAGACACCACCTCGGTGCCATCCGGATCTTGGCGCGTTGTGCTGCCTTCGGCCTATTCGCACATCGGTCCGCTACTGACGCAAACTCACAGGCCAACGGGGCGCCCCACGCCGACTTTCAGCATTGTAGGATGGCCACACCAGTGCTGCAACTTGCTGGACACCACCTCGGTGCCATCCAGATCTTGGCGCGTTGTGTTGCCTTCGGCCTATTCGCACATCGGTCCGCTACTGACGCCGCCTCACGTGCCAACGTATTTTCTCCGCATTTTATACCCTATGCCGCATAACAGGTCATGTGACTTGTTTATAAAACTTTTCATTGGTTCATTTTACTTTTGGTTTCCTAATGATGGAAGGCTTGATCATATGACCTAAAAACAACACTTTTCATTGGATGAAAACTTTTTTTTTTCCCCAAACGATGAAAGCCTCACCTTGTTTCTGGATGTTTCAGACTGAAGCTGGCGTCAGCATGAGAGCACCACCATCTCGTAGCTCCGTCGTGGTCATTCCGCGAGCAATCATGGCAGCCGCTCCCCACCAGAAGCCTACAGGAGTCGGGGGCCCCCAAAACTTTTGATGAATCCTCAAGGCGGAGGGGACGCTTTCGAGAATGGGGTCCAAGACCTAGCAGACAAGCGTCCAATTTCCAAGGTGTCCCAGGGCCATTTCAGTGGACCAGGCCCAAAAAGGAAACAGCCTGCCGCCATTTTGAGAGTCCTGTGACAGCCGCCTATCGCTGCACCGCAAGAGTGGGCACAACTCAGCTGAATTGCGGCTTTTGACACAGTGGACCAAAAGCGGACAGAATGGCAACTGAAACGGTAAAGGGGCGCCCCACTACAACAGACGAGACTCCACCTGGAGAGGCCCGTTCACGCCGCCTCCCCCGGGGCGCCCCACGCCGTTATTCGGAGCAGCATTGTAGGATACCAAAACCAGTGCGGCAACTTACTGGACATCACCTTGGTGCCATCGTTCTGCTGCCTTGGAACTATTCGCACAACAGTTTGCTACTGATGACCCACCCCCCGCGACGCCCCATGCCAGAAATCTGGACGTTGTGCTGCGTTGGGACTATTCGCACAGCCGACCGCTACTTCGTTGTTTTTCCCTAAAAATGTTTATATGTTATTACTGTTTTTGTTTTCTTGTATATATTTATAAGTTATTAAAGTTTTATAATCTTACTACTTTGTTGGAGTGCTATATATTTTTAATGTGACACATAATTGTAAAAACTTTGATGTACAAAGAGTCATCCCTGGAATCTTCCGCTTCAGGCTCGGTCCCCTCCCCAATCACAATACAGGATGTTTTTCAGATAATAGGAACGCGTCTGCTGTGACGGATCTCATCGAGTGTGGGCCTTGATCTACTATAACTCCTTTGAAGAGGGGTGATTCTTTACAGCTGGGGCCATAAACTACATCTGCAGGGCTAGCTGATACCCTAGGACCGGCCTGGACAATCGGACACAGAGGAAAAGGAGTGTCAGAGGGTGCGGTAGTGAATAGGGCGAAAGGGAGGTGTCGGGCGGGCACAGGGTGTGATTCTCAGGGAAGAGCAGCGCAGATGGGGGGTGGTTTATTACCCATGCATAAGACAGAGAGCGGGGGTGACCACTGCCTGGGGGAGATGCTTGCGAGGGTGGGGAGCCATGCTAAGGATCGACAGCGTGCACAGAGTGGGTCTGGTCAAGGCATCTAAAATGACTGCCGTGCACGACAAGAGTGTGGCATTTGAAAAAAGGCAAGATGGCGCAGACAATGTTTTTCAACACTTCCTGATTTCCTTTGAATCGAACGTTAACAGACGTTGGGGCATATTACCAAAGTTAAGCGATATTTATCCCTAACGATGCTTAGCAACGATTTTTTTACCGCTAAGCATCGTCAGAAATTATTGCAGATAAACCTTGCTATTATCAAGGTTTATCGCAAATACGATAAAAAACTACCGCAATGCATTAATATCGCTGAAAACTCAGCGATATTCATGCATTACCGAGCTAATGCTCTTAGCCATGTTATCCACCTCCCATTGGATAACATGGTTAAGAACTGCTCAGGGCAGGTGCTAGCTTTTGGAGATATTCGCGCTTATCGCGAATATTTCTAAAAGTTGATAATAGGAGATAGCGATGTTAGCGACTGTTTCCAGTCGCTAACATCTTGGCATGCCCACTTTGCATGTCATTAGTAATAAATATCACTCACATGCAAAGTGGGGCCCAAGATGGTCTCTATCTCCTACTAGCCGTCGCTAACTGGTGTTAGCAACAGCTAGGTAATACAGATATAATTTTATCTCCGCGAAGCGGAGCGCTGTTACAGATATATATCTTGTTTTTGAACGTTAATTTCTCAAAATCCACTGAAGCACATATATTGAGACCTAGCAAAGGCACATCGAGCTACCAGTCCCTACAATTTTGCAAGTTTCGTGCAAATCCATTCAGCCGTTCGATTATTATTATTATTTTTTTTTTGCCCCGCGGGGCCCTTTTAAAACCTCCACATCAAACCTAAGAGGTCAAGGAGGATCTACTATGCCCCCTTATGGTCATTTGCCCCTTCGCTTTGGCCTCCTCTTGTCTCTCGATCCTACCGAGAGACAAGATGGCGGCCGCTACGGACTGTTTGCATTGTTTACAGACGCCGGAGAACCAATCAGCTTCGCAAACCTCCGTTACGCGAAGCGGAGCGCTGTTACAGATATATATCTTTTTTTGAACGTTAATTTCTCAAAATCCACTGGAGCACATATATTGAGACCTAGCAAAGGCACATCGGGCTACCAGTCCTTAATATTTTACCAAGTTTCGTGCAAATCCATTCAGCCGTTCGATTATTATTATTATTTTTTTTTTTTTGCCCCGCGGGGCCCTTTTAAAACCTCCACATCAAACCTAGGGGGTCAGCGAGGATCTACTATGCCCCCTTATGGTCATTTGCCCCTTCGCTTTGGCCTCCTCTTGTCTCTCGATCCTACCGAGAGACAAGATGGCGGCCGCTACGGACTGTTTGGAATGTTCACAGACGCCGGAGAACCAATCAGCTTCGCTTCACAAAGCTCCGTACCGCGAAAAGTCCGCGAACCGGAGCGCTGCCCGGTCCGCTGTTACAGATATATATCTTTTTTTTAACGTTAATTTCTCAAAATCCACTGGAGCACATATATTGAGACCTAGCAAAGGCACATCGGGCTACCAGTCCCTACAATTTTGCCAAGTTTCGTGCAAATCCATTCAGCCGTTCGGGCTAAAAGTGAGGCCAACCGCCCTATGGAAAACTCAATGTTTCTCGGCCCCCCCTTGACGAACCCCCCCCACATTTTCAAGGGCTGCTCAGAAACAAAATGTGCCATTTTCCTGAAAATTTCAGCCAATTCCGTCCACAAACGCCAAAGTTATTAAACATAGAATTTTCAAAAATCCCATAGAGAAAAAATCCTAACTATATATACCTACTGGCGACCGCCAGTAGGTAATATATATATATATATATATATATATATATATATATATATATATATATATATATATATATATATATATATTTCAACAAGGTGCACAGATATGAGCCCGCACACCACTCGCAAGTGGTTCACAAAACCTTTATTTGAAAACATTGCAGCTTTCCATCCCGACATCCAATCCCTTGGCCTTACGCGTTTCGAAGCATTTTCGCTTCTCATCAGAGGCCCACGCAGGAAACAAAGTTCACTGCTGCTACATCTTCCCTACTCGCTTCCAGAAAATCAATTGGCGTCCTGTTTGCCTTCTTTACGTAGAGTTAATTTTCAACAGTGCATGCTGGGCCATGTAGTTATTTAGCAAAATTTTTACCCTCCAGTGGGTTCGGGTTCTGCATGTTACTTTCGGGACACATTTAAAGTCCTCCAGTGGGCTCCCGGATGAAATTCTGCAATGTAAAATCTTTAACTTGCTTGCGCCATATCAAAGAGAAACATTACTTCTCTGGCGGTCCTGTTGGTAATTTTCAGGCAGTGCGATCCCTCCACGTCCGGAGCCTACATGATTTGTATTTCAACAAGGTGCTCAGATATGAGGTTGCACACCGCTCGCAAGTGGTTCACAAAACCCTTATTTGTAAACATTGCAGCTTTCCATCCCGACACCGACATCCAATCCCTTGGCCTTATGCGTTTCGAAGCATTTTCGCTTCTCATCAGAGGCCCACACAGGAAACAAAGTTAATTGCTACTACATCTTCCCTGCTTGCTTTCAGAAAATCAATTGGCCTCCGGTGTGCCTTCTTTAAGTAGAGTTCATTTTCAACAATGCATGCTGGGCCATGTAGTTATTTAGCATAATTTTTACCCTCCAGTGGGTTCGGTTCCTGCATGTTACTTTCGGGACACATTTAAAGCCCTCCAGTGGGCTCCTGGATGAAATTCTGCAATGTAAAATCTTTAACTTGCTCGCGCCACATCAAAGAGGAACATTACTTCTCTAGCGGTCCTGTTAGTAATTTCCAGGCAGTGCCATCCCTCCACGACCGGAGCCTCCATGATTTGTATTTCATCAATGTGCTCAGATATGAGGCTGCACACCACTCGCAAGTGGTTCACAAAACCTTTATTTTTACATATAGATTGTAGAATTTCATCCTGGAGCCCACTGGAGGGCTTTAAATGTGTCCTGAAAGTAACATGCAGGAACCAAACCCACTGGAGGGTAACAATTATGCTAAATAACTACATGGCCCAGCATGCATTGTTGAAAATGAACTCTACCTAAAGAAGGCACACCGGAGGCCAATTGATTTTCTGAAAGCAAGCAGGGAAGATGTAGCAGCAATGAACTTTGTTTCCTGCGTGGGCCTCTGATGAGAAGCAAAAATGCTTCGAAACGCATAAGGTCAAGGGATTGGATGTCAGGATGGAAAGCTGCAATGTTTCCAAATAAAGGTTTTGTGAACCACTTGTGAGAGCAGTGTGCAGCCTCATAACTGAGCACCTTGTGCCGCAGCGTCCTGTGGAGTTGCTTTGTCTCGTGCTGCCTAACTTTTATGCGGAGGTCGGCAAGGGCTACGAGGTGCTTGCCTGACACGGACACGGTGGAGAACACTGGGGGCTCGCTGCTGGAAAGATGCGTAATATCTATTGAAGAACTCGAAGTCCCAGGAGTCCTTTGGCTGCCCACACCTGCCCCTGGTCTTGAGCAACGCCTCCATCACTGACGCCTTTTAAGGGCTCACTGCGTCCTGTGGAGTTGCTTTGTCTCGTGCTGCCTAACTTTTGTGCGGAGGTCGGCGGGGGCTACGAGGTGCTTGCCTGACACGGACACAGAGGAGAACACTGGGGGCTCGCTGCTGGAAAGACGCGTAATATCTATTGAAGGACTCGAAGTCCCAGGAGTCCTTTGGCTGCCCACACCTGCCCCTGGGCTTGAGCAACGCCTCCATCACTGACACTATTTAATCCATCATTACTTCCGCTGCGCGGGAGCGTCCCGGGAGAAGCCTGCGACAAGGGTGGGGCCGTCTGCGGCCGTCCGAGGACGGTAGAGGCCGGGCCGGGCTACCCCCTTGGTTAACGATTAAGAATTGAACTCCAAGAGGACATTGGGCAGGAGGCACCCATTTAAAATTCATTCCTAATTTTCTCCCAGTCGCCGTAGTTAACAGTTTATGCGTGTCGGATTAGATGTGACAAGATAGATCTATCAGTGGCTGTGGAAGGTACTGTATTACATCAGTTATAAAATTCATCCTTGGTTTTATTTAAAGTAAATGAGTTGATAAAAAGAGGGGGGTCTATAGTAATACCAATTGATTATAAACAAGTGTATGGGCTATTATATTGGGAAATTTTATTGGTGTATAATTATTGATGTTTACCCAGGTTGCCTTTGATTGTTGATAGTGAAAATTACACATAATATATATCTTCATATCGCTGTTTTGTTTAAGGAGAAGGAGGGAGTGAGAAGCGAATTAAACCAGAATGAGTAAACAAAAGTGTATATCAGGGACTCTGGCTAATTTTATCTTAAGAGCTGAATCTATTATATCTCATGAGATTGCTCTGGCAGAACTTAGATTGTCACTAGATCCTTCAAAACTTCAAACACATCAGGAGTTGGCCCAGTCAAATGCCCCAGCTCTGCTGCAGAGGTCAATGAATAACCACACCACACTGACGTCACCCTTACCAGGTAGATTCCCAATAAATGGTACCCCCAGTGACAATGTGCAACTCTAAGAAAGAGAACAGCCATCACCATCTATATCAACAAGACTTCGAGGTTTAGGCAAGGGTCCCAGCATCATCAAAAAAAGTTTTTAAAAAAGACCTCACCGCAAGGGAAAAGGAATACCAAAAAAACTGGGGAATCTGGACAAACAGGGGTGTTGAATAAAGGGCCTACACAGTCAGCAGAACATGTGGGTGTATCTTATAAATCATTTGGGACGCAAACCAATTTTGAAAGCCCTTTAAATTCGACTAAAGTAGACGGTATGGTTGAGACCCTAGAAGATACTGTCGCAGATATTTTTAAGACTACCTTAAATTCTATTGAATCTCGAATAAATGATTGTATGGGGTCAAAATGAAAGAACTAGACAAAATTGCTGAAATAAAATAGGCAATGTATAATCTCGACATCATAACTGAGAAAGGTAGAATTAATAATGTAGAAGGGGCTAAATTACTCCTTGAGTATAGGAGCAGTGCTACTACTAGAGGCAGTGATATGAGCAATGATGGAAGACTAGCTCCCCAACCAAGAATAGACCATGTGATTACTAATAGTTTGGTGGAAGGGAGGCCGTGCCCTAGAATGAGCAAGGAATCTCAACCTAAAATCATTAGCCCAAACGGCGGAAGGGTAGAACATGCTGCCACAAGGACTGACCATTCCGAAACTCACAATACTAGGGGAGTAATATCTCCTGTAAGTCAAAATGACTTGTTTCCTAACCATGATATATTACATTTACCACCAGCCGCATGCCCCTTTGTTTTAATATTAACTGGCATTCAGGCTCTAAGGAAGAACCAAATAGAATCATGGGTAAACCTTAGGAACAAGGTGGTAGATTGGCTGCAAAGGTACAAAAAATTTAACCCATATAAAATGAATGAAATCATCATGGTACGAAGGGTGGGTTGGGTGGGGAGACATAGGAAAGATACTGAAGGTGATTGTATGGTTGTAAACTTCAGGCGTCCCCACTTAGTTCGCAACCTCCTAAGAGCACAGGAGGAGATTCCAACACTAAAAACTAATATTCGTGCCCTCCCTCGGGTTACTTCTACAGGCCGATAGGAGAAGAAGTATTCCCGCACTGTGATAATTTCTTTCCCCTCCAAACCTCGAATAGGATTCAGGAGCTGTCTTCCCTAGAAGCAGTCGATTGACTGGATACGTCAATAGGACTGGAGTACGGGAAGGAGATCTTTCTGTCAAAAGTAGGAATGGTGGGGGTTGAGGTGGGTTACGAAGCCAAAACACTTACCCGAGTGCCAACGGTAAGTGAACCAGATAGGACTGCAAATGGGTTGGAAATTCCCAAAATAGCACATGGTGAAGGGGATGGAGCAGAAGTTTGGATAGATGGAAACCCAAGCCTAATTAACAACACAGAGGTTGAACCCACCATAGCTATTTGTAGCAACAATGACCCAGGAATAAGGCTCATCTCATGGAACATAGCGGGTCTCAGGAAAAATATATCGGATCCTGAATGGAATGAGTACATTGAAATGAGCGATATTATTCTTTTACAAGAAACGTGGATGTTGAAAATGCCACACAGAGTAGGGTAGAAAACATTTAATGTGGATGCTGTACCATCTGTCAGAGGTAGACCCTCTGGAGGGTTTGTAATATGGGTAAAGGTAACTCTTGAAATTAAAATAACAGTATTAAACATTGATTCTCCGGATATCCTAGGGATACGGATAAATACAACTGAAGGAAAGGTGCTATACCTTCTTAACATGTATAATAGGCCAGGCCCTCTATCTAAGGAGTCACCAACAATTGAAATCTTGGACTCATTCTTGAATATCTTGGATGAGAGACCCAGTATATTATTAGGTGGTGACTTAAATTGCAGCGTTGAGCCTATAATGGGGCTTGGTGATATTTTTGAGGATGAGGACAGCGCAAATAATATTCCTATGGTTGACAATGCCAATCCAGTTCCTTGCTCTGTATTAGCTGTTCAAATCATGAGATTAACAGTAACCCATGATTGAGAGCATGCAATGGAAGATTGCCTTCGCACTCACCAAAAGCAGACACTTTCAATAGGAATGACTGCCAAAGTAAAATTGACTCTGTTATGGCCTCTCTTGATATTTGGAGTTATGTGCAAGATCTAGAGATTATATCCAGGCTCGAGAGTGATCATTACCCTCTTGAATTGACAGTTTGCATTAATTTATTATTTAATGCTGCCAGGGATATAAATGAAGTAGCACATTTATCACAAACAAATACTGATATTGTAGTGGCGACTAACAATCGTCGCTCATTAAAATGGGCACTTATTTTGGAATCTGGTGAGGCGTTAGCTGAAATTTATAGGTTACGGGCAGACACTATTACTAGGCATTTGAGCACTCCATTTGAAGGAAATGCCTTTAATAATTTACACAATGGTCTGTTTAATTCCTTAGTTCCACTCGTAACATGCATGCCAAGAAAACCACCCAAAAACAAAAAAAATAATGGCAAATAGGAAAGCCTGGTATAACGAGGATTGTAAGAGCTGTAAGGCTAGATTAATAAAAGCAATTAAATCAAAGGATTCTGTTGAGATCAAGGAGGCTAGAAGAGGTTACAAGACAGTGCAAGGAAAGGCAAGGTCAAATTGGGATGAGGAAAGATAGGCAGACATGCTAGTGGCATCTCAGACAAGGATCAGGTGGGGTTCTGGAGACTAGTGGCAAAGGGGAAGCGTTGAGGAGGAGTGGTCAGGGATGTCTATTTAGATAAACTGACATGGGTTGAGCATTTTACTGAACTATACAGAGCTCCGGACAACATTATGGCCCATGACAAAGACAGATCACCCTTATCTGATAGTGCTCAAAATCTTGAATTTGAATTGGAAGAAACAGTGGCAGCTGTAAACGCAGTGAAAAATGGAAAAGCACCTGGGCTTGATAAGGTCCCAGATGACCTTTTTAAAACATGAGTTAAATGTATGGGCCCCTTATATCAACCATTTATGTAATATTGTAACAGCAGGTGCAGATTTGCCAGAAAGCTGGAGAGGGGCGGAAATCGTACACATTTTTAAAAAGGGCGATAGGAGTAAACCAGGGAACTATCGTCCAATCAGTTTAATAGATATTCTACAAAAAATGTATGCAAGGCCTATTTTAACTCGTATAAATACCTGGGTTCATGAAAACTCCATCCTTACGATGTTTCAAGCAGGTTTTAGGTCAAGAATAAGTACAGTAGACCAGGTATTTAGATTCTGTTGCCTCTGTTGGAAGTATTTTGGACTGAGGAAGGGCCATTTGTACGTGGCATTTGTGGATCTTAGGGCCGCTTTTGACCTTATACCACGGGAGTTATTATGGGAGTCTTTGTACTCCATCGGGCTCCCTGATTGTCTTTTACAACAGATTATAAGGCTCCACACAAATAACTTTGCAAGGGTGAGATGGGGACCAAATGGTGAATTAACTAAGTCTATACCAATTAAGAGGGGAGTGCGCCAAGGATGCGTGCTGCCTCCCACATTGTTTTCACTTTTTGTGAATGATATCCCATCTTACCTGGAGGGTTGTAATAACGACGCTCCGAAACTGAATGGTCAAAGGGTTCCTGCCCTTCTCTTTGCAGATGACACGATACTGATATCGCAAACTCCAAGGGGATTGCAATCTCTCCTAAACTTATTTCAACAGAATTGTAATACGAAGGGCCTGGAGATCAATACAAATAAGACCAAATACATGGCCATCAATCCCCACAAAACTTTTAGGGGTAATCTCCGGCTAAACAATGAAAAAATATAGGCTGTTCAGAATTTTACTTACTTGGGCGTCTCATTAGATTCAAAGTTGACGTGGAATACCCAACTAGAAAAAAGCAAGATGTTACTAAAGCAGAATATACTTCCTATTGTAAAAAAACATGGAGAGAGCATTAGTAAGGCAGTATCTCCGGCGCTTGAGGTATTCAAATTTAAGGCTCAATCTGCGGCCTTGTACGGGGCAGAAATATGGTGGCCCTGTGCAAGAGTGCTTTTAAACAGTGAAATACAAGAAATCCCGTGGGGTAAGCTTTGTTATAACCTGACTCAAAACCGTACATCAGACGTTCCCACTTTCATGCTACTCCACCATTTTACTCTCCATCCACACCAGTAGATTGTGCCATATATATCATGGGGACTCTCACAAGGTTTAAAAATATACAAAATGATTTATTGCGCATTACAGAAATTTCATAAAATTATATAATCTCACAGTCCTAATAATAATAAAAGCCACACCGAGGTGGTAACAAATTACATACAATTCATAAAAGCACACAAACAAGAGAGTTCTGAAATCAGACTGCTATAGTCAGTCTTTTGCAGTTAGCACATCTACTATGGCACCGTTGTACTTGCACTGTTAGATAAGTTCCGTTGTTATTAATATTCTCGAAGTGCTAAGTTGGTAGATTGTGCGTATTCATGTGGCGTCGACGCGTTTCGATGGATCATTAAAACATTCTTTCCATCTTTATCAAGACAAGTTCATATCTCTCTTGAATTTGGGGCACAATTTGTCACAGAAAACACACCTTAATGATTGGCGAGGGTGTTTTATTCTTATTACGCCCGTCTCTAAGATCACTTCACGGGTTTTCAAAAAAAAACCTTAAACTCGTTTTTGCATATCAGGCGGCTGATAGGATAGTTTTGACACGCGTTGCATACACTTCAATTTCAAGTTTCTTATTGTTGTGATGATAAAATCGGAATGTACCTCCTAGACCCCATAAGTTTATAGAAGATCTGTCAGGAATATCTTAAATTTTCCTTGTGTCTTTTTTCAAACTGGCTGCTCTCAAGAATTCAATTTACGAGTCATACCAGAAGATTTGGGTGTCAGGAGAAATAGCGGCGACGTCCTCTCTCAGGTATCGGGATTTCTTGTATTTCACTGTTTAAGTGCCCTAGTCCCACGGGTTAGTAAGGGGCCCCTCTTATCTTTTACTGCAAGAGTGCTTTTGACATAAGTGAAAATAACTTTTTTAGAGCTATCTTGAGATTGCCAATAGGTACTCCACTAACACCAGTAACATTAGACCTAAACATGAACCACACTGATCATTATGCTATTCTACGACCATTATCCTTGTGGGTAAGACTCTGGTGTACACCAGAGCTAGAGGATTATAAAAAGGGTCTTTTAGAAATTATGAAAATCGATTGTAACACCACATATGTATGGTTTAAAACATGTGCGCAACTGGCTAAAAAGAATCGGCCTGACACAGTTCTGGGAAGAACCGTCAATATTGACCAAAGATTCCAAAAAATTACTTAAAAGTTCATTTTGGGCATATATTTATAGTAGCATTTCTAATGATCAATCAGGAGGATCCTTGACAAACACCTTCCTTGTTTTTAAAGATACTTCCTACTTTGAACAGTTCTTAGATGAGGTCCAGCCACCTTTGGCGAAAACTTTGTTTATGAAGCTGAGGTATGGAACAGTGAGAATAAATCAGACTGTTGCAAGGTGGACAAGTTCTTGCAAGGAAAAGACTTGTGATTTATGCATTCTATGTACAAGTAGCTCAAAGGAAGATGTAGCTCATATCCTGTTTTTTGCACATTTTATGAAACTGCTAGGAAAAAATGGATCTTACCGGTTTGTCGGAATCTAGGAGTATGTTCTTATCAAGAAGCTGAAAGGATTCTTAAGACTGATACCAGACAGATGATAGTTTTTGGTGTCAGTAGATTTTTAATGGCAATTAACTTTATACGTAAAAAGAGGGGGCTGAAACTATAATGGAATTCGAGACATAAGACCAAAAAACCCATATGTAAAACCGATGGAAGTTTGTTGTAATTAATCAATTTTATGTTCATTACATTCATATACTAAGGTTGAAGTTCTTAAAACAGGGAAGATCATAATCATTTTTAAAGTCTGATCTTACGTGTTTTTATTTATGCCTTTTTAGTTTAGTTTAGTTAGATTTTAATGTACGTTTTCCAAAGTTCACCGATACTTTCTGTAAGAGTACAAATTATGTAAATGGTATCTGTATGTAATGTCTGTTTTTATGCATCTTTCATGTTCCAACTGGGCCGAAATAAAGATTTAATTGAAATGAATTGCGCACCTTGTTGAAATACAAATCGCGGCGGCTCCGGCCGTGGAGGGATCATACTGCCTGAAAATTACCAACAGGACCGCCAGAGAAGTAATGTTCCTCTTTGTTGTGGTGCGAGCAAGTTAAAGATTTTACATTGCAGAATTTCATCTGGGAGCCCACTGGAGGGCTTTAAATGTGTCCTGAAAGTAACATGCAGGAACCGAACCCACTGGAGGGTAAAAATGATGCTAAATAACTACATGGCCCAGCATGCATTGTTGAAAATGAACTCTACTTGAAGAAGGTATACCTGAGGCCAATTGATTTTCTGAAAGCAAGCAGGGAAGATGTACCAGCAATGAACTTTTTTTTCCTGCGTGGGCCTCTGATGAGAAGCGAAAATGCTTCGAAATGCGTAAGGCCAAGGGATTGGATGTCGGAATGGAGAGCTGCAATGTTTCCAAATATAGGTTTTGTGAACCGCTTGCGAGCAGAGTGCAGCCTCATATCGGAGCACCTTGTTGAAATAAATATATATATATATATATATATATATATATATATATATATATATATATATATATATATATATATATATATATATATATATATATATATATATATATATATATATATATATATATATATATATATATATATATATATATATATATATATATATATATATATGTATATATATATATATATATTCAACACAGTGAGGGAACCCATTTAGGAAACTGCCACACACGAACTCATTGAAGAACTCTTTATTTTGCAAGAACCTGCCAGCAGGAATTCAAAGGCGACGGTCTTCAAGATAAGTCAACTGCCAAATGCATTTCGAGAGGCTCGCTCTCTTCTTCAGTGGCTTGTGCGTCATCTGCCAGGATTCACACTAATTAATAGCACAGTCCCCGCCCCATAGGCGTTAGCATCTGCGGCGTTTTTATGGGAATTGTAGTCCAAGTCAGGTAGGGATTATTTCCTGGCGAAATGGATCCAAATATAAAACCCAGTGGAAGAAGGCACATCACGTTCGTCTCCCTGCCCTGCTTCCAGTTTCTGCATAGAGTGTTCAAAAAGGCAACCCCTGCAAATGCCTTTAAGCTCGTTCGGTCGTGGAAACTGCTCGCTGCAGCAACAGAGCCAGCTCTCCATTTTGAGGGGGCAATTGGTCACGAACGAGCTTAAAGGCATTTGCAGGGGTTGCCTTTTTGAACACTCTATGCAGAAACTGGAAGCAGGGCAGGGAGACGAACGTGATGTGCCTTCTTCCACTGGGTTTTATATTTGGATCCATTTCGCCAGGAAATAATCCCTACCTGACTTGGACTACAGTTCCCATAAAAACGCCGCAGATGCTAACGCCTATGGGGCGGGGACTGTGCTATTAATTAGTGTGAATCCTGGCAGATGACGCACAAGCGACTGAAGAAGAGAGCGAGCCTCTCGAAATGCATTTGGCAGTTGACTTATCTTGAAGACCGTCGCCTTTGAATTCCTGCTGGCAGGTTCTTGCAAAATAAAGAGTTCTTCAATGAGTTCGTGTGTGGCAGTTTCCTAAATGGGTTCCCTCACTGTGTTGAATATATATATATATATATATATATATATATATATATATATATATATATATGTATATATGTATATATATATGCAATAAAATTGTCAATGTTTTGTAAAAACTACATATTCCTTCATAAACCAATAAAAAAATGAAAGCATCCACCACATAAGGTAAAAAATAAATAGCCTTAATAAAACATTTAACCACTGAATACAAAAAATAATTAGGATATAGGAATATAATCCTAATTAAAAAAGACTATTGATGAAGAAAAAAAAGGAATACGTGAGACAACTGTTGCGCTTCAGCCACCACAACAAGACAGCGTCACTCTATCCAACCAAAAAAACAATAGAAATGGACTATACTAGTCTGAATAAAAAGCCCTCAGAAGCTCAAAAGTGAGTAATTAAAAATAATTAAAGACAAAAACTAACCAAATAAACTGTATAAAACACATAACTATAAAAATATAAAACAACACAATTAATAACGTATAAGATTAAAATCTTCAAAAAGTGGATACCAAGACTGGATGCATGGTCATAAGACCAATGAGGATAGGAAGCATTAAGAAGCATTATCAATGAGCATCACTGCTCCCCTGTGATAGAAGCCCATTCAGGGCAAAACTATGTCAATTACATTTGGTAGCCACGGGAGGTCTCGTGATCATGCACAGGAAAATGTGAAGTTACGTGCAGATTTCTGCAGAGAAATCATGGTGAAAGATGGGATTTGTCCATACAGGGCGGAGGTACTGAGATGATACTGTTGCAGTATGTTTCATGTGTAATAATGCTTGACCATTTGCATGTTATAAGATGGCCTACACCGATGGACAAAAGTATGTCCGGTGTCCTTTGTGGATGTCCACAAGCGTTTGTGTAATTATACTTGCTGTTTCTCTGCGCTCGCCATTATTGACAAAGGCGGTAGCTGAAACGCATCTTAGCGTGCTGAAAACCCAATAAAAATACTTGGTTTATTGCTCCCGTGAGTGCTGGTGATTTTTTCTCCGCAGCAGACATTAATAGCGCGATTTTTGTCAGGAAGATATTGGTGAGGCTGCAGCATTGGTGGCACGTGACTCACCCAACTGGGTATTTTATTTTTTACACTTACTGTAGTGTCAGAGTCCGATGGGTTGATTAACTTTGTAGTCCGAGCAGCATGATTGAAAACTACCTTTACCACAAGGCCTTGCTGCATGACGCCCACGGTGGGCGGGACTCTGATATAAATAAAAGTATGTTCTGAATCACTCTGACTACCGTTAGTAATTGCCAGTGATCAAGAGCACACAAGGGACTGGAAACGCGTATAGCTGATTGAGGAACCTGCTGCCTGCTGGAGTTATTGCTGCCTGAGGCAATTTGTGCCTAAACCTCTCCGGGGGAGGCGCTTCTTTGGTTCAACCTGGTGTGTATATATAAATATATATAATATGGTGATTTGGCTTTCCTGTGAGCAAGGTCTCCGTAGAGACCGAAAAATGTAAGGTGTTGCTGGCTCGCTGAAAAGATAAGGAAATAAACGGAAAGAATCCTCACAAAGTGTGTGATTAATTGGTGAAGACCCGAGAGAGCACGAAGAAAAAACTTCCCCGACGGGGGAAAAACTGAATTAATATATACATATATACTGTTATGTTCTGGGGATATGATCCGCCCCTGGCGCCAGGGGCGTGCAGTGTTAAAGTCATG
Organism: Lissotriton helveticus; assembly: GCF_964261635.1. NCBI lineage: Eukaryota > Metazoa > Chordata > Amphibia > Caudata > Salamandridae > Lissotriton > Lissotriton helveticus. Next base: position 726,351,368 of record NC_136068.1, on the reverse strand, counting down.
TGACCTGGTAGAATAAAGAGAGGCCCCGCACGCACGTACGCAGTTCAGAGACGAGCGCACGGAGAGCCAGCAAGTTATTCCCAGAGTCTGTCTCAGTTATTTCTAGGGCCACGTGTCAGACCTAGTCAGACTTAGATGCCCCGAAGTGTAGGCCCCTAGTTGTTACCCCTAGGGCGGTCACTCCCTACCTTCAGGACACAACAATTGGCGATGAGGGTGGTTGCTGGATCCTCGCCTGGTGGGTGTACCTGCCTCTTGCCCCGTGGGGCGGCTGCAAGCCCGTCCTTTGGCTCGTGGTGCTCGTGCCTTGCGGTGTACCCCACCCCCACGCAGTGCGCCTGGAGGGGCGACTTCGAGCCCTGGAGTCTGGCAGGTGAGCCGTGCTGTCCAGCGCCTGCCTGCAGTGTGCATCGGTGTGTCTGCCCAGTCGACACGCTCTCTCTCCGGTGGTTTCACCCCCAGCGCCGCACTGTGCCCCCCGGCTCGTGCGTAAAGCGCGCTTCTGTCCGTTTGGCCCACCGATCGGGGCGGTGCCCTGTTTCCTCTCCCGCGTCTGGCGGACGCGACGTGTGCCTGTCCTGCCACTGACCTTGCCCGCCCGTGGAAAGTGCGCCGGTCGCACGCGCATTCCCGGGGTTCCTGTGGCTCACTCCTCGGCCACGGGCTGCCATACCTGCGGGTGCGGAAGGTCCGGTGCTCCGTCCAGACCAGCATCTGATCACCCCGCGCACCGCCTCGGGTGCTGCCGTGGCCCGGTGGTTGCCTGATCTAGCGCTCCCTGGAGGATGGCCACGATTCCGCCCATCGAACCGTTTGTGGTGGAGGGTGCGCCTTCGGCTCTCGCTCCGAAATGGAAGGAGTGGGTGGACAGGCTCCTGGTATTCTTCGAGGCCACGAAAACCCACAAGGACCAGAAACGGGCCATGGTGTTACACCTAGGGGGCAAGGACATCCACTCTATTGCTCGGACCCTCACAGAGGCGACCCCCAAAATGCATCACACGTTGATAAATGCCCTCAATGCCCACTTTGAGCCTATGGCCAATCAAGACTATGAACGTTTTGTATTCCGACAAGCGCGTCAGCTGCCGGAGGAATCATTAGACACCTATCACACCAGACTCAAAAAGTTGGCGTTGACGTGTGGTTTTCAAGATACCACAGAAGAGATCCGTGGGCAAATTATACAGGGCTGTGCCTCGGCCAAATTGAGAGAACGGATACTGGAGGAGTCTGGCAAGCCGCTGGCAGATATCTTAACTCTCGGCCGCACGAAGGAACTTTCCAAGGCCAGGGCCGCGCATATGGAAGCTGCCTTGCAAGCATCGGTTAAAGTGGAACCAGTCAATAAGATTCAGGCCCAAACGCCCACCAAGTGGCACAAGAGACCACCCACCCCGGGTGGAGCATCGGGACATTTATGTGGCTATTGCGGAGGCCCGCGGCACCCGATGTCAGAATGCCCAGCGCGAGGCAAGCGGTGCTCGGGATGTGGCAAACAAAACTACTTTGAAAAGGTGTGCCGATCGAAAAAATTCCGCAAGCCACGCCCAGCTGTGCAGGCCATAACGGAAGGGGAACAGAGTCACAGCGACATGGATGACGATGAGGAAGAAGAACGGTCGGTACACAAGGTACATATGATCGGCACCGCCGCCCGTCGCACCAGGCCGCTACCTCAATGCTCCATACAGGTGGCAGATCAAGACCTAATGGCAGTAGTGGACACGGGTGCATCCATAAATCTCATGAGCGCTTCACTCTACAGAACCATGGCCCCGCCTCCGGCGTTGAGCCCCACCCCCATCACCGTCTTTGCGTATGGACAAGACACCCCTCTCAAGATTCGAGGAAAATTCAGAGCGGCCATCCGCCATGGGAACAAGACCATCAGAGCAAACATCTTTGTGTCGGAAGAAGGTCAAGGCATGCTGTTGAGCTGCAGGGCAGCCGAAGACCTGGGCGTGGTGACGTTTGCCTTTGGAGTCCATGAGGAGTCAGTCCAACAACTCCTCATGGAATACCCGGACCTCTTTGAGGGCATTGGACGGTTCAAGGGCCGGGAGATCCACCTACACATTGATCCCACGGTGCAGCCGGTGGCTCTGCGACACCGTCGCATCGCTTTCCATCTTCGGCCGCTGGTAGAAGAAGAACTCCATAAATTGGAAGCGGCGGGCATCATTGAGAAGGTCTCGGGTCCCACTCCCTGGGTCTCGCCCATTGTAGTCACCCGGAAACCGAAACAGCCAGGGGCGGTCAGGATCTGCGTGGACATGCGCCTTCCCAATGCCGCCATAAAACGGGAGCGTCACATCACCCCCACCATCGATGACCTCATTGGAGAGATGGCAGGAGCCTGCTGGTTCTCGAAGTTAGATCTACGGTCAGGATATCACCAGTTGGTGTTGGACATGGAGTCGCGTAACATTACCACTTTTTCGACCCACATTGGCCTTTGAAGGTACACTCGACTCAGCTTCGGAATCTCCAGTGCAGCGGAGGTATTCCAGAATGTTATCCAAGAGTTGATTGCTGGAATACCCGGAGTAATAAACGTCAGTGATGACATAATGATACACGCCCGCACCATTACCGAACACAATCACAGACTAACTCAAGTGTTTCGGAGACTCAGAGATGCAGGACTCACGCTCCACAGAGAAAAGTGTGAGTTCCTACGGAGCAGAATAGGATTCTTTGGATATATTTTCTCAGCAGATGGCGTTAACCCAGACCCTGACAAAGTGAAAGACATTAAAGATGCACCACCCCCCAAGACAGTCACCGAAGTCCGGAGTTTCCTGGGCATGGTCAATTATTGTGGCAGATTCATCAGAGATTTGGCCAATCTTACGCTTCCCCTCCGTGACCTCACAAAGGACTCCACTCCATGGAACTGGGGCCCGGAGCAGGAGAAGGCATTCCAAGACATCAAAGACTCTCTGTCCAGCAACACCACGCTTGCATTCTTTGACCCTCGAAACATCACTCTCATTGCGGTGGATGCTGGGCCTGCCGGATTGGGAGCTGTCCTCATGCAAAAGAAGAAGGATGATATAGACTGGACACCCGTCGCTTTTGCGAGTAGATCCCTCAAAGACACTGAACAAAGGTACTCGCAAATCGAGAAGGAAGCGATCGCCATTCACTGGGGGTGCAGACACTTCCATCTGTACATCTATGGCAAGCCATTCACGGTGGTGACTGACCACAAACCACTACTGTCTCTTTTCTCAGGAACCTCATCAAAGCCGCCGCCTCGTATCGAAAAATGGCTGCTCCAATTGCAGGAATACAACTGCACCATTGAATATCAGCCAGGAGCAAGGAACCCGGCGGACTATCTATCTCGACACCCCAGGCCAGCTACCCCAGAAGAGATGGATGAGGCTGAAGAGACGGAGGCCTATGTCAAATGGGTGGTGGCGCGATCATGCCCTCGTCCCATCTCCATAAGTGACATTGTGAATGCCACGACACAAGATGCCTGTCTCCAGAGGGCCAAAGAAATTCTCCACACGGCCAACTGGCACCGACCCAAGGAGGGCTGGAAGGTGCTCACTCCCGATGCTCAGAAGATAATGGAAAGCCTATATCATGTCCGGGAAGAACTCAATGAGGATGAAGCGGGATGCCTGCTGCGAGGGCATCGTATAGTGATACCCACGGCCCTGACTGACCAAGTGATCCAACTGGCACATGTAGGTCATCAAGGAATGGTTAAAACCAAGGCACGGTTGCGAACAAAGGTGTGGTTTCCCCTGATGGACGACATGGTAGAGAATGTGGTGAGGACGTGTGCTGCATGTCAAGTGACTGGAGAGGCTCCTCGTGAAGCCCCGATTGTAGTGGAACCCCGACCCCAACAGCCATGTTACATTCAGGAGGGCACCCTCTACGAGGGTTGCCCTTGTAAAATGGAGTCCTGAAATAACACCCAAAAGCACATGGTTACTTAGTAAAGGATTTTTGAAGTGCAATTCGTGTCGTGCATGTACATTCGCTAGGAACGCTACTGACTATCAAACAGCTTTTAGCGATAAAAAGATCCTTATTAAAGAACATCTAACATGCTGCACTGAATTTGCTGTCTATAAGCTACGCTGTACATGTGGCTAAGATTACATTGGCAGTACAAAGCTCACTGTACACATACACAAGCACATTCTTCAGCATGTGAGGGCCATTGTCAATTCCGACCCAAACTACCCAGTGGCCAGATATTTCAAGTTGCTGGCATAATAACGAACTAAAAGATTTGGAATACACTGTACTGGGGGCTGTTCCCATTTTCGGACGGGGTGGGAACCGTAAAAAAAGCCTACGCCAACTTGAGGCACACTTCATCCTGGCGCTCAATACTAAGATGCTGAATGGCCTCAACGATAGTGAGGACATGCATCATTTTCTCTAAATAATAATGTTATCTCTAGGAAGAAAGTCCTCATATGCACTGACTGATTATATGCTCTGTACTTTATGAATTGATTTCTATGTCACTGATTTTTTATGATATTTAACGATCTTATCTACATAGATATTGGACACTATTGGCGTTTGCACTTTAGCATTGTTCAGGCTTGAACAATGAGTATCTGCTGCTATATTCTGTACATTCTAACATAAATGAATGTTGCTTTAGTTGCACTCTCTACTATTTATTAACTGATTTTGCACAATGCACAGCACGTTATATATTTACAGACTGGTTTTTACAATGGAGTATTAAGATGTTAGGCCCGGTGTGACTTACTATGAATTTTTACTTTACAGAATAATGATATGCACTAATCCAGTGTAATTAAGCTCTGACATTATTATTATACAAACCTGTCATTAATTTATTTTAGGTAGTGTGCACTAGCACTTCATTGCAATCGTTTTTAGAACATAGTCTATTTTTTTTATTAATATCCCATATACCTTGATTTTATGTATGATTTTATTGTAAATAGGCATCGACAGTAATAAGAGACAATCTGTCACTAGGTGATTCTATGTATCTCGCATTAGCACTTTATCATATTTATCTTGCCTTATCAATATGCTCATACTCTGATACTACTATATAAGAAGGGATCACTGGCAGCACTAGCGTTTTCATTCTGTATTTATGCACTAGCATTTGAATACAGAGGTCAGTATCATGTAGGAATATTTGGGCTATCAAACAACATTAAAATGAGACATATGTTATCTTTTGAAACCTGTCTACAATGTGAGGTTTTGATATGATTGTCAGAGAAAAGCCAATTCATGAATTCATTTTCTGAATATATCCATTGCATACCTAATTCAAAGTGTCTCTATAATATTTTAGGTGATGCTGGCAGCTCGATTTTTTTAAATGTTTTTCGATTTTACACATCATGTATTTCGACTGATCTATTCAATGACATCTGAGAGCTGTGATGTTAACAGTCTGTTTTCTAGCTCAATCAACATGACTACTTACTTTTTAGAGTCATTAGTGCACATTGTTTGTATATATTGTTCCCTACCTTAGAGCGCGTCATGTGAGCAAGCTTGCGTGTGTGAGCGAAACGAGTCATGGCGGGCACTATGCTCTATCATTCCTGGATGTAATTGAATAAGGAAAATACATTTTGCATTGCTTACTGCAACATTTCGCGTGTTGTTTGGATTTCCTGTGGAGATTTAAAGAGGTCCGTCCCAGGAGGCTCTGTTAATGATTTAACAGAGCAGGAATGTTGCTAATGAATATATATATATATATATATATATATATATATATATATAATACATACATACATACCCCTCACTGATTTATAGGTCTACACACAAATCCGCTGACTCACGCATACAGCTACTCATACACCCAGTCACTCACCAATACAGCCATTGAGGGAGGTTACTGACCATGTCAACAAAACCTCACCCGCAAGCTATAGAACATCCAAAACCCCACCACAAGACTGGTCCTCAACCTGCCAAGACACTGACACATCTCCCAGCACCTGCACACACTTCACTGGCTCCCCATCGAAGCTAGAGTCACCTTCAAGATGCTAACCTATGCTCTCAAGGCCCTCCACGTCACCAGACCAGAATACCTGAACAGCCAACTCAAATTCCACGCACCCCAAAGGACCCTACGATCAGCCTAGCTCTCCTACGCTGTGGTCCCCTGCACCAGAAAGACCAGATCGAGAGGCCGCTCCTTCTCCTTCCGCGCGGCCAGAGCCTGAAACGACCTTCCGCTCCACCTCAGACAGATAACATTGCTCCCCATCTTAGCAAGGAACCTCAAAACCTGGCTCTTTGACAGACCCCCCTCCTTGATGTACTGGAACCTGTGCCCCACACCCCAGCTCCTTGAGACCCTTACGGGTGAGTAGTCGCGCTTAACATACACCTGATTGATTGATTGATGAGTGAGGTAATATATGAGGTCATAAGCAGTGCATTGCCAGAGCGTAAGTTAAAGTTTGCTCAGGTAACTATAACTGCTGAATTTCACTGATTTTGTATGAGTGAAATCTCAGCCTAACTATAACGTCCCTGTAACCTTTCGTTTCTTTTCAGTGTGTGTGTATATATATATCTAGCAAACCCAATGATGGCCTCTGTCTGTTCCTGGACTGAAGGGATCTGCTGTTTTGGATTCTATACATGCTGGCTACTTGTGCGTTTGAGCACCCATCCTAAAAGAAGTTTGGTGGAAAAGTGTTATTGGTAGCATACAATTATCCAGTGTTTGGAATCTGCCGAACCACCACAGCCAAACAGGAATGGTGTACCTGCTGACACACTTATCAGTGCATGATTAGCTCTGGTATTGATGACCAGTGCTAACAGGTTTACGCCATACGGAGGTTTTAAAAAAAATGTATTTCCTCACTATAATGTCCCTGTAACCCTTGTTTTTTTTAAGTGAATTTCTAAGGTTTTTCATATTCTATTTCCTAACTATAACATCCCTGTAACCTTCATTTTTAAGTGAATATCTATGTTTTTTTTAACTAGCAGTCGTGTTTGCAGAGTGATGAAGAAAGGGGGGTACCTCCAACCAGTTCTCAGGAATCCCACTGTAAGGGACTTACTGGAGGTAACAGGAGGGCTTCTTGGTCCCCAAGGACACTCTGGAGCCGTACTTCATTCCTTCACCAAAAGGGCACCAGGAGGCATGTTTGCACAGTGGTGGAGAAAGGGGCATGGCCTCTGAAGACCACTCAGTAATCCAGCTGTGTGGAACATATTGGAGGTAACAGGAGGGCATGTGGGCCCCAAAGGACCCTCAACATTGAAGGGGATGTCACCCCCCAAACAACAGTGCAACAGGTGGTGCATTTGCAGAGTGGTGGAGAAAAGGGGCATGGCCTCCTAAATCCTCTTATCGATCACGCTCTGTGGGACTAACTGGAGGTAACATTAGGGCTTGTTGCCCCCCAAGGAACCTCAGCATCCAAGGGGACTTCATCCCGCACCAGCAGTGCACTGAGAGGTGTATTTGCAGGGTGGCAGACAAAAGGGGCGTGGCCTCCGACCACCTCTCAGCAATCATGCGGAGTGGGACTTACCGGATGTAACAGGAGTTCTTGTTGGCCTCATGGACCCTCAGCAGCCATGGGGACTTTTTCACCCAACCAACAGACGGGACTGTAGAGTGGTGCAGAAAGGGAGCAGGGCTTCTGACATCATGCCGGTATTTTGTTTTCATGATAAAGGAAGAGGGGGCTATGTGGCTCCCCTTCCCTTGGCTGATTTTGGCCCTGGGTACCACTCCCCCCTCCCCCCCCCCCGGGCAAGGTTTTTTGAAAATGGGGTGGGGTGTCTGCATGGCCCCCTACCCAGGCCAATTACAGCCCCATTAAATAAAACACATTTTGTTGAACGCACTGCATCGCATTTGGGGATGCAGTGCGCTCAACGAAATTTGTTTTAGTTATTTATATGTTTACTTACCTGTAAACCTCCCTAATCCATGGTATACTACACCCCACCCTGCCTCGCCTCCTCCCCACATCACCGCCCGGAAGGTACTCCCACTACCGATTGTGGCTGTGTGACAGCTCGAAGCTTGAGTTTGATCACCTAACAGAATGACGGGCAGGCAAATTATATCAGTGTTCACAATGGGAGTAAATGATCAAAAGATCTATGAAAAGCATGTAGTGGCTGAGCCCTGGTTAGCTGCCTCATAACATTTCAGAGGACAATATTCTTCAATGTTGCTTTGAATTTGGTAAGTGACACGCCACCCTTCCAAGTTGGTGGAGACCCTAGCAAAAAATTCTCCTGTCAGGACTTATGGCTGCATCAAGAGATCGGCACCTTCCTCGAGGAGATCAATGGGCCTAAAGAGCATCTTCCAGTGTGGCAGATGTGCTTCAGGCACAGCTGAATGGCCATCAGACCCTCATGTTGATATGACACTGTCAACATTTGTTTTCGTCCTGAAGAATGAAACCCCGAAATTAGGGATTTCATTCTGCAGATCAAAATGAATAATGCCCCTGACAAGTAGGGAGCATTCTCCCTCTGCATTTGGTACATGTGACTGTTTTCCTGAAAGGGACCACCAGGTCTTGCACGTTAGATCCATTCAGGTAAAAAGCAGGAAAGGTCTCCTCATTGTGATCTGGCAGCCATGTGTTGGAGTGGGCTGTAGGTTCAAGAGTTTCCAGAGGTGGATTTATGACAGCACAGCCATCTGAGTCTCCACTCTTGTAACTTTGGTGGTTCCCCACCTCTAAATGAGGTGAGGGAAGCATGAATTAATTAGCAAGAGAGATTATAGTGTCTTCAAAAGGTAAGAGTCTGTGGAAGCTCCTATGTCAGAATGAATCCCTTACAGAATATTATTTAATCTCTTGTCACAAGTGAACTAGAACAGAACTTTGAGTCAAATGTCATTGTTTATCCTCTTCAATCTGAAATGTTCACATTACACAGATATTGTAACAGGCCTTGTTTGTAAACGTTTATATTCCGATCCATGTGCAAACAGAAATTTGTGCAGTTATCGTAATGGTATTTTCCAGATGTGGTAAATACCCACCCTTCTCTGTTTGTAACCAGGGCCTTAAGAAATAAATATGTTGAAACACTTTGAAAGTCAGTAAATATATTAACGGTAGAGCAACAATTAGAGATGCTTATAAACCTGCTTTAATGTTTATCCGTTTACATTAAACAATGCCTGAATGAGCTCTGCAAGTTGGTGGAACGAATACCTGTTCCCTTTGCTTAGTTCTGGTAATTTGGTTTTCCTAAAGTAAGTTTGAGGTTGGTAGGGAATGGGAGTTTGGGTAGGGGGAATTTCAAGGACAGTGGGTTCGGCGAGTGTCTGGAACAGTGATTCAAAAGTTGGGTGTCATTGGGCTCCACTTGTTACTTGGTTTTGTTTAATGTTTTCATGAAACATGGTTTTCAGCCAAACAAATATTTAAAATGAAATGCTACAAAACCTTTTATCAATAAAGTTTTCAGATTTCTAAAAGGCCATTTAGGTTTCCAACAACAACTAAGAATAGTTAATATTGTGTTTGAGTTAATAGGCTAGAGTGTTGTAAGGTAGATAAACATTAGATACAATTAACCTTGCTCCTGGATGGTTACCATTATTCAACTATTTACTGTAATATACCAGACATTGTATGCTGCAAACAATAGGGGGAATAATAGGCAAGAATTAATTTCTAATCAGTGTAGTTGTGTTACCTCGAATTTGTGGAGAAAACTATATATATACTAAGGACCCCATTATCATGTCGGTCGAACCCAACCGACGGCCAATCAGTTGCGGTCCGACCGACATCTAGTGCTGCAGTCCATCTGCCCTATTAGGATGCATGGTAGTCATAGGCAACATGCGGAGGGACCAACCGACAATTCCAATGGAGTCAAGGAGCCCATCCGACCGTCAGTCCGAAAGTGGTCCCCTACAATGGGGCGCTGCCTGCTCAGTCCAACCGTAGGGATTACAATGTCCCTTACAGACAGCCTTTTAATGGTGTTCAAACAGCCATTGAAAGGCTGTCTGAAACAGTCTTTGGGGGTCACTAGAAGGGCCCCCGTTCCTCTGTGGCCTCCACTATGAGATCTTGTGGGCACCTGTGGTGCCCCCAAAACATCCATACCCCACGCGCCAGGCACCACATGGTGCATGGATGTTTGGGAACATCCATTTTTCCAATGCGGTTATGCTGCAGCCCTTTACTGGCCGCTGCACAAGCGACAATAGAAAAATGTATGTTTTTAACAGCCTCCTGTGTGGCCGCATTCTAATTGGTTAGATGGAACCGCTGACTACTACTCAGTTGGTTTCCATTCCGGCACAAGGCCTAAATAGAATGCGCTGGATGAATATAGTTAAAAAAACTTATGCCTATGCTGGAGGAAATCCAACCTGTAGCTTGTACTCCTAACTTCAAGTTTTCAGATGGAAGTGGAGAATTTTGAGGCATCAATGAGTCCCAAATCGGGCCCTGAGAAGATAAATCAGATGGGAGGAACTGGGATGAACGTTTAAAAGAAAATGTGTGTAAGGAAGTGAACCCGCAAATGAGGATTGGGTTGCATGTCAGTATATTGTCAGTATAATATCAACCCTCAGAATATTGTGGGCAACTAACTTAAACATAAATGTATTCATAACTCCACTTCTACGTACTGTGGAGTTACGCATAATTAATCTATAGTTACCTATGTGTACTTACCTTCTCAATAGTTTGTTCACAGTACTCTGGTAGCATAGTATTGATAAGACGATATTCTGGTGGAATACTCTATCCCCCAGATTCATCAAAGTCCTGTTTTGCGAGTCCTTAATAGCGATTTTTGAGGAATCCCTATTAAAGACTCGCAAAACGGGATGCATGTAGAAATCACAATATTTTTTGCAATTACTAATGCTTCCTTATTTGAGATTCGCTAATTGCTAATCGCAAATAAGGAATGGCTGTCCCATTCATTCCTATGGGCCCATAGGGATGAATGGGGAGTCATTCCTTATTTGCGATTAGCAAATAGCGAATCGCAAATAAGGAAGCAATTTCAAGGGTGCCAGGGTGTCCAAAGGACACCCTGTAGCACCCCTGAAATGGACATGTGTGTGTGTAACATACAACTTAGAAAAATGCACTAAAGTGCATTTTTCTAAGTTTTTGCTATTTACCACGTAGTTAGACTTCGCGGTAAATAGCGGCCCCAAATTGCGAATTCGCAATTTTAAAATTGTTCATGAATTGCATTTAAGGAATCTCAAATTGAGATTCCTTAAATGCAATTAATCGCAATTTAGCGATTTCTAGAATTGCGATTTTTGCATTTGGGATGATGAATCCCAAATGAATCCCAAACTATTAAAGACTCGCAAAACGGGATGCATGTAGAAATCGCAATCTTTTTTGCGATTACTACTGCTTCCTAATTTGAGATTCACTAATTGCTAATCGCAAATAAGGAATGGCTGTCCCATTCATCCCTATGGGCCTAAAGGCCCATAGGGATGAATGGGGAGTCATTCCTTATTTGCGATTAGCAAATAGCGAATCGCAAATAAGGAAGCAATTTCAAGGGTGCCAGGGTGTCCAAAGGACACCCTGTAGCACCCCTGAAATGGACATGTGTGTGTGTAACATACAACTTAGAAAAATGCACTAAAGTGCATTTTTCTAAGTTTTCGCTATATACCACGTAGTTAGACTTCGTGGTAAATAGCGGCCCCAAATTGCGAATTCGCAATTCTAAAATTGTTCATGAATTGCATTTAAGGAATCTCAAATTGAGATTCCTTAAATGCAATTAATCGCAATTTAGCGATTTCTAGAATTGCGATTTTTGCATTTGGGATGATGAATCCCAAATGCAAAAATAGCGCTCGCAAAGGGCCAGATTCTCAGAATCTGGCCCTTTGCGAGCCGATTTTGGCTTGATGAATCTGGCTGTATATTCCCTGTCAATTGACTATGATACAACTATATGGGGAAGGAGTTTTGATAAAGAGGTGAGTTTTTAGATTTGATTCACGCAATCTTTCAGCAAAATAGTTCTGTATCCAGCACGGTGGGGCAGTGGATTGGGGGTGGGGTGGGAGGGGGAGGATGTTGACAAAAGCAACAGAATAGGGGGGAAAAAATCCTCTACCTTCGTTTTTCGGCTGCTTACCTGCACCGACCGCAACTGTCTGTATCCCCCAAGCTCATTATCTTCCACAGGCTCTGAAAATGGCAAAGAGTAGCAAAACGTGGTGCATATTTACTAAACTTTAAGGCAACACAGTGCGGCCAGGGAAGATGCTGTGCTGAGTTGCGCAAAAGGGAGAATGCAGAACTGCACCATATTTACAAAGATATGACGCAGTTTGCCTCGCTCCTAGTGCTACTGCACTTCTTGCTACCCAGCGCCAATGCAGGCACCCTTGCCTGATGGTGCAAGGGTGCCTGCATTATCCGCTGGATAGTTTTTGTGCCGGAGGGTAAAACTATCCTGCGGTACACATGCAAAGAGAAAAACAATAGGAGAAATAAAGATATTTCGCCTTCTTATGCCAGCCGAGTGTAGGCGCACTATTGTGGTACTAACCCATGTTTGCTGACTTTAGTAAATATGGGTTTATGTCAAAATGCATGGGTGGGCTAGGGGTACTCCCATGCTCCACTCATGTAATGTCTCCTCGCTGCAAGGTGACGCAACACGGTGACGCAACACAGCGCTTTGCACTGCATTGTGTTACTTTTTTCTTTTTTTCCAAAACCACACACACCGTGCTTTTACTCAGTATGTAAATCCCAAAATAGAATTTGAGTCGGGGCCAAATTAGTGACCCAACCCGAACATAAAATCTTAGTAAATCTGGACCTTAGTTTGCACTTTTATTAAAAGACAAGCCTCGATTAATCACGTCAGCATCACGGTCTGGCATTTCAGTATTTGGTGTGTCTGCTATTATTTAGCTTGATGTGACACGGTGAGGCTGGCAATGCAGTCCTTTGCAGCCTTAAAGACAGTATGGGATGATTGACGTGACCTTTCGTATACCTAGACAGCGCTTCGCTGTGCTGCATAAGCTTTGTGCTCTGCTTGAAATAGCCTCGGGACCGAGCACCCAATTGGCACAAGCACGAGGGGACGTGCAGTGGCTTGGAGACTGCTCAACTTTGCCTACTAACATTTTCTTACTCCTTCATTTCCTTCTGCTCCTTTGATTATTTTTTCTCTCTGCAGTAAAATTGATTAGTTTCCAAACTGAGAGATTATATGCAGTACCCCACGATAATTGAGGCCACCAGGTAGCTGCTCGTGGCTGCAGGCGCTCACGTGCCGTGGGCAGCCATGATTACGAAGTAAAATTGTCAATTAACACAAACCGACTTGAAATTAGCTTTTTCCAATGGGAAGAGTACACAAGATGCCTATTAAAAAAAGTCGGGAAACGTGCAAATGCTTAAGGTTCCCGAAAGCACACTGTGAAGGAGGATGCTCGATATGTGCAGACGTATGGATATCTGGCAACAAAACATAAAGGGGGTTGAGACCCCTTTTCAGAAACGCTCTAGCGCACAAATGCATTTGAAACACCTAATTTCTGGTTGATGTGGTCTTCGAAAAGAAGAGCATGATTGACACAAATTCGATTTTATTCCAATGGTTCAGAAAGATTGAGATTTGTGGTGTGTAGAAGCCAACATGCCAGGTTGCCATGTTAGTATGCCCGGTGTGTAATGCCCTCTGAAGAATTGTACTGGAACGTATTCCCACCTTTTTGTTGATGACTTCAGATGTTAATGGGCCTTTTCTTTCCTCTTATTTGTCTTCCCAAATATCAGCTTTTCGTTGGTTATTTTCTTCAAAGTCGGATCAGAACTGAGTAGCTGCCAATGTATATGGGTATAATCCTTAACATACCAGAAATTTCGGGAATATGTTAATTAAATCAGATTTAAACCAAGCAAAGGATAGACAAAAGATGCAAGGCTGCTATCCATGCTTACATATCACTAATTGAAATTACCTTGGAAAATCTGATCAAATTTACTATCCGTATACAGAAAAGCTATTAAAAATTCATCATTTTTAATCTGTAATTCAGTAAATGTTATGTGCATGATATGTCAATGTGCAAGCTAACTACTACAAAAGTGACTTAGATCCTGATTTGACTTTGGTGAATACATGAATTCTGCCCACAACAGGCAGCTGTCTTATCTGTCATATTTAGAGTTAATACAAATGTATACATTTCTATAAATTCTAAATAGGGCAGACAGGACATTTTCCATGTCTGTTAAACTGCAATTGAGTGTCCAGTCTGAAGGGAAACCCGTGGACTGTGGCAAGGTGGAAGACCTACCACAGTTAAAAAGCAACTTGCCAGCCACATAATCCTAATTTATAAACTCTGAGTTTTTGACACCAAAAAAGTGAAGGCTTCAGCAGAAGCTCCACAAAAAGGATCGGACACCCAGGGAAAAACACTGACTTCAGTCTTCTACATGACCTTCTGGAAGACTTTGAGTATAGAAAAACATTCTAAGCCCAAAGTAAAAAATTTGATTGGCTAGCCTGCTTGGCTTATTCAACTTTCACTCTGTTGCGGTCCTCATCATAAGAACTTTATTTCGATCGCAAACGATCATAAACGTGTAGACAAACAGTTACACAGTAAACAAATATTTAAAAATACACTTTTAAAAATGACAATAAATAAGCATATTAGTTAAAAAAGGCACTAATATTCATTACAAAATCACTACTAAAAAATATAAAGGTATCAAAATCACAAATAATACCACATCTTTAAAATGCAAAATGTTTGCACTCAGTGCCTCCCACTGATACCGCATGGTTACCGGCTCAGTTTATCATACTCACCTGGGCCCATAAACATTCACACTTTGAACTGGTAATCCAACTTAACTTCCTGCCTATCAGAGTTTTATTCACCTTAGGATTTACACCTGTACACCATGATTTACAAAATCCTTGTCACTTGTGCTCTAAATCCTAAATCTAAGGATCAAGGGAGTTAGAATAATAGGTAGAGAATCACAATTACCTTTCATGAAATAACCACAGACTCAGGAACAGTTTTAAACACTTTATCTATGCAATATTTTATGAGTCAAGACCCAAAGCAATGCAGTTAGGGATTTTTCAAGTAGGAAAATAATTATTAAAGTAAAAATCTTATGAGACTTCAAGCAAATAGTTTTAAACATCGGTACCTGGGAACGGTGAGAAGGGAAAACGGCACAAGGACATACCATACAGATTATATTTACCTAAAATGGTGTGAGGAACAACCCTGGCCACGGGCTGGGACAAGAAAGGCTCCCGACTAATCAGGTGCCAACAGGACAGGACAGGTGCAAGACAGGACAAGTAACCTCCGCTAAGTGCAACGCCAGCATCAAACCCCTCTCTGCAGCTACTCTAAAAAATCCCTTTTGGGTGACAGAGTCTCCTCCCTCAGCAATTTACTGATTCTTCTTTCAGAGTGCTCGACCAGTCCTCTGAGGTCTGCGGCATCCACGATTGATCCAGCATACGTTGGGTCAGTGACAGGTCTGTGACAAGTCAGACAATCTAACTGACTAAGCCTACCTTCGTTATACCATTTCAGAGCGTGTACCACCCCCCTAATGTTGCAAATTCCATGTGTTCCCTTCATTTTATTGGTCAGAAAGACGAGGAGAGGTCATCAAAACATACTAGTATGAAGTCATTTGCATTGATTCCAATTCATTCAGGTTTCAGCCCATAATTTACTTTCCCATGCATTTTTATTCCTCCCAGCAATATTAGTTCATTTAATATACAATGTATAAAGTTCTGCGCTTTCTCTTCCTCTTTCTCCGGGTCACTAAGTAAGATTCCCACAAACGTCTCGGAAAAGATGGGAACGGGCATCGATTCAATGTCAAAAGCTTCGAGGATTTCGATGGCATCTGCACACGACCAAAGTTTCAAAATAGACTTTGCGATCCCTTTCAGACCCAAATACGAGCTATCAGCAAAGTTAAAGAGAGACATATTAGAATACATAAATAAATTAATTCACTGTATACCACTTATTTCTACTCTAACCCCAATACTTTATATTAACTGTAGCATTAATAGTTAAGCAGAAAACACAAGGTTTAGTTCAAGCAAAGCATATGCATTAGTTTGTGAAGTTTCAAGCGGCCATCTTTAACATTACTGCTCGGATGCAAGAAATTCACACCAAAAGTGAAAGACGTCAAAGTACGTAGATGCATTAGACGCACGCACAAAGGGTTCCCACGTTTTTCGGTGGCCATTTTAGGACAATCGGATTACTGGTTAGTAAAACAAATATGTGAGCTTCTCCTACATGCTAGAAATGTCGTGTAGTGCGGTTTTAACAATCACAAAACATGTTGGTTAATAAGTTACATGTTATTTCGAGAGGGCTGAATACAAGCAAGTTTCTTTACCTGTGAATCCTTGCTCCATCAATCCCCTTGATGGTATTTTATACCATCACTAATTATTGAAATCAGATGCCAACTTTAGCAGTTTCCCAATTCCATTTCTTCTATTTCTTTAGAATTTCCTCTTTCCCTTTCCCTTTCCCTTTGAAAACCTTTCATTCTTTTATGAATGTCCCCTTTCATTACTTTGAGTTGTATTTAATTATATTTCGCTTTTTTCCATTCTCATTTACTGCATACCATTTTCTGTTTCTGCAGCATTTGCACCAAATAATCATCACTAAAATCAGTAGGGGGTTTCCCATTATTGGCATCAGTATTCGACCTACAATTCTTTTTTCTACATCAGAAAACCAACTACGTACAGAGGAGAGACCATTAGTTAGTCTCTTCCATGCACTATCAACCTCCAGTGGTTTCAATTCTTCTTCCAATTGGGTGATATTATTTACATAGTTCCCAATTTCAACACTTTTGTCAGGTATGTACGTGCAACAATGTTGCACTTTCAACATTTTACAGACTCCGCCCTCTTTTGCTAATAATATGTCAAGAGCAAGTCGATTTTGCAAAACCATTGATCTTACCGCAACTAACTCGGTATTGATCAATAAAAACCCACCAGCAGTGTCAGTCGATAAGCGATCAACCACTGTAGACAATTTACAAATACTTTGTGTATTCAGAATTACTCCCACTGAAGGTATCAATGCACTAAATATGTTACCTACAATTTCTGAAAAACGAGCTCTTTTCTGTCTTGTTAATCCATTATCTTCTTCAGTGCTTCCAGTGATTCTTTTTAAGCATGGGCGTAAAATCCGTTCTGCTCGCGGAATTTGCGGATTTTCGGCAAATTCGCAATCTGCGAATTCTCGCGAATTTGCCGAAAATTCGCACGCAGCGGATTTTTTTGCTTGGTCGCGCTTGACAAATACAATATTGCGGCACGCGGCGTTCACTTGCCGTCATTCAGCGTTTGAAGAGTGTTTTTTCTCCATGTTTGCGTGTGCTGCGCCATTTTGGATCTTGCTGCGTGATCTCGCGGGAGTTTGTCGATCGCGATTACGTCATTGCGGCCTGCCACCTTGCACAGCGAGAGTTTGTCAATGCGAGTACGTCATAAAGGCCCGTGATCACGCATCGCGGGAATAAACAATTGCGAACACGTAGATGCGGCGGGCAGCAACAATCTCGCGCTCGCGAAATTGCAAAATGTGCAATTCTGCACAAGAAATGCACCAGCAGGCAGCATAAACCTTCTGAAAATGATGATTGTTATCAGAATAACTCCTCAGGTTGACATTTGCCTGCACTTTTTTTTTGCAAGGAGTCCATTTTGGGGGGGGGGGGGGTGGGAGGAAGGAAGTGCCCCACAGTCTCCAACTTCCTGTTCCTGTCCAGCAGGCTCCTCCCAAAGCTTTGTTCATGTCCTGGTCACTTTGATTTGGATCTTGACCTGGAAGGATTACTTTTTGTGGATGCTGCTGGATATTTGGATTTGAGGCCTTTTTGACTTTCTTTGGATCACTTATGGATTAGAAATTTCACAAGTAAGTTTGTTTGGGGCATTAAAGTTGCTGCAACTACAATTTTGGAAGTTTTTCAGAACATTAAATAAAATATATTGTGGGTAGCCACAGTATCCAGTAGGACCAGGGTTAGTTATGGGTGCATGATACAACTGTTTTGTTGAATTTCAACATGATTTAGGGCATGGATGGCATTGGATTGTGGTGATTTTTGTGTGTTTTTCGATTTTTTGGCTGTTGTTGGGGCCTTTTGCCCAGGGGTACTCAGTGGTGCATGGACTGAGTCTTTCTGTGGGGTCTCTTTAATGTAAACATCATGGAGGGCATGGATGGCATTGGATTGTTGTGATTTTTGAGTGTTTTTCGATTTTTTTGGCTGTTGTTGTGGCCTTTTGCCCAGGGGTACTCAGTGGTGCATGGACTGAGTCTTTCTGTGGGGTCTCTTTAATGTAAACATCATGGAGGGCATGGATGGCATTGGATTGTGGTGATTTTTGTGTGTTTTTCAATTTTTTGGCTGTTGTTGGGGCCTTTTGCCCAGGGGTACTCAGTGGTGCATGGACCGAGTCTTTCTGTGGGGTCTCTTGAATGTAAACATCATGGAGGGCATGGGTGGCATTGGATTGTGGTGATTTTTGGGTGTTTTTCGACTTTTTGGGGTGGGGTGGGGGCCTGTCCATGTGGGTGGGGGACTTTTTGAGGCCTGGTCCAGGCATGGCCTGGCCATGTGGGTGGGGTCTAGGGGCCATTTTGAAGCCAGGCAGTGTGCTTTGTTGTGCCATAGGCCTGTACCCAGTGTGCCATGCTTTCATCCATTATGCCCAGGGGTACTCAGTGGTGCATGGACCGAGTCTTTCTGTGGGGTGTCTTGAATTTCAACATGATTGAGGGCATGGATGGCATTGGATTGTGGTAATTTTTGTGTGTTTTTCAATTTTTTGGCTGTTGTTGGGGCCTTTTACCCAGGGGTACTCAGTGATGCATGGACTGAGTCTTTCTGTGGGGTCTCTTTAATGTAAACATCATGGAGGGCATGGATGGCATTGGATTGTGGTGATTTTTGTGTGTTTTCTGACTTTTTGGGGTGGGGTGGGGGCCTGTCCATGTGGGTGGGGGCCATTGTGAGGCCTGGTCCAGGCAGGGCCTGGCCATGTGGGTGGGGGTCTAGGGGCCATTTTGAAGCCAGGCAGTGTGCTTTGTTGTGCCATAGGCCTGCACCCAGTCTGCCATGCTTTCATCCATTATGCCCAGGGGTACGCAGTGGTGCATGGACCGAGTCTTTCTGTGGGGTGTCTTGAATTTCAACATGATTGAGGGCATCGATGGCATTGGATTGTGGTGATTATTGTGCGTTTTTCGATTTTTTGGCTGTTGTTGGGGCCTTTTGCCCAGGGGTACTCAGTGGTGCATGGACTGAGTCTTTCTGTGGGGTCTCTTTAATGTAAACATCATGGAGGGCATGGATGGCATTGGATTGTGGTGATTTTTGTGTGTTTTTCGATTTTTTGGCTGTTGATGGGGCCTTTTGCCCAGGGGTACTCAGTGGTGCATGGACTGAGTCTTTCTGTGGGGTCTCTTTAATGTAAACATCATGGAGGGCATGGATGGCATTGGATTGTGGTGATTTTTGTGTGTTTTTCGACTTTTTGGGGTGGGGTGGGGGCCTGTTCTTGTGGGTGGGAGCCATTTTGAGGCCTGGTCCAGGCAGGGCCTGGCCATGTGGGTGGGTGTCTAGGGGCCATTTTGAAACCAGGCAGTGTGCTTTGTTGTGCCATAGGCCTGCACCCAGTCTGCCATGCTTTCATCCATTATGCCCAGGGGTACTCTGTCAGTGGGGCATTTTATTGGTCTTTCCATTTTGGGGAGTGGGTATAATAAAAATGCTTACTTGCAAACTATTAATTGAAGCGCTACATATGCAACATTTATTTAACTGATGTTCCTCTGGCTTCGTTTGCTTTTAGGTGCAGAAAGACGAATCATCAGACTCATCGTTCCTCATCAGTGCCAGGAAGAAGTCCTGCTGCGGTGTGTGCAGCACAACGTCACGTGTGGCCACAGACAACTCTGCAACTTGTGCAACTGCGGCCTGCTGTTCTGACATCTGAAGAAGATGGCCCCAAAAAAAGTTGCCCGTAGCTCCTCTAGCAAGAAAGTTGCCAGTAAGGAGCAGAAGAAGCAAATGGCGCCACTTACCAAGGAGACTGGTGTGACGACCGCCACATTTTTTGGGGAAAAAAAGTACGCCTGCAGCAGCAGCGGGGTCTGCTGGGGACCAAGCTGGGAGCAGCACCTCCGCTCCATTGGGCTCTGTGCCACCACCACCACGCCAACTTAGGTCCAAGCCCTTGAGTGCTGCAGAGGCAGCCAGTATAGTTGTTCAATCACCATCGACCAGTGATGTTGGCTCATCGCAAGAAAGTAGCAGCATCTCTCAATCAACACAGGTTGTTGTAACTCATCTGACGAGTGTTCAACAACCACAGCCGCAACAGCAACCACATGTGCAAGTACAAGCCCGAGTACTAGCTTTGCATTCCCCTGAGGCGGAAGCCGGGGGTTAGGCTCTAAACCTTTTTAACATTTTTAATAATTCACTACTGTGTGTGAGTTTGTGACTACTACAAATCTCACCTTTAATCCTCGCTCCCTCGCCGTGGCTAGAACCGCTCTTTCACGCAGGCGCATACAGGGTTGGACGCCATCTTAGGCGTGAAAGAGGTGAGCGCACTAGCTGTTGTCTGTCCCCCGCCCTCCCAAACTACTTAATGCGCACTAACACGCAAGCGCTTAGTACTAGCTTTGCATTCCCCTGAGGCGGAAGCCGGGGGTTAGGCTCTAAATCTTTTTAACATTTTTAATAATTCACTACTGTGTGTGAGTTTGTGACTACTACAAATCTCACCTCTAATCCTCGCTCCCTCGCCGTGGCTAGAACCCCGCTTTCACGCAGGCGCATACAGGGTTGGACGCCATCTTAGGCGTGAAAGAGGTGAGCACACTAGCTGTTGTCTGTCCCCCGCCCTCCCAAACTACTTAAGGTGCGCTAACACGCAAGCGCTTAGTACTAGCTTTGCATTCCCCTCAGGCGGAAGCCGGGGGTTAGGCTCTAAACCTTTTTAACATTTTTAATAATTCACTACTGTGTGTGAGTTTGTGACTACTAGAAATCTCACCTTTAATCCTCGCTCCCTCGCCATGGCTAGAACCCCGCTTTCACGCAGGCGCATACAGGGTTGGACGCCATCTTAGGCGTGAAAGATGTGAGCGCACTAGCTGTTGTCTGTACCCCGCCCCCCTTGGCTCTATAAAATGAAGACCTATCCCGAACGGCGCAGCCGGCGGGCGCAGCGGGCGCGCCAACACTTTCAAATAGCTCTCCCCTCTGCCGTGGCAGAATTGGTCACATCTCCTTCAAACTTTACGCTACTTGGAGATTTTAATGTCCATTTTGATAACACCTCAGATACCATCGCCACAGAAATGATAGCAAGTCTGGCTGTAATCCAACTGGAGCAACTTGTCCCATCTTCAACACATGTTAAAGGTCACCTCTTAGACCCAGTATTTAGTAACTGTGAACATCTCAAAGTGGGCACTATTAGTCGCCTCCCCTGGACAGATCATTTCCTGATCCCTTTTACCTGGACCACACATAAATCACCATCTCTCATTTCCATCCCACGTAAAACACGAAATTGGTCTAAGCTTCGTGTAGATAACTGGACCAATAACCTTACCATTACCAGACCTTCACTCCCCTGCGACCCCCTCGTTAATAATAACTTATATAATGACTGGATTACAAGCTCCTTGGACTCCATACTTCCCCTCCGTACTTCTGGCTCAAAAAGGCAGCAAAAAACAGCGCCCTGGTATTCAGAAGAGCTCAGGGACAAAAAACGTCTTTGTAAGAGATTGGAAAGAAAGTGGCGCATGACTTACGACACTACGGACAAAGCCATTTACAGGGAAGCCATTAGGACTTACAAATCTGAAATAAAAGCCATACAATCGGCCTACTACAATGAAAAGATAATGTTGGCCAAGTCCAAGCCTAAAGAGATATATCAGATAGTAAAAACTCTGACCAGGCTTCCATCCCCCTCGGCAGTCAATTACAACCTAATCTCCTGATGTAATGCATTGGCTAACTTTTTCTTTCATAAAGTAAACACAATCTATCTCTCCTTTCCGGACCCAGCCGTAGAACTCTCCACTCAAAGATCTGACCCGGCCACGGAAACAGAAGACTCTCTTCAGAACAACTTAGACCACCTTCCTCTGCTGAATCCTGAAACACTCGAGCTCCTAATACATCATATAAAATCTGGCTCCCCATATGACCACCCTGCTCCTCCAAGCACGTTGGTCTTGGCCGATAAAGCCATCCTTCCCCCACTTATGGAGTTGTTGAACTCTTCCATAATGACTGGGACGGTACCACCGGCCTGGAAGCACGCCATGGTACGGGCATTGCTGAAGAAACCCACTCTTGATCCGGGCAATCCCAACAACTATCGTCCGATCTCACTGCTCCCCTGAGTAACCAAGATCCTCGAGATACACATTAACATCTTTTTAACTCAGTTCCTCGAGCGTAACCATCTGCTTGATGTTTCCCAGACGGGTTTCTGCCCCAAACATGGAACGGAGACTGCCTTGTTGGTCGTGACAGAGGAAGCGAGGCGGATCTTGGATCAGGGAGGATCAGTGGCAGTGATCCTCCTTGATCTGAGCGCCGCCTTTGATACGGTAAACCATAAAATCCTTCTAAACCGTCTCTTTGACCTAGGAATATCAGGAGAAGCCTTGGCCTGGTTCAAGTCCTTCTTAAGTGATCAAACCTTCCAGGTCTTTGAAGCCACATCTGTCTCTTCAAGCAAGCCTTTGGGCTGTGGGGTGCCGCAGGGCTCTTCACTGAGCCCCACGCTTTTCAATGCATACATGAGACCGCTGGCTGGGATTGTTCGTCCACATGGTATTAACATCATTACCTATGCGGATGACACCCAGCTAGTGGTCTCCCTTGTGCAAAAGAACGGCCTCCAACCACAGTCCAATTTAACATCATGCCTGGAACAGGTCAAGAGTTGGATGACGAAGTCCTGTTTGAAGCTCAATGACGATAAAACGGAGCTTATGTTTCTTGGCCCATCAGCCCCCTCCACCTTGGAGCTGTTATGGCCTTTGAGCATGGGCGCGCCTCCTATTCCCAGAGATAACATAAAAAGTCTGGGGGTGTGGCTGGACAAATCATTGACCTTCAATACACAGGCAACCAAGGTGTCAGCGACCTGCTTTGGCCTCCTTAGGATGATAAAAATATTCCTTCCACTTCTTCCCTTTGAGGCCAAGCAGATAGTGATACAAGGCTTAATTCAATCCCGCCTTGATTTCAGTAATGCCCTGGACCTTGGGGCGCCTGAGTACAGTCTGCAAAAACTCCAGCGGACTCAAAACTGTGCAGCTCGGAATTCCACATAGAATCTCGATAAAGCCTGGTCTAAGAGCTCTGCACGGGCTTCCCATTAGGGAGAGAGTCAAGTTTAAATCTATGTGATTGCTTAATCAAGCATATTGGAAATCTGGCCCTGAAATCAGTCACTCCCTGATCTCACCCTACCAACCCAACAAACTACTCCGTTCATCACATGCCTTCCTGGCTAAAGTCCCCAGGATTCAGAGAGCTAGAGCAGGAGGCCGATCTTTTGCCTACAATGCTTCTAAATTATGGAACACACTCCCCCTTCATCTGAGAACCAATTCCAACCTGTTGAGCTTTCGTAAACAGCTTAAGACCTTTCTTTTCAACTAATTAGACCATCTCTGGACTGTCTCTCTGGAAGGCATTGTTCTAGTCCTAGCGCCTGGACGCCTCAGGGCAGCTGTAGCACTCAACAAAACCCCTTTTCATTTTATTTCATTTCATTTCAAGGAGAGGCGGTGCAAGGAGAGGCGCAAGCAGAGGTGCATGGAGCGGCACAAGTGCCCACAATAGTTGTTCCTCCCGAAGTAGGGGCACATCAGGAAATCGACATTCGAGCTGAGGTATCATCTGAGGAAGCCACTCCTCCTGATAATTCATTGTCTTCCAGATCCCCAGCAAGGAAAAGATCAAGGATGGTGTCTACATCTTCTTCAAGCCCCCTTCCATCTGATGATATGGATGAAAATTGGGAACCACCAGTGCTGTCTGAGAGTGAGGCACACCATGATCTGACAAAGGTAGCTAAGCGTAAAAGGAAGGTCCCCGAAAGTCTCAGAGTTATGGAGTGTGATGATGACGCTGAACAAGAAGTGGCGTATAATCCTGCTGATGAAGACTCTCACGACGACAACGCAGTCATCATAGACGTCACTCCAGCCTCAGCGGGCATGCAGCAAATAGGCATTTTAACCCTATCCCGAAATGCTGCTGAGCGTGATGTTGGCGACGTGTCAATGGGACCACCACCAATGCAGTTAACTAGTACACCACCACCTACAGCTTCCATATTTTCTCGCCAGAAGGGACCTCCATCCACCTCGACCTCCATTTCCTCAATTAGTGGTGCTGTAAGTGCACAACGTAGTAAATTTCGGCAACACACATCCTCCACTTCATCTGGCATTAGCTTTCCCAGTATCGCCTCCTCCGCCCCCCACAGACATTTGAAGTCCGCAGTGTGGGACTTCTTTAGTGTTAGCCCAACAAGGGAAAACATAGCCATTTGTACCATTTGTAAGGTTCGAGTTAGTCGTGGTAAGCTTGGTACCAACTATGGTACCGGAGGCCAGAGAGGTCATCTTGAAAGACAGCACACTGTCAAATGGCATGCGCACCTAAGGGAGATCAAGGCAGCCCGAATTGCAAGTCAACAAATTGTGTCCATTGATGTTTCATCTGATGATGACGAGGAGGAAGAAGCGTCAAACATTTCTTCAGTTACACCCAGTACCCCTGTCAGCAGCACACCCCCTGCAAGATATGTGAGCCACACTAAGAGTGTGGGAGAGAGTGAGACACCAATGCAAAAAAGTTCATCATCATCACTGAGCGTAACTGGGTCGAAAAAGTCATCATCATCCCGTAAAATGGTGCAGCGCACCATTAGAAGCATGTTGTTTTCAGATGCGCCATTCGAACGCAACCACCCAATGGCGCGTCTGTATAAGACTAAGCTGGCTAAAATGCTAGCGCTGGACCTTCTCCCTTTTTCTTTTGTGGAAGGGGTGGGTTTTCTTGAAATGGTGGCAACGCTCTGCCCTAAATGGAAGGTTCCTAGCCGGTTCTATTTTGCCAGAGTTGCGGTTCCAGCACTACATGAAGATGTGCTGGAGGTGATTGGGGCAGCTTTGCAGAAGAGTGCTGTTCACACTATACATCTGACAACAGACATGTGGACCAGTTGACAAGCCCTTGATTACATGTGCATCACTGCACACTGGGTCTCTTTTTCAGGGGTTAAAGCAAAGCTAAACGCAGGTGTTGACACAGACAAAGTTTATAAAGCTGCTCGGAAACATGCAACAGTAGCCATGTTTGCCATGGAGAAAACTCATACAGCAGAAAACATTTTGCATGAGTTTAACACAAAGGTCTTTCAATGGCTGTCCCCAAGAAAACGCATGATTGGTTATGTTTCCACGGATAATGGCGCCAATGTAGTTAAGGCCATGGATATTGGTAACTATTTCAGAGTGCCGTGTTTGGCGCACTGTATAAACCTGGTTGTTAAAAAATTCTTGCATGAAGAAAGTCCAGTCTATGAGTTACTGACCACCTGCTGAAGAATGTGCACACATTTCAACCATTCTTTTAAGGCCCGGAAGCAGCTGAGGTGCCTGCAACATGAACGTAAAGTGCCAGTGAAAGCACTCATCCAGGACGTGGTAACACGTTGGAACTCAACCTTCTACATGCTTGAGCGTCTGTATGAGCAGTATGCGGTAGTCGATCAGTATTTCTTTAAACTGGGTACACCTATGATAGACCTGAGGATACAGGTGGAGCAATGGGAGCTAGTTAAAAGCCTGACAGACATGCTTCGTCCTTTTGAGGTCTTCACGCGTGCAGTCAGCAGGGAGGACTGTAATTTGGGAAAAGCTATCCCATTGTTGCGCATGCTAGAGGACAAACTGAAGGCAGTGTCTTCTACGTTTCAAAAAGATGGAAAGCAAGAAGCATTTGAGTTGGCGGAGAAGTTATTACAGCGCCTACTTCGCGATGAACGTCTTCAAAAGATCCACACAGAACAGCATTACATTTCTGCTACTATTCTGGATCCACGGTACAAAAAGGCAGTGGCAGGCAGAGTATTCTTTCCTTTTGATGACGCAAATGTTACAAAGTACAAACATTGTCTAGCTGTGTCAGCCACTCGGTTTGAAAGA
This sequence comes from Lissotriton helveticus, assembly GCF_964261635.1. Classification (NCBI taxonomy): domain Eukaryota; kingdom Metazoa; phylum Chordata; class Amphibia; order Caudata; family Salamandridae; genus Lissotriton; species Lissotriton helveticus. The sequence goes on along the minus strand of NC_136068.1, from coordinate 726,325,036 downwards.
GAACGGCAGGAAATTGAAGGAAAAGGCAGTGCATCAGCGTCAGCAGGCCATCCGGAGTCAAAAAAATCCACTTCTGCATCTGTGGCTGTGGCAGAAGTGAGTGATTTTCCCTCTCAGCTGTTAACGACACCAGCAACCGTATCATCTGCACCAGACACAACAGTAATATTGTGTGAAGAAGAGGATTGGCTAACTCAGCTTGGGTTTGCTTCTCAAAAGGTCCCAGAAAAAAGTAAGCAAAGTGGAGGAACCCTGGAGAACCTTGAATCGATGGTGCAGGACTATCTGAATGTCTCAACAGAGATCTATGTTCATCATGACCCATTGGCGTATTGGCATGTGAAAAGAGATGTGTGGCCAGAGATCACCAACCTGGCTATAAATTACTTGTCTTGCCCACTCGCAAGCGTGTCCTCTGAATGTGTTTTCAGTGCTGCTGGTGGCATTGTAACTTCCAAAACGAACCGCCTCTCGTCCAAAAATGTGGAGAGGTTAACAATGATCAAGATGAATCAGCACTTCATACCACCAGATTACAAAATACGAGAATGCATGCAGGAAGAAGACGAGGAGGACAGCAACTTATATGAGGGAAGTTCTTCTCTGTTAACTGACCTACTCCCGTCTGAATTCGCAGAGTTTGAGGACGAGCTCTTCTTCTCTGACACCGAGCCCTGAAAATGAGTCAATGAATCACTAACTTTCTTTTTCGTCCTTATTCACTTTTATTCCTGTGTATCTGTCTTTCTTTGTTTTGCAAACTCTATGTAAAAACCTTTAATCACCTAATCATAAAAACAAGCCCATCAGCAGAACTGTCTTCACTTATTTGCTTATTGATTTGAAGGTGCCGCAGTCTGCATTCCTCAGGTTCACAAGTTCACAAGAACATGCTCCTCTAATCTCCTCCTCCAGACTCCTATTTCCCTCAAAGCAGATGGCTGGATTATGCCCAATGAAGAAAGACTCTGCACTTGTGGGGGTGTTCTACTTCTTTGATGGTGAGTTGACGGGTCTGGAGCATTGCTGTGAAGGTCTAATACAGGATAAAAGTGGTTTGGAGAAAATCGGAGGTGAAAAAGTATATTGCGTTTTGGCTCACTTGCCTGTCTTTGGGGTGCTGTTTGAGGGGCTTCCAGGTTTTTGGGGGTGGGTTTTGGGGTCTGGGAGCACTGCTGCCACAGTCTAATGTTGATTGCATTTGTTTTTCAGAAAATCCGTGGTGGAAAAGGGGAGTTAGGGCCCAGCTGCAGAGCTCATTTGGACTACATTCCAGGTAGGCCCAAAGTTTCCTAAGATTGGCTTTTCCCGGTTTTGCTTTTCGGCTTTTTGGGGGGGTGAAACTTGTTTTTGCCGGGGTTCACGGGTCTGGGGGCCTTGCTTGGAAGGTGTAATACCGGCTAAAAGTGGTTTGGAGAAAATCGGAGCACAAAAAGTTTTTGCGCTTTTGATCACTTGCCTGTCTTTGTGGTGCTGTTTGGGGGGCTTTTAGGTTGTTGGGGGTGGGTTTTAGGGTCTGTGAGCACTGCTGGCACATTCTAATGTTGATTGCATTTGTTTTACAGGAAATCCATGGTGGAAAAGGGGAGTTGGGGCCTAGCTGCAGAGCGCATTTGGACTGAATTCCAGGTGGGCCCAAAGTTTTCTAAGTGTGGCTTTTCCCGGGTTTTGCCTTTTGGCTTGTTGGGGGTGTTAAACTTGTTTTCACCCGGGTTGACAGTTCTGGGGCCATTGCTGGGAAGGTCTAATACCCGAAAGAAAGTGTTTTGGAGACAATCCATGGGGAAAAAGTTTTTGCATTTTCTGAGATTTCGCTCACTCTACCGTTTTCGGGGGGCTGTTTGTGGGGGTTCCTGGTGTTTGTGGGGGGGTTTGCGAGTCTTGGAGCAATGCTGGGTATGGATACTTGTGCTTGCTTGCAAGTGGTTTGAATACAATCCATGGTGGGTAAGGGGGGATTTGGGCCTTTTTTACTTTCAAAGTACGTTTTGCCACCATTTTCTACTAGGCCTCTGACAGGTAGCAGTATCGCACGTTTTTTGAGATCTGATTGGGGGTCTTCTACATTTTTGCGACTGGGTTTAGTAAGGGTCTGGGAGCACTGCTGGGAAGGTCTAATTTTGTTCTAAAACACAGTTTACAGTACACCTAGCTTGAGGGGAAAAATCCTCTAAATTAATTCGCCAATACTTATTTATCCTTCAAAAGGAGACTCAGACAGATTACGCACTTTCAAAAATATTGTACTGTCTATTAGGAAACCCAAAGTGTGACTTTTTGCACTACACAGCGAACATACCTTATATTTATTTGTCAGTGGTGTTCTAATATCACTTCCTGTTTTTCCATCAATAATTACAGGCCGGGTTTCAGCCTGGGCAATGGGAAAAAGAGGATGAAGTCAGGCTTCACATTAGCGAGCCGCAATTCAGCATCCGCCAGGCAGGCAGTGGACAGGGTGTCTTCTGGTCACCAACATTGATGGACGGAGCGTCAGATGGAATGGAGGAGTCCCGCTAATAAGAGGAATGGTTGGATGCATGCAACTTCCCAAATTCAACAGGACAACTACAACAACATACAGATACAGTATCCGTTCTTTTCTAATTATGTTTTAAGTAATGTTATTGCTGTGAACTTCTATGAGTGTGACTCTGCATTTCTTTGATCTCTGCTTCTAAATTCATCCCTACAGCCATTGTATAGGTTTTACTTCTGCTATTTTTCAAACCTAATTTAATGTACGAAGTGTTTCTCTGAGTGCAGAGATAGGCAAGTGAAAACGCATAATTACTGCAGCCCTGTACTGTCGCATTCTTTCATTCACGGTTGTCGAAAGCACTACTTACTTTTCAGTAACCATGCATGCAGTAGTGCATGCACTTCCTTTATGTCACTTAAAAGATTTATGGATAGCTTTGTACCCAAAGAATTGTTTATCTTCAATTATTGTTTGTCCATGCTGTGCTTTTTTTTTCTTCTCTCAACAAAACTTTCCCAAAAAACCCCATTCCCATCCATTTTCCAAACCCTAACCCTCTTCCCCCAGGCTGTGTGGTTTTGATTGATGTGTGACTAAATGACAGCAATAATTCCACACACTTGCTGGGGAGGATAAGGTCATAGCAACAGGCTGGTGAAGGAATCCGAGGATATATTCTTACTCAGCTTGACACAGACCCATGACTATTGGCAAATGAAAGCAGATTTTCATGTGCGCCATCAACTTGATTGATCATCAAGAACATCCTCCTCCTAGACGTGGCAAATGATTACGCTGCTGTGTCATTCACCTTCAGTACTATTTCTTGTAGTAGTAGCCAATGTCAAAGAAATTCAACGCAAGTAGTAGTTATACTTTCAATACTTTACCATTTGTTAGGCTACATTGTGGCACTGTTCTAGTGTACTGTCACCTGCTATATTCTCTATCGTACCATTCTAATGCTACGGTAAGGACCAACAAGGTTTCATTTTCTTTTTTTTCATATGCTGCAACTGTGTAACACCACTAGTACCACCGCAATGATGACATTTCATCCGCCCAGGATTGCCAACCTTAATCGCCATTTCCCGTGCAGCCAGCCCTGTGCCTAGCCCTATTTCCAAACACAAATTACAGGTAAGATAAGCGTTTGGGGGGAGGTAGTATAATGGAGTATTAGGAGAGACGAGAGACTGACGGTAGTACTAGTAAAGTCCTAGGACTATTGAATTCACTTACTCTGTAAGAAGCACTTAGTTTTGACAACATTTGGGCAATTATTTACACAACTTGAATCAAGATGCCACTTAAGTTTCAGGAAAACAAACTTACTGTTAAACCCCCACCCACCAGCCTCAAAAGCAGTAAAAAACACGTATGCTAAGATAAAGTTTAAAGTATATTTAGATCCCTAACATAAATAATCTCCCACAAGACCCAACCCACCCCCCCTCCCACACCCCAATGAATGTCCAGGAAAAGTCCAAAAAACCCAACTCCCAATTCCCACCCCCCAGAAGTCTTTAAAAAAGGGGCAAGGGACAGTCTCCTCCTACTGCTGGCTGCTGTTCACTTTTCGGGCTAGGTCAGCATGCTCCTTGCAGAGGGTCTCGAGCAGGTTTTTGGTGTTCAACAGCTCCTGCTCGAGGTAGGACACCCTGAGTGAAAGGCGGTGCAACCTTTTTTTGGTACTGCTGTGGGGGGCAGCTGATGTATTTGCTGCTCGGCAGTGGCGGGTGGCTGCGGTACCCCGGCTCCGTACCGCTGGAGACCTGCTGCGCTGACTGGCTGACTCAGGGAGCGCGGAGGAGGATGCAGCTGTCCCGGTCAATGTTGTGGTCGACTGCGTGTCCCCCTCCTCCTGGGCCACCAGCCGCCGATATTCGGCGACAGTCGCCTCCAGCCTCCGTTGCCGGACCCTTTTAGCCAGCTCCTTCCGTGTTGGTTTGGAAATAGCATCTATATGAAGAAAGAAAGACATAGTCTGTAACCAATGCTCTTTAAGATTAACACAAAATGGTTCAGCAGAAAGTTGTGTCACAGTAGAACTAGCAACTTGCAAGCGCAGTACATAACTATTGTGGCCAGTATCTATCTAACCTCCCACTTCTTCATCCTTGCTCTAACATTAGTGGGAGTTTAAGGAATCAATTCTACGAGCACTATGGACTCACTCCATTAGAGTCGACTATGACAGTACACCAGTCTTATTTTTCTTCTTCTCTCTTGTTTAGCAAAATTGGTACGTTAACTTCTGCAAGCCGGCATATTGCCAGCGCAGTCAACTTGCACCCGAGAAAAACAGACGCCTGCTATGATGAGTGAGACAGACTTGCGTTACTGTACCGGTCCAGTACATGCAGGTGGTGATGCTCTTACTTTTCTATTACGGGTGGCACTGAGAATACTCTGTTACAAGGGCTACTGCTTAATTAATTTAACTTTCACCCTACAGTGCCAATGAATACTAGAAAAGGAAAATGAAGAAGATAAATAATCTGATTATCTATCACTGCACATGGTATGTATTTGCTTACATATGGGATGACTTTAGGTGCTTTGCTTTTTATTGAGTGAACAGTGATACATCCACACATGAATGACCGAGTACTACTAAACTTATTAACAGAGGTAGTGAGTGGCCATCGTAATAGCCGTATATATGCTGTCCTTGCAATACAAGCTACTGCTACTATTCATGGTAGTATTCGGACAAAATTAAAACTTATTTTCCTTGCCTTTCCTACACTGGAACGGACGTGCGGGTGCGGTGTTACATGCTCTTCAAAGTAACACTTAGTTCATCCAGTGACCGTCTACTCTCTCTAGATACACATATGCTATCTAAGAGTCAGATAGTACCATGATCCAGGCATCCATCCATTCAAACTATATGTCAATCATTCTTCTTCATGTCTCTCATCTGGACAAACCTTACATTTTCTCACAGGAAAACAACCTTTTCAATTTTTGGGGGAAACCGCAAGCCATACATCCGTGCTTGACTTGCATTTGAATTTCAACCAAAGGATATATTGCGCACACATACAGTTTCTGTTTCACGCACCCAGGCTGTTCTCCTTCCACCCATCCTTGCTTCATCCTTCACCCAGCCATGCATCATATTCCTTCCCAGCCAACTCGGGCACCAATCAAACACGTATCATTCTTCTTTGTCAGTCGTCTTTACTTTTAACTTGCTCGTCCTTCCACACTTACTTACACCCTTCTTTCGCTTTTCGTTCATCCCATCCATCAAGTTCATCTCAGATCTGATTTGGATTCTTGAAAAAAAATTCGCCGCTCAGTTGAAGTAAATTTAGAGGAGGCTACTACCTGGTTGATAAAAACTTTGTTCTAAATTTGAAAGTCTTCTTAACAGTATAGTAACTTAACTGTACAACATATATACTACACCCGTGCAGAGAGCACACTCTGCAGTCCGCAATCTCAATAAGTAAGGAATATAGGAGCTTACCACTGCCCGCCACTACTGTGGCAACCCTCACAGCAGTTTCCTCCGGCACTTGCACCACCTCCTCCCCAGAAGTGTCCTCCTCCACCTCCACGCTGGCCCCGGCACCAGATGTTCCACCTACAAAGTACATTTAAGAATGTTAGATGTCATAGACATACACCACTCACTAGTATTTTTTCTGGGAATGAAGAAATGTGAATACAGAAACCAATCTAATAATTTGGGACTGTCTACTCTATCTAAAGTAAAAATGTCCCTTTTTCCAGGGAAGGGTGTTGTGTTGCTGCACTTTTTGGCACAAATGATGAATGCTTGCTTTTTAACACGCACCATTTTTCTCATAACAGACAGAAGCTTCACTTCTAAGAACAAGAGCAAGATCAGATCATCATCACTAGGACGGAGTGACCAACGATTCAGCACCAAAAAGAAAAATTAAAGTTCAAACCAGGTGAGGGCTTGGCTCGCCCACAATAAATGTTTGAAATAAATCAGTAAGGGGCAGATTTATGAGGCCCTTGCGCCTCTTTGCGCCGCAATTGCGTCACTTAATTTGACGCAACGGGGGCGCAAACAATGCGCCCTATTTACAACATGATGCATCTAGGAGATGCGTCACGTTGGAAAGCCCTGCGCCATGAGGAGGCGTTCCTGCGCAGGGGGGGGGGCGTTCCTGCACAGGAACGCCTCCTAAAATTGGCTGAGTGAAATCTATGAGATTTCACTCAGTCACTTTCTACGTCAATTCCTTACGCCTGCTTGAAGCAGGCGTAATGGTGACGCACCATGCATTGTAGGGGTGGCCCCTGTACATTGCAGGAGTCATGTCGCACTTGCGACATGACTCCAGCAATGCGCCGCCCGTACGCCGGAAGATGCGTCACGCATCTTCCCTGCCTTGCACCATGGTGCGCCGCATTGTAAATGCGGCGCACCATGGGTGGCGGAGCTGTGGTGCACTGTGGCGCACATTAAGTGGCGCATCCCTGGGGATGCGCCAGTTAACATAAATCTGCACCTAAGCACTTTTCCATTTTTAATCAACCGTTTATGTTTTATGAAAAACTTGATTTTAATAAATGTTTTTACTTTTAATAAAGCTTTAAAACTTAAATAGACTCTGTGGTTTTTGGTCAAGAGTGACTGAGCAAAAGGTTTTGCAATTTGCAAGCATGAGTCCGTGCCTCTGACACTTCTGGACTCTGCCTCCGTACTCTTGCCCTGCGTTGGATAATCATCATTGGGGATCAATCATCGATGAATTTGGGAGCTAAATGACTCTGCCACACTATCTAGTCAGTAAGGAGATTGGGGGTTCTTCAAAGTCTGTTATCACTGAGGTATGTGGAAAGTCTACCTGCGCCTATTATAATTGATAAACAATGCACTATTTAGTGTCCATAGTTCTGTTTGTGCAGATTTGTCCCTGCAACAGTAGTAGTATGGATTGTCCTCCTATCCAAACCAAAAGTAAAGTAGTATCTTATTCTTTCTTGGTGGTCATTCACATTTTATTGTTGGGAATTGTCAAAGCATAAACATTTAGAAGACTTTAAAAGACATTATGGACAATCCCAGAGGACTGCACTCAGTGCATAGAGCTGTTGCTGACTAGAATGGGAGTGTCGTTTAACACCTTTTGCCAACTGTGCAATCTTAGTTAGCTACACAGACAGACTAATAAGAATAATCTAGTAATACCACAGGGAGTCATAGTAGAGGCAGGATAGGAATTTAGATACAGTCTACATGAAGATCAAAGACGATTTAGAAAAAAAAAATGAGGAACGCTAGGAAAAAATAGGTACTCTATATTAAAATGAAAACTTACCGGGGCCAGCAAAGGAGCCCTCGCCTGACCGATCCTGGCCTTCTACAGCAGCAGCAGCCGATACCACCTCCTCTGTCCTCTTGCCCCTGGGGGGAGCTGATGTACAACATGAAAGAAAGAAAGACCCGAAAACATGGATGATTGTTGTCAACCAAATCAAACATTTCAAAAGAACAATAACAAAATATTTTGGCGAAATAGCAAATAGACAACTATCCACGGGATATATTGACCTATCTCATGTGGTCTACTACGATATTATTATTGCTTGATTTGCGGACCGTCGTTATGTAACTCACTAAACAAACAACTAAAAAGGTTCGCCTAGGACAGGCAGGCAGCAGTCCGCAGCAGGCAAAGTGACAGACAAACTCCATCGTGATTGCAGATCAGTGACAACACTAAAAAGTTTCCTACTACATTAACCAGTTATTAAAATACTCAAACTATCAATCCACCACCTCTATTTCTTCTTATTGCCAGGCGTACAAAGGAAGGACTGGACTTGAGTCTGTAGGGGCAGATTTACAAGCCCCTTGCGGCTCTTTTGCTCCGTTGTTGCGTGACTTTTGTGACGCAGCAGCAGAACAAAAGAGGCGCCATGGTGCGGCGTATATTAACAACGTGACGCATATGGGAGATGCATCTCGTTGTAAAGCCCTGCGCCATCAGGGGGCTTTCCGGCGAAAGGGAGGGCGTTCCTGCGCATCCTAAGAGTGGCTGAGGGAAATCTACAAGATTTCAATCAGTCACTTTTAGGACAATGATGCGTCACTCAAACCCTGCGCCTGCTTGAAGCAGACGTACGGCTTGACGCAGCATTGGGGAGATAGGGCACCCCAGAGCATTGCTGGAGCTGTGCCATCGTTGCGACGCAACTCTAGCAATGCACCGCCTTTACGGCACAGATGCGTAACGCTTCGGTGACGTTTTGGGCCATGGTGCGCCGCATTGTAATTACGGCGCACCATGGGTGGTGGTGGCGTGGCGCACAATTACTGGCACATCCCTGCTACTTTGCAGGGATGCGCCGGTAATTGCAAATCTGCCCCTTAGTGTCTAGCATTACGCAGTTCTGTAAACTACACTCATACATAATTTCTCAGGCCAATGAAATGAACACAAAATCGAAAACAAATAAGCATAGTAGCAACGCTACTGAGAAGGAGAGCAGTGCACCTGAAATGCACAGAAGATTTTGAAATATAATTTACCTACAATGTAATCGACAGCATTATTGCTCTTGGTAAAAAACAAAAATTTGCAATATAATAACACACAGAGCAGGAGAAGTAGTGATGAAATAGCTACTACTACTCACCAAGCCCGGGAAACTCGACGCCGAGCAGGTCGAGCAGGTCGCGTTCCCGGTCCAGGAGATCCGTCCAACGGTGGGTGGCCTGGTTGTAGGTGCGCCGGACCCGAGAGTGTTCATACATGGCCCGGCACACCTTCTCCCACCGCTTCCGGCGCTCCCGGAGCCCGTAGCCGCTTGCGATCCTGCCGCCTGCCGCGATGGTCCTGGAGAGGCGGCGTTGTACATAGTACACCAGTGCGGCCACCTCCTCAGCGCTAAAGATCTCCCGTGGCATCACTAGCTCCCCCCTCAAACGCCCGCATGGGAGCCGGGCACGGGGTGCGGGACCCTTCCCCTTCTCGGGCTGCTTCCCGGCTCCCTTTACCACGGTCTGGGCAGAAAGGAGGGTAAATAATAAATAAGAAATAGAATAGGGAAGAAGAAAAGAAAAGAGTTTAAAAAAGTAGTTTAAAATTAACCAAAAGTAGCAGAAAACACAAAAATATAGAGCTAGAAAAATAGAGGGATAGATAATAAGTAAAATAGATTAAAAAAAACTTCAAACAAGCAAAGGATGGCCGAGATTGGGAGAGGATACAGAAAGGATGCCCAGAACCATAGCAATGAATGAAAAACAAGATGGCCGCGCCCGTTCATGACCACGTGGGTAAGTTTGCGCGAGATTTCCCCCGCGATCACACGCAAACTTGTACTAGTGAGCCGCACACTTTGCGAGATTACACATAGCGCCCGGAAACGGAAATACGTCACGCAAACAAGATGGACGTGCCCATGTACGACCGCTAGGGTAACTTCGCTTTGTTGCGCTACAAGCGGCTTGCGAAAACGCACAAAACCACGGGAACTAACACGCTGCAAAAAAACAATTCGCATATTCGCACGAATTCGCGGCTTCCGAATTTGATCTCGCGCAAATTCGCACCCCGCGAATCGCGCGAAATTGCAGAAAAACGATTTTTGCAAAACTGAAAGCACTCAGCAGGTGCAAAAGTTCAAGCTCATCATTAGTAACAATTCTCTGTAGTGCTTCCTGAGGGGCCCCTCCAGAGTTCAGTTGCCTACTTGTAACTATTCTATGAACCTGCTCTGACCCTCACAGCAGGCTCAGAGAATAGCTACAAGTATGCCACAAAGGTCCTGTTAAAAAAAATTACACTGCATTAGAAAGCAATTACAGATAAGGAAGCAGGTGCCAGACTGGAAGTTCAAATTCAGTGACACATTAATCAGCCCCTAATTCATTCATGTCAGTTGAGGCAGGGCAGGTGTGCTAACAAATTTTGCAAAACTGAAAGCACTTAGCAGGTGCAAAAGTTCAAGCTCTTCATTAATCAGGAAGCACTTACAGCTAAGGAAGCAGGTGCCAGCTCAAATTTTGTGACACATTAATCAGCCCCAAAATAATTCATGTCAGTTGAGGCAGGGCAGGTGTGCTTTTCCCCCCCATAATCCACAGTGATTAACCAGAGGGTGGCAGTGATGAACCAGAGGTGGCATGGGTGAACCAGAGGGTGGCAGTGGTGAAACAGAGGGTGGCAGTGGTGAAACAGAGGGTGCTGTGATGAACCAGATGCAGAAACAACATGGTCGCGACCGTTGTGACCCGACAAGTAAGTTTGCGTTTGTGAACTGGTAAAAAACCCTCACGAACTGGCAGAAAACCTTGCGAACACAAAAAAAAAACAGCGAAAGTTTGCGAATTTTGCGGATTGCGAATTCGCAAATACGCAAATTCGCAAATTGCGAATTCGCAAAATTCGCCCATGCTTAATTCTTTTCACGTGATATACCATTGGGAATACTATTCCGAAATAGCAACTCCCACACCAATGATCAGGCAGCTTAAAATAAGCTTTGTTCCCACAAATATAATAGATTCCAGGAAATACTGGATCAGTTCCCTCTTTTAGTCCCCAACCCCCAATTATTAGGAAATTGTGTTCACATTCATTGGAACCAATGAATATATTGTTATACTCTGTTTTCAGCCTATGGAGACAGATGTTCCCCTTCTTTTCTAGATCCAGAGACATAGCAGCATGAGTCTTGCCAGTTGTAAATAAATCTTCCCTTTCAGCCCACTTGGGTGTCTGGGGTTTCGGTTCAGTGGCCTTTCTATGAAAATCCTGTCTCCTTTTCTCTACTAGATTCAAAAACGCCTTTTCGTGTTCATATAACTTGCATGTTAAATTTTCGTTATGTGCTTCAGCTATATCTATCGTTTTTATTGTTAAGAAAAAATTACCCATAAACTATTAGCCCTACATTCCCAGCTATCATTTCTTCCAATTCTACTCTTAATTTGAAAATGTCCAATACCTTTGGTTGGGATTTTGGCTTTTCTATGTCTCCGTTCCATCTCTCTATTTCTTCTGGGTTTACTACAGTGGCACTTCTCGATCCAATAGATGTTTCCATCTGTACTTCTCAAGAACATCCAGGGGTAACTTTTCTAAATGGTTCACTTATTGGTTCTCTTATAGGTAAATCCAGTAAGGAAATTACCTATTCACACTCGCTTGCCTGGTCATCAACTATTATATTTTCTTTTCTGGGTTGTACTATGGGTGTAATTAAATATGGAGTTTTAGGACTAGGTTGCTTTTCTCCATATAAGGGAACAACGGGACCTATAGTTACTGGTATCGTTAGAGCTTCGGGACTCGTATTCAGTTGGGTTATTTTCTGAATTAATTCATTACGCTGTTTATTTATTGTTTCCCTTTCTTTCTCTTGTCATACCTTTTCTGTAGTGATCTCATGTACAATCTGTGGAATCAAGGGTGGTTTTAGAATGGAACACTGGGGGTTACCCTATTTGTTTCTTACTGATAAGGTGGTGGATTTTTCATTAATAAATCTTCAAGATAATCTTCTTCAGAATTCCCATTTCCAGTTCCTTAATGTTTTGTTTTCTCTGTACTTTTACTTCCTGTTGGATCTTCTGATGTAAATACAGGAAATAATCTTTCCACCAACATAGACTGTCTCCATTGTTTCATCTGCTTATCTCTTGTCTCTCTGGGAAATTTGGGATAAATTTACTTATGTTCCTGTTACAGTCTGTCTCTCTCAAAAGCCTCGGTCTCCCTCTCTTCTAATGCCTCATACTGTGTCAATCTCGGTCTGGGATCTAATTCATTCATGTGAGTTCTTAAATTGTGCAAGATTCTCCCAATAAATGTACCATACTCTGGAAATGCCAATATACCATCATCTTTGGTGTATTCTATCCAATTTTCTAACCATACAAAAGTGTGGTAGCCTCTTTCTATCATCATGTATGATGCGGGCGTTTTCGGTGGTGAAATAATAATACCTTCTCTTGTTTTTACAGGCTTTACCCTTTTAAATAATTCTTAATTTTCTGCAAGAAGGACATTTTTCTCGTTTCTCCGTACATGATATATGGTCTTCATCTTATACACTGTTCTTGGGAAAAACCTAGGTATTTTCTATCAGGGCGATTTCCTATAAATGCTGGATCTAGATGCCACATATAATCACCGCTGTCTATTACACTCAATTTTCAATTATTGCAATTTAATCAATTGTTTATTTCAATTAACTACTTTTCCAATCTCAGCGCGTCATTAAATTTAATGACCAACCAACATTTGTTTTACAAAACCGGCTAACCAATGCTTGCACAGCTTTTCTGTGACGTGAGTTCTCACTCTCTAAACTCACCCCTCGTTTACAACATTACCTCAGCTACACACACCCTAATTCAACCTATCCCAGCGCGGCTCTTGTGACGTCAGTGCAACACCCGCAACTGCCCCCTCCTTTGCAAGGTAATATGACAAACTCAATTTCTTTCAAATTTAAATGCACATTTCAATAATTAACAATATAGAAACATTCACTACTGTGCGTGATTGACTAAATTCAAAGGAAAGACAATTTCTCTCACAGTGAGTAAAACCCTTCCATTTACCGGTCATGTACTACAAGTAAAACCTCTTCTGCTTACTCGTCACACAAGCTAAAATACCCTGCTATTCCTTCAGACTTACCCTTTCTATGTGATATAAGACTAAAGTTTCACCAGCGAACTCTTTTGCTATCAATCACTCGCACTTTTATACAATAAAATAGTCCCGAACCAGGGCTTCAAGTTCTACCTAACTTTACGCACTTACTTCATCAAGGCCAGTAACCTCACTGCAGCGTGTCATCCATTTACCACCCGCTATTCAGTATCCCCGGGGATTTCCAGACAACATGAAACAATACAAACAGGTTTTGGTTAATACATAAATCAATATAGAATATATACACAACTAACTACCTATCTTAACTAAACCCGAACCATTCCTCTGCTACCAAGAAAATAACTGATAGCGCATGTGTAGAATTCTTGAAGGAAAAATGCTTGAATCCAAGATATAATAAAATCCGAATTTAATGAAGTGAGCACAGTACCAATCTACTGCTGCTGCTGTAGAAATCCAAGATAAGAATGACCAGAAGATTCATTCCAAGTGATGTAATAGCAACAGCAAAGCATGTGCCACAATTGAAAATAAACTGTACATTTAAATGGGCAATGAATAGTTAAAAGGGCAATGTGAGTAAGACATAAATGAATGAAACAGTGTGGTTACCCGCTCAGTTTATCATACTCACCTGGGCCCATAAACATTCACTATTTGAACCGGTAATCCAACTTAACTTCCTGCCTATCAGAGTTTTATTCACCTTAGGACTTACACCTGTACACCATGACTTACCAAATCCTTGTCACTTGTGCTCTAAATCCTAAATCTAAGGATCAAGGGAGTTAGAATAATAGGTAGAGAATCACACTTACCTTTTATGAAATAACCACAGACTCAGGAACAGTTTAAACACTTTATCTATGCAATATTGTATGAGTCAAGACCCAAAGCAATTCAGTCAGGGATTTTTCAAGTAAGAAAATAATTATTAAAGCAAAAATCTTATGAGACTTCAAGCAAATAGTTTTAAACATCGGTACCTGGGAAGGGTGAAAAGGGAAAACGGCACAAGGACGTACCACACAGATCATATTTACCTAGACTGCAACGAGGACCAACCCTGGCCACGGGCTGGGACAAGAAAGGCTCCCGACTAATCAGGTGCCAACAGGACAGGACAGATGCAAGACAGGACAGGTAACCTCCGCTAAGAGCAATGTCAGCGTCACACCCCTCTCTGCAGCTACTCTCGAAAATCCCTTCTGGGTGACAGAGTCTCTTCCCTCAGCAATTTCCCGGTTCTTCTTTTAGAGTGTTCGACCAGCACTCTGAGGTCTGCAGCATCCATGATTCTTCTCCAGCATACTTTGGGTCAGTGACAGGTCTGTGACAAGTCAGAAAATCTAACTGACTAAGCCTACCTTAGTTATTCCATGTCAGAGTGTGTACCACCCCCCTAATGTTGCAAATTCCATGTGTTACCTTCATTTGATTGGTCAGATAGACGAGGAGAGGTCATCACACCATACCAGTATGAAGTAATTTGCATTGATTCCAATTGATTCAGGTTCCTGCCCATAATTTACTTTCCCATGCATTTTTATTCCTCCCAGCAATATTATTTAATTTAATATACAATGTATAAAGTTCTGTGCTTTCTCTTCCTCTTGCTCTGGGTCACTAGGTAAGATTCCCACAAACGTCGCGGAAAAGATGGGAACTGGCATCGATTCAATGTCAAAAGCTTCAAGGATTTCGATGTCATCTGCGCATGACCAACGTTTCCAAATGGAGTTTGCGATCCCTTTTTGGCCCACATACGAGCTATCAGCAAAGTTAAAGGGAGACATATTAGAATACATAAATAAATGAATGCACTGTATACCACTTATTTCTACTCTAACCCCATTACTTTATTTTAACTATAGCATTAATAGTTAAGCAGAACACACAAGGTTTAGTTTAAGCAAAGCTTATGCATTAGTATGTGACGTTTGAAGCCGCCATCTTTAACACTACTGCGCAGCGGCAAGTAATTCCCACCAAAAGCAAAAGACGTCAAAGTACGTTGATGCAGTAGAGGCATGCGCAAAGGGATCCCGTGTTTTTCGGTGGCCATTTTAGGACACTCGGATTACTGGTTGGTAAAACACATATGCGATCTTCCCCTACATACTAGAAATGTTGTGTAGTGTGGTTTTAACAATCACAAAACATATTGGTTAGTAAGTTACATTTTATTTTGAGAGGGCTGAATACAAGCAAGTTTCTTTAAGTATGAAACCTTGCTCCATCACCACATTGGAAACATTCTTATATAAAAACCACGGAAGACTGTAAGAGTTTTGTACGCTTAATTCAAAGAGCCCTAAGAAACATGATCACACAACAGACTACTATCTGGCTAGTGGCATCCTGCAGTATTCAGAACATTTCCCTGTGCACCCTACAACCCAGAATTTTACAAGAGTGAACAATCCATTTTGTACGCATTGCTTATATAAGGGGCAAGAAGACAAAACATAAATGGGCGTTTCAAAACACTCCTCACAGCCCGGACACAGATCATCATTTTGCCCCTTTTCCTGTTGCCATCGACTGGTAGATGAACTCATGGGTAAGGTACCATACCTGAATTGCAATTAGAGTTTCCAAGCCAGTGGAGGGGTAATTTCATAGATAGCACCTGCATAGGCAGCCAACGGTATCTGGTCATTAAAAGGCACGGATAAGGAACCATACACATCCAAATGTTGTTGACTGCCACATTTTTCCAAAACACTCCTTTTATACTGGCTGTGCCAATCGGACACATGCTTTTAGGATTAATCCAATATTCATCCATGTTCAATCTATTAGGCAATTCCTTCATAGCGCAGAGCTAAGGTATGGGAGATCAAGAGATCTTTGACACGCTCACTGTAAGACTCGAGGGCAGGTGTTGTCTATAACATATGTCAAAAAGTAAGCATCCTGTATTCAATCTTATCAGCAATTTTCTTTTGACCCAGGTCTAGATAAAGAGGGAACAGTGGTGTATGTACGGGCAGATTCAATAGGGTTCTTAAAAACCTTTGCTCCACTATGGATAGACCTTTAATTTGAGAATAGCCCCACAGCTCAGCGCCATAAAGGAATGCCCCTAGGGCCTTCACAAAATAAATTTCCAATGCTGGACCCGATGCTGGAGCCACCCTTCCTTATATTGTTTTCCTGGGAATTTTTTCTATATGTGCTGTGTGTTGAATCAAGGAGAAGTGGGCTTTTTCCACCTGTGGTATCCAGTGTAGGTTATTGGTCAGTTTAATCTCCAAGTACTCCAAGCTTGGCACCACATCTAAAATTGTATTACACACTAAAAGCCTACTCTTGCAAAAAGTCAACAAAAAGTTTGGTCTATGAGCAGTTAAGCTCCAGGACTCGATCCACACAAAATAATTGGAAAGAGTTGCGGAGTTGTTGCAAACACTGGGGATATTTAGAAATTAACGAGGTATTGTCTGCAAAAAGAAGTGCGGGAACCCTCTGCCCACCTATCATAGGGGCATCACACCGATCTCACTCTAAAAAGCTGATTATCGCATTTATGTATAATATAAAAAGAGTGGGGGCCAGAACACACCCTTGCTGGTCCCCACAATCAATACAGGTCATGCTCCATTATACCAGTTACCAGAGATGAGCTCATTGTTCCCCCTGCGCCTATGTTTTCCCAGTATATCTCTAACATGCTCCGATAATTTCTGATGATTTTTTGCACAAATCTCAATTTTGGAAGCAAGAGCTAGCTTGGATAGAGTCTCATAAGTAGCAATTATACTTTGTTTGATTGTTTCTAATCCTGCCAGTTTTTTCATCACCCAATCCCATCAGATTGACTTCAAATTTTTGGTATATGATAGCAATCCTGTGTCGTTGTTACCAACGGCTGTCTTCGCTGGGGTCACTCTATCGCAAAGCTTCATGCTTAGGTATTGTGGTTGCTATCTAGGCGCTCAACTATGTCCACGTTCACAATTGCTGGCCAGAGCTTTACATCTGCCAAAAAGTAGTTGATTCTGATACTATATCCCATCCTATTAATTATCTGCTTGCCTTGACGATCAGAATGGCATATGGTAGCTGTAAGGTCCCAATTTAATGTCATGGCCAATACCTGGCTCGCCCTGGCAGTTCACCTAACTGTGGATAGATCCAACGCAGGGATGCCCCAGCGAATATCCTGCTCTTGGGTTAGATCTAAGGGAGAGGCAACAAATGATTCAAAGGTAGCATTGAGATCCCCTGATGCTAGGAGCCTGTCCTTATCCGGGCTCTCCAAAAGAACTTGCTTCAGAACACCAATGGCATTTGTCTCCTGATTGCTACTCCCTACTCTTTTGTAGACATTAAATATTCTAAGTATCTGCCCAGATGGGAGCACCAATCTCACTGCTAATATGTCAAGTAAACCTACAGGCACTTGGGAAATTCTGCATTGGAGTGATTTTTTAATCCATATGCAGAGTCCCCCCGAGGGTCTCCTCCTTGCAAAGTGGACTTCATTACCTTTGAAAAAAAGAATACCCATTCCTATGGGCAGTAACTAATCACCACATCTCCTGAAAGATGCGGTTGTCATATGCATGAATAAAGTGACCCCACTCATCCTCTTCTAATAACTTGGCTAGCCCTGCTACATTAAATGATAATATTTGAATGAAAGAGGCCGGGGATTGCGAAGTCCCACCTACAATTGCAGAGACAACTTCCTCTATGATACTACTCTCAGTAGTTGTGGACAGGAACGCAGCATCCAGATGGTCAATCTGACCTGACAGTCCAACATCTAACACTCCTACATTGGTGCTGCTAAACGGGAGAAATTAATCCATCAGCAAGTCATATAATAAAGGGTAGTTCGACTATCACCAATAGCCCTTTCCCTGGCATGTGCACCGTTGCTGTCATGCTATGTCTTGGTTAACTGTTAATTGCGAATGTCAAATGGTTATTTGAGCACTCTTTGCCTTACAACTTAAAAAAAACAATTGTTTGGTTCTACCACTCTAGTTGTAATCATTTTAGCATTCTATTTTATATTAAATTTGTCTTGATTTTTCGCAATTTATTTAGGAATTTCACTTTGTTTTATTCCTGAGTTTAATGTTGTTTGGTACTGCTTGCATCAACAAATATTCCTCTTGAGACAGAATTGACTGCTGCTTGTGCTGTACCTGTCTGGGTTAAAACAGAGATTCTCTTAGGCCAGATGTATGACAGGATTTTGCATGAGCAAATGGGTTTGCAACCTGTTTGAGCATGCAAAATCCCTGTGGGCCATGCACTAACACTAATTTGCGAGTCGCAAAAAATTGTGACTCGCAAAATAGTGTTTAGTGACTTGGAATTAGGAAGGGGCATTCCAAGGGCGTCCCTTCCTAATTGCGACTCGCAGCCCTAAGTATGAATGTTTTGCGACCGCAATTGCGGTTGCAAAAGAGTATCAATTTACCACCCTCTTCAAGAGTATGGTAACGCAGTGGCAAATGGGAATGGGACCCCTTCCCCATTGCAAATGCAGGGGGAAATATCTTTTAGGGGAAGGCAGTGGTCCCAGGGACCACTACCTGCCCTTGAAAAATGAAACGAAAACTTTTTTATTTATTTTTCTTAAATGCAGCTCTTCTTCCTTTAAGGAAAATGGGCTGCATCTGCATAAAAAAACTTCTTTATTTAAAAGTAGTCCCAGACATGGAAGTCTGCTGAGTCCAGCAGGCCACCATACCTGGGAGTGACTGCCATTCTCAATGGGGTCAAAAATTGCGAGTCCCTCATTAATATTCATGAGGCATGCAATTTGCGACCCCATTGAAATTTGCAAACAGTTTCTCAGACACTGTTGTACATTGGAAATTGCGACTCACAGTTTGCGACTCACAATCGAGCGCAAATTGCGAGTCGCAATTTCCAATGGTTGTACATCTGGCCCTTAGAACTTTGCTGTAACCTAACAAGATTGCATTTATTTAATAGATAGGAATACCACTCTTTCCAAACAAATAACTATTTGCGGGCAGCCTGTCACTGTAATATTTGGTGATGGCGCTGTAGACTGTTCTCAGTTGCTGGTAAAAGACGGCTATAGACCAGGAATTGGTTGGTAGAATTAGTCCTGAATAGTTTCTACCACCAGTGGCATATCTAGCCCTTTGGCCGCCCGTGAGGGTCCCTGCATTTGCCACCCTGTGGCGGCATCATTAAAGAGCAGGGGATGCTGGCGTGATTCCACCAATTGACGCCTACGACGGACGCATTGCAGAGCGGGATGGCGGGTGCGGGTTGCGATGCCGCCGCCCCCCAAAAAACGTGTGTCGTCCGGGGCAGCCTGCTCCCCCCCCCCTTGCTACACCACTGTCTACCACTGTGATGACGTTGAAATTTCGACAGGAAATAATTTGCATTCATTATTTCTTTTTTTTTACTGCTTTTTTCATAATAATTTTTTTACCACAGTTAAAGTGCACCCACACAGTGAGTTTCATTAACATACCAGTTATCAGATTGACTTAACATAGATGACAAACAATGTCTTTCTTAATGCAATTCAATTGCATTCTTAATAAAGATATGCTTTATAAAATAAACTACCAACAATTTCCAATGTATATATGTCTATTACAAGACACTTGTCTCTGTGGAGCTCTCTGATGCTCACATCAGGTACTTGGGTCCAACATTTTATCCCTTTTCATGTAGGTTTTGAGAGGTAGCCATATAGCCTCGAATTTGTGTGTTCTTTCATGTATACTTGCTGATAATTTCTCAAGAGCATAAATATTCCACACCTTTTACAACTACACATGTAAGAGTAGAGTAAGAGGTTGCTTCCATATCTGTACCAATACCATACAAGCAGCTTCTAATACATGTGTGATAAGCCTACCTGGAGGAGTAGTTGAGGGAATTCCTCTATTTTCCCCAGGGTCACTAATATATTGTTAGTGGGTTTAGGGGTATAGCAATGCCACTATGGGCCTATTTATGAGTTTAACAGTGCTGTAGCGGATCGCCATGCCGGCATGCCGCTCCCCGCACTCCCAATCCCATGGATGCACTGCCTGCCAGATTATGAGTTTCCTCGTGTCCGGCGAGCTGTTTTTGCCGATCCCACGGAGTTGCCTCTGAAAATGGGCCCTGCCATTGGAATGCCAAAAACTGTTTATGCACGGCATAGACTTTAAATTCCATGCTGTGCAGGAACTGGGGTGCATGCTGTGCCCCTCTGCATGCATCCCACAGCACATGGCAACAGGGGGCCCTGGAGGGCCCTCTTTGTTTCAGGACACCCAGCCTTTTTTTATGAAGGAAAGACCTCCATGACACTGCTGGTGATTATGAAACTCGTAATGTGCATGACGGTGCTGCAGCAACACCACAAGCATATTACTGAGGCACTGACCACCGCTCCACTGCCAGGGAATGGCAGTACCAGGCAACCGTGGTGTTGAAATGGCAGTCTGACTTCTCAAATCATTATGGGCCGGTCAGATGACTGGCGTGGATGGCAGGATCACTACTGCCGAGCCCCCGCAAGTCTGTAGGTCCTCGGACCACCAGACTCATAATAGACCCATAGGGCCAGATGTAGGTAATTCCGATTTACCGACTCTTAAATACCGACTCATACCGAATCGGTATTTAAGATTCGGTTAATTGGAAGGAGGCAGATGTAGGTAAAAAATTACCGATTCTGTAAGAGTCGGTATTTACCGATTCTGTAAATACCGATTCTGTATTTCTCATTGATTCCTATGGGCCTTGAAGCCCATAGGAATCAATGGGAAATACAGAATCGGTATTTACAGAATCGGTAAATACCGAATCCTGCAAGGGTGCAGGGGGTGTCACTTTGACACCCTCTAGCACCCCAAGTACAGGCATGTGTAACATGTGGCACACAGACATGCCCTAAGGGCATGTCTGTGTGTCACATTGCACAGGTGTGCATGCACAGATGTGCATGCACACCTGAATTCGGTATTTTACCACCCAATAGGATTGGGTGGTAAAATACCGACTCCTAAGGGCCTGTGGCACTCTTAGGAGTGTCACCTACATATGGATTTACAGAATCGGTATGTTTACCGATTCGGTAAAATTACGAATTTGTAAATTTACCGAATCGGTAAATATACCGATTCTGTAAATAACTACCCACCTACATCTCAAAAGCCAAATACCGGTCGTTAACGGCCGAATTCGGCCGTTACCGACCGGTATTTGGCTACCTACATCTGGCCCTAAGTGTTGAATTTGTGAGAGAATCTCTTTTGAATATGTTTAAATGATTACAGAGGACCACTACATGTGGATGAAGGTGCCTCTTTCCACAGTTTTTCCAGCATATATCTAGTCTGCTGAAAATTGCATGTTGTTGAGTTGGAGATAAGTACCAATGTGTGAACAACGTATAATCTTCGTCTGATGCATTCACTGTTTTGAATATACCACTACATTGCAAGTCTAGGTAGGTAATTGTGGAAAGAAAGAGAAAAATGTATATTTAGCATGAAGATGTAGTGCGAGGTGATGTAGTGGTTGAAATATGTTTGTATGTCAATATTTTGCCTATGATACAGTGACATACAACCATCATAAATGGACTGATATAGGTTACTCTGTTCTTTGACATCAGTACTTTGGTTGACTCTAAACATAATCGAGATGAATGTGTAAAATGACAACACTTATGTGTGTCCCTTTCAATCGTGGTTTATATCACAGATTATTTGGTGCTCTTGAATGGGGCAACCATGCTGGGTCCTTTTTAAGCTCACTGTATGACATGTATTCATAATTGCTTTATTGGTGATGAGCCTACTGAAATGCTTGGTGTGCAGTCTCCAGTTGCATTCGGCTCAGAAATATTGTATCCCTGATTGGATTTTGGGGTATCTCCCTTTTGGCTTCCATTTATTCAGCTTGCTTATCCTGTGTTCCTATCAGAGACTCTAGAATGCAGGGATGAATGTTACTCATCAAGAGCAAACAGAACTGCAGCCCGTATATTTGGAAGGTGAATAATGGAGCTTGGGACTGGAGCTGGTGGGAATGGATATTACATAAGTTGAACCTGTAGAATGTCTCAGCATGAAAGAACCAAAAGTACAAAGTTAAAAGGGAGCAGGTTAGGTGAGGTGAGAACTAATGAAGTATTGTTCCCCTCAAACGTGTTATGCTCTTTGGCCTACTTTGTTCTGAAATGTGTCACTGAGTGACCAATCCAAAGATTTCAAGTTTTATTTTCTTAAATAGATTCGAATGTTGACTCATTAAATCTAAAATTATTTGGATGTGAATCATTCCAAATGCAGTTCAGCCAGTCATTCTCCCTTTTTTCGGGGAAAACAAATCAATAAGAATCTCCAATTGCTATTGTTTTAATAAAATTATAAAATCCTGCTTTCGTTAATCAGATGCAATGCTTATTCGCAAATGGATAGGGATGGAATGGGATGCTAAACCTTTTCAGATGTTTCAATTCTGACTTTCAAATCTGTAATTTTGTTTTGATAATTATTCCTTATTCAGTAAACATTTGGATGTACTTTACTCATAGTACAATTACCTTGAGGGTAGGTGTCATGAAGTTGAGAGCATCAAATATGCTTTTGTGTAGTTCCCACTATCCTTAGGACCCGCGCGTTTGTTGGACGACATCAACTTTGGGTTAGGTGCCTAGACTGATTCCATGCACCCCTGCAGGATATCTCGGCCTAGAGATCTGCTAGCTCATAGTGCCACCATAAGACTTCCTATCCTTACCAGCGAGCGAATGGTTTCTGGCAACCACTGAACATCACAACCCTGATCCCTCAGGGATCATGGAAAGAAATTGAAACCTTTCGCTCAGTCACTCGTGCTTTTGCGTGCTCAGAGAAATATACAGAATAAAAAGTAGGACGATTTCAATATATTTATTGAACCAACAGTATTCTAGTATACATGTGCTGTGAGAATCAGTAGACAAAAGCAGATAAAAGTGATTATGAGCACCAAAAGAGTAAATAGTAGGCACTACTCTACAATGGTGCTAAAAAGTATATATATGCAGGCATACAAACAGGGCAAGAATCAGTTGGACTCCTACTATGCAAACCCTACTCTGAGTGTACCTAAAGTGTATGTGGGTGTAAATCCAAGAATCCCCCCAAGGGATGATCCAACCCCATTGCTTCGCGGCAGAGAGGAAGGAACCTGTCTTGGTCACAAACTGGACACCCCTCATGAGATGTCTGACTGCTGCATGGTGAAGTCTCAGCATGCAGGGATCCTCAGTGTCAGCTTAAGTGCCTCCTCTGCTAATGTTTCGGGATGCTCAGTGTTTATAATAGAAAGCAGCATTGCAAAGTGCGTTGAAGATTAGTGATTTTATGGATATGTAGATAGCTCTGTTGCCCCATGGATGAAGATATAATGGTATTTATATAAAGAGCCTAAAGAGGACTTGTACATGATGTTCGAGGCATCGTGATAATGTTGTGCAAAGCTGTATGTGTAAACAAAGTAGTTTCAGAGAAACAAATCCAACATTGTCATGCATACAAATATGTGCAAAAGTTCACAACAGAGAAGTTGTTGTGAAAAAGAGGATAAAGTAAGGAATGAGTAGCTGCGCTAGATGGTCCTAACCAGGGAACATACCAATGCTTTGCTGCCAATATTCATCAATTGCCAGGAACCCTTCATGCTGCAAGTCGTGTGTCTCATTGTAGGCATATTAGCTTAAGAAATGTTGGTTAACTCCTACGTTAAACGCACATAGCGTGTTGAGTTCCCCCAGTCACCGGCATACTATTTCCTCAGCACTTGCAGATTTACACTTCTATATGAGTAGGGTGGAAGAAAAGGTTGTATTGGAGGATAGCCATTCATACCCCTTGGCCTACAATGGGCTGTATGAGACAGGAGATGAGGTGGAGAGGAGATGCATGAGGTGAAAGATTAGCAGAGAATCACAAAGGAGAATGAAGAGGAAGGAGCTCAAAGTGGATGATGGAAGACCAGTCAAGTATGGTCCTGTCTCTTTTATAACAACAACTTGTTCAGTCCACACACAGGCATAAATGAGATAAACACTCATTCTCTTTATCTGTGTTGACATCGGTAAGGGAAGACTCCAGGACCAAGCAAAATCATACAACCTCTACTAGTGAAAGCCCAGATACAGCATCAAAACTAACACTATAAATATTTAGTGACTGCAGGAGATAGACCCAGGTTTTCCTGCTCTCGCTTAAACGAAGCTTCAATGAAGCAAAGCAAAGTTTACTATGACAGAGCGGGACACTGCAGGAGCCGGGGTGGAGGTCCCCAGGGCCATCAAGGGCTTTGTCAAAATAGCCCCGAGGAGGTGGTGGACCCGGGGCGTGCTGCGGGGCCTCCGGCGAGATGCCGGCTTTTTTTTTTTACAGTAGGGGGCCTGCGTGGCCTCCCTTCTTTTCCCATTATTTGGGTCCTGGGGACCCTAAACCCCAGGGCCTGAACCCTATTTATTAAAATAAAATAAAAAATTAACAAGAAGTTGGTCAGATGGCCCCCCTACCGAGGCCAATGTCGGCTCCTGGCACCCCATCCCCCAGGGCATGGCCAGATGTTTATTTATTTTTTGTTATTTAGAGGGGGGCCGCATAGCCCTCCCCCTCAGGCCAATTCTGTCCCCCGGGACCCCATCGCCTGAGGCCGGCCTCTCCTTTTTTTTCCAATGGGAGGGGCCTGGCTGCACTGTTGGGGACCGTGGGGGGAGCCCCAATGCCCACACGGTCCCTGACCAGTCCCCACCTCCTGCAGGAGCTGGCATTGCTTTTCCACAAGGGGAGCTGCTGACATGCAGCTCCCCTTGTGGAAAAGCAATTCTGCTTTGCTTCATTGAAGCGAGAGCAGGTTTTCCTGCTCTCGCTTCAATGAAGCAAAGCAAAGTTACTATGACAGGGCAGGAGCCACATGGCTGGTGGGAGGAGCAGGTGCCCAGGAGCTGCAAGGTGGGACAGGAGAGTGGGAAAGTGGTGCGTTGGTACCGCTACATTGATGACCTATTCATTGTGTGGCAAGGGGCAATGAGTACGACGGAAGGTTATATTGAGATCCTTAATAACAATGACTACAACTTGCACTTCTCGGGGTCCATTAGTCCAGTGTCAGTGAACTATTTGTACCTGAGGGTGTTTGTTGATAGTGGCAAAATCCACACCGCACATTTCCGAAAGGAAACTGCTGGCAATTCCACCTTGTTTGCCAGTAGTAGTCATCCACCACAGTTGGTCAGAAGCATACCCTATGGCGAATTACTAAGACTTCGTAGGACCAGCTCGAGAGATCAGGAATTCGAGGCGGCTGCCGCTGAATGCCTGGTACGATTTAGTCTTAGAGGGTATGATGCTAAGTTGTTACAGAGCACCCTTAAAAAGGTGAGAAGAATCCCGAGGAAAGAACTTTTGGGTAAAAAATCCACGGGCAGTGAAACTTCCACTGAGGGAAAATTCAGGATGGTGACCGCATTTTCTTCCAGGGCCAATCAGTTGAGAACTATGCTGAGGAAGAACTTGCACATTCTCCTGACGGATAGTGTGATCAGGGACGACCTACCACCGCACCCCTTGGTGACCTTCAGTAAAGCACGGTCATTGAGGGATATGTTGGTGAGAAGTCATCTAGATAAACCAACACTTAAGACCAACACCTTGAGGGAAATGAAGGGATTTTATCCCTGTGGTCGATGTAAGGCCTGTGCAGGCAGTAGAAGGTTCCTCACCTATGACATACCTGATATAGGTAAATCCATGAAGATAAAGAAATTCTGTTGAATTTGCCCCCTCCAGAGTGCTGTCTTTCCTGTTGAAGCACTGAAATTTTGAGCGAGATATATATATATATATATATATATATATATATATATTTATATATATATATATATATATATATATATATATGCTGCAAGGCTCGTCCTGCTTCACAAACTTGAAAAGACGAGGAAGACCCAGGTTCAGTGCAATTTTAAATCTTTATTCTTGTGCTTGCCATATCGTCACGACGCGTTTCCGCAGATCCCTGCCTTGATCACATCACTTAAAAAACCATTGGTTTCGTACATGTTATAGTTAGCTGGACATTTCACTCATACAAAACCATTGAAATTCCCCCGTTATAGTTAGTTCAGCTAACTATAACTTGCGCGCCCGAAATGCACTGCTGATGACGTCACATATTACACTCATGACATCACTGATGACATCTCAAATGACATCACTGATGACATCACTGATGACAACATCCTTGTGAAAGAGTGGCAGACCTCCTCTCACCGTAAATGTAAATGTCCAGCTAACTATAACATGTGTGAAACCTATGGGTTTTTTCAGTGAATGTCTAAGGTTTTTTAAATGCTAATTCCTAACTATAACGTGGCTGAACCCTATGGTTTTGTCCGTGAATTTCTAAGGTTTTTAAAATGCTAATTCATAACTATAACGTGGCTGAAACCTATGGTTTTTTCAGTGAATTTCAAAGGTTTTGTAAATGATAATTTTTAAATGTATTAATTGTTATATTTTTTTATACTGATTTACTACATTGTTTCAAAGTATTTATTTTTAGATATTTTATTTAAAAAAATGTTTTTAAAAATATTAAAATTGTAATATTTTTTTTATTGTATATATTTTTTATTTGATACATATTTTAAATAGCAGGCAGTAATATCCTATGGAAGGAAATTCAAGTTACTGGTAAGTACAGTTACACTTACTTTTCAGGATCAGTACTGGGCTGAAAGATGTAGCACTGAGGTCTCTCCTGATAACAGGTGAGTAAATCGGAATTCGTAGTTCGGTTGATTTTATAGGAATATTTTAAAGTTCCAAAACTCCACACTTAAAAGACTTTTCAAGTGAAACCAGTCAATGTTAGCCTATGGAAGGAAATTCAATTTACTAGTAAGTATGGTTAGAATTACTTTTGAGGATCAGTACTGGGCTCAAAGATTCAGCACTGAGGTCTCTCCTGATAACAGGTGAGTACATTGGAATTGGTAATACATCCAGTAAGAACCACAGAGCTGCGTAGCAGAGAGATGAAAAAAGGGGGATGACATGCACCACCTCTCTGCATAGCAGCGCAGTGGCGCTTCCTGGAAACACCTGGTAGACTACTTGGCCCCCATGGTCCCTCAGGTTTGAAGTTGAATTTTTTCCCCAACTTAAAACGCGCCACAGGGCGTGTTTGCACACATCACGTCAGGCCACGTCCCCTCCCTTCACCACTGTGTAAATGGGCCCTGTGACCGTTCTAAGTTGAGAGATTAATTCCCCTTCAATCCTAAGGATCCCTAGGGTCAAACTAGCCCACTAGGTACCTCCAGTAAGCACCACAGATCTGCGTTGCAGAGAGGTGTAAAAAGGGGCATGGCCTCTAAATACCTGTCTGCAACGCAGCTCCCTGGCGCATACTGGAGATACCTGTTGGGCTATTTGGCCCTCTGGGACCCTCAGTATTGAAAGAGAATTAATTCCCCAACTTAAAATGCAGCACGGGGCGCGTTTGCACACTGATGATGGAAGGGGGCGTGGCCTGAGGTGACATGTCTGCAAACACGCCCTGTGGCGTGTTTTAAGTTAGAGAAATAATTTCTCCTCAATCCTGTGTGTCCCTGGGGGCCAACTAGCTCACCAGATACCTCCAATATGCGCCAGGGGGCTGCGTTGCAGAGAGATGTTCAGAGGCCACGGCCATTTTTACAACACTGTGCAATGCAGCTCCGTGGCGCTTACTGAAGATGCCTGGTGGGCTAGTTGCCCCCCAGGGACCCTCAGGATTGACAAGGAATTAAGTCCCCAACTTAAAACAAGCCACAGGGTGTGTTTGCACACATGTGAACTCAGGCCACGCCCCCTCCCTTCACCACTGTGCAAACACGCCCGGTGGCACGTTTTAAGTTGGGGATTTACTCCCCTTGAACCCTTGGGGTGCCTTGGGCGCAACTAGCCCACCAGCTACCTCTAGTAAGCGCCACAGAGCTGTGTTGCAGAGAGGTGTAAAAAGGGCGTGGCCGCAGAACACCACTCTGCAGCGCAGCCCACTGGCTTATACTGGAGGTTCCTGGTGGGCTAGGGACCCCCAGTATACAAGGGGAATTCGTTCTCCCTCTGCAAACGCACCAGGGGGCGCGTATGCAGAGTGCTGCATGAAGGGGGTGTGGCCTCCGGCACGATGCCGGTGTTTTTTTTAAGAAGGGGGCTTCTTTTTCTATTGTTTTTTTTTGCCCTGGGGACCCCATCCCCCAGGGCTTGCCCCCTAATTTTTTTTATATAAAAAAATGGGGAGGGGGTTGCCTGGCCCCCCCTACTGAGCCTTCTTTTTGCCCGGGGGACCCCATCGCGTGGGGCTCTGCCTCATTAAAAAAAAAACATTTTTAGGGGGAGGGGGGTTGTGTGGCTCCCATCCCGGGCCACTTCTGGCCCGGGGACCCCATCCCTAGGGGCTGGCCTGCCTCTTTTTTTTCTTTTTCTTTTTTTTAATTATTTGGGGAGGGACAGGCCACTTCTAGCCCCGGGGTTCCCATCCCCAGGGGCTGGCCCTCTTCATTAGGGACGGTGAGGGGGTGCCCAATTCCCCCACGATCCCTGCCGGCTCCCCGCATCCTGCGGTAGCCGGCATTTCTTTTCTACATGGGGAGCAGCTAACATGCGGCTCCCCATGTAGAAAAGCAATAGTCTTTGGTTTTTGGAAGAGAGAGCAGGTTTCCTGCTCTCTCTTCCAAAAACCAAAGCAGTTTGCTATCGCGGCTCCCGCCCTACCATAGCAAACTACAGTGTCCCGGGGTGGGGGTAGGCACCCCGGGACACTGCAGGAGCCGGCCCTGGGGGGTGGCAGTCCCCAGGGGCACCCCAAGGCTCCAGGAGGGGGGCCGCATGGCCCCCCTCCCAACCTTTAAAAGCCCTGGGGGATGGTGGTCCCCAGGGCTGGGGGTTCCGTCACGGAACCCTCAATTTAAAAATGTAGTGCCCTGGGGAGGTAGCGGCACCCGGGGCGTGTGGGGGGGCTTGAGCCCCCCACACAGGTTTTTTTCTTTTTCTTTTAAAAAAAAGAAGCCCGGGCTGCCGGGGGGCCATGAACTCCACCGCATACATAATGTTAAAGCCCCGGGGGTGGCGGTCCCCGGGGCTGGGAGGCCCCTCTGGGCCCCCCATTGTAATAAACAACATTGCCCCCGGGATTTGGCCCCCTGGGGGCTAATTACAAATAAAGCAGGCTTCTGTGTTTTTTTTGCGGGATACGCGTATCCTACGCGCATCCCGTGATTTTTCGAAAAAAAAAACCATTTTCTTTGGGCCTTGGGAGTCCTTGTGGGACCCCCTGAGCAGGCCTAGGGGGTCAGGGTGTTTCTACCCTGCCCCCTTGGCGTCTTTTGCGCACTTGTTTTTCAGTTTCTTGTGTCTCGGTTCTACCGAGACACAAGATGGCTGCCAATACTTCCTGGTTTGGAGTGTTGACAGACAATTGACAGCCAATTAGCATGCAGCTCGTGCTCGGAAGGGTACGTGGAGGATACACGTACCCTACGCACCAATAGATATATCTATGATTTTACTTTTGATTTTCTCAGGAACTACTGCACGGATTTAAACCATTTAACAAATTTGGTGTAATTCCGTGCAACAGTTCGGTCTGTAGCCGCGGCTAAATGTCCCTTTGGAAAATTGCATGGGGATAACACGTTTTGGGACCCCACCTTTTTCTCAGCCCCCGCTTGACGAATCACCCCGAAACTTTCAGGATAGGAGCAGAGGGGATCATCTTCCCAGAGAATTTCGCGAAGATTCGCCAACTGGCGCCAACATTATTCCAAATAGAATGTTGTGGATTTCCATTGGAAACTAGATCCTAACTATAACTACCTACTGTCGACCGCCAGTAGGTAATATTTATATATATATATCCTAAAACAATGGCCCCCTATCACCGTGGACTCTTTAAAAACCTCCCTCAACACTATCTCATCAGGCTCCCCTCGGGACCCAGTGCCTGTCAGCGTTCTGAAACAGATCGATACCACATCTCTGACTATTATAGCAAATACCTTAAACTCTTCCCTCCAACTTTCCACAGTTCCATCTCTCTGGAAACATGCGATGGTAAATCCACTTTTGAAAAAACCTTCAGCAGACCCCATAATACTGACCAATTACCGGCCTATATCTCTGCTCCCGGCCTTTTCGAAACTTTTGGAAAGGCACATACACTCTGCCCTTACTCTTTTCACCGAAGAAAACGATCTCCTCCATCCGACACAATCTGGCTTCAGAGCCGGATTTTCCACGGAGACCGCCCTGCTGGGTGTGACCGAAAATATCAGGAGACTCTTGGATAAAGGTCAAACGGTCGCACTCATTCTATTAGATCTGAGTGCGGCCTTCGATACCATCTCCCATGCCAAACTCCTGGCCACACTCGAGAGGAACGGTATCCGTGGTGAGGCGTTGAAATGGATCAAGTCATTTCTTACAGACAGGACTTTCCGGACTCAGCCGCGAGACTCCTGTGCAAAATATCAAAAACCGCCAGGGTGTCAAAACATCTAAATGATCTGCACTGGCTCAGGGTAGAGAACCGTATCAGCTTTAAGGCCCTGAGCTATATGTTCAGGATAAAATCAAAAACTGCACCAAACTACCTGCAATCCTTAGCCACTCCCTATCTACCAGCGAGAAATCTGCGCTCGCAAACAGCAGCAAATTTCACGGTCCCCAGGTTCAGGCTGACAAGAATGGGAGGAAGATCCTTCGCTGTCAAAGGACCCATTCTGTGGAACTCACTCCCTCCACACATACGTAAAGAAGAAATCTACGGCAGGTTTAGAAAGAGCATAAAAACCTGGCTCTTTCAGAAACAGCTATGCTAAACCAGTTCACCATACGGCTTTGCTCCTTTACATGTCATAGGCGCCGGGAAACCCTTTTTGGGTAGCTGAGCGCCATATAAGTGTAAAAAATAAATAAATAAATAAAATACTAGCAGCCCGTCCCGACGTTGTCCGGGTAGGCTTTGCGAGAGTACTCAGCAGCATCGCCGCTCCTCCCCCACCAGCCTCGCCGCAAAAAAATCCCAATCGTAAACTTTTTACCAACATTTTAAAATTCTGCACACTGTAAAGTTGGCCCGCTCGCTGACTGTAATATATATTCCCCAATCCCCCCACTACGGGTCACTTCAATGATCATCATGAAAGATGACACAAGATTCAGTGACTGACTGAGTCACTCACATGATACATCATGCTCATTCAACAAATACAAATCATTTTTTATGCAGCGCTGCGCAGGCTGAGTAAGGCTCAGCCTCAGAATGACTCTGGTAGGGACGGTTCTGTACTCACAAATAAATGATTATATTTCAAATGTTCATCGACTCCCCACAAATATCCCCTACTCGCAAGACCCGTTAGGCATCCATGTGCTGCCGCGTGTCATATAATGAAAAATGCTGCGCGTTTGACAATTTCTGCTGGTGAGAGTGCATTTACATCTGAATGTGAAGCGACCCACGCTTGTGAAATGACTCGCGCTATTCAAACCTGCACGCTAGGAAGTATTTTAAAAAAATCTAACTGGCTGACATCAAAATATACTATTTCACAGCTAAGACGAAGTCAAAAATAATAAGGCAGAGAAGATAGCCGCAAATGTCCTATCAGTTGTGCTGTGCACGTTAATGGCGAAACAGTCACCCGGGGGTAAAGGAAACCAACGGATAAGTCTGACAGCTTCACAACAGCATCCCCACAAACACCCGGAAAAGACCCAGTTCTTACCTTAACGCACAGAAAAAACCAACACCAGAAAAGAAAACCACTGTCTGTCTACTCCCCGACCGTCCCCGAGTTTCCACTTTCCACGTCAGCCTCCGCATATATGGGAAGCTGTCTGTCCCATGCTCCTTCCAGCGCTCTGTCCGGACACCTAACGCCGCGTTTACGTAACGCCACGCCCACACGCCATTGCGCCTCTGGAACGCCGCGTGCATATCACTGTATGCATACGCCCGGACTACTTTTCCCCTAACATTCTTCCCCCCCTAAATGTATATGGTGTGGTGCTGTCCTTTGTCCATCTCCTGGACCTCCCCTTTCCAACGCTGTATTGGGTGTTGTGATTGGTGGTGTACTTTTCGAGTTTACCCGCCTCAAAGGTTCCCAGTTCTCGCTTTATAATAGTAGTATAGATATATATATATATATATATATATATATATAGTCAAAGTACACCATATGGAGTTAAGAATTGTAGATCTAAAGATGCATACTTGTCTATGTATTACGTATGTATCCTTTTTTTTACAATATTTTGCTTTTTAATATTTAAGCCGCAGTACTTTTGTACGACAAACACCTCCTCACATCACCAATAACAGAGATGTCTCCCTGGCCTCAGCCTTCCTAAACTTTCAGAAATTAAATTACATTTTGACCAGTTATTCTAAAACTACTCTGCACAGACTGTCACTAACATGACCAGTGCTCTTTCTTTCGGCAATACGTAATGATTCAGAAATATTCAAAAGAGTTTTTCTGCAATTATCTGTTGCATTGGCAGACAGTGCGCTTTTGAAGAGTTATGACAAAAGTTTTCCAACAAAAGTAAGATGTCCAATTAAGACTTGAATTTGTCTGCACACACAAAACATTGAAAACTGATACAATGCGATAGCCTGCTTCTAACCGACAGCAACACTTCTGTGCTAGGCAACCTGCTGTGTTCATGAAAGCTTGCAAATATAAGGAGTATGCCGTTTTCATTTATCCTAATAACAAAGAACATTACCTCTACGTCCCTCGTCCTCGACCCAGTCATCACACATGAGGTATTCCACACGACAGGAAACAAAACAGGAAACGCTTTTAGACTCCACCCACCCTCCTGTCAGGTGCTATAACACACCTCACCACCAGAAGCAAATCCTGTTTTGTTTCCTGTCGGTGGTTTACTTGATGGGAGACGCTGGGGTGAGTGCCGGGCGCTTACCTGCTTCGTTTGTCCTGTGGATCCTCCACTGCTGGGCTCTGGGGGGACTCCCATGGACCGTCGTGGGATTCCTTGGAGTGGGGCTGCTGGGCTTCCCTTTCTCCTCCTGGGCTCAGGTGACCTGTGCTGCTTGGCTTCATGGGTCTTCCTGTTTCGTTTCCTGCCCTGGTCTCTGTTCCTGCTGCTGGATGTGCTGTGGATCTTCCGGATTTCCTGCTACTCGATGTCCTTTCCTGCCTGGTTCCTGGAGTGCAGGTAGGGGTTTGGGGCTGTGAGCGCTGGGCTGTTGTGGAGCGCGCTCCTCCCCTTTGGATTCCCCGTTCTCGCCAGTGCCTCTTTGTTTTGTGGGGGCCCTGGCGTTAGCTCCTGAGTGTGCTTGCGGGACGAGTTGTTCTCCCTGCTGCACTGGGGCGGCTGGCGGCGGTGCTTTGCCGGCTGTCTTGGCGGCGTCCTCCTGGGTTTGCACGCATGCGCTTTGTCCTCTTTTCCACCCGTCGGCAGTGTTCGGTGTGCCGGGTGCTGGTGTGGGCGGCTGCCCGGGTGGGCTCCGGGCGCTCCGGTTCTTGGGGCCTTTCCTCACTGGGCGGTGCCATGCCTGTTCCGTGTTTGTTCACGGTTGTGTGGCTCTGAAGATTTGACATTGCAGAAGCCTCAGCCTTGTGCCTGTGCCTCCTGGAGCTGCCGGGGATTGCATCCGGGGCCTCTTCCATGCGAAGCCTGCGCTCTTCCGTGGATGTGGATGTGGCCATGCTGTTAGCGCTTAAGACTTTGGTGCTGGGATTCACGGTTCGTTGCTCGCCTGCCCCGCATCCGCATTGTCCCTTGATGGTGCCCTTTTTACTGGAAGTGAGTAGATTTGCACTTTGTTCACTGTGCTACGTACTGCCCTCTGATGTTTTTTACTGGGGTAGTTGCACGCCGGCTGTTTGGCCACCACTCTTCTGTTGGTTCCGCTTGGAACCCTGGTCGTGTGCTTTCTCCGTCATGAGGGAATGTGTTTCTCTCCTGTACCTCCATTTCCCCTTTTTCCGGTGGGGCCCCTCCCCTCTCCTGTGGTGCGTGCCTGGAGGTGTGCTGATGCCCGGATTGGGCGTCTTCTTCTGGGGTCTTTCTGTTGTTGGGGCTCATCTTTTGCTTGAGGGAGGGGTGTGGCGCGGTGGCCTGGGCGCCTGCCTCCGGGCCTGGAGGTTCATGGTTCGTTCCCCGGCGCTGGCCGCAGGTTACTTCAGCGCCATGTGACTCTGGGCTTTTGCTTGCTTACTCTTCCTGCCGAACACCTGCGCCTTGACGCCTATTGCTCATGCTGGATTTATTTCCTTTCTTGTGCTGGGACCGGCTTCTTGTTGTCCTTTTGTTATCTGTTGGGGTTTCTGCCTTTTCGTCGGATTTCTTCCTCTGATTTATCTAGTGGGTCTTCACTTCCTACGGTTGCGCTGCCGGGCATGTCCATTTCCAGGGTGCACTTGCCTTTCCTCCTTTCCCATGTATGGATTGCCGTGGGGTTTCCTGAGGGTTTTGTGCCCATCTCGTTTCTGGAGATTCTCTTGCCGCACTTCTGGGGGCCTGTTGCCTCTTCTCTACTGGTGCATCTTTTGTGTCCTTGGTTCTGTTGCAGGTGTGGAAGGACCCGGATCTTTCTCCTTGCCCTGGTTTGTGTTCTTGCTTTCTCCGTTATGGGTTTGGCTGTCGCTTTGCCTTTTCCGTTCCTGTGGACTCTGAGGTGGCCTGTCTTGTGGGTCGTCCTTCCATGGCTGCTGGTCGCATTCTGAGGGACGGTGTGGGCGAGTGGGTGGTTTCTGCCATGTGGATTTCTTCTGCCGCTTCTCATCTGGCTGTTCGTTCTAGCATTTCTGGGGAGTACGTTGCCCGGTCTTTGCTGGCCGTTTTCGAGTCCCTGTTTTCGTCCATGCAGGCAGGTGCCTGTTGTCCGGAGTTGCTGGAGTCTATGGAGCGCCTGGTGGTCTTTTTGTCGGCCGTCGCCTTTGTTTCTGTATGGGAGACTTCTGCTGTGTCCTGTGGTTCCTCTGTTGCTGCCCACCGTGTCCTGTTACTGCGGGATTGGATTTCGGACGCGGCCCCGCGTTCCATGGATTTGCGGCTGCCTTTCGCTGGTGCCCGTCTGTTTGGTGTCTCACTGGATGCCGTTTCTACTCGGATGTCCTCCTTTCGGACTCATCGTGGCGCTGGACATTCTTTCCTCCGGTTTTTCTCTCATGTTCCCAGAGGGGTGCCGGGTCTGGTCCACGGCGTTCCTGCCTGGGCCGCCCTTGAGGACGTTCTCGCTGTTCCCGCCACCTGGCCTTGTTGTACGGGGTCTGGACCTGTTCGTACGGAAGTTCCCGTTCCTGATGGTGGCCCTCCAGATGGTTATTCTGTTGATCCAGTCGGGTTGGGTGTTCTCCGCGCTCGACCCCCAAGATGCGTATCTGCTCGTCCCGATGGCTGTGTCGGATCAGCGTTTCCTGCGGTTCTGCCTGGTGTGTCGGCACTGGTGGTTCTGCGTCCTTCCTTTTGGTCTTCAGTCCGCCCCCCGGGTGTTCGCCAAGGTGGTGGCTCCCTTGGTGGCCCATCTCCATCTCCTGGGGGTGTCTGTGTTCCCGTATTTGGACGACTGGATGGTTCGTGCTCCGTCCCTGGAGGTCATGTCTCACCGCCTTCACTTGGCCATGTCTACGCTCAGGGACCATGGGGTTTTGATCTCCTTGGCTCTTGTCTACTGGAGCCTGCGGCCCGGAGGACCTTCTTCGGACCCGTGTTCGATTCTGTGTTGGGCAGGGTGTTCCTGCCGGACGCCCGGAGTCGTCGCCTGCAGTCCTTGCTGGGGTAGTTGTTGTCTCGAGCCTTTGCTCCCCTGCTTCAGTGGCTGGGGGTTCGTGGCCTCATGGCTGCTTCTGTTTTCACCGTGCCCTGAGCCGGGGTTCATCTGGGGCCTCTGCTGTGGCTTGTGCAGCGGTGGGTCCACTTTCCTGTCTGGGATTTTGCGGTTCTTGTTCCTGTGTCTCTGGATGTTGTGTCTGCTCTCCTGTGGTGGCTGGACCCATCCCGCTTTCCGTGGGGGTGTTTCGTCTCCCTCCTCCTCTGGTTATGACAACGGATGCCAGCGCCTCGGGCTGGGGCGCGACTCTGGCCCGTTGGGTGGTGCTGGCGCGTTGGCTCCCGTCGGAGTCTCGCAGGTCGTCCAACTGGAGGGTGTTGTCTGCGGTGGAGAGGGCGCTTCGCTCTTTCCGTCTTCGTCTGGAGGGTTGCCATGTCCTGATGTGCTTGGACATCACGGTGACTGTGGCGTATCTGATTCGCCTGGGGGCGGGGGGGGTCCCGCCTTTCATCCCTGATTCTGGTGGCCTGTTCCGTCTCGGCTTGGGCGGTGCTTCATCTTCTAGCCCTGTCTGCTCCACACATTGAGGGTGTGGACTATGTGGTGGTGGACTCCCTGAGTCAGTGGTTTCCCTCTTCTCTGTCCCTGTGTGTGGCTCCCGGGTCTTCCGGACGCTTTGCCTGAGGTTCGGGACTCCGGCTCTGGCCTTGTTTGCCTCGGGGTTCATTGCCCTGGTGCCCCTGTTCTGCTCCAGGTCTCCGGAGGTGGGCGCATGGGGGGTGTTTGCCTTGTCTCTCCTTTGGCCTCCCTGTTTTTTCTTTGCCTTTCCTCCCTTTCCCTTGATTCCTGCTTTTCTGTTGCTGGTTCTGCGGGTGGAGGCTCTGGTGGTGGCAGTGCTGCCTCGCTGGCCGTGGAGGTCCTGGTTTCCTCTGCTGCTGGCCCTGACGGTGGGGCCTCCTTGGCTTCTGCCCCGTCCCCCCTCTCCTCTGAGGTCTCCGTCCCTCTTTCTGGTTCTCCTCTCCTTGGCGGTTTGGGGGTTGTTCGGGTGTCTCTTGGATCCCGTGGTCTGCCCGCCCTCTTGGTTTGGTGTTGCGGGCTTCTCGTAGGTTGTCTGCCTTGTCTTCCTATTCGGAGCGCTGGTCTTCTTTTCGAGGTGGTGTTCCTCCTCTGGTTTCCTTGTTGGGCCTTTAGGCTGCTATCCGTGCCTTCCGGGTCCCGGGTTCCTTTCTTCCGTCTGATGGCTTGTTGGGTTTCTCGCCTTTTTTTCGGAGTTTCTCTCTTCTCCTTCTGTTCGCTGCCCCCTTGGGGTCTCTCCTTGGTGTTGGGGGTTTTGCAGTCTTCCCCTTTTGTCCCTTTGGAGTCTGTGGGCCTTGCATTTCTGTCATGCCTGGTGGCTTTCTGTTCTTTCTTTTGGCCTCGACCGTGCCTTGTACATTTCTGTGGCTCGTTCTGGGGTGTTTCGCTCTTCTGACTCTCTCTCCGTGTCCTTTGGCTTGGCTGGTTTGGCTGCGGCTGCTTCCTGGCTCTCTTTGGATCGCTGGTTTATGGCGGTCTTTACTCTTGCCTGTCTTGGTGCTGGTTTGCCCTGTCCGACGGGTGTCATGGCACGTTCCGCTCGGGGCGTGTCTGCCTCCTGGGCTGTTTACCTGGGTGTGTCTCTTCGTGGATTTGTCAGGCTGGGTCCTGGGCCTCCGAGTCCGCATTCGTGCGGCACTATTGGTGGGGTTGTGCCTTGTCCGACCGGACCGGTTTTTGGTCGTGGGGTGTTGCTGGCTGTGGGGGGGTTTCCCCTCCGATGTGATTCTGTTGTTTCTTGCAACATTGTCTTGCTGCACTCCTTTGTGTCTGGTCTGTGTCTTGTTGTGTGTGGGTTGCCAAAGGCCTGTTTGGGCGTTGCTTTGGTATGCCTCATGTGTGATGACTGGGTCGAGGACGAGGGACGTAGAGGTAATGCTATGATTACGTATGGTAATCCCCATTCCTCTTAGTCCTACTCGTCCTCGACCCAGTCATACAACCCGCCCGCCCTCCCTTTCCAGGCCTTTGGTGCTTGGTACATCAGGATTTGCTTCTGGTGGTGAGGTGTGTTATAGCACCTGACAGGAGGGTGGGTGGAGTCTAAAAGCGTTTCCTGTTTTGTTTCCTGTCGTGTGGAATACCTCATGTGTGATGACTGGGTCGAGGACGAGTAGGACTAAGAGTAATGGGGATTACCATACGTAATCATAGCATTATCAACAGCGCCGCATGCTTTCTCCCACAGACTCAGGGACTAGTAATCCAAATCAGCCCTGACAACCAATTTCAAACAAACCTCACAATCCTTTCTTTGCAGTGGTTGTACGTAGCAAGCATGCCTGTCTCACCCGAGTGTGGTGTGTGCAGGTGGAAGGGTTAGGAGGGAAAGTGTCCTCCCAAAAATCTTTTATCAAAAGATCCAAACGATGCAAGTTTATAGCACAGTTTTTCATATATATTGGCTAGGCGTTTTCAGGGCAGTATCAGTTAGATAAGGACTTAGCTTTACTCATGAATGACTATTTCCTTTAAAGTGGCCATCTTCATTGCTAACAAAGAACCTTACTTGCCAAGATTAGCGGGTGCCAAGGTAGAGAGTGACTGTTTGTTTTACAGTTTGAGTGCCTCTAGCATCTATAGGCATGGGTCCCATAAAAAGTGCATTGAGAAAGAAAAAACGTTAAAGGTGCAGATGCCTGGAGTTCTCAACAGATTCCACAGTGATACTGAGCTTTTGGGGTCCAGAGTTCTCAATCAATCAATCAGTCAATAATTTTATTAGATTGAGATCTCTACTGAAATCAATAAAGAAGGTAAATTTACATTTTTACAGAGGGTGATTTTCATTATAAAACAATCACAATGTATCTTTTAAAACTATTTAAAAAAGAAAATTTAGGAAATGTAAACAGGTTATGGCAGAAAAATTCGTTAGGTGGTGATCTTAAAAGCACTAAAAAGCGACATCTGGCCTATACCAATATTTTGTTTGGGCAAACATATAGTACATGAGATATAGCTTGTATTCCTCCATTGCAAAGATCACATAAGCTAGTATTATTGTCAGATTTATTTCAATGTTTTGTGTAAGCTTTTAGTGGTAAACTCCCTAAGCGCAGCAGATTAATACAGCGGCGGATACTGTGTGCTAGTGGAAATCGCATATATATTTCTGAATCTTGATTTCCATAGTGTCTGCATGGGATTTGCATTGTGATAGCTGAGTTCAGTGCTTTACATTGAGCTCATAGCTTGTTCTTGGGGTCAGGTTCTTCAAGAATAACTTCAGAAGTGCAGGAGTCTAAAACTTTAAAAGTGCTATTGTGCATTGAGAAAGATCTACTCCTGTGTTAAGATTCTTATTAAAAGTATATTGCACAGATTCGCTTTTAACCCATTGGGTGTTCACGGTAGGCGTGTGCTCATGAAGGCGTGGAAGAGTCATGCCGCTGTCTCTCTGCCACGAGGCACTAATTCCCCACCTGTGCAGACAAATTAATGAGCGGGCGGGGTCATGACAGCACCACGCCGTAATGAGGACCCACCGCCCGTGACTCATGACGGCGGGGAGCCGTCATGAGCACCGAATCGCCGCGCTCACCCCCTATCCCTCCCCCGCGCTGCAGCAGAATTTGCGGCGCAGGGAAGGGGTTAAATGTTTCAAGTTTTGGTAAGTCCCTTAAGGATCCCACTTCAGCGTGTAATAAGGTATACGCCCATCTTATTATATTTGCTATAGCTCTAGCGAAGGAGCTAACTATGGATAACTTGAGGCATAATTCTTGAACTGGGACTGCTTGATTAACCTTTACAAGTTTTCAAAGCAGGTTCCCTTCTCTCGTGCTTTTAGCTCGCAATTTATGGATTGGGATATATTCTAAAGCATAAGATAAAATAGGAGGTATTTTCATGCAATACACTTCTATTAGGGAGTGAAAATTCCTATGGTCAGAATAGGAATATAATCGCTTCAGGGCTCCGATGTGAGCATCCACCTTAAGGCCTATATGTTGAAGATGTGAGAAATCTTGTAGTGTCTGATTCTCCCTAGATAGGTGTATTTCGTAGCTATCTCTGTTGGCCTCCCACGAGTCGAAATGAATGTAGCATTTTTTTTACTCTTAACAGAGTTCACAACAGATTCAACAGTGTTAGAGAGCCTTTTGAATCCTATCATCATTTCAATACCAACCCATATTGTTGTTGCATCAATAAGACATTGTGTATTGAGTTTGACAGTGCATGTTTGATGGTTGTATTCCAACATGCACACATTTACAGCAAGTTCATGTCATTGTTGGGATTAGTCTCACCTGAGAGCCTAATTGTGTAATTAACAAAGGGACTCATTTAAGCATTTGCTGGCATTGCAGCCCGAAGTTTGATTTTTAATGTCTGTTCCCTCACTTGCCCAACTTGTGTGGGACTAGAAGAATAAGTGTATCAGTCACTCTGTTTTTCTCCCAAAATAAAGAATGTTTAAAGCAACTACAAAGCCAGTATTAAGAGCTTTAATTCTAGTGCAGCTTCTGGTCTATAATTCAACATACGTTGTGTACAGCACGACTGATAATACGACTTAATATTCACAGAGAAAAACTCCTGGTGATGCATAGCTCCTTTCACAGTGGGTAAAGAAAGCAGTAAATGTGCTGGCC
Organism: Lissotriton helveticus; assembly: GCF_964261635.1. Classification (NCBI taxonomy): domain Eukaryota; kingdom Metazoa; phylum Chordata; class Amphibia; order Caudata; family Salamandridae; genus Lissotriton; species Lissotriton helveticus. The sequence goes on along the minus strand of NC_136068.1, from coordinate 726,284,432 downwards.
AGAAAGAACAGGCTATTCTTTGCATCTCTGGGGCAGTCTTCAAAGGTGATATTATTCACTGAATGACAAACCAAAGTACTATTTCTGCCACATAAGAATTACCTGACAATGTTTCCCACATATAAGAGAGAGGCAGGAGAGCTCCTGGGCCACCTTCAAAGCAAAGGCATGTCACTGATGAGGCGCCCAGCAGTGAGGAAACAACATGTTGCTTCCAATGCATGCACGGGGCTTTGCATTCAGGCCAGAGGGCAGACGCTGTTGCCAAAGGGCTATGGCCCTCATGTGCAAAGCTACTTTATAGTCAGAAAGGTCCCAATTCGTGAAATCAAAGCCTTTGCCACTGCAAAGCTACATTTTTGTATTCACAAACCTCAAATTGCGTTTCCTTAACAAGTCACTGAAACGCAATTCGGTTTTGTGAATACATACTGATTCGGTGTTTGTAAGGGGTGTATTAGGGGTGTCCCTTTCAGATACTAATTACTTACGGTATGTTAATGTTTGTCGATGGAAATCCGGTCACAAAACATTGATATTTTCTCACTTCCTCAAAGTTGATGTTTAGTTGTTCCCAAGGGCCCGTACCTCATTGTGAATGTTGCCAAAAATGCCTCTAAAAGGATTTGTGTCAGTTAAACATTTTTTTCAACATGTACTGTTTTCTCTTACCCATTTGGCTGTGTTTTAAAAAAAATTGCTTTATTTAAAAGCAATCACAGCCATGGTGGCCTGCTGTCCCCAGCAGACCACCATGCCTATGAATGTAGCCAATCATAGCCGGTCACAGTTTGCGACCTACTCCATGCATATTAATGAGTTAGGTCGCATTGCGGCCCACTAGGATTTCGTATTTTGTAAACTGACCTATTAGTTCATAGGTTGGTTGCAAAATACCTCCACATTCACTTCAAGTTGGTGAGTAAATCTGCAACCAGTTCTACCTGATGCATTTGACTACATTTCATGAATGAATCCAAATTGGGAGTCGTTGTTTGTTACAATTCACAACTTCGTGAATGGAATGTTTTTACATGAGTTCCTATGTTTTTTGCTCTTGGGCTGTGTTTAGTTATTGACTTCCTGTGACTGCTTATCTAATGCCACACTGCTAAGACCACACAGAGAAAACAAGAAGTTAATCCTAAAGGAGAATTAAACAGAAAGAAAATTGTGATGGTATATAAACTGGAAATGCTGTGTAACACCATACTATAGTACATGGTGCTACAAAAACAATAATAACAGAGCAATGCAAAGCATGACATGCCCTTACTATTGTAAGTGACATACTGTGAGCCAATTTGCAGAGAATGGAGTGGGTGTAACATAGGGGGGATAACTAGCAGTTAAACAAACACTGGTGGTAAAAACAGTATAAGGACTGAAGAAAATTGTTATTTTATGCAGTCATGATTAGATGTTTGGAACCAAATGGGCCAGACAAATTAAGAACTGTGCCCACTTAAAGCAGAGGGAACATTTATATGTAGAAGCACACAGAATACAGAAGGAGCAGCTCCACAAAATCTATGGTAGCTCCTGCTCTTAAGGACATTTGGTTGCAATCTTCAGCAACTTGATAGGAACATGTTAAATTAATCAGTGAATTTATAATGTTTCTTGAATATGTCTCTGGATAATGTCCAAGTATTAACTACTTTAATGGATACTGAAAATGATGCTATTATTACATTGATGTAGCTTAATGTAGATCTGCAGGCGCCAGCCTACTGGAGTTTGTGTAGAACGTGTCCCGTATTACATTTAGGGTAGTTGGCAAAACTGGCAGGCCTTTAAAGGCTGCTAAAAAGGAGCAAGGGCAGACTTCCTTAGAATTCATGCAATGCTGCAACAAAAGTTGTTGTGTTGTATGGTGTGCAACAGGGAGAGCAGGACAGCTCTATGTCTACTAAAGTATGGGGCTGATACACTCTCACTGATCTCGCCTGCGCTAGACGAAAGCATATTGCTTGGCTGTCCTGTTTTCAGTGTTTATTTTTTTGTGGATTTCTGTGGCATTTCTCAGTGTTTTCCAAGTGTTTTGAAATTAATTGTTATCAGTGCTTATTTTGACAAAAACTGTGTTTTCTGGTGTTTTTAATATCATGTTGCTTTTTTGCTGTGATTGTTATAAAGCACCTATTTAATTTAAAGTTGGAGTAATGTAGGGTATGTAGTTTCTTCTCAATGGCAGTGAGTTCAATGGACCTATGTTAAACTGTTTTTAGCGTAGAAAGTCTATGTATTGCACTGTCACTTACACTGACTTCTCATTACCCACTCTCACATTTTTTGACTCTCACAGTCACTGTCTGGTTTACAGGACTATTAATGTATTAAAAAGTAAGGGATCAATATTAAAAAGTTTTAATTAACAAATTCAAGGACCCAGCCAACAGCATAGTACCTTGTGAAACATTTAATATTTTGTATTACCCAAGATGAATTTGAAGCCATGCATTCTAAGACATCGGAAACCTGATGCATTAATCATGCTCACCACTGCTTTTCTACACTTTTTGCCTGACTTCATTAATGTGGTACTGCTTGTGTGTGTACAGTAAAAGTTGTCAAGTGCCCCCTTGGCCAATGTCTAACGTTTAGTCAGTCCTGACCTTTAAACAGAATTCACATCGTGTTCTGGGACTTGACATTTTGATGTTAACCTTGTTATTATGGGATCAAAAACCCCAGCATTAAAGTGCAGCTGGACAAAATGCAACATGAAATAAAAATAAGAAACTCTGCAGTTATGAATTCCGTTGGTATGAGGAAAGTCTTGTATTATGGTTTCACTACTATCCCATGTGCATGGTGACAGTGCTCTTTACCAGGTACCTGTCACTACACCTTGCACTTACTGCTTAAAATGGTTTTACCCATTTGTGTGGAAATGTGATAGCACACATTGACATAACTTCTTATGAGCCAGTCATTTCTCCAATCAGTGAAAGAATTCAACACTGCCAAAGGAAAAAAATTGATATTTTATTTCTCAGAATCTCTGCAGTGCATAGAATAATTGAGTCAGACCTAAAATATGCTTCTAACCATGCCCCTTTAATGCAAGCACACAAAGCCAGAGGAAACAAAGCAAAATTAGAAATCATATTTTAGTGGCTTCTCTATTCCAAAACACTCAAGCAGAATAATCTTAGGCCAGTCTTTCTTGCTACTGCCTTGCTAAACAAGGTTACATTGTGTTGGCCCCTAAAGATTTAAATAAAATTAATCATTCTCTGTCACTTTCCTTTCTTTGAAAGGCATTTGAGTTTTTGGTTGCGCAAGTGTTTTTTCAACTTTTATATGTTTACACTGATGAGGGCTGTTTCCCATTTGGTAGGTTTTTATCAGTTAATATAGGTTCAAACCTAATGCATGATAGCCTACATATGGCATAGGTTTGCAGTCAAAATGTGCACTCCCAGAGAAAAATACCTTAGTTTCAACCTTTACCCACTTTGCATGTTCCATGTAGATTACAACGTGCCTTCAAAATTTACACTGTTTTGACAAAAGAGACCATTTTTCAAATGTAGCACCTGCCTCGAGGAAGCTTCTTTTTTTGTTAAAAGCCATCTCTACCATTATTTGTAGATATGAATTTTCATTAAAAATCATGGGTGTTTGCATGGGAACGTCCATGTACGACCCGTTGGGATGCCCCCATGATGTAAGGCAGAAGAACAAATGCATAAAGTGCTTCTTTGCTTTACTTTAGGGCTGCTTTCGAGGCAAATCAAGATTTGTGCTAGAAATTACATAATTTATCAAGACTATGCACCAGTTTGCACCGACATAAAGCCATTACAAATCTGCCGCACAATATGTGGGATGGATGTATAATTTGTGGTTACAATGTAGTTTAAAATACAGCTGAGACACAATCTAGTTCTGTTAAGCAAGTTTTAACATATATAATACATTGACAATGTTTGCATAAACATCTGTTTAAAATGTGTATTTTTGTATTCATCGCAGGGACAAGATTGGTGGAAATTGGTGGAAGATTATTGGACCAAGTAAAACTAAAGATAGAGAAATAATCAGTGGATTGAATAAAACTGACAAATCATTAATTCGTGAGTAGGGATTGGGTGGACATGTCTATTCAAGGAAAATTAAAACTTGGGAAGAGCAAGGAAAGGTCTCACAACAACAAAACATCAAGATCTTAAAAAACGTTAGTAACATTTTTTCCAGTTGTATGAACCATTCATGAATGGCAAGGATAAAGAAAGGCAGAAGAAGATAAGTGAGAATGAAAGGGCGCGAGTTGTGAATAAAGACTTTTACTATTTATGAGAGGGAAAGTGTATCTGTGAGTTAAAAAAACAAGGACAGAGAAGAAACTAGCACAGGCTATGTAAATGGGTCTCTATTATAAATGAAAGTGCCACTCCAATCTCTGGTGACTTCAGGCATTCAATAACTTATCATACATGCACTCTGTCACTCATCCTTGCATTCAAATTCAAATTCAAATTCAAATCTTTATTTCGGTTATCACAAACCATAAAAGAGTCATACAATAATACAAGACAATCTCTTAAAACATCCATCAAGTTCAAGCAACATCAGTATCTAGATAAGAAAAACACCACATGAACGAACCATGGCCTCATACAAATTCATCTCTAAAGGGACACACAGTTTCATCAGACATTAATAATTACAAGCGCACTATTAGAATCAATCCATCAGGTTTGTGCAACCCAAGCATAAATGGGGGAGGGAATACAATATTAAGAATTTAAGACAATAAATATAATGAGTAGTGTTAAAAGATACCAGGTGCTATTATTAATTGATGCTGCTAGCATTATAAAAACAATACGGTATTAAAATCATATACAGTTTAAAGGGTGTTACATCCATTACATACAGCAAGCTGAAGTGTATAAGTAGTGCTTCAATAACACACCCGCCGCTCTACACTTGGTCTCGTTCGGTCAGTTTAATTTAAATAATTAGTGTCTTATCCTTACTGGACCAGCTATTACAACTACAATTTTAAGCCTCGTCTTTTTCGGACTATTGCCACCGCAAGGAAAAAGCGGCTTAAGCTGAAGACGATGGTCTGTGATGTATCACCTTTGAACACTCTTTCTGCTTCCTTAATATGTCTGAAGCCTAAAAGGCGACAGATAGGCTTTATCCACTTTTTCCTAATATGTAGATATGCCGGGCATAAGAATAAAACATGAGCCTCATCCTCCCTTGTGCCAATATCACACAATTCACAAGTTTCTAGCAAAACATTCCCTGTAGGACCCTTATTACAAGCCCATTTTGATGTGTTGGATTTAATTTGTAGAATGCCATAACGAAACTTTAATGTAATGATTTTGCCATAGTAGGGAAAATTTCATCCATGAAACATTCAAATTTGCTTTCGACTTTCACATCTAGGAACTTGAGGGTGAGTACTCCAATTTTTGAGTTTTGTACTGAAAAGTTTAGGACGTGTTCCCAGTACCTTATCCGCAACAATTCTTTACAAGATAGAGTCAGGGAGTCAGGGTCTGTCCAATAGTGGTATAATCCCAACTTTTGGAACCAATTTTCAATGTGGGTCAACCATGCCAACCGAGTCGTATACTTTATTTCCATTAGTTCTTTTAGTGCTTCTCTATAATCCACTAATTCGTCCGTTGACCACAGGCGAATCCAGTATAGCAATGGACGTAAAGTAGCATGGTCATCGGAGCTGTGTACATTCAAGTCCCGAAAAAAAGGGATTAAGCGGGTGCAGCGTGGTACTGCTAATAATTGTCTAAAGAAACTATTTTCATATACTGAAAAAGCATCTTTGGCTGCATAGCCCCACAATTCCGACCCATATAGTGTGGCTGTTTGGGCTTTATATTTGAACAGCTCGATTGCGGGCGATACGGCTCTAGTATAGCTATTCCAATGCCTTCTGGCTATAGGTGCCAGGTTTTGTGTTAAAATTAATTTAGATTTTTCAATTTGCGGCTTCCAGTTCATTTTTGTATCAAGTGTAATACCCAGGTATTTAAAACTGTGCACATGCTCGATCTTTTCATTATTAACAGTAAATACTTTGTTAAAACCCTTATGGGGACTGATCGTCATAAACTTTATTTTGGACAAGTTAACTTCAAGATTCTTGTCCATACAATAAAGTCGGAAATAATTAAGCAGGTTCTGCCGTCCTTTTGGGGTCTGGGAGATTAAAATGGCATCGTCTGCGAATAGTAAAGCCGGTACAGCTTGGCCACCCAACTTGGGAGAGTCATGCTCGCAGCCCAAGAGGGTGTCCGGTATGTCATTTACATACAGAGAAAAAAGAGTCGGCGCCAGCACACATCCTTGCCAGACGCCTCTGTTTATGTCTATTCTCTCTGTTAATTCTCCATTAGGGCCCCACCTCACTTTTGCGTAATTATCCTCGTGTAGCCTGATAAGTTATTCAAGAATTTCCCCGGGGACACCCAGGTTCCTTAATGATGTCTACAACTTTCCCCTCGGGACAAGATCAAAGGCCGCTCTGAGGTCCACAAAAGCCACATAAAGGTGAGAGTTCCTGATATTAATATGTTTCCATGTTAAGCATAAAAATCTAAAAACCTGATCGACAGTGCTAATTTTCCCTCTAAAACCAGCCTGGTATTTAGTTAAAATAGAGTTTTCCTCAATCCACGCATTTAGCTTGCTTAGCACTTGACGAGCAAAAACCTTTTGAAGGACATCTATGAGACTGATAGGTCTGTAATGCGCTGGGTTAAGTCTGCCTCCCTTTTTAAAGATAGTCACGATTTCTGCGCCCCGCGAGGTCTCAGGAATTGGGGCACCTCTCGCAATTTCATTGCTGAGAAGGTTGATGTACGGGGCCCACAGCATGTTCTCATGTTTCCAAAGGTCCCCAGGTATTTTATCTGGGCCTGGTGCTTTCCCCGATTTGATTGTATTAATGGCTGTTATGGTATCAATCAAACTAAATGATTAGGGTGTCATGCTTAAGTTTGGTCCTAAGTCTTCTTCCATGTACCTTTGCTCATTTCCACCGCATGAGTATAATGCGGAAAAGTGTTTAACCCAAATATTTTCCTCTAGGAACAGGTCCCTAGATGGTGTCCCTTCTTTCTTGCCCCTAGCTATGAGACCCCAGAACAAGGACTGGTCTTTTAGCTTGCATGCTTCCAGTAATTCAGACCAGACTTTTTCGGCCCAGCCCTTTTTTGCTAATGTCATTGTTTTTTTGTATTGCTTCCTTTTTTCTCTAACAATGGCTATATGTTTCCCTTTTACAGCTGTTATTAGTTCCGCTTTGGCTTTGCGGCATGCTTCGTCATACCAAAGTCCATCCTTCGGGGGAATACTTTGCCCAGAGCGTGCCCGTTTAGTTACTTTAGTAAGTATCTCACTAAGCTCCGGTATCAATTTTCCATGCACCTCTATTAAAGAGGTGCTCTTAATATTACCATCAGCTAGCGGGGACATGAGCTTTCCATAGAGCTCATAGATTTTCTTGGTAATACAACCATTTCCCATAACAACGGGCAATTTCAAGGTCCTACGATTGTTAGACTCTAAGGGGTCAGAGCTCATGTTGTAAGTTTGGGGTACTACCTCTGTGGATATCTTAAATAATGATCTTGAAAGGGTCAAAGAGAGAGGATAATGATCACTCTCTATGCGATCATCCACCGCCAGATCTAAAGTCATTGACCATCCTTGCATTCATGCTTCCATTCATTCATCCACTGACTTAGAGCCCGATTTATTTTTTAGTGGTCCAGACTTTGTTCCACCAGGGTGATAGAGGGAATTCCTCCATCACAGTGGTGGAGGTCCCATCCACCAAATTAATAAATGAACACCAAACAGTATTCTTTTTCCAAATAGTAAACGTAGTGCTCCCCTCACCATGGGAGTCATTATTTGTTTTTTACTATCCCTCACCCACAAGATTTTTTGGGCAGTGACGGACATTAAAAAATGGCTCCATGTCTACCCATCCTCATTAGGCGGGCAGACATGTAGCCATTTCTCCGATGGCCCTTACTCTGTTATGCCATCGGAAAGGTTTGGTTATGGCAGTGAGGGAGTATTCTCCTTTATAGCCAAATCGCAATGTTTATACTCTATTGTCATTGTGACAGATTAGATACTGTCAACATATACATGAGACATTTGTTCTTTTATCCACTAATTCACCCACGCACAATAGCACACACACATACATGCAGACAACAAACTCAGCAAAGATATGAAAGATAAATTAACATAATAAAAGAAGAAAAATTCCATCAATGTCGCAGGCATATTCTTGAAATAAAATAATATGCAACATACATCCAAGCTATAATTTTGGAATGGTATTATCCTTACTATATAAACAGTGCAATTGTATTCTTCCCTTAAAGGCCACTTGTCCACAGCATATCATTTTGACACATCACATGTAAGACCTACTGTCTTTCGTGTTCCTTAGAAAAATTGACTGTTCAGACCTATGCTATTTGTTATTACTCTTCTCAATTAACCAGTCAGGCCTATAGTCTTTAAAATTCGCTTGTCTCAATGGCCAACTCAAGCCTACTATATTGAACATAAGCTGTCCCCCTAGGCATCCATCAGGCATGCACCATAAAATTACTAATTTCTACAAAATTAGAAACAATAAGGAGTATACGACCCTTCAAAAGAGGTCCAGCAATGATCCTTCCAGGTCAAATCTTTTACTCCAGGGTTATTTTAGATTGGGTTACCAACACTAAAACCCTTGCTAAATGTGACACCCATGCAATAAATTACCTGTTTCCAGACTTTAGCACAGTGCAATAACAGGGTACTAACATCCCACCCTTCTCACTCAAGGTTACAAAGACCAACTGGTGGCAGACCCATTGCCCCTCTCTCAGTACTGCTTCTTATGACTCTTTTTATGGTGATCACATTAAGTATGGTGACAACTGCACTGTCAACCCAGACATATAGAGTGCAGAAGGGGAAGACTAAGGATGAACATCTTTTTTAAAAGAGAGGGAAAACGAGAAAGATGTTAGGATGTAAAGAAGAAATCTAGAACTGAAAAAGAGCAGAAAAGAGCAGAAAAGAGATTTGTGGACAGTAAATCTGCATTAAATATATAAAGATGAATGAAGGCAATAACTTTACTAATAATACACTGTATTTTATACTATAGATGAAAATACATCTGACGTTCCTGTCCTATGCTTGCATAGGGATAGAACATAAGATATAGTGCAAGGACAATCCCTGGGGTTACAAATGGCATGTACAGTTAGATTTACAAACATGTTGCATCATTCAATATGTTATTTGTGTTATTTATTTCCAGTGCAAAACTTGTTTTATACTAGAAAGATGACTAAAAGTAATGCAAACCAGCACGAAACACTGCTTTGAATTACTTAGCAACAAGGGAGTTTTACTTGGGTAGTATATGGGCGTTCCCATGCAACCACCCATACTTTTTGACGTAAAGCTTATCTACTAACAATGGTAGAATGGGTTTTATATTAAAAATCAATGCCTCTTGAGAGCATGTGTTAAAAGGAGAAACGTTTTTATTTCTCCTTTCTTTTCTGACTTTGCATGTGTGCTGCACTGTACAGCACACATACATCATAGGAAAAGACAAGTGGTGAACTGGTCTAGGCATGGTATTTTGCACTGTAAAGGAGCCCTTCATTACAAAATCTATGCTAGATTCACGCACACACCCTTGCATTATTGCTCAGAGCTGTGTGCAAAGCGTTTGGCAGCAAAGTTCTACACCAGTGCTAGGGAGAGATATGGCACTCTCCTGCTCTCTCCCTGTCTGTAAGTCTATGCTGCACAGCATTTTTGTCTGCTGCATTGCGTGACATGTTTGTTAATCTGGTCCTAGTATTAAGCTCCTACTTAAAAATATCTGAAGGAAGCCCTTTCGGGCTTTGTGCGCCCGAAGACTCGATGTTTTTATTCGTCCTTTCAATTTCACTCTAATTAATTCTAGACTTAGCAATGTGCCACATTTAAAGGTTTCAGGTACTACCCGGTCATTATGTATGATACACAATAACTTACATTGCTACATTGACTACAAGTGGCCACCATATCTAAACTATTAACTGAGGGCCAAATAATTTTCCCTTTCTTCATGCATTTGGTGAAAATATGCATCCTTTGATACCCATGTTTACATTCCTACATACATTTTTGAATGCCGTTTTTATCTTAAAAGTTACCTACTTGCACTCTGGAGTAGGTAGAATCTTATCAAATTCCATGGTCTTTATGTTTAATGCTAAACTCAAACATGAATTCAGATTTTGACAAATGTCCTCTCCCAACTTTCCCCAGAGTTTGCTGAAGTCACCATTTAAAATAAGTCCAGTAGCTTGTGAAAAAATGAGGCAGTACGGAATAGTGTTCATAGAGTAGTGAGATTTAATATATCTGGAGCTCTAATGCTAATTCTTTCCAATTTACTGCCACCCACCATACCATTAGGGCGTGGTCAGCATTGTTGGCTGGTGATTGATAGACAAGAATCCAATTTTAGAAAGTATGGAAATCTAAAAGACCTCCATCAATAAATGAGTAAATTAAAGACTTCTTATTTCTGTCAAAATAGGAATATATGATGTATATTTGAGATTCATACATTTACGGTTAAAATAACTTCTGCAATTTATGTGCTTAAAAACCATTTGCTTGTATTACTTTTACCTTGTTTTCGTTTTCCTCCCTACATAATATATCTTCTATTTCAATTGTCAATGTTGAATGTAAATGTTGTGTTATTACTTTTAGCTCTGAGTGTTACTTCATTTGCAAAGCATGCAGCCTATAAAATTTGCTTAATGTAATGCATTAATTTACATTGACTTACATTGGTATTATTGATGTACATTGGAAATATTTCATTGAAACATAAGAATAATAAAAATTAAAAACAAGAAGGTAACACTTCTTACTGGGCTTTCCATCGTTACTATGTCTGTGATAACTGTGTAAACTTTGTTTACCACAATGAAGCCGCTCCCAGTGGGATTGCTAGTGCTAGTGCCAATTAATCTGTGAGTGCAGGCTTCTCACACAAAGTTGGAGGCTGCCGGTTCCCAGCACCCCGTGCCTCTGGTTCCCTCATTCAAGATTCAGTCAGGATTTTGTGGTTACACATTATGTCAAGACTTCACAGCAACATATTTGAACTAGGCCTTGACTGTTTAACCATTCCATCTCAGAGTTGAGAGGAGTCAGGGAGACAATGATGTGTGCTGTCTTGCAACCTAGTTTCCAGGTTAGTAGAGAACTGTTGCAATATCCTCTTGCATACTGTGATCCCTGCAACTTCTGGGATCAGAAGGAGAGCTACCGAATGCTGGAATGACTCATTTTTGTAAATAGTCCTTTATTTGGCTTTCAACACATGGAAACATAATGAAAAAGGCGAGAAGAAAGAAAACAAACAATAACAGCGTATGTTGGCATAGGAGACATATGACTGTTAACTCCAATAATTAATCTTGCATGTTTTCAAACTGTACCTTATCCCCAATTCATTCACAATAATCTACATCAGGTACTACACATATACCCAAAAGTAAGATTTTACATGTAGATACAAGTACAGCGAAACATGAACTTTAAAAATGAACTAAAAACTCCTAACAAACACTGTGTCTAGGAGGGAAAGGAAAACCGTTCTACATCACTTATCACATCAATAGCACAACAGAAACAATTGCAGGTACAATGCTAGTGTGACAAATGTGCACACACATGCCATGATGACAGCAATCTGGATAAGCACAGTATACTGTCCAGATTTTGGGCTTCCATGTTCACTCTGAAGACAACCATGAGAGAACCGAAGGTGTCCATGCTAAAGTGTACTTGGTCAGTCCCTGTCCTGGGTCAAATTTGTATTAGTCATATTGATATGTTAGTTCCTGGACTTCATCCAGCTATGGTGTAGGATATTTAACTTTTGTTGTTAGTCACTATGCTCCTCCTTCAAGAGGAAATGTTAATAAAGTATACTATCTGGGATAGGACATGGAAGAGTCCTGCTGCAGCCTGCATCATATCTTCTGTTGGTTGGTTTTTAAAACTACTTTTGTAGTAATGTTGGAGTGAAGAATTGAGCCTATTTGTGGTGCATGATGTTTATTGTGCATGATAGACTACATTATCCTTCTCATTGCGTTTCAATATTTCAATGAATGTGGTGTAGGCTTATTTACCAGTCATAATGGATCTGTTATGGTGCACACATTATTACACCGCTTTATTTATTTTACATTTTGGCTGACATTTGTACGGTGTAGTCAGGGCCATTGGAATTGAGCGATTCAGTGACTGCATAAATATGAATTTGCTGCATTTGCCACATAATCCATCAGCTACTACATAATCTGCTGATTTTAATATAAAAATATTTGTTTCAAGCTCAAATGGATCAATATTTACAAAAAGTATAGTGACTCGGGTTCATGCACACCAGAACGCTTTTCGCAGAGGTTGACTGGTCACCTTTCTGTTGGTTATTGATGTATTTTGGTGTTAAATTGTTATTAATTAAGGTGAACCCTTTTCTCAGACACTGTTACCAGGTAAGTAAATTAGTAAGTAATCTTTATTGTATATAGGTAATTAAAACCATCACAATGTGCAAAACAAATGAAACCAATTGATTTTATAAAATCAGATGACATTCTAGGGAATTATGAAAATCGAATAAAAGATTAATAATTGCATAGTTACAAATTAATCTAACATGTGTCCCCAGCAGCCTCAGCCATAACAGATTCTTAGCAATTGTCAAAAAAAAGGGATTGAAATAATAATAAAATGCTGTGTGTGCTTAATGCTGTGTGAGATTTGTTGTGCAAATAAGCAAAAGCAAAAGGAAATGGCAATGTATAAAAACTGAAACCTCTAAAAGAACAGCAGTGTGATTTCTATCTAGTGGTATTAAAGGAACATTAAAAAATTGCAAACTGTTAAAAATAGTAGACAAAGCAGCAGCAGTCTTGCTTGGAGTCTTTTTAATTTCCATAATCCGTCATTCCGGGCCGAACGGAGGGGGCCCCATCTGGAAGAATAGTGGTTTTTGGAATTAAGTATTAGCGGCCTGGGGCATTCCAGAGGCCATGTCTGTGCATGCTCTTGACAGTTTGTTTTCGACCAGTCCAACAAATGTACTAACTTGCAGTTTAGCGGCAGGTCCTCTGGTTTGAAACAAGCTATCACAGCCTGTCTCTGCATATGGTCCCATGAAATTTGAACAGTGGTTTAAGCAGGCAAGACCTGTCCTTTTCAGGCTAATACACATGCAGACCAGATGTGCCATGTCCTCATTTCCCTTGAAACACAAGCAGCAGCATGATGGTGTTTGCTCCCTCAGCCATGGTGGGAGTTGCAGGATAGCTGAAAGGTTTCCTAGCCGATGTTTCAAAAAAGTGTCTTTGTATTCCTGGGATATCCGAGGATTTCTGTGGGCTAAGCGATTTCTAGCCATGAATTGTTTACCAGTTGAGCGAGTGGCTTTATTTTCCACTAGGAAGAGGCTCTGTATTGCCTTCCGCACCACTTTTTTAAAGACTGCATGATTAGTTGGGGCACTCCACAGCTGGGAGAGTCCAGTCGTTGCAAGGGATTCCTGTAGAAAGTTTCTGGCCGGAGATGTCGTTCTGTGCTGGAACTTTTGCCCGAGCAGATGATTTAGGGTACTTGAGGGGGCCTTCCTAATTTTGTAACACCAGACTATGTAGGCCCCTGTATTGCTAGATGCTGTTTGAAAAGGCCGAACTCCAGCCTGATCTGTGCTGCAGAGACATCCATGGGTTTATTAAACATGATTCTGTAGGCCCTAACAAATGAAATGTCCAGGGTTTTAGAGTCACTTCCTCTCAGGGCTTCACTACCATATGTGATGGTGGGTAGAATTTTGGATTGTGCAACCTGGAGAAGAGGGGAGAGCATAGGGCATGTCAGCTTGAATTTTAAGGTCCTCAAGTTTGCTTCCAGAGCCATCCCTTGCCTTCTAATCATCTCAGATTATGAAAAACAGGGTTAAACCCACTACTGTCAATAGGACCTGGGTAATTATCAGTATAAAGGAAAGGGGTCCAAGACAAAGGACAGAATACTGCAAATTTAAATCTTATTGCAAAATAAATTCTGGCAGCAAAGCTAGTCAATGCAAAGGAGTTTTAATCAAGTTTGCATGGTTCCCTTTCATGGGATGAAGTTAATCAAACATTTCATTGTATACATAACAATTTGAAAATGAACGTACGTGCCCACAATCACAACAGGGAAGGGACAGTGAGGGTAGTGTAAGTGGTAGGGTGGGGTCAAGAGATAGTCAGACTCATTCCGTGACAAATATAATTTTCAAATATAGAAACTTAATGTGAGTGGTCCCTTTAACCAGAGGGCCACCTCAAGCAGCTCAAAAAAGAGTCCAAGCAAAAAATTGTTAATCACAGATCCAAACTCCGTTACAGCCGTTAGAGTCCTGCTTGGGGTAGGAGATTGGTCGTTGTCAGGTAGTCAACGTTTCGACCCGTAATATAGGTAGGTAAATGTTCCTTACAGGGCGGGTCTTCTTCAGGACAAAGGAGTTGTGGGTGGGCAACCTCCTACGGGGTTCCGCAATTCCTCAGAGCTTCTCATCAATGTCAACGTAGCTCAAAATATTTGCTGGTTGTAATTTTCATTACCACTTGTTTCAAAAGTCTATGACAGTGATAGAGAATCGTTAGGGATTACACTGTTTTAAATAGTACGGAGACCGGTGCTCTTCCAATATAGAAATGATATATTAGGCCAATAATCATCAATCTTATGGCCGATAAAGGGGAGCTATCTGTTGATGCCCAGTTCTAAGTCCTAAGCAATCGTTGCGGTATACCGATCCCTCAAATCAAAGAGGAGTACTCATGGCTCCCCACTTTTAAAATTCCATGTAGAGTCCTTAAGCCACAGTGTCAATGTATCCAACCGCTAACAATCCAGATAAGCACTCGAACGTTTTTCGACGGGGGCCCTTAATCAAATTAAGACGACCCGGGAGGTAAATCCGAGAGGCTCCAGTTCTGCCAGAAACAGCGAGACCGCGCTTACTTCCTGGTGAGTACACCAGGAAGTAAGCGCGGTCTCGCTGTCCTTTGTCTTGGACTTCTAATCATCTCAAGTTGGCTAGCGTATTGACCACCATTATCAACAGTTACTCCTAGATATTTGTAGGTAGTTGCATTCTGAATTTTGGGGGTTGATCAGGTACCAGACATGAGTTTTTCCTTCCCCTTTTTATGGTCATTGTTTTGGTTTTCTCTAACTTTACTTCAAGGGAGTTGTCTGCTGCACATCCCTGCAGTGTATTCAGGAGGTGTTGCATGCCCACTTGTATATGGCTAACCAGAACCACATCATCAGCGCATAAAATACTAGATAGAGCATTGCCACCCATCATTGAAGCATGTGCCTTGCATGATTAAGGGGCTGTGCCATGTCCGCCATGTAGAGATTGAACAGGTTTGGTGCAAGCACACATACTTGTTTGAGCCCTTTGGTGGTAGAGATGCACCTTGAGAGATGTGTGCCATCGCACAGTTGTACCTGCACCCAGGTGTATGTATGTACACATAGCATGTCCAGGAGTGCTTGCAGAATTTTCCAGAGGGCCAATTTTCTCCAGAGTCTTGCTCAATCTATGTCTTGAAATGCTGCCCTGAAGTCTATGAAGCAGAGATGCAGTGCCTGTTTTGATGACTTCGCCATGTCCATGAGCAGCGGCATAGGTAAGATGCTGGTTGTTGACCTGCAGCTTTAGAAAAGCCAGTTTGACTGAATGGTATGATTTTGTGCTCAGCTGCCCAAGCCTGAAGTTCTTCTAATAGAGTGTCAGCAACCTAATCGAGTTGCAACACCTGTTACCAGGTGTAAAAATGACAAAATAATGGAGTAAAAGTATCACAAATGTGTCTCTTTATACCACATAATTTGCCTTTCCTTTCCATATAATTTTGTCAAACCTGCCGCATAAATTGGTCCTCCTCTGCCACAAAATTCCAGCGGACCTGGGTATAGTGTTGCTCCCCCTGTATTGCTATTAAAGACTTTTAAATCACAAACAGTATCAATGTTGACTACAGAGGCAGTTTTATACGCTGACAGCAATACTGCCTAATTAGAAGTTGGCAAAGGAAATTTCACACTATGTAGCTTAATTTCAATAGAACAGGATTCCTACGCAGTAGGCAATTTATGACGCAGTATGGTGTCTTAATATTTTGGGAAGAAGAATTTGAAGATTTTTGAGTGCGCAGGTACTGAAAGCCACTGCAGAAGTCGCTTCAGTGAGAAGATCTATACAAGGGTTTGAAATGTTTAGTTGGTTTGTTGGATGTTGTTGCATATTTCTCAGATGGAGTAGGTTATGCTGAAAGTAAAAAACACTCTGCTGATGATTTTCAGAGGCTGGGACAATTCTCAGAACTGAACAGAAACTGCTTATGTAGAGTTATTTGATGTATATGACTTTGTGAAATGATAAAACAATGAAATGCTGTTACAACTAGAATTTAATCAAACACTACTATATCATCATATTTGAGAATGGGTAAGTACATTGTGTATTATAAATCTGAGAGGTAAAATATGTCTCAGAAGAATGTTGGAGACATTTCAACATATGGGGGTCATTAGGATGTCGGGCGGATTGCCTCCGCCAGGGTGGCGGTGGCAGTCCGCCTGACAACCACTCTCGTTTTTCCCTCCGCCAGATTAGGATGGCGGAGGGGACAGCGGTGGACGGAAAGACCGTCTGCCGCTTTACCGCCGCGGTCACCTTGCGACCACGGCGGTAATAGATTAATATGGTGGCGGTGTCCAATGGACACCGCCAGCCATATAACAATGGCAAAATGTAGGGGCCTTTCCGCGGCGGCAATGCCGCCACGGAAAGGCAGGCGGAGATTGCTGTGGGGGCCCCCTGCAGGGCCCCCAGGTTGCCGCCACTGTCGGGGTGGCACATGGGGGGTACCTATGGTACCCCCCCACATTTACATATGCAAAGCGGCAGGCACCGCGCGGTGCCTGCCGCTTTTCATATGTAAATGCGTCAACTTATGTTTTGCTTTGTGGCGGGCGGTGCAGAGAGCACCGCCCGCCACAATATAAAACATATAGGATGTGCCCGCCACTGTGGTGGGCACATCCTAATACCCCCAACGGGACCCCGCCCTTATGGCGGGCGGTCCCGATCTCTGTTAGGGTGGCGGGCGGACAAAGTCCGCCCGCCATCCTAATGACCCCCATGGTGTCTGAATGGATTAGATGTAGAATGTCATGCCCCTTCACAGGACAAGAATTGAAAGCCAGTGGGCTAATAGGATTATGCTCCGAAATACATGAATATATATATATAAAATTAGAGTGATTTTATACATTTGTTTTGTCTTTATATATTTTTATGAGAATATATATTTGCATACTTCTGGTTTAATGATTCTGTGAATAGCGATTTTAATCCATTTGTATTTATCTATTTATTATCGATGAATTTTAGATATAGATCTACTTAATCATTGTAATCTAATTCTATTTTACAATTCATTCAATACTATGAGTTTTATTGGTTTTACTAGGTTCCTAGTTGTACTAATGTCTTTCTGGTAGTGGTATAGTTGTTAATTAAATTATAAAAATGAATTTTATGTAGCTATACGATTCGAGATGATGATTGATATTTACATGAATTGACTAACCTCCGGCCCTGACTGACCATGTCATGAGTGATGTAATATGTGACGTCATCAGCAGTGCATTGTGGGTGCGTGAGTTATAGTTAGCTGAACTAACTATAACGGGGGAATTTCAATGGTTTTGTAGGAGTGAAATGTCCAGCTAACTATAACATGTGTGAAACCTATGTTTTTTTCAGTGAATTTCTAAGGTTTTTTAAATGCTAATTCCTAACTGTAACGTGTGTGAAACCTATGGTTTTGTCAGTGAATTTGCAAGGTTTTTTAAATGCCAATTCCTAACTATAACGTGGCTGAAATCTATGGTTTTTTTCAGTGAATTTCAAAGGTTTTGTAAATGATCATTTTTAAATGAATTAATTATTATATTTCTTTCTTTTTATACTAATTTCTTACATTTTTATTATAAATATTTATATTTATTTTATTTTCTAAGTTATATTTCATATTCTTCATGTAAAATAATAACAAAAGTACTTTCCCATTTGTTTTATTAATTACACTTTTTTTTAAATATATTAAAATTAAATTCTTTATAATTTCTTTTTCATTTTTTTTATATGCGATCGTACCATACTTTGAACAGTAAATCTTCCTCTGCGCAAACCCACGCACACGATACGGATACACTTTGACGTTGCACATCGCATCAACGCTTCCATGTGACATCATGTACGGCGTTCCGTATGTGCACGCCGCGAAAGTTTGTAATTGTTCAAAAACATATATTTATGATTTTAATGTACATATTAAGGGAAGACATTAGCTGGGATAATCATGAAACTAGTTTTTTTTTACTTATACTAAGCGTATATTACTTTTAAAAGCAATTACGCAAATAGCGGAAGCACGTCGTTCACACTCGCATCGTAAGAGCACCGTAAACGCACCGTAAGCGTACATAAAGCCATGTGATTTAAAAAGAAGAGACGAGATTGGTTCATAACACTTCCTATTCCAACTATTGAAAGACCCCTCCTATTTAAATCATTCTACTTTGCCTTTCTAAGAAGAAGTATCTCTTCTCTGAAGCCTGTCAAATTAGAACGATGACAACACCTATGGATTCATCTTCCAGCCACTCCTCTGATGGATAACTTGTTGCAGAACCACCTCAGAGGAAGAAAAAAGAGGCGGTCATTTGAAAGTTTTTCACTTTCCCTGAAGGGGAAAAAAAGGTCAATGCACCTCTTGTGACCTGTACAATTTGCCAAACTACACTTTCCAGGGCCAATTCTGTAAAAAAATATTCATTTGGCACTGCAAGTATGGTGCGGCATGTGAAGACCTTGCACCCCAACAATTTTGCAAGAGCTGCAGCACGGAGGTTGCAAGAGGACCCACGTGCTGCTGTAGCAACTACATCAAGTGCATCACCACCACCTGTGGGAAGCAGTCCACAACCACAGATCGAACATGATTTTGGTGAAGTTAAAATCCTCTGCATTTATTGTGACAAACTTTTATGTTAAGGGGCGTGAGCATCGCTGTCATCGTCATTAGTTGTTTTTTTTCACATTCCATATTGTTCCTGTTGGACACTTTTTTGGTTCCTGTTCTATTTTTTTATTTTCAACAAAAAAAACTTGATAAAAAATACAAAAAAATAGGAAACTAAAAACACAAAAAAACAGTTCTTTTTAGAACTACCTTCACTGGTCAAAGAAAGAACTATATTTCTATGTTAGTGTGTAAAAGTTTTTCAGAATGAATGTGTAGTTCATAAATGAATGAATGAATACATTACTACTGTATGGTGAATGTGAAAGTGCAGAACTATAAGGAAGTGCTACAGCATAAATCTATAAGGTATTAATAGTATAGTGTAGTACTTCCGAAGCACTTGAATGTAACATATCCATATAAATATGTTACAAATCTATGCTTCAATTTGCACGGCTGGTGAAACTGCCTGGGTGAATTTTTATGTGTTAGGAGCGGATTAACAACCCCCTTGTGCCTCTTTTACACATCTGTTGCGTCACTTTTGTGATGCAGCGGTGGTGCAAACGATGTGCCATGGTGTGTGGTATTTATAATGACATGCATATGGAAGGTGCATCACATTGTACAGCCCTGCACCAGAAGGAGGCTTTCCTGCGCATAGGGGGTGGGAGGGGGGTGGAGGTGTTCTGGTGCAGGAACGCCTCCTTAAAGTGACTAAGTGAAATCTATAAGATTTAATTCAGTCACTTTTACGCTTATCCTGCATCAAAATCCTGCATCTGCTTGAAACAGGTGTAAGGATTGAAACAGCATTGTAAGCATAGGGCCCCAAGAGCATTGCTGGAGCTGCGCTCTGTATCTAACACAAGTCAAGCAATGCGCCACCTTCACAACGCAAATACATCACATATCTGTGCCGTTTTTGCCCCATAATACACCACATTGTAAATACAATGCATCCATGGTGGTGATGTCACAGTGCACAATAACTGGCATATCTCTGGGGATGTACCACTTATTGTACATCTGCTGATTACTGTTTGAATGTGGTGAATGGATTACTACACACTGATTAATGAGTCACTAAAAAACTATAACAGGAATGACAGAGTGTTTTGTGCAAGTGTAAGGATGAAGACTGGGGAATTGAACATATAAAAGGTAAATTTGTAGGTGCATAGAACTGTGCATACATAGTCTATAGGACATTCAAGCAGTCCATGCCCTAAGGCCCACTTTCACCATGAGTACTTAGGTACTGAAAGAATGATTACAATTCTGCAAGCAGAGTGTGTGGCTGAATGTATAGCAGCTTTACGTTTACAACAGTGTATAGGTAAGCACATACTGCTGTATGGTTCACTACAATACTGAAACAGTAGTATGATAGTGTTTGTTGGAAGTGTAAGGATACACACTGAGGAATTGAAGGTATAAAATACAAGCTTGCTGGTGCATAGAACACTACATGCACAGTCTGTAGGGGTTTGAAGCAATCTATGGTCTAAGGCCTGTTTAATCCATGAGTATCTAGATAGTGAGTGGATGATTACAGTTCTGCAAAGAAAGTGCCTCACTAAATTTATTACAGCTTCAGTTTTACCACGGTACAATGGAAAAGAACATACTGCTGACTGGCTCACTACAATACTGAAACAGCAGTGTCAGAGTGTTTGGTGGAGGTCTAAGGATACCGACGGGGGAATTGAAAGTATAAAAGACAAGTTTGCAGGTGCATAAAAGACAGCATGCATTGTCTATAGAGGTTTAAAGCAGTCAATGGTGTAAGACCTACTTTGCTCCATGAATACTTAAGTACTGACTAGATGATTATAATTCTGCAAACAAAGTGCCTAACTAAATTTATAACAGCTTCAGTTTTTACCACAGTACATAGATAAGCACATACTATTGAATGACTCACTACAATACTGAAACAGCAGTGTCAGAGTGTTTAGTGGAAGTGGAAGGATACAGACTGGAGAATTGAAGGTATAAAACACAAGTTTGCAGGTGCATAGAAGACTGTATGTATAGTCCATAGGGATTTTAAGCAATCCATGCCGTCAGACTCACTTTGCATATTTTAAATCAATACAAAAATGTAAAGAATGTATAACTGAATCTATAAGTGCTTCACTTTTAATACAATGAATACATTAGTAGATAGTGCTCAAACCTTTATTATTTTTAAACAATAAATGTATTCTTCTAACATCTCATAATTTAACAGAGCTTCTAAAACAAGTTCATCAGGTATTTCATAAACATCAATTCCCTCGTTAGCAGTTTCGGAATTAATTTGTTCTAAAATTTCAACATAATTTAATGGTTCCACAAAATCTGCATCAAAGCTTTTGTCTTCAAAATCATAGATCATGTCTGCAGAACTAATTTCCCCTTCTTCACTCTCATTGCCTGTGACAGATACGATTAGTTCTTCAATTACACTCAAGGTAATTTCCAAAATCTCCTCAGTATGGGTCTGTTCTCTTTCCATAATTGTTCTGTTATGTTGTAGCTCCTTGTATAAAAATATAAACAGTTCATTTTATCAGTTTTCTTAATATATAATACAAAACTAGCGTTTTCAACTATTTTGGCCTAAAAAATATTATATAAATACCATTGTCTAATAACATTCCATTAGTAGAGTTGTACTCCTTTATAAAGATATATAAATATAATTACTTATAAGGATATCCTGTTCTTAAGTTTTCTTAAATTTTGAAACCAGTCACTCCTTATGACTATAGGAAAAGACTCAGGCTGTTATAGTAAATGCAGTACTAAAAAATGTAGAATATGTCATTCACCTTACCCATTCCAAAATAGTAAATGTGTTTTAGTAAAATGCAAGAGATACTATTGGTTGTCCAGAATAACACTGTGTATCTGTGTGTATTTAGGTACACTAGTTTTTGAATACTTCATGTCTTTTCACAGAAATAAACTATTAAAGATCTATCCAGTACTCACCTTTTAACATAATTAGAAAGTAGTAATTCCTTATATAAGTCGAAAATACTCACAGCAACAGGTATAGAACACTGGTACACTCAGTATATAATTTTTTGAAATGTCTTTAAAAGATACAAACCATCTTTAAACAATTATGTACTCCATCCATGTTTTGTTACTTCAGCTCGGAAGAAGCACATTCCATCGACCATTTTTAACAGTTACTTGTACTTACCTTAAGCATAATAAATAATAAAAAAATTATATATTATAAAATTATCATCTGTGGAAGACACAAAAAAATACAGTTACAATATATCTTTTACAACACAAAATAGTTTGTAAAGTATTACATTTGCCTTTTTTGCTGTTCTCAGAATATATTGAATTTCACTAGAAACAGTGACTTCAATAGTACTCATCACATAACAGCGGTCAAAAAAAAGACAATCAATAAGATTATCTTAAAAAAAACATTCAACATTCTCAATAACAATCTAAAAAATAGAAATAAAACATATCTTAAATGTTTTTTTCTAAGAGCAATTTCTTACGTAAATATGAAACATCTTAAAAAATCATAAAATAACAAAACATTATGATTAATTTTCATACACTGTAAATAATGTTACTTACACATATATATTGACAAAATATACAACAAAAAGTCCTTAATGGTTTCACATACTTTTCCGCACGACCATATAGTCTGTGTCAAATTCTTAGTTTGGAAATTGTTCAATAGTAATCCTGAGCGTCTGCCTCCCAGCCTTCTGATCCAAAACCACCGACATCATTTGCTCCGTCCCCCAGTGCTCATCCCTCAGCCCGACGCTATTCAACATCTTCATGGCCACCTTCACACAAGTGGCCCGCCATCACAACCTCTACATCACCTTCTACGCGGACGACACCCAGCTCATCCTCTCCCTCACCAAGAAGCCACATACCACCAAAAGCAACCTCCACGACACAATGAAGGACGTCACCAACTACATAAAGAGCAGCTGTCTAAACATGAACTTGCACAAGATGAAGGTACTCATCCTCAGACCCACCCCCTCTGCCTCGGACGACTCCTGCTACCTGACTACACTGTGAACAGTACCAACACCTACCGACCATGTCCACAACCTAGGATCCATCCTCAACTCCTCCCTCTCCATGTGTAAGCAAGTCTACACCGTCTCCTCGTACTGCTATATCACCCTCCACATGCTCCGCAACATTTACAAGTGGACCCTAACCAAAAGAAGAAGAACAGTGATACAGGCCCTCATCAGCAGCAGACTACACTGTGGCAAAACACTCCACACAGGAATTCCAGCCAAACACCTACAACAACTACAACAAATCCAAAAGACCTCCACCTGAGTGATCATCAATGTTCCCTGCTGCAGCCACATCACCCACCACCTGATACACCTACACTGCCTCAATATCAACAAGAGGATCATCTTCAAGCTCCTCACCCTCATTTACAAAATACTCTAGAACACCAGACTAACCTACCTTAACAGCAGTAATCCTGAAAGGCCAAATTTTGTTCCTAAAATTTTGGCTTTAAAAATATTAGGTAAGAATTTGGTAATTCTTTAGGCAAACGTTGTTTAAAAATCAATTGACTATCATTACAATGTATCCAACCTTTCAGACACTTTAAATAAACAGTGTAATGTCCAGATGTTGTAGAAGGTCAATCATGAAAAATAAATGCAACAGCTACAAAAGTTCTTCCTGATATTGAAACTTGACCAGCTACAACATTTTTAATTAAAGTTTCCAATGTTCTTCCATCAGCTCTACAACGTTGCAGCATTAAAATTACATACTGTCCATATCTTTGTATAAATAATGTTGATGACATTTCTGATTTACATTGTCCACACTCCACATTTTGACTTGCTCCTCTAATTAGATTGTTAAAAGACACTGATTCACAGTCAGGTAAAGTAAAATATTTGAATCTTTCACTGTCAATGTTACTGCTACATGTAAACAAACACTTTCCACAGTTATGTTCCCATTTATAAGAAAGGCCAAAAAGATTTTCAATATCTATACCTTCATCTTCCAATACAACAAGCATATACATTACAAATTCCTGACAATCTTGCTGAATATTCTGCGTAAATTGAGTAGAACCAGAACATATGTCCAAAACATTTCGAATATCAGAAACACTTTGTATTTTACTTTTATCACTACCACATTTCTCATAAACAGAATACAACAACGAACAGAATCTTTCTTTCCGATTTTCAACAAGTTGCTGTAGCAAACTTTCAAGAAAAAAACAACATTAACAACTACCTTAGCATAGCAGTTGACAGCAGAACTATTTTCAAACTGATAACCAACATTCTCTTCAACACTGTCCTTTTTCTTTTTGCTTGCAATCACAACTTCATCTTGTTTTTTTCCTTTCTCTACAGCTTCACTACAGATTTTCTCAAATCTTCTTTTTCTACCTACCACACGCTTTTCAAATATTGGATATTGACCTAGATTGGGTGCATATTCTCTTCTTAACCTATTATACTCTTTCAAACAACTTGCATCTGCACTAATCTTTGTCTCATCAAAATCAAGCAAGTACAATCCAGATAAAGTTGACACTCAAGACAAAGCAACATATGCCATACCCTCTTTGAACACAGTACTTCCAATATTCACTAAAGCACTATCTACACTTAAACCTTGAGATTTATGAATGGTCACGGCATACACCAAACAAATAGGAAACTGTTTTCCGCGAACATACACATCTTTTACAAGCAAAAACCGAGATGTACAACGACTAAATTGTTGTACTTCTTCAATTTCATCAAATTTGATTTTCAAAAATGATATACCATCTCTATTTACATAATTAACAAAATTAACTATTTTACCCATTGCTCCATTTACTAAACCCTTTTCCACATTCAAATTACGTCGTAAAATTACCCTACAGTTTACACATGCATATACATTCTTTTCTAAACCAGCAGTTTTACTTATCGATTTCTCTAAAGAATCCAATTTCCTCTTCAACTTTTCAGTCAAAATAATAGTGATTCCTTCATGTTCTATTTTATCAATAGCTTCCAATTGTATAATTTCTTCATTTTCCAACTTTAACATTTCTTCATTGAATATAGAACATTCACGCAGTGTTGGCATTAAGCAGATTACAGATTTGTTTTCTGCAATTCTCATGTATATTTTCTCTGGGACAATATTTTCATTTGGAAACAAATTGGAAAGTAATCGTCTCTGTAAAGCTTGTTTGCCATATTCAGTCACTTTTCCAATTCTTATATCTTGAAGAATAGTTCCATAATCAGCATCATTTGCCTGTCGCATATTTGTAATAAGTTCCTTATACTCCAAATATGACCAAATGTTTACATTTCCAATGCTCCCCAAAGACTTTCTGGTATCTTCATGCGCCAGTGTTTTAAACACTGGTTGTCCTTTTACAGGAGTAAGTTGTAGAAGATCTCCAAAAAACTATGATGTGTTTTCCTCTGAATAATACGTCATACTCTGTTTTAAGAATTTGCTGCATTCTTAAATGCACAAAGGCAAGCATTAAGTTTGATACCAAGCTTACCTCATCAATAATGAGAAGTTTCATTTTGCTCAAGACTCTTGAAACTTCACAACAAGCTTCTCCAGATAGTTTGTGGTATTCTAATTTGTTTTCATGCTCTACTGGTAGCATTAATAAACGATGTAAAGTAATTCCTTTAATATTTCGTGCTGCCAACCCAGTTGGAGCAGTGACAACACAAGACAAATGCGACTTAGTTGTTTTCTGTAGATAAGTTGTAATTACTTTAATTAAAAAACTTTTCCTGTTCCAGCTTGTCCACTCACGTACATTCGGATAGGTTGAAATGATGAGCAACAGCACTCTTTCTTTTCATGATGTAATCCATGGTCAATCTGTTCTCTCACTTGGTCATATATTTGTTTCTGCTCAACATTTAGTTGTTCTTCCAAGTTTCCTACGTTTGTTACATCTCCTTGAGCATGATACATTGCTGTTTCTACTTCTTCCATAGCAGTTGCTGCTTCATTTTGAACAATCGGTTCTAATAGTGGGTCCTGACTCAACGGAGCAGAAGTTTGACTGTCTTGAGAACTGTCTCTAGCAATCTCAGCTGCAATTGTAGCCTCTTGCTTTTCTCTTTCTGCACACTACTCTTACTCTTTAATATTTTCCTCAGAAGAGTGTTCCTTCTCTTACCAGGACTTTTTTTCTTTTTGTTAACACATTGTTCTTCATGTAAATCTTCTGGATGACTTCTCTTCAAATAAACACCTTTCTTTCGTTGTTTCCTCTTTTGAGTTTTCATAGGCATAATACATTTTTTTCAGTATTGATGAACAGAATCTATTATAAAACAAAATATATATAACATTGCAAAAATAAATATATGAAACAATCTATTATATTACTTATAAGAAGAGACGGAGGATTATGAGGACAAATGTGGGACCATGAAAATAAAAGCACTTACAACAAGAGAGAAAGGAGTATGAAACAAGGGAAAATATTATAAAAAAGGGGATTATAAACAGACACTGCAATATAAGGAGATAAAGAGAGTATGAATAGGTAAGGGAGAGTATGAAGGGAAAGATGGAAATATGAGGAGAGAAGAAAGAGTTTAAGAAGAAAAAAGAGAGTGAGACGACAGAGGGGGCACTATAAGAACAGAGAGAAAGACTTTAAAGAAAAAAGGATTATGTGAAAAGACGCGCAACTATAAGAACAAAAAAGGAATACTAGCAAAGGACAGTGTGTATAAGGAGAGAGAGAACAATACCAGAAGAGAGCACGGAGAATGTGAGGAAAAGTGAAGCATAAGGAAAAAAGTGGTGTACAAGAACAGAGGATACACTATGAGGAGAAAAGAAGGAGTATAAACAGATGGAGGATTATGAAGAGTAAAAAGTGTATGACAAAAGAGGCAGAAGTATGACAAGAGAAACAAATATAAAGAGAGAGGTCAGTATGGAAAGACAGAGAATATGAAAGTGCTGCAGAGTGTATGCAGAGACTCAAGGAGGAGTAAGAGAAGAGAGCAAAGAATATGTACAGATTTAAGAAGTATAAACAGAGAGCACAGAAAAATAAAATAGAAAAGAAATATGAAGAAAAGGAGGAAAATATGAACACAGAGAGAAGGAGTATAGGACAAAAGGGAATATAAGAAAAACGCAGTAGTATGACGAGACATGGAGAAGTAAGAGAAGAGAGAGGGGAATATGAAAACAGGGAGGAGTATAAGAACAGGGTGGAAAATGAGGAGAGGAATGTGACAAAAAGAAAACACGGCAATATTAGTAGAGAGTGCGAAGTATAACAAAAGAGAGGAGAAATGGGACTACAGAGACAAGAGTATGAGAAGAAAAAGAAAAGTATGAGAAAACAATAACGATTATCTGCAAAGAACAGCGAGAATAAGAAGAAACGGAGAATATAAGAACAGAAGAGTATATATGAAGAAAGAGGAAGGAATGTAAAGAGACACAGAGACAAAAATGTGGAGAAAAGACAAATATAAGGGAAGACTGAGCGTATAAGGAGAGAGGGAGTACTATGAAAAGACAGTAAGAACTATGACGACAGTGGTGAACATAAAGACAAGAGAGAATATAAAGAGTAGGAGAAAAATACGAAAAGAGGAGCAAGTATGAAAAAGAAAGTATAAAAAGAGAGCAGAATATAAGAAAAGGAAGATAGTATAATGAGAGAGGAAGGAATAAGACGAGAGAGGAGGGAGTATGACAAAAGAGTGTAGAAAATATGCAAAAAGGGGCACATATACAGATAGATTCATGAAGCCAAATTGCGCTCGCAATGGCTGCAAATTCTCAATTGCGAGCACAATTTGAAGAAAAGGAATTCTTGAAAGTGAAAACTCAATATTTGCGAATTCACTAAATAAAATTTGCAAAATCGCAAATAAATTCGCAGAATCCTGGAAGAAGCCCATTAGCAATTCGGAATATGCGAGATACCATGGATTCTGCGAAACAATTTGCAATTTCGCAAAATATTCGCTATCGCTATTCAAGAAAATTCGGAAAAAGGGAAAATCCCAAAAATCGCTATTTGCGAGGCGCAATTTAAGGAGAACCCAAACCAGGTGGTAACCATTAAGGAAAAAAACAAAAAAAACTTTACCTAACTACCAACAGGTGCAGCTCTGACCAAACACATTTAAGGGGACGCAGCTGGAGCATGAGGATTCTCACAATGCCTGGACTCTATATGGTGGTCAGGCGGCGAAGGCTACAGCGAGCAGCACAGAACAGACGCCGGATCCAGGAGCGAATATTCCGCCAGCGGAACACCCTCCTGGGCCAAACTGATGAGCAAATTTACTCGAAGTACCGCCTGAATGGGGCAATGATCATCAAGCTGATCCGGGACCTAGACCCCCTGATGCAGCACCCAACAAGGAGGACCAATGCAGTGCCCACCCATGTGCAGGTATTGTGCAGCTTGCACCTACTGGCCTCCGGAAGCTTCCAGGGGATAGCCGCTGTTGCAGGGGGGATATCCCAGCCCACCATGTCCCGCTGCCTAAGGAGTTTCCTGGATGCAATGCTGACCCGGCTACACCACTACATCTCATTCCCCACTACCCAACAGGACTTGAATGACACCAAGCTGAAATTCTTCAACATTGCACAATTCCCACATGTAATTGGATGCATTGACTGTACCCACATCCACATCTGCCCACCAGCACAAACGGAATACATGTACCGCAACCGCAAGTCCTACCACTCCCTCAATATCCAGATGGTGTGCAACGCCAAGACTATCATCACGGACATAGTGGCACAATATCCGGGGAGCACACATGACTCCTTCATCTTCCGGCACAGCGGCATGCACACACGACTGGCCAGGGGAGACTTTGGCGAAGTACACCTACTAGGTAAGTACACATGCCCCCAAATATTACACTGTGATCATGTATCTGTGCAGAACAGGCACTCACCCTGTGCTTCTTACCTTCAGGTGACAGTGCCTACGGTCTACGTGAGTACCTCCTCACCCCATACCTCAACCCTGCCACACCACAGCAACGGCGTTACAATGCTGCACACATACACACAAGAAAATGCATTGAGAGGACATTTGGCTTATTGAAGAGCCGTTTCCGCATACTTCACAAGACTGGTGGGGCCATCAAATACACACCTGAGGTATGCTGCCGCATCGTGGCCGTGTGTGCAATACTCCACAACATTGCTACCAAGCGCAGGACACCAGTGGAGATATCTGGCAGTGAGATGGAAGGGGACAACCGCCCACCTCCACATGTGCGTCATGCACACGGAGAAAATCCTGCTGAAGGACACAGGCGCCGCAACCACATCACTATTAACTGTTTCTAGTGCACCCATTCCCCTCAGAAGACACTGCACTCATGCATGACAAATGAAATAATGACATGAGTCTGATTCAAGTCAGACCATAAATCTTTATTGTTAATGCACAATAAATTGGCCTTTTGTTACTTTGGTCTCACGTGAAGAGAGTATTACTTCATACCTCCCCATGCAAGGGAAGAGGGCTTGCAGGGGTGTCCAGCATGGCCTCCCCGAGAGTGTCTAAGTTCTCACTGTCGGTTGCGACGAGACGCACCAAGTCGTCTCTCTGGGTCCTGAGGGACGGTGTCGGCCCGAGTTGATGCTGTGGGCCTGCTGCTGCGGCGACGTACAGGCACAGGCGGCAAGGATGCGCTGCTGTTTGTCGACGCTACCTCGCTCACATCGTCAGGCCCCCCTGGTTCTCCATGGGCAGTGGGCTGGCTGCCGAGCACTGCTGCTGTTAGCAGATCTAGTGACCTGGCCACATCCTGGCAACACTGTACCATCTGGCCCTGCATGGCAAGTGAACTGCGTGCCAGCTGTGACGTTGCATTACCAACAACGTGGTTCGACCTGGTGTAGGCCGACAGGTGGGCCAGTAGTTGGCGGTGGCGACGGCGGGTCATGTCCTGCTGGGCTACCAGCAGCTGGCTGTTCTCTCTGACAGCAGCGGTCATCTGGGCGATATTTTGGCTAGTCGCCTGCAGCTGTGTGTGTATTGCTGCCAGGTGACGCGCCTGGGTATGGTGCACCACCAGCATGCAGCGTTCAATGGCAAGGCCAGGATCAGGAAGTAGGAGTGCCCTGCCCGTGCCTGTTGAGGCCTGACGCTGCTGGCGCCTCAGTGCGCTGGAGTGTGTTCTTGCTCCAGCTGTGCGCCTCATCTGCCTCCTAGGCGCTGGTGGTGGGGCCTGTACCACTGCTGTGGGTGTCTGTTGGGGTGTTGGCTGGACACCTGTGGCTGCATGGGTGACCCTGTCCACACGGGGTGGTGGTGGTGGTAGCACTGCTGGTGGCTGTGATGGACCGGGTCGTTGGTTGGACTGGCCCTCACCCTCAGTGTCCTCCTGGGTCTCCGCGATGTGCAGGGCCTCGCTATCTGTGCTGGGTTGCTCAACAGCACCTGTAATGTGAAAGGGTGCACGATTAATGTTATGTATCTTGCACATGCGATGTTGATACATGCATGCAGGCTTGCTTACCCTGACTGGCTTTTGGAATTACTGTGATTTGACAGGTCTGGCTGTGTTGAGCTAACTGGGGATATATGATTTCACTACAACTACCACAATGCAATGGGGCATTTCAGGTGTGCATGGCCTGCATTGTTGGGGATGTCATATTGCTAGCTCAAGAGTCATGGGCATTGTTGGGGGACAGGGTCGCAGTCGCCTGGCACTTACCTTCTGATTGTTGGCTGGGTCGGGACGAGTCCAGCTGGATCACCTGCACGCAGGCTTCTGGTGCGATGGTGTCCTCTATGAGGTCCTCCAATGGAGTGTTTGGTGTGGCTATAGGTTCCCCTCCACCGGTGGCCAGTCGCTCCCCAAGCCTCTCGGCAATACGCTCCTTTGAATGACCTCTCAGGTCGTAACAGCGCTTTTTGAGGTCATCAATTGACCGCTGGGTCACCCCGACCGAATTTACTTTAGCGCGGATGCGCTGCCAGATCCGGCGCTTGTCTGCCTCTGGCACCCTCCGGGAGTCTTTGCCGAAGAGGCGTGCATGGTCCTTGGTGAACCCCTCAATCAAATACTCGAGTTCTAGTTCTGAGAACTTGAGTTTTCTCTTCCTCTCCTGCCCACTGCTCCCTGTTGCATCCTGGGACATGTTGAGGATTTGTGTCCTGCTGGGGTGCTGCACAGTCAAACGTTTGGAGCTCCTCAGAATGCTGCTTCCACTCTCTGGCTCTGTGTTCTGTTTGTGGGTGGGAAAAGCCTACTTGCTGGTTGTGATGTCATCAATGGGCTCGAAATGAGACTTCCCGTTTTTGCGATCTCGCAGTTAGCGAGATCGCAAATTGCGATTTCGCTAATTGCGAGATCGCAATTTCTATATGGAAAAATGCAGATTCTGCGAAATTTAAGCGATTGTGGCAAAATCGCAATCGGCAATTGCGGCCGATTGCGATTCGCTTTTTTCAGTCGCATTTCTACATGAATGCCATGCTGCGAATTTCAAATTGCGAATCGCAATTTCTCGCAAATTGCTATTCGCAGAATGGCACCTTCATGAATCTGGGTGATAATTCCTTAATGTACACAGATGCACAGTGTGATATTACCCAAAAAATTATAAGGCCATGCATTTTACCAAAACACATTTACTACTGTGATGTAATATGTGATGTCATCAGTAAGACACACATTCACTGGATGATGTCATCAGTGATGTTATCAATGATGTCATTTGAGACGTCATCAGTGATGTCATGAGTGATGTCACTGACCATGTCATGAGTGATGTAATATGTGACATCATCACCAGTGGATTGTGGGCGCCAGAGTTACAGTTAGTATAACTAACTATAATGGAGGAATTTCAATGGTTTTGTATGAGTGAACACTAACACTAACACTAACTATAACACCCCTAATACATATGTTTTTTATCGCCCAGGCTTGATAATATGCCTCATAATGCCTTAATGTACACACATGCAGTGTGATATTAGACAAAAAAATATGAGACCATGCATTTTACCATTTACTACTGAAAAACGTTTAAGTGACTATACATATTCCATGTATATAATTACTACATTTCAGTGAACAACACTGACT
The DNA here is from genome assembly GCF_964261635.1 of Lissotriton helveticus. Classification (NCBI taxonomy): domain Eukaryota; kingdom Metazoa; phylum Chordata; class Amphibia; order Caudata; family Salamandridae; genus Lissotriton; species Lissotriton helveticus. Next base: position 726,252,097 of record NC_136068.1, on the reverse strand, counting down.
CATTTTCCAAATACATATGCAATTTACTACATTATTTCTGCCACTATTACATCAAAAAAACGAACACAATAAAACAACAAAGACGCACAAGGGGCTTGTAAATCTGCCCAGAGTATATACAGAGGGAGACAAACGAGAAAGAGGACAGAACAGGGAGTATCAAGAAAAAAATGAAATATGAAGAGAGAGAGAAGAAAATGAGGTGACAGAAGGAATAAGACGAGAGACAGGAAAATATAAAGACAAAGAAGGGCAATATGAGCACAGAGGACAATATAAGAAAAAGAGAGTGAGTAAGAGGAGAGAGAGGGTAGTATAAAAATAGAGAGGCTAGAAATTATGGAAAAAGGGACAAATATAATTCCTTAATGTACACACACACACGCACAATGTGATATTAAACAAAAAAACATAACAGCATGCATTATAGCAAAACACATTTACTACTATAAAACGTTTAAAAAGTGACGAATATAATTCCTTAATGTACAAAGATGCACCACATACATTCTCATACAACTTATCAACTCACCTTTCAAATTGATTTGTAGATTAACAAGAATGCCACTCACATAGTAGATATTCTTATACAGAATCTCTCTAGTTCAGTGTTTGCAGCAGAACCACGAAATGGAACATTTTTTCTCTCTCATTTTTCACATACATACATGTAAATAACCAATTAAAATCCTTCACACATTAATTCAAAACGAAACACACATTTCTATTGGTTCAACATTTCAAACCTTTCCAACTGACATAACTTTCCACCCTTTCCCCAACAGATCATGCAAAAGTCAACTGTCAACAGTGGTCAAAAGTTCAGCACTCTATAAAACACTGCTACTCAACAAATTTAGACTATGCATAAGCACTTACTTATAAGTACCAATAAAGAGAAAATGTCTCATTTGAAGCAACCAACATATAAACACATAAACTTGATAGATATCTGTAAAATATATATTTTTAATTGATTCTTGCTTACGTACGCTTATGGTATGACTTTCAGAATTCCCTCTGTAGGCGTACAGTAAATATACCGTAAAAAAAAGAATTGCATCTATCACTAATTTTTTACAATACCCGGGGACCCCATTCCCCGGGGCTCAAATAAAGCGTTCAGGACCGTGGGGGGGGGGGGGCAAAACCCCCATGGTCCCAGTCGGCTCCCTGCGTCCTTCAGGAGCCAGCATTGCTTTTTTTCAGAGAGACTAGCTTACATGCTGCTCTCTCAGATGAAAAGCAATCTGCTTTCCTACTTGAATGAGAACTCTCGCCCTACCATAGCAAACAGCAGTGTCCAGGGAATACGCACCCCGAAACACTACAGGAGCCGGACCTCAAAGGTGGTGCTCCCCAGGGCCAACAAGGCTCAGCAAACTTTTCCTGTCAAGCTACACACTCAATCTACACACATATACAATTAAATAAAAAATCACATTTATTCCCATATTAAATCAAAACGAAACACACTTATATTGTTTGAACATTTGCACCCTTTCCAACTGACAAAACTTTCAACCCTTCCTCCATTCCACATTCTCCCAGTTACCATAGAAACACTTCAGGGAACACCTAACTGAGCACACAGGTGAAAAGTTCATCATACATTGTTGCAAATTAAAACAGCAAGTGTACTTGACTTGAGAATATACCAGCTTATTTTATGTAACGTTCTTTACTATCAGTTTTTCTTAACCAATAAAAATCAGGCTTTTAAAAAACAGAAACATGCATCCGACCTCGGTGTAGAATGTTGTCAAACAACTAATAATTTCTTTTCTTTTTTCAAAACTGCATGTTGTCCACCATTTTAGAAAAATCTTACTTTTCAAACTGACATTTCATTTACAGAGACCATCACAGTGCATCCAGACCTCTCTTCAAGATGTTTACAGTGTGGATTGTGGGACACAGCTATATTTTCTGGAGCCAAAGGTACGCAGAACAGGAAAGAATTCACAAAGACCTACGTTTACCAAATGTAGACATTAAATGAATTGGACAGAGAGGATTAAAGTGGCACCACTTGATGCCATTGGTGAAATCCTTTTTACACCTCCAACACCCTGACCTCATAATTGTGCACTGTGGTGGCAATGGCCTAGTGACTTTGACAGGGGTAGGTCTGGAAATGCTTATGAAGGACACCTTTGCACAATTGATGACACTTTTCCCCCAAACTGCCTTTGTCTATTCTAATATATGCCATAGGCAGAAATGGAACTGGTCCAACCACTATTGTCAACAGATTGAGAAAGCTAGGAAACGTGAATAAATGTGTTTCTGCCTTTCTCCGAGACTATCAAATGGGGTCCATCTACCACAACAATCTGTGTTTCAATATGCATGACATCTATAGGAGAAATGGTGTACATTTTGCAGATGAGGGTAACAGAGTCTTCCTCTTGAACTTTAGTCTCTGCATTGGTACTTACTTGTAGGTACTAAAATCTCCCAGTAAACACAAGGGCTCTTTTTAGAGCCACCCAACATCTAAACACATGCACTTCATAAATATCTGAAAAACATTCTTCTTTTTCTTCCTTCAGTACGCTTATGGGACGACTTCCAATCTTCGCACCGTACATCGTCCATACGTGCTTGGTACGCGTACGATAAATCTACCATAAAAAAATAGCCTTTATCACAAATTTTTTATAATCCCCGAGGACCCCATCCCCCCGGGGCTCAAATGTAACGTTGAGAACCGTGGGAAGAGCACGAAGGCCTCCACAGTCCCAGCCGGCTCCCCACTTCCTGCGGGAGCCGGCATTGCTTTTTGGCACAGAGAGCAGCTTACATGCTTCCATTCTTCTTTCAAAGATGATTTCAACAGTTATACATTTTAGAAAATAATATAGTACTGCACGCTAAAGGAGAAAAGTCAGCACAATTATGATACAATAGAAAATAGAAAAAAAAATACTTCTACACTCAACAAACTCGTAAGCAGAGTACACAGTTTAATTTAAATGCAGCCTACCACAACTAGTTTTTGAAACGCATTGTACAATAAAATGCGTCACAAAGAAAAAAGAAAGCCACTCTTACGCTACCAGGAAAACACAACAACAGTACAAGGCCCAAATTTCCATTGTAGTGATTTCTTAGTTGCAGGTCTAGTTGTCAGAGCAGATAAGGGCGGCGCATTAGTCGTTATGAATTCGATAATGTACCATCAGAAACTTAGTGACCACCTTTCAGACGCGACCACGTATTTACAACTACCAGGCAATCCTACCACAGAATACACGAGGATACTACAAGAAATTGTTGACAAGGCACTAACATTTGGTGTGATCAATCAAAGAACCAAGAACTTTTTGTTGAAATCGTACCCTAGAAGTCCTCAAATATATGCAGTACCCAAGATTCACAAAGATCTCATGGACCCACCGATTCTACCCATTGTATCAACCTGTGGTAGTATACATCAACCGATAGGCCAGTATTTGGACCGCCATCTTCAACCCATTGTTCAATCCTTGACTAGTTACATTCGTGACACCACAGACTTTTTGAAAAAGCTTGAAGATATTCAAATTGATCCTAATGAGGAACTATGGTTATGCACTGCTGATGTCAGCTCATTATATACCTCTATTCCACACCAAGAGGGTATAGAATCTATGGAACAAGCCATTCTGAAACTAGAAGTGGATGAACCCTTGAAAGTATTTTTGGTGGAGTTAACTATGTTTACCTTATATCATAGTTATTTCACTTACAAAGACAATTGGTTTTTGCAACTAGTGGGCACCAGCATGGGAAACAGCGCGGCTTCAGCATACGCTAATATCTTTATGGGAGAATTTGAACAGGCCAACATTTGGTCGAACCCCATGTGGAAAAATCACCTCAAAATGTATGTTCGTTACATAGACGATTTATTCATACTTTGGAAAGACACACGGGAAAATTTGGAACTTGCCTCGACAACCTTAAATTCAGCCAATCAACGAATCCAATTTACCTGGTCAATAGATTCCAAAACCATAACATTCTTGGATGTTCAAATAACTCTACAAAATGACCAAATTTCAACTGACATTTTTCGCAAATCAACTGACCGTAACAATATGTTACACTACTCTAGCTTTCACCAGACATCGTTGAAAAACCACCTACCTAAATCTCAATTACTTAGAGTCAAACGCATTACCTCTGACCCTACTTTGGCAAAAGTAAGAATGGATGAAATGGTAGACCGCTTCAAAGAGAGGGATTACCCAGAAGATTTGCTCAAACAAGCAAAAAACGAGGTGGCAGTGCTAGATCGACACGAATTGTTACAACAACCAACTAAGAAAAAGGAGAGTGACCGGATGGTCATAGTATCCAAATATTCTAACGTCAGTTCGACATTTAAAAACATCATTTTAAAACATTGGCCAATGTTAGAGTTGGAGACAGACTTTAAAGATATGTTTAAAGCCAAACCGATATTTGCCCACACCAGGGGGAAAAACTTGGGTGAAATTTTAAAACAACCAACGGAACAATCACTGATCACAAAAGGAACCAGACCATGCAACAACTGCAATAATTGTCACAACATAATCCCTGGAAACAAACTATCTCACCCTATGAAAGGTCACAACATTAACTTAAATGTTACGGCCACATGCGACTCTAACAATCTCATTTACCTACTCAAATGCCCATGTGGGAAGGTTTACATCGGTAAACAGAACGCAAGTTAAAAACCCGTGTTAATGAACACAAATCCAACATCAGAACGAAGAACTTAAAATCATCAGTAGCGTCACATTTTGTGGAAATGAACCATAACATAGCCCAACTTAAGTTCATGGCATTGGAAATCATTAAAAAGACAGATGGAAGAGATAATAACAGGATGTTATTACAACGGGAGAATCATTGGATTTACAAACTTAATTCAATTAAGCCGCATGGCTTAAATGAACGCATTGAGTTTTCATGTTATCTATAACTTTATTGCAACTTTGAATGACAGCACTTTTTTGGTGCCATATAGTTCTGATTTTGTCTCCTAATTGTGGGTAACCATCTTATCTGCATATTTTTTGGTTAATGTTTACTTATTTTTTACTTCATTTTATCCATGCATTTGTATGTACTAAATTACTTTAACTATTGCGATTGTTCCGATTATTTTTGCTCTGTAGATATGAACTTATCACCATAGTTTTATTGCATCATGTTTATTCACTTTCCTTTCTATCTCACGCTTACACTGGTCCTCTTTCTCGTTCTACACTTCCCGATCACATGACTCACTCACTCTCATGGCTTCTGTTTATGAAGCGCGTATTCACGCTTCCGGTTAAACCTTTGCCGGTCTTGGTCGGCGTTCGGAACTTAATCAAACTTCAAACACCGTAAGTAACTATTAATTTAGAGTACCGCTCTTTGTGCGTCTTTCACCCTTGTTTAGAATATACGTCATCCAGATATTATGTTAATCAGGCATGAGCTTACTTCGTGACCAGCTTTACTGAATTTCGTTTTCGTTTTCTACCCGTTTTAGCCATATTATATTTTCACCTTAAATCCATCATCTTTCACACTACCTCAGTTTAGACGTTACTTCTTTTCACTCCGTAATGTTGGATTCATCACATATCACAAATCAGTCACTGTTTAACTGTCGAGTTTTATAGAAATGACCAAACCACGCTAACAAGCACCTTCGTGTTTTTAGTGGGTTAAGGAACTTTCCATCTTTTGACATTTTGTATTCTTTTTATGATGGTTACAACGATATTCGTCTTTATTTTTAGAGGCTCCCCGATGAAGGGCGGATGCCCGAAATGCATTAGAGCAAGATTTAATAACACGCATTTTGGAAGTTGGATTGTTTTTTGGAAAAATATTGAAAATGGATATGAAATGAATACCATTTACTGAGGAAAAATAAAAACGGTTGAAAATACCTACCTTTCAGTCAATCATTTAGGAGGGATACACCAGTCTGAGTGCCTAAGGGATGTCATCAATGTACCATTGATCACACTATTGCGGATTGTTTATTTCTCACCCTAGGGTGTTGGGCGACACCTTAGAGCACCTACAAACATTCTACTTTCTGTTTGAAACTTTATCAACAGCAGTGCACTGGCCTATTTCACTTTTAATCTACTAGTTGTCTCAGCGACACACACACTCCCTCATGGCAGGTATACACCCACACCACACCCATTCAGCATATCCATCACTACACACGTGACCCTATGTATAAAAAAGACGGAGCGCACATGTCGTACACCATTTTAGAATTGTTACCAAAGCACCGAACAAGGGGCCCACTACTACATGCGTGGCCTCTTTCGTCACTGAGTTCGTGGTGCCCGAAGCACTGAGTCGGGGAAGAACCTGCGATGAAGAGGATGGGAGCACGAGTATATTGTTAGCCATAGAGATATCAAGACTCGGCACCATATATGAGACTTCTTTGTTGGAGATCAGGACGACATCATGAAGAAGGTGTCTTTTCCACGAAAAGGTGAGCAGTGAGGCTTGAGTACGCATCCGAGGGATTCAGGGTTGTAGCAGACTAGATACAAAAACGCGACTTAGTATTTTAGACGAACGCACTCCTATATAGTGTATTAATTTATACATGCATAAAATTTTTCCCAAATAGCAGGAAATTTTTTATAATCGCTGAAATGTCCGGAATATTACCAATACAAACAGTTTGTAGAAATGTGAGAATGAACGTGTATAAAAGCATGATGTTATCTAACTCCAAATTAATATGATAACAATTACCAATCATAACATCCTTCTTTTAATATCTTTTAGATGTAGAGCTTCGCGATGGATTATGTAAGAAGTACGACGGCAATGGCACAAGGTGAGCAAAGAAGCTTGTTTCCGAAATAATAATACAAGTTATCTGTGAAAGGAGAGAATGTGTAGTGTGCAGCAGGCGCGCAAAACACACATTGGGCTAACGGGACTTCAGCTAGGATCAGATAGCTTCCTGGGCCCACACACAGTCGCATGCGAGTACTTCACAGGTCTTTGAAAGACATTTTACTTGTTAATGAGGCTTTCATGTCCCTCCCCCTTAAAGCTCCTGCAGCTCCACTCTTCTTTTTCCTTGAAGTTAAGCCCTCCCGGCAAGGAGCTTGTAAATCTGCGTTTGACGTTTGAAGAAAAATCTCAACTCCAGACTCTGCGAGACAGTTTTGATGTTGTTTTCTCTCTCTTTCTCTCTCTCACTCTCTGTGACATCATCTCTCTTTCTCTTTTAAAGTTATAGACACTGCTGTCTACTTTGACATGTGGAAGCAACGGTGTCTTCAAGTTGTGAACTCCGGTGGCCGCACTGTTTGGCCGCACTAAATATACAAGGTAAGCAAAGCGGCCTAGATATACAATGCCTCAATTGCAATGCATTAGAAATAAGTTGGCGTATTTACAATCCTGTTGTGCCACTTTTGTGTCAGTAACGCAGTAGGCACTTCCATACAGACACCACTTGAGCGCGGGACTAGAACAGAAGTCAAATGTACTAGCACACTGCACACGTAAAATTCTAGTGTTACCTTTATTTGTGAAAAGAGAGAGTGGGTAGTGTGCACCAGCTTGACTGTGTAGAAATGTATAATTACCTCCAAGCAGTGACAACAGATAGGTTACAACAGTCTGAGAAACAGATCTACAAGCTTATTGCACCACTTTTGTGTCACTTTTAACATGGGAAACGTGGAGCAAGGAGCTTCTAAATCTGCGTCTGACTTTTCAACAAAAAATCTCAACTCCAGACTCTGCAAGACAGTTTTTATGTTCTTTTCTCTCTCTCACTCTCTCACTCTCTGTGACATCATTTCTCTTTCTCTTTTAAAGTTATAGACACTGCTGTCTACTTTAACGTGTAGAAGCACAGTTGAATACAAGTTGTAAACTCCGGTGGCCGCAGTGTTTATACAAGGTAAGCACAGCGGCCTAGATATACAATGCCTCCATTGCAATGCATTAGAAATAAGTCGGCGTATTTACAATCCCGCTGTACCACGTTTGTGTCAGTAACATGTAGGCACTTCCATACAGACACCACTTAAATGCGGGACTATAACAGAAGTGAAATGTACTAGGCACACTGCATACGTAAAATCGTACTGTTACCTTCACTTGTAATGCTTCACCTTATTTAGTCACATCTACATAACTTTAAACTCTTTTTTTTGTTTGTTTTGCAGATTACCTACCCAACGTCTTTTGAAGTCCACATCACAATTTGTTTATAACACTGTTTTATTAAAGTTATTTTTCTAGTTATTTATTACAATATCTTTAAGTTACAATTACAGTTATTGTTATTTTAATAAAAGTTAATAAAAAAAACAATATACTTGTTTTTGGGGGGGGGGGACGGTCTACAACAAAAATAATATTTATAATTTGAAGTACTATGGTAAGATGTTTGACAGTAGGGTTAAAAAGTACTGGCTGTACAATAACTTATATTTTCTCTGGATGGACTACAACATAGAAAGGAAATCAAAGTAAAACAATGTGTACCACATTTACAAACCTCTTGCGAAATTTTTGCATGCAAACCTACCCCCCTACAAAATTAACTGTATGGGCCTCAATGACACCCCTCAAACCACGAAAACGACCACACCCCGGAGATATCTATATAGTGTGAGGGAGGCTGCGTGGCCAACCGCCTGATGCCCTGGACTCCGTCACACCCAGACCCGGTTCCTGCAGTGTCCTGGCGGGAAACAGCCATTACAACGCGGTCACAAGCACCTGTGACCGTCACCACAAATCCATTAGCACGCATATGGCTTTACCACGCATGCCTTTACCACGCATGCTTTTACAACTACTATACATTTACCACGCATAATAAAGCCATAAACATTCTAATGGCTTTGTGGTGACGGACACGCGTTGTAATAGCTGTGGCTTGCGTGCTTCAAATTAGTTTTTAGGTATGCGTGTGACCAAGTCTGATAACATCGGAGGCCAAGGACAAACACCGTGGTATCTGTGGCAGGAAATCTCATGGATCACAGAGAAGATAGGCGGAGGGTAAAATGAAAGTAGCAGGTTTAATAAAAATAACGAAAGAAAACTGCTAAAATAACGATTGACGGAGTATGTAATCAACGTTTGGCGCCTCGGCAATACGTTTTAAATAAATATAGATAGAATATGATTGTTAATATATTACAAAAGTATAGCAGCGGATGACACACAGGGCCCGGGTAAAGAAAGCGGCAAATTTAATACCTGAAATGAGGACAGCTTTGCTTGGCGAACTTAAAGATAAAAAAAGAAACATGGGCTTAGAAATGAGGCTGCGCATGCGTAGACAAAAAAACGGAAAGTTTTACATACTATCATAGAAATATAGCTCTTTTTTTAACCAGTAAAGTTAGTTCTCAAAACGAACTGTTTTTTTTTAGCCGCATTGCACCCAGGATCCCAGATGGCTCCCCGCATCCATACTTCAAAATAAAACCCTAGGAGGTGCCTGTCCCTGGGTCTTGAAGTGACTTACAAGCCCCCCATTATGGAAAAAAATGCCCCCGGGGGCTAATTAAGAATAAAACAGTCTTCTAGTTTTTTTTCTATTCCACCACGTACGCATACCCTGCGATTTCTTTATTTAAAACAAAAAAAATGTGGGGCAAAGATTCATGTGGGACCCCCTGAGCAGGCCTAGAGGGTCAACATGATTCTACCCTACCCCCTTTCCTTATTTCTCAACTTTGTTTTACTGTTTTCTTGTGACTCGGTTCTAGCGACACAGAAGATGGCTGCCAACACTTCCTGGTTTGGAGTGTTGACAGACAGTTGACTGCCAATCAGCATGCAGCTCATGCTCGTAATTGTACGGATTTCCGTATGCGTGCGGTACTTCATCTCTAGATATCGCTATGATTTTACTTTTAATTTTCTCAGGAACTACTGAACGGATTTACACCATTTAACAAAAAGCACAATCTGCAAACTGAACTGTACCTCTCTGCCAAATTTGGTGTAATTCCGTTCAGTCGTTCGGGCTGTAGCCCTGGCTAAAGGTCCCTATGGAAAATTGCATGGGGAAAACATGTTTTGGGACCCCCTTTTTTTCTCGGCCCCCACTTGACGAATCACCCCCCAACTTTCAGGGAAGGAGCGGAGCCAAGCAGGCCATTTTCTTGGAGAAATTCCCAAAGATTCGTCCACCAGCGCCAAAGTTATTCCAAATAGAATGTTGTGGATTTCCTATGGAAAGTAGGTCCTAACTATAACTGCCTACTGGCGACCGGCAGTAGGTAATATATATATATATATATATATCTATATATCTATCTATATATATATATCTATATATAGATAGAAAGATATATATATATAGTAGTTGAATGAATGTATACATTTGTGGTATCATAGGGTGTGTTAATTACATTACACAGTCTAGACTGTTTTCTGAATAGAAATTTTATATTCATGTATTAGTACATATGTCAATATTTCATATACAAAATCACCCGTTGTTTGACAAGAGTTTGACATGAAATGGTAAAGTCTTTATGTAAAGACTACATATAATTTAGAATAAAATGATCCTGATACTGAAGTATTCCTTGGGCAGATAAAAACACCTTATTGTTTTAGAGCTTTTTTGATGTGTAAATCTGGGTAACACATTATTTGTGTAAATTATACACTTTTACAATTTGGTAAAAAGGGGACCCCTACTGAAAAAATATGAATCTTGCTATCTGCAGGGAAAGGTACTATATGGGGTAAAAAGAAAGTTAATCACAATATCTATATTATTTAATTACTACAGTACATCAGACCTAAATGTTTACAAAAAAGTGCATGTGAGATAAACATGTACATATGACAGGAAAACAATTCTTTTTATTACAAACTATATTTTTCCATTATATTTTTCTCTTATTGCATTTTCTTTTTATAATTTGATATTTTCAATGAGTGTTATTTCACACAAATGGTGCAATGTTTACATTACATAAGCACAAACACATATGTACAATAAAATGTATTCTTTTTGTTCTGTTGATGAGGTTGATAGCTTCTTGCAACAGTGCCAAACTGGTGGTTTGTAGGGCAGTTGCTGCTATGGTTATATGCTGTGTTTAGTGGCCTGTTTATGTTGTGTCAAAAATTAGACTCTTGGCAGGTACATCATTAATTCTGTTTTACTTGGAATATTGTTTATGCGCACTGTCCGCTGCAGGGCACCCATAGGGTTTACGGACATGGGTATTCAGGATGGGTTTTCCAGGGTAAGGGGGAGGTTTCTAGGGTGTTTCAGGGGTGGGGGAGGGGAGGGAGTAAGGGTAAGGGGAGAAATGGAGAAAAATTCCTCAGAAGCTTTTTTTGCTGTTAAAATAAGTCAGGATGCACGAGATTGCTGGCTTAGGGTGGGATGTGTGGGGTAATTTAAAGGAGCTGAGAATCCTATCTTGGAATATAAATGGTTTGCGTGTAAAAAGAAGAAAGGAGTTGATTTTGAAATATCTGAGGGATTCTTTGGCTCAAATTATAATATTACAGGAGACTCATTTATCGGGGGATGAAAGCAAGAAACTTTTCCTATCACAGAGGTGGGTGGCTCATGCAGTTTATACCCCTCAGACAGCTGTTACCAAAGGGGTTGCAGTTCTAATTACGCAGGGGGTGTAAATATTTCAGTTGAAGATAAAGCAACTGATGTACGAGGGAGATGGCTGATTGTGAAGTTAAAGATCTGTGGGCAAATGTTTATTGTGGTTGGCTACTACAGACCGAATCAGGATGACATAGGTCCTTTAGATGATTTGGCTAGGGAACTACTGAATTTCTCACAAAAGATCATTATGGCAGGTGATTTTGTGTTGGATCATAAGTTAGATCGCTCTGAAAAGAGTAGAGCTGTTGGAAATCCTAAAATGTCAAATAGAGTTAAGTTGATGATGTCCCAGCTAGGGTTGTGGGACATTTGGAGATCCAGGTTTGGACATCAATTAGGGTTCACGTTCTATAATAAAAAAATACAATCATAAATCTCGTATTGATTATTTCTTGGTAGATTCTAGGCTGGTGGATTCAGCGGCCGAGGTGGGTCATGTTGTAGTACATCTTTCGAATCATTCAGCTACTACACTTTGGTTGGAAATAGGGGAGGGTATATCGGGTTCAATATGGAGATAATATCGTACAGTCCTCTCTGATCAGGGAGTATTGTCTGGGACACCTATAAGGCATTTTTACGAGGGAGACTGGGAGCCTTGGGGTGAAAAAAAGGAGACTAAATTATGGAAAGTTTACAGACTTGGAGACGAAGATCCGTCAGCGGGAGGCAGACATGGTGAACCCTGGTAGAAATGTTTCAGATGAAAGGGTCCTTCAAGAGTTAACAGAGCTAAAATCAGATCTGGTAGGAATCCTGAGAGAGAGGGTTAAGGAGAAGTGGGACTCTAGTCAACTGGCACATTTCGAATATAGAGAGGGCTGCAGTAAACTGTTAGCATGGAAGACAAAGAAGGACCAGGTTCGGAATTTGATTAAAGAAGTGAAGGATGTGGAGACGGGGCTGATGATTACAGACAATAAAGGAATAGTGGCTGCTTTTCATGAATATTTTGTGAAGGTTTATATCGAGGACATGAGGGTTGAAGAGCAGGCGGTGCAGGGTTGGGCGGAAGTTCTGGGGCCCTTATCGGATGAGTTCAAGGATGTTTTACATCAGGAGATATCTCAGTTGGAGGTTGAAGGGGTTATTTAAGGGGGTAAAAGAGGTAAAGCACCCGGGCCAGATGGTCTTCTTGCCGAAGTTTATAAATCTATGGTAGGCATATTAACACCAATTATTTGTCAGCTGTTAAACCAGATTTTTATGGGTAATGCATCTCTGCCCTCTTCTTGGAATGAAGCAAATATCACACTAATACCGAAGCCAGGGAAGTCACCAAAGTATATGGATTCATATAGGCCCATATCATTACTTAATTCTGACTACAAATTTTTCGCTAAAATTATGGCTGGTAGGTTGAATGGTGTCACCCCACAGTTAGTCCACGAAGATGAAAAAGGCTTTATAAAGGGCAGGTATTTGAAAGAGCTAACTTTCTCACTTATTGGTACTATAGATATGGCTTTGGCCCACGATCTTCCCTTGGCGGTTATCGCTTTAGATGCCGCCAAGGCATTTGATCGTGTGAATGGGCCTATCTGCATTTCTTAGTAAAACATCTCAATTTGGGTCAGAACTTTAGTATGTCCCTCTCGGCTATATATCAGTCCCCCACGTAAAGAGTGTTAGTCAAAGGGATACTTACTCAGCCAGTGCCAATCATGCGAGGGACCAGACAAGGGTGTCCCCTGTCACCACTTGTATTTTACTTTTACATAGAGCCCCTAGCATGTAAGATAAGATCTGCTGAGAATATTGTCCCTTTTGAATTTGAAGGTTGGTCTGAAAAGATTGGACTATACGCTGATGACATAATTATTTACACCCCTAATCTGCATGAGTCAATGGAATGTCTTTTAGATTTAACTAAGGAGTACAGGGCCGTTTCAGGGTATGCTATAAATAAGGAAAAAACAGAAGTCATGGTCTGGAACACAAATTCTGAGGGAATTATTTGTAAGAGTGAGATGAGATATCTTGGGGTTAGGATAACTCAGGACATTGGGGAACTTACTAAAGTCAATTTTACCAGGTTAAAAACGGAGATAAGTGCTAGTATGCGAGGCTGGGCACATCTACCACTCACTTTGTTTGGCCAGACGAACTTGGTGAAAATGATGATTTTGCCAAAGTTAACGTTTTTGTTTGAAACAGTTCCTTTGATATTTAAAAAGGAATGGTTTGCAAGTTTACAGAGTGAGAGCAGTTCCTTCCTATGGGCATCAAAAGGTCCGCGTTTGTCTTGGAAGAAACTTAGGAGAAGACTTATTGAAGGAGGTTTAGCGGTCCCGGACTTGCAATTTTACTCATGGGCCTTTCTGTTGAAAAACTGTAGAATGTTGTTGGATACCCCGGCTAACTCCGTGAGTGGGAAAATGTTTTGTGCAATGCTCAGAAAGCAAAACTTTAATGAACATGGTTTTCTTTATAAATTTGCTGATCCGAGATTCTTTAAAAAGGTCAGGTTAAAGGTTTTAAGAGACTTAGCAGAGACATGGTTTAAAATCAGGAGGGCACTAAAGATTTCATATAATAGCCAGATGGCTTTGATTTTGGATGCGCCAGAGTCTCCCCTTTGGTCGAAAGATGCGCTGGCTCGACCGTTAAAGAAGCTGGATCCCCAGAGATGGTTGGAGCTATTTCCAGATGGGACGTTGGTCTCCTGGGGATATTGCAAACAAGAATGGGGCTGAATCTTTTCCAGATTTAAATACCTGCAGATTCAGAGTTGGTCAATGGAAGTGGGAGATCAAATTGGAATTTACAATGAGCTTGAGGAGAAGCTCTTTTTAAACTGTGTATTTAAAAAAGAAGTCTCATTGTGGTATTGGCTGATGCTAGAGATGGAGGACGGCCCTTTCAAGCTGCCCGAGGTCCTGTGGGGAGATTGCTTGCCGGAGATCGCAACAGAAGACCAATGGCAAGTAACAATGTCTTGGCTCTATAAAATAGTAAAACCTGCAAATTTAAGGCGGAACCATTTTTTTCCAATTCATAGGGCATACTGGTCCCCTCGAAGACTTTTCAAATTCGGTGTCCCAAGTGCAAGAGCCCTAATGAAGATGACCTGCATATGTTTCTGCTATGTCTGAGGATCAAAGAGTTCTGGGAGGCCGTGAGTAGCTGTCTCTCAAGGGCCCTAGGCCTGCAGATCAAGGTAAGCCTGGAGCTAGTCATATCTGGAAGACTTGACCTGAAAGGTAAGGCTACAGATGATAATGCTGAGCTCATTTTTTATGCCATACTTCTGACACAGAGAGAGATTTGTAAATTGTGGGTTTCGCCGGTCGAGATTCACTGCAAAGTTGGATATTTCGGATCAGTCAAAAAAGAGATACAAATTTTGGACTCCTTTTTTGCTGTGTTTTGGGTGAAGGTAAGGGTGTTATACGTTTGATAAACTACAAATCCAATGAATAAGCCTTCGCCTACCTCAGCTGGTTGAAGTCTTCTTAGGTACTGTGAAGACTTGCGGTAAGGGTTGACACGCTCTGGAGGAAGACTCTCTGTCCCATTCATACGGAGGGCAGTCTCAGCTCTAAATAGCATTGTGCTTGCCTTTCCTCCAATACCAGTAAATGAGGTGAAAAGCCTAGGGTGGTTTCGTTGAGTATTGGGAGGCGAAAAGGCAAATGAGGATTAAAAAAAAAAACACATATGTACAAAAGCACAAACTATTCTACCAAAAACAATAAATTACAGTGCTATAAAACAAAATAATAAAAAAAAAATAGGAGTTGGTATGTTGGCAAATAATTCAAAGGATGGTGGTCGATGAGAACACGGAGCGCGTTTTGGCATATGAGCCTTCGTCAGGGGTACCGTCTCAACTTTCTCTATAATAAAGTTCAAAATAGACACAATATAAAATATACAAAAGCACTCTAGGCCTGGAACAATGATTATCAAAGAAATATGAGCACTATATGCTTCATAGCTTTGATGTCTATGCCAATGTTGACAGAATAACACACATTCTTCTAGACAAATCCATAATAAGATTGAATGTGGCAGCACACATTCTTTGTTTCGTGAAGCTATCATCCAAGAAATACTAGAAGAAAAAGAGATATAACCTTATGTCTCCTTGAAAAAGAAAAATGAAAAATGAATAAAGTATGATTAACGTTACCCGCGCAAAGAAATAGTGCTAAGGAAAAATAGATATGCTTTAAAATTCTTTTGTTATTTAAAAAAGAGAAAAGAAAATGTCTTCTATACAATGACTATCTTTAGTCTTTCGATGGTTGTTAGACCCAGTATACTAGGATTGTTATTAATGAAATGGTAACCTCGTAAACAAGGTAGATACCTATATTTCTGGGCCTACAGGGACATATAACAAGAAAATAAGGTACTAATTAAGCCTGCCCATTATTTAGTTCAGATAGCGATATATTCAAAAGATGTGTAACAGCATTGCATAGTATATACCTTATTTTAGGAGACTACTGAATGTCCAAATTGAATATTGAAGTGATTTAAGCATCATAGAGACATCTCAATCTGTGAAAACAAATAGAGGTTATCAATGTTTGGTCAATGATGTATTGTTTGAGACAAACAGAAGAACCATTTGTCTTTCCTATTTAGATTTTTTTTAAATTGTTCAGAAAAGTAATTCTATTGTGGCCAACTTTACGGAGGAGAAAGAGGTGGGGTAAAGTTGTAGGACTTACAGTAGATCTAAATAGTGGTGTTCATCCATATTTTAAAAAAATTGAATGATGTTCTTCAAAGAAAGGGCGACTGACCTAGGTTACTGAAAAAAATTAAAAATAGATATACCGATTTTTAATCAAAGTTGCAACGAATGGTGTCCCATATTTTCATTATTCTATAACCAGTTTGGTTTTACTAACATGATGTTTTTATGGGATAGGAGCACCGTCAGTAAGAGTGTTTGTATTGACCCAATAGTTTTTATCCCCCCTCCGTGAATCTTATCTGAAAGCATAGATACATACTTGGTGTAAAATAGTCCACACTAGGTGCCCCGATATTCCCACATTTTGTAAGCAACCTAATAATATATTATCATTAGAGTTAGATGCCAGAACATGAGGATACTAGTTTTTGGAAAGTTCGGTACCCGCTATTCTATTTTATACAGTAATATGCCCGTGGTATCAAAGAAGTCTACTAGTTGTACTTGAATACCGATAGTTGTATGGTTTTCCATTAAGGATAGACTAAAAAGTACAAAGAACTTATATTTATACGGCATGACAGGGACAGCTCATTTTGCCGTCCAATTCCTAAACTAATGGGTTTTCTTATCTTACTCGAAATCCTTCTAGGCGTAACCTAAGATCTATTATAAAATATAAAGGGAGCCTCCCTCACAATTTCTTGGTATGGAATATATGCCTGTAGTCTAAATGTGGGGATTGCAGCATCACTTACCGCAGTCAATGTTGAAAAACCGTCACGAATAGTAGTCCTCTGGGGGAACAGCTATGAGAATTGCCAGTGAGAATTGGTATTTTTATATAGCAGGTTGCCGTGGCTGGATGGCATCTGATGTCATCAGAAATGGGCCAGGACTAGACCTGAAAACCGCCCTAATAGAACCTGCACATAGAGATAGAAAGAGGGCTAAAGTGCAGATTGGTAACGGCATCCATTTTGTCATGGATAATCCATGTTCGTAATATTTCGAACAGATGGTTATCGAGATTGTGACCATATGTAATACGGTCAACGCCATTAATAGATAAAATGTGCTCAAAGAGCATGTTGTAAAAAATACATTGTCAAGATCGAATGAAAAAGCTGTAATATTAAACTATATCAAGGCAAGATAATCCAAATTGAATGGTGCGTAGTGTTCCACTATCGGTGCTGACATTTTTTTTGTGAAATCGCTGAGCGATGCTCAGTGAGTCGTATGTTGAGGCGGCGTGCTGTTTCATCTATATACCCCAGTCCACATGGGCAGAGTAAAAGGTAAATTACATTTTTGGTTTTACAATTGGTCATGTTTTTCAGCTTTACAGTTTGGCCATTCAGTTTTATTGTATCACATTCTATTGCCAAGGGGCAGATTTTACAAGTGCCGCATTTAAAATTTCCTACTACTGGTGATGGCCCCACAATACTTCTCTATATTGGTTGTTTTATTTGGGGTAACTGTGGTATATAAATAAATAATACCGGATCTAGGTTTGACTAGGCATAGCAATAACAGATAGCTCAATAAATAAGAGTCAAGATTCGAGGTAGTAGGAGTTTTGCAGGTTTAATACAGCATAAGGACCGGAACAGGACAACCTGCACAGGAATAGGATGGCAGGGCCCGGCAGCTGCCGGGGCTGGATCTGGGATGAGCGCGCTAGCATTTAATAACAATACACAAGCATATATAGTAAAACAGTTGCATTACAGTACATATGATAGGCGGAGCAGTGGGTGGAGCAAAGGGTGTGACGCGTAGCAGTCGCGAAAGATAAGGGTGAAAGTGGGTGTAACAGGGCGTATACATAGACAGGTGATGCAAACGTAGCAGAATATGTCATGAATGGGGCGGAAACATGGAGGGGGCTACCTAAGGAGCCGGGACCTCTAACCTGATGGTGCGCGCAAGCTGGCAATGATGTGTTACTAGGAGAAGCTGGGGGCTATGAACTCTGTGCTAGGAGCAGAGACTGAAGTCTGGAGAGTCAGGGCGACATGTGCCTAAACAACTATCTAGTATCTGATGTTTAGAGAACATGTTGATAGAATCCAAAAGTTATCAGGGTAAAGGCTAACAGACTCTAAGACTGGAGCATGCATTATTCTACATGTGGTGCGTGATGAAGAATATTAAATGATCATTAATACAGTATTTCTCTAACATGGAGACGTAAAGGCTAAACTATGACGGTAACTATTGATGCGATTCAGTAGCTTAGGAATGCAGAGAAGGGGGGTTGGACTGATAACTAGAATCATAACATACTCTTGGCAGACTCAGAGGCAGAGCCAGGCTGAGCCGGGCACTGTGAGGCAGGAAGTAAGTGAAGGGTCAGGGATACAGGTGGGGGCTGTATCGCTCCTCAGCGAGGGCTTCAGGAGACAGGAGCTGAATCTGGTGTCCGGGCCCTTTTGAGGCCTAGAAACGGGGACTTTACAATGGAATAACGTGCACACTGAGAAACGTGGCAACGTAACTTTAAATAGGCCTAATATTCGTAGTATTCACGAAAACTGGAAACTGGCATACTAGAGATGGGCACAAATAAAATTGCGTCTTTAATCGAACATGGGGAATACATATGCATATTAATCATGCACACATAACATATGATGGAGGACGCGTAGGGACACAGAACACTATAACATTAGAAGACTTATTTACATGAGAAACTGGAAAATACAGATAAAACGCATAACTGGTGCAGGAAATCATAATACTGAGAAATAATATGAAACATAGAAAAACGATACATCGGATTGAGTTTTGACTAACTCTCTCACTATGGGGGTCTATTTTATACATGTCAGAAACCGGTCTAACCGTTTCACCTAGGGGAGGACTTAGACAATCAAACTGGCTGACTTATTTTACTAGACCTTAACTTTTTCTTATACTCCTGTTGCGGAGTTGTCTCTAACAGGGAGGGTGCAGTATCAGTGTCTTTTGCGGGACAGTCCTTAAGAATAGTACTTTGGCAGTCCTTTAAATCCTGGGAAATGTTCTTTGAGACTGGCTTCAATCCATAAAATCTTTTGATGTGTGAAAGATGCACCCAGCCTTTGCGTCCCTCCAACTTTACGGCTGTACGGGTGGCCAGGAGGACCTGTCGGGGCTCCTTCCAGCGAGGCTCCAGCGGACTTGAGCGATCAAAATTTCTCACTAAGACCATGGATCCGGGAGCGATTTCATGCGGTGCCACCTCGGTATTGTCTGGAAATGCGGCGGCAACCTGTGAACGACAAGAGTTGAGGGCAGACATCAAGGAAGCTAGGTAATCTGTCAGCATATTACTTGAAACATCGGTAATACTTCGAGGTCTAGGAGTACCCCACATGTTAGGGGGGCGGCCGAATACGACCTCATAAGGGGACAGACCTGATCTGGAATGTGCGACCATGCGCATATAAAACAAGGCAACTGGCAGAGCTACTAGCCAGTCTACACCTTTCTCTTTACATACTTTTGCGATTCGGATTTTCAGGGTCTGATTATGTCTCTCTACGAGACCGGCTGCTTCTGGATGGCGTACACAATGGAACTTCCACTGGTACCCTAACAAAAGGGAAACGTGCTTCATGAGTTCAGATGAGAATGGCTGGCCGTTGTCAGAATATACGACCCTAGGGAGTCCGTAACGGGGGAAGAACTCACGAACCAACTGCTTGGCAGTGGTCGCGGCGGTGTAATCTGGGACTGGATATGCCTCTGTCCACCTGGACAAAGCGCATACCACTACAAGGACATACTTGAAACCTCGACATCGCTCCATCTGAATATAATCCATCTGGAGGACTTCAAAAGGGTGGTCAGGGGGCTGGAATCCACCTTGTTCCACCGGAACACTTTTACCTGGATTAAACCGACAACATATCATACAGGTACGGACTTTCTGCTTGGCTGCAGCTCGTAAATGCTTGTTGAACCAAATATTCTGGATACTGTCTAATATTGCTTTTTCTCCTAAATGTGCTGGACTATGTGCGGTATTAATAATGACTTGAACCATAGAGTCGGGGAGAAACCATGTGGTTTTTCCCTTCGTCACCCATCCCTGATCTGTCTGGACCCCTCCTTGTTCGGACCATTTCTTGATTTCATCGGGAGTAGCATGTAACTGGATATCTATAACATCTTGTGTAGGGTCTTTAACTGTCATACATGTAGTCGGATCTGGAGTAAGTGTCTGTGTTGGCTTAACTGAAATGTCTGGAGCCTGTGCTGTAAGCTTGGCTGTGCGATCTGCTAGATCATTACCTTGGGAAATAGTGTCAGTAACTTTCGTATGTGCTTTGCATTTCATGATAGCAATGGATGTCGGTAAGTGTATGGCATCTAACAGAGCTTGAATAAGGAGACCATGCTGAATCTTGGTTCCATGAGAAGTCATGAAACCTCTCTCCTGCCAGAGCACTCCGAAGTCGTGTACGACTCCAAATGCGTAACGTGAATCTGTGTAAACATTAACTTTCAGGTTCTTGGCGTGTATGCAGGCTTGAGTCAGAGCAACTAGCTCTGCTGCTTGAGCAGACAGGGTGTCAATACGGTGTGTTTCAATAACTTCAGTGTCAGTAGTCACTGCATACGCGGCTACTAGTTCTCCTGTACTTGTTCTCATGCATGAACCATCCACATAAAGTGTCAGGTCGGGATCTGGTAATGGAATATCTGTCAGATCTTGTCTTGGCTTAGTCATAATGTTAACTACTTCCACACAGTCGTGTGTGGCAGGATTCAATGTAACTGACGGTAACAGTGTAGCAGGATTTAAAACGTTGCAGCGTCTGATTTCTATGTGTGGCTGGAACAGTGTCAATTCATAACCTGTTAAACGTGCAATTGTCAAGTGCTGAGTTTGTGTTCGGTTTAAAAGAACTTCCACGGAGTGTGGAACTTGTACTGTCAGGGAGTGTCCTAACACTATGGAATCACTTTGTCTGATAGCTAGTGCTGTGGCTGCAACTGACTTGAGGCACGCAGGCAGAGCCTGGGCTACAGGATCTAATGTGCTCGAAAAATAAGCACAAGGCTTGTATTGTCCTGCTTGATCTTGTGTGAGGACAGATAATGCTGTACCTACGCGTTCTGTGACGAAAAGTGTAAAAGGCTTACTGTAGTTCGGTGTTGCTAGAACTGGAGCTTGGCATAAAGCTTTCTTTAACTCATTGAAACTAAGTGTATGTTCAGATGACCAAGGGAGGACAGTCGATACGGCTGCCTCCTGTGTCGTTAACTGTATCAGTGGTTTAGCTAGAAATGCATACTGAGGAATCCATTGTCTGCAATAAGAAGTAAGGCCGATAAAAGCACGTACCTCCTTCTGGGTCTTGGGCTGAGGAAGACTCGCTATTAACTGGATACGGTCTGGTGTCAACTGCCTACCCCTCTTGGACAGTAAGTGTCCTAAGTAGATCACTTGCTGGACACAGAATTGAAGCTTAGAAGGGGACACCTTGTGCCCCATCTCGGCAAGGAAATACAAGACTGTAAGTGAGGCTCGCTCGCAAGCACGTTCAGAACGGGCTGTGATCAGTAGATCATCGACATACTGGAGCAGGGCAGTGTCAGTTGGCATGTGAATGTTGTCTAGTTGTCTCTTAAGTGCTTGACTGTAAATACTTGGACTTTCTGTGAAACCTTGAGGAGCTCGTGTGAACATATAGCTCCTTCCATTTAAACAAAATCCGAAAAGGAACTGGCTGTCTGGATGAATGGGGACACTGAAAAACGCGTTCTTGAGGTCTATGACTGTAAAAAATGAGGCTTCAGAATCAATGGCTGTCAATAGGGAAGAGATATCTGGGACAACTGGGTACTGGGGAATAATACATTTATTAAGTTCTCGAAGGTCAATCACTAAACGATATACTGGAGGTGCATTTGGATCAGTACGTTTCATGACAGGAATGATCGGAGAATTACATACATTGGAGTCGGTTTCTACAACTACTCCCTGAGCCATGAGCTCGTCAATAATTTTGGATAAGGCTGCTACAGCCTCTGGTGGCAATCTGTACTGTCTTATTCGTGGTAACACTACACCTGGCTTGAGAGTCACACGATGGGGTGTGATTTACATAAAACCAACATCAGTTGGACCTTGCGCCCATAGATGCTGCGGAACATTGGACAATCTGGGATCAAAATCTTGTAATACATAGTGACCCTTGAAGTCGCGTAGGAACAATCGTATTCCCTCTGGGGAGCAGCATATAACTGCACCTAACTCTTTCAGTGTTTTAATGCCTAACAAATTCTCTGGACATGACTTCGTAAGTAACAGATCAGTAGTGCGGGACAATGGACCTACTTCTAGAGTAACTGGCTTTGATATTTCATTTACAATAGGCTTTCCTGAAAATCCAAGGGAAACATTTCTAGAGCCTGAGAGCGGAGCCCCTGGAACTTCGGCGTGGCTTATAGTGGTCCTACTTGCCCCTGTATCAATCAGAAACTTTCTGTCTTTCCCTAATACTTGACTGTGAACATAGGGACCTTCTTGATCTACAGGTATCTCGATGAGAGGCAAGCCTACCTCCCTCTCTAGGCTGTTTCATGAATACGGTTGATACTCTGGATACTCGGACTGTGCATACTGGTACATCTGCTGTGTAACATGCTGTGTTGCAGCGATAGGCTGCGGTGCTGTAACTGTCTGTGGTGCATTCTGTGACTGAGGAGTCTGTGTAACTTGTTCTTGTCTAGGCGGACGTGGTCTTTCTTTAGTCTTACCGGTAGCTATGTTGTGTTTCAGAACTGCACACTCGTTTATAAAATGACCTGGCTGTTTACAATAATTGCAGTTCCCTTTAACGGGAGCTGCAGGATGACTGGCTTGATTTGGTCCCCTCTTCTGACTGTCTTGAGGAACAGATTGTGCAACTAGTACTTTCATTTTCGTGTCTTTCATACGTTTTCTCTCGTGATCTTGCTCTTCTCTGATTCTATTCTGGTGGTATTGAAGCATCTGTAACATTTGGGACGGGGTATTAGCTTGCCAGGTACTTTCGACTTTCAAAACTCGGTTTTTAATTTGTGGACTTGAATTCTCGACTAATTTAGTAACAAAAAGATGAGGGTATGATTCACTACTTGTCTTGAGGCCACTGTTGATGCTAAAACATTTCTCAAATCTGGAATAATAATCACTAATATCTTCGTCTTGTTTCTGTTTACAGGCTGAGATTGCATCCCAGTCTTCTTTTCTAGTTGTCAATAATCTAGGCAAAACTTGTATTAATAATTCTGGTAATTCTTTACATTTATCTCCAAGACCTGTACCTGGTACTCGTGCCTTATCTTCGGCTTCTAGAACTGCCCAATCGATCTTTTTCTCTCCCACCTCCCATTCTTTTTCTTTGAGTTTCTCATATACCCCTGCGGGCAACAAGACTTTTAACATTTTAATGATATCTGGATACGTGTATTCTCCCATACGGAGCATGTCTTTTAATTCTCGGTGGAACCCTGCTGGATCTTTATCATGACAGGGAATTAACTTTTTCATCTCTAAGAGTTCCATCTTTGTGATCGGGGTGTAAACAAACACTCGTTGCATTTCACCACCGTCTGTCTTAATTGGATGTACTTCTCGTAACGGATTCTGTCTGTCTATGTAAAAGGGTTTACTTTCTGGGGGTGAGACATGAACAAAATGTGGGTTCAGAAACGTTCTGTATTTGTGGCGCTGTTCTAGAATGACACTAATCAAATCGGTACCTAAACCTTTCCATTTGTACTGGAGTAACTCGTTCAGGACATCGTGTAACGGACCTGGATCAGAATGTTGATCCTCATACAATGTAATGAGGTGCTGGATCATATACATACCCGCCAGTCGTTGCTCGGCTGGGGGCATTTTCAGAAACATTTGTGCCACTATTCCGTCTGGAAAAGTGGTAGAATCAGTAATCCATCGGACTGCTGATCGGACTAGTTCTTGTTCATGCATGGTACTTAACTCGCTATAACCGATTCGTGATTTCAGAATGTGATCGGTAGCTTGAAATACTTGTTCTAGAGAACCTTGTTCTGATGCTGGATGGTGAAAAACTGGCTTGTATTCTAGACGTAAATGGCGATCTGGAAATCTAGATTTTCCTACATACGCTATTCTGTCGGGATTCTCGTCCTCTACCTCTTCAGTATCAGAGTTACTTTCTTTCTCGCTTACTCGTGTTTCTTTGCGTTGTTCATGTATCCTTATTATTTCTTTACGAATCTTCTTGTACATATTCTCTATACTACTGACAGTCTTGTGCTTACCCTCGGCTATATTATCACTCCACCTTGTCAGGACTTTCATTTCGGCTCGATCTTTGGTCGGATAATCTTGTTCTCGTATTAAACAATTAATCAGAAACTTTAATAGCATGAGCTGGACTTCAACTTTTCTTTGGCACATGACGTCACTAATACTTTCTGGATCATTCCCTGTACGGATGAAACGATATATTCTGTCTAGATCTTCTTTCATATCTGGTAGGGTGACTAGATACTCGGTCACCTTTCTCACGCGTAATGAATATAAAACCATATTATCCTCGCCTGGGACTGGATCATAGCCACATTCGGTAAGGGCTTTTCTTATTTCTGCAACAGACTGATATCTGGGCGTACGCTGTGACGCTTGTGCATGTAATTCGGCTAACGTTAAACGCTTGTGTGGCGGCGGGGTACCAGGAGGACCTCCTCCTGCGGCCCCTAAACTGGAATCGTCGACTGATACTCTTCGTACTAGCGTGGCGGGAAATTGTAACGTAGGCTGGACCGGGGGTACCGTAGCAGGTACTGCAAGAGGTGCCCCGGTGTCTGGGGGAGCAGGAATTGCCTGATTTACAGGGACTGGCGGAACAGGATTTGCATATTCCGGGACTGTGTCGTCCAAATAGGACGAAATGAAAATATCAGCTGCGGTCGGTTTGTGACGTAGCTTGAGCGGAACTAATGGTGGCGGGAAATTACTGGATGCCTCCGGGGTCGCTTTTGGCAAGCCCTCGGCAAGAAGAGGATACATACCCTTAATAAGGGCATGCCTCTGTCTGTCTGACTGTTCGGTTTTAATTCGTTCACCTATCTCGATTAATTCTTTTTCTTGTGCTCGCTCTAAGGATTCTCTACTTAATTCAGACTTTCTGATTTCTTTTTCGGTTCTTTTATGAGATTCTTTGCGCCATAACTCAATGGCATCTTTCTGTGACTGTCTGGCTTTCTTTTTCCATAATGCCTCTTCTACTCTCATGATGCACTCGGCATCCCATGTACCTGATACGGGCCATCTATACTTTTCTTCCAAACCTTTGGTATACTCTACCCATAAATCTAGATACAATATGGCGCTTATGCCATGCTTCTGATACATGAAATGACCTGGACTGTCCCTAGGCGGAACAGGAACTGCTGCTTCTAGCAGACCTTTTCTGGTTTTTAACTGACGCAGTTTTGAAAAGAGCGGCATGACTGAACTATAATCTGGACACAACACAATACGATACACGATAATTACTTCACACTCATACCACGACATTAAAATACATGAATAACATTCAGAATAACAGTTCGAACAGAATACTACCTGGAATACGGAAAACAGAATACATGAATTTTCTCGAGAACAGAACTGACTAGAACAGGAACTAGATGCACTGCTAAAACAGTACTAAACTTACCGGTCTCATAAAGAGACACGTCAGGACCCGCATCCACCGAAGTGGACACTTCGTTTGGGATATGTGTACCACCAAAACCCCACGGACCAGAGTCAATTAGATTGACCCTGTCTAGATACTACCCCAGCAACGGTACTCACCGGGCAGCAAGAACGGAAGGCCTCGGACTGGACTGGACTGCTTCGACGCCGGACGGACGAACTTCAGACTTCTGTTACAGGTGGGCCTCCGGATACCTCGGACCTTGGACTCTCGGCTTGGGCTCTGGTCGGGACTCGCCGCGTTCCTCCACCGCCTCGTCTGGATGCTGGACCGCCACCTCCGTCTCCTCCGTGGGCCTGAGGGATACTTGAAGCAGAAATATCTGCACGTGCACGGTATGGTTCCGTCACGGCTGCAGAGGGTCAGGGGGCACGCGTGGCTTCACCGGCGCGTGGGGAAAGGGCAAGTCCCTGTTCGGGCGCCATTATGTGGTATATAAATAAATAATACCGGATCTAGGTTTGACTAGGCATAGCAATAACAGATAGCTCAATAAATAAGAGTCAAGATTCGAGGTAGTAGGAGTTTTGCAGGTTTAATACAGCATAAGGACCGGAACAGGACAACCTGCACAGGAATAGGATGGCAGGGCCCGGCAGCTGCCGGGGCTGGATCTGGGATGAGCGCGCTAGCATTTAAGAACAATACACAAGCATATATAGTAAAACAGTTGCATTACAGTACATATGATAGGCGGAGCAGTGGGTGGAGCAAAGGGTGTGACGCGTAGCAGTCGCGAAAGATAAGGGTGAAAGTGGGTGTAACAGGGCGTATACATAGACAGGTGATGCAAACGTAGCAGAATATGTCATGAATGGGGCGGAAACATGGAGGGGGCTACCTAAGGAGCCGGGACCTCTAACCTGATGGTGCGCGCAAGCTGGCAATGATGTGTTACTAGGAGAAGCTGGGGGCTATGAACTCTGTGCTAGGAGCAGAGACTGAAGTCTGGAGAGTCAGGGCGACATGTGCCTAAACAACTATCTAGTATCTGATGTTTAGAGAACATGTTGATAGAATCCAAAAGTTATCAGGGTAAAGGCTAACAGACTCTAAGACTGGAGCATGCATTATTCTACATGTGGTGCGTGATGAAGAATATTAAATGATCATTAATACAGTATTTCTCTAACATGGAGACGTAAAGGCTAAACTATGACGGTAACTATTGATGCGATTCAGTAGCTTAGGAATGCAGAGAAGGGGGGTTGGACCGATAACTAGAATCATAACATACTCTTGGCAGACTCAGAGGCAGAGCCAGGCTGAGCCGGGCACTGTGAGGCAGGAAGTAAGTGAAGGGTCAGGGATACAGGTGGGGGCTGTATCGCTCCTCAGCGAGGGCTTCAGGAGACAGGAGCTGAATCTGGTGTCCGGGCCCTTTTGAGGCCTAGAAACGGGGACTTTACAATGGAATAACGTGCACACTGAGAAACGTGGCAACGTAACTTTAAATAGGCCTAATATTCGTAGTATTCACGAAAACTGGAAACTGGCATACTAGAGATGGGCACAAATATAATTGCGTCTTTAATCGAACATGGGGAATACATATGCATATTAATCATGCACACATAACATATGATGGAGGACGCGTAGGGACACAGAACATGGCAAAATTTACTTTTCCACATAACCGTGATCTTACTATTAGATCTTTGAGGTTTTTATTCTTGCGGCAGGCAAATAGAGGCTTTGGTATTTTCTCTTTGGTTTCTTTGTTGACATTCAAAATATGCCAACTTGAAGAGATGATTTGTCTTATTTGTGCATTCATCATAGACTGTCTGGTAACAAATACTAGTGCTGTGGTACTGTGTTTGCTAATATTGATCAGTAGGTACTGTCTGTCATAAAATCTTGCTCTCTTATATGAGTCTTTCACTAATTTTCGTGGGTATCCTCGTGCCAGAAATTTTTCTCTCATGACTGAGGCTTTCAAATAATAGTCAGTAATAGTGGTACAGTTTCTTCGCGAGCGCAGAAACTGACTAAAAGGGATATTGTTTTTCTATGACATGGGGTGGAAACTGCCATAGTGAAAGAGCGTGTTACGGGCCGTGGGTTTAGTGAACAAATCGACAGCCAGCTTTCCTGTAACGTGTTCGATAGCAATGTCCAGAAATTCTATCTGGCTATTATTTACAGCAGGAGTAAAGTGTAGATTTTTGTCCCACAGATTTAACCATATCAGAAACTCATTTAGGTTGTCCTCAGTATCTGACCAAATGAAGAAAATATTGTCTATGACGCGTGACCATTTCCAGATGAATTCGAAAAATGGTGCCACTTCATTGTAGATAAGTGTGTATTCAAATTTGGCCATATAAATATTCTCCACTGTTGATGCACAGGATGCACCCATGCTTACACACGGGGCTCATTAGGATGGCGGACGGACGTCCGCCACCCTAGAGTAGGAGGGACCGTCCGCATGGGCTGCGGCGGTCCCTCCGTGCAGATTAGGATGTGACCGCCACCCTGGCGGTCACATCCTGGATATTTAACATTGCGGCGGGTGCAGCTTCAAGCTGCACCCGCCGTAATGTTAAAAAAGCATACATTGCATATGTATGCAGCAAGCAGCAGGCACCGCGCGGTGCCTGCTGCTTGCTGCATACATATGCAGGGGGGTACCATAGGTACCCCCCATGTGCACCCCCCACCCCCCCTTCACCCAGGGGGCCTGCAGCGGGCCCCCGCAGTGAAGCACCGTATGCTTTTACACGGCGGAATATCCGCCGTGTAAAAGCATTTCTTTCTGTGCATCCTAATATGGTGGACGGTGTCTGAGAGAAACCGTCACCATATTACAGCTTTTCCGCCGCGGTTGTAAGCCAACCGCGGCGGAAAAGCTGCGGACGGAAACCAGGACCCACCAGCCATCCTAATGTGGCGGTGGGTCTTTGGTCGGTCCGCTGCGGTTTTTCCGCATCCTCCGGGCCGGCGGTGGATTCCGCCGGCCCAGAGGATGCGGAAAAACCGCAATCCTAATGACCCTAATGTGTTGGAATAGCTGGCCATTAAACAAAAAAATATTGTCCTCAAGAACTACTTTGAGTCATTTAATGATGAAGCTTTCATTGCAGTTGATGTTCATGGTTTGAATAAATCATTCCACCGATAGCATGCACTTGTTTGTAAAGATTTAGGCCTGATGTACTGTAGTATTTAAATAATAGAGATCTTGTGCTTAGCTTTCTTTTTGCCCCTAATTATACACTTTTAGGCTGCACATAGTCCTAACTGATGAATTAATGATGTTGCACTTGAAACAACAAACACATCGTTGGACAAAGTCTACTAATTATGTTGCAGGAAAGGCTTTCTAAACACAAGCAACATGCAACATGTACAGCGTTTCTTAGAATAATATCATGTAAAAAATAAGGTAGTTAAAACTAAATCTGCTAAAACATTTCAAATACAAAACAATAAAAGGATACCCAAAGTGGGTCCAAGAGGGCCTCACCACAGTAGAGTTATGCCACATTTTCATGTGAGAAATTTTATTAAAATCGATGCAGCGTCTGATGTTCTGCTCATATCACTCCTGCTCATTCTTCCAATCAGTGACCTCCTGCAAGTCTTCCCTCCCCACAGTTTTCCGGGAGCAAAATGTGATATGACGTGGATGCTTACTTTCCTTAGAAAGCATCTATTGTAAAGGAAGCTTTTCATCATGTTCCCTTTGGATCATTTTGAAGGAATTCCACTGGAAGTTCTATGTAGTCCTGCAAAAGAACATTTATGTATGAGCCATTGTTTGAGAATGTTTCAAATTGTATTTTACATCTCTGGTCTGCAGTTGCTTTGTAAGCAAAAGGAAGAATTATTTTACCTTAAGAAATGGGTTAGTGCTAAGGGTCTTAAATATTACGATCCTGCTTCTGATTTGTCCAGTTTGACGTTTACTAAATAGCAATTCTTTAAGATACATGTTAATTCATTTTTGGTCTTTCTATGGCAGATTAATCACCTAAAATTTTAGCATTTGCTCTGCAAGACAGGCCCTTTCGTTGGAAAGAGCACAAGTAATTTCCCGATGTGAAAATTTATTTGGCATTTACATAGTGTCTTATGGCAAGCGTTGGCAGCATTGTCTATTATTTGAAAAATGAAGGGGTTACAAAAAGCGTTGGTGCTGACTTGCTAGAATTCCTGTAGAAGAAGAACAAAAATGCCTATATTTTATAAAAGGACATTGCATTCTCTTAGTTATCTTTGTGACCAACTCAGCAGTGACTGGTCAAGAAAAGAAAAATCAAAAGTGTCAAGCTTTGTAGCACAAACCTTGTGAATTTTTACACGCTCATCACCACCACCGCTTCTGCTTTTCAATTCACATGAATAGTCATCTCTCAATATAGGGCAAATTAATGAAGCAGATGCTCACTATCACATTGAAGGGACAAAGGAATCTTATATTTACTTTCCCCAAATCCCAAGCTTTAGGGATAGCAAAGGGACATATAGATACAATACTGTAGCCCTCCTCGGACCCGGGCTGAAGTTATAACTAGCCATTTAGTATAACTGTCCTTGAAGAGTGCAAGGCTTTTTTCTAATTGAAGCTTTATCCATATGCTGTGCAATGTACAATTCAATAAAACGGATTATGTTGGTACATTTATTGGATAATGTTTATTTTGGAACATACACAATTTTTATTCTTAAACCGATAAAAGAAAATAATAGAAAGTACTGCTTTTATGAAGGCTGCCCATTACTTTCTAATGGGATGACCCAGTGAACCTCAGGATCTGGGTAACAGTTAATATAAAGAACAACAGAAAACACACACAAAACAAAATCAAAAATCCTGTTAGTACCAACAGTATTTTTGTTGTTTATACTTTATGAAGACTGCAGCAGATTACGTATATGGTCAAAACGTCACAGATAATATATTAAGAGAAATATTTCTAATGCAATTCTAAATGACTACACTAAAATGTTTTTAAATTGTAGATCCCTGTTTGATTAGCTCATCCAGTAGAAATTATATGAAGTGCATCAAGTTAATGTCCACAAACAGGATAGGGGTGAAAGAATCATTGAGAGATGTTGAGTTGGGCTAGCGAAGAACAGGCATGGAGTGTGTGCAATATGTACCCATATGCAGATTTCAGGGGTGCAACAGGGTGTCCTTTTGACACCCTGACACCCTTGAAATTGGAATCTCAATTTGCGATTCTCCAATTGAGATTCGCAAATTGAGAATATCTTGCCATTCATTCCTATGGGCCTCTAGGCCCATAGGAGGTATTCCTTAATTGTGACTCGCAATTAAGGAATGTTAAGAAATCGCTATTTTTTAGAGAGTTCTTCATGCATTGCCTTTTGCTATTCCTTATTAGCGAATCCTTATTTTTCGCTAATAAGGAATCGCAGAAGGATGCTTGATGAATCTATAGGTAAGTGATGGATATGCAGCATAACATTTTGAGATCTTTTGGGAAAGTTAGATATTGAAGGAGAAGATTAGTTTGAGTAGGAATGGATGAAAACATGGATGCATGTGAAAATCAAGATGATCAATTTGAATATTGGTCTGGGAATCTGCAGGTACACAACCAACGTATTTGCTGTAGGGAAGATGGAGCCAGATCTCAGGAGATTGAGAATAGTGTACTGGAAAGTAGAGGGCATTATAAGGGTGGAGTGTAGTGAAAGAGTCTGAAACAAAGGCTGCATTGATAGTTGTCCTTGCAGAGCACACATGCAAAGATGAGGCTTTTCACTGAGATGACAGTAAGAAAAAAATCATATTGTGTAGTTACCAAACAGGTGCACTTTTACTTTTCAAATAGATCCCTAGGTTATGGAAGATGGTAAAGGAGCTTATGGAATCAGGAAGGAAAAATAGTCAGGATCAGATTGTTGTTCATGCCACTGACAAGAGAAAGAATTAGAAGTCATATCTAACTACAAATACTTGCTACACACATACATTTGATTGTAAATAGTACTAACACAAACATATTCTAACTATGCTGTCAGCAAATGTATTGTGAAACAGAAAGTAAACCTATTGTGAACACAATGGATCCCTTTTCCTAGTGTGAACTGGGATACTCTCCACAGGATACAACAGCTGCTGCAGTCACAAGGCACTGGATTTCAGGTCACAATGCATCAAGAAGACAGTGAAGAATGGACCATTTCAGAAGCAGTGTCAATAATAGGATCAGTCAATGTAATCACATAGGACATTGTGATGTCTGTAGTTAACTAACTAGACAGTTGAACCCGAACAGCCCTTTATTTTGGGGAGCGGGGCAGGCAACTGAAATGGCAAACCAATGACGGGACTAAAGAGTATCCTGATGAACTCATAAAACTTAGTTGGAATCTTGGTGGGGAGACAAGTGAAGATCTGGTGCAAAGAAGAGGTAATGATAATTTTGATCTCACAAAGTAGAGTAGTGTTAGTCATACGGAATAGGATGTGAAACTGATATGGAGAAGCAGTGATGGAGATTTAGAGTTTCAGACACATCAAGTCAAGTCAAGTCAAGTCAAGTCAATACAAGCTTTATTCGATTAATTAAAATCATAAAAGCAATTCCAGCATAAATATACAAATGACAATTCATATGTTAAAAACAATTCATATTAACAATTTAGCTTTAAAAAGGAACATTTAAGAGAACAATTTCATATAATTACATGGGATAGTACAATTCATTGGAACAGCTAATGGTCAGTTAATATGAATGCATATCATGGAACGTTTAACTTCAATTGTTTAGACTTAATGCGCGTAGCTGCAACCAGAAAACTTGCGACCCCGAATATTACTTTAGTGCTACTTAGGAGCTGTAGGTAACGGAGAGCGGGACGAACTTGTATAAACCCTGCTTCTCTCAGAATAGGTAGTAAAAACTGTTTCCTACATTCCTCGTAGTAGCCGCAAAACATAATAAAGTGCATCAGGGTTTGTTCAGGGAAATTATCGCAGCTACAGGGGGTAGATGGATCTGGCGTACCCCATACTGGGTAATTCCCCAGGGAATATTGAATGATATTAAGTCTGAATCTCACAAGGAGATTACGATGGAAGGGCCGAGATACAATAGTCAAGTAGGGTTCCAATTTCGGGGTAGTCTGCAGTATGTAATTAGCTCTTACTCCCGATTTCTGGAGCTCTACTTCTTCCCGTTCCATCTCCCTACGTTCCAGAAAATTATTCTTAATCCATAGCAAATCACCTCTCTTGATGGTATTCGGGGCGAAATATAATTCAGGCCTACCCAATTTGTAAAACGTATTTTTAATGTAGACCAACCATGGGATTTTGTTCACTTTATCCAGTGCCAAACAGTCTGTTAGAATAGAGTGATTTAAACTAATTTATGGGTTCAGCCAGGTCTTGGCCCAACAGATCAAAGGTGCTAGCTGTAATTGATCACTGATGAAGCCAAGACCCAACTCAGTATGAACTGAAAGCACTGGAGTTGATTGGGGGACACTAACAGGGATCTGAGAAACTTATTTTCTACCACCTGTAGTTTGTCTTGCGGTAGATAGCCCCATAGTGAAGCACCATACCTGGCGATTGAAAGGCTTTTTGACTTGTAAACTGTCAGTAGTGTTTCTACTGGGCCTGAACCTAGCCGTTTCGCAAAGCCCAGTAGAGCAGAAGTGGATCTAGTGACAGCTAGGCCTTTAGCATATAGTTGTGGCTTCCAGGTGCCCTTTTCGTCGAACAGGACCCCCAAATAGGTAAAGACCGGAACCTTGGCGATTTCTTCACCGTTGCATAGAAACTTTTTTACCTTTACACTTTTCAAACGTTTCCCTGCAACCATTACATGTGATTTTTTATTGTTAATCTGTAGATCCAGGGAGGACATAAAAACCCCAAAATCATCCAAGAGTTTCTGTAGCCCCATCCCGGTACGGGCTAGCAATACTGTGTCGTCCGCGTAGAGGAGCACCGGAACTGTGTACTCCCCCACGCGGGGGACATCAGATGTGGACCCCTTCAGGGCAGATTCAAGGGAGTTTATGTATAAGGTAAATAGGAGGGGTGCCAAAATGCACCCCTGCCTTACTCCCCGTTTTGATCTAAAAAAGCTAGTGGTACCTCCCTCTCTATTAGTTCTGATAGAGGCACGGAGATCTTGGTGCAGTGTCGCTAGGTAATTCACCAAAGGCGGGTCTATCCCTATGTTAATTAAAATCGCCCAAAGTTTGGATCGATTGACCAAGTCGAAAGCCAACGATAAATCCATAAATGCCATATATAATTGACCCTCCTTAGCCAAGGTATATTTACTGATTAGCATGTGGAGGTTTAGGCATTGATCTAGGGTGCCCCTTCCAGCCCTAAACCCATATTGTAGATCAGAAAGGACCCTCCTCTCTTCCAGATGGTCACCGAGTCTCTGCAGGATGACTCTGCCCAAGATTTTAACAGCACAGTCAATCAGAGAGATCGGCCTGTAACAGGCAGGGTCGTTTCTTGAGCCTTTTCTAAAGATGGGTATTATAGATGAAGTGGCCCAGGATAAGGGGAACCCCGAGATGACTGTGGAGTTGAATACGTTTGTGAGTGTTTTAGTCCAAAACTCCACCGGGGACCTATAAAGGTCTGCGGGCACACCATCTGGGCCCGGGGCCTTGTTTTTTGTCATCTCTGTGATAGCCCTAAGTACCTCCATTTCCTTGAAACATAAAGGAGGGGCTGCTCCATTTTCTATGGGATTAACTATTAAAGTATACTCCTCAGCACTATCGTATATTTTACTGAAGTGCGCAACCCATGTCTCATCAGGGATCACGGAATCCAACACCTTGTTATTTGTATCAGTAAAGTAAGGGTGGTTAATTACAGCCCAAAATTTTGAGCTGTCTCTAAGTACATCGATTGAGATGAGGTCTTCCAAAGCCTCCTTTTTAATGCATTTTTTACGGTTATCCGTGGCTAATTTATAGTTTTTCCTAAGTGCAGCCACCAGCTCCCGGTTTCTTGGATTTTGTTTTAGTGCATAAATAAGTTCTTTGTGGGCTTTTGAGCACGTCTCATCAAACCACCTTGGTTGGTCGGGACCATCCCCCTTCTTCTTGCATTTCAGTTGGAGTTTAACTTGAGCACAGATGTTGGAAAAAGAATTTAAGACCACTTTACCCTCCGCCTGATTATCTAGGCATATTGCCATATCTTCCTTTACTTTGTTCTCTAGTTCCATCATAAAAGTGTCTGGGACCACCTTGGCCCAATTCAATCTCCTCCCCTGGTCTTTAGGAATAATTTTATCAGAATTACTTTCCTCAATGTCCCTTTGATTGTCTGTCTCCCACCCCTTATGTAGGGACATAATCAATGGATTATGGTCACTAAAAACTGAGGTTGCAACCTCAATAGAGGAACACACATAAACTATGCCAGGGGAAACAAAAATATAATCGATTACAGTCTCTACCTCTCTACCTACGAAGGTCGGAGCCCTTTCCTCCCCTCCGCTACCTTCCACTTCATATAAGTTGGTATTTGCAAGAAGTTCTTCCAACAACTCATCCTGGGGCGAGTGTTCGAAGTGAGTAGAGATTGAGCCAGGTGGACCTGTATTTAGTTTAGCCAAACAATCCCAGGCACAGGGGTGTATATTAAAATCTCCCATCAGGATTACATCGAATAAAGCATTTTGTGTTGTTTATAATGTTCTAAAAAGGAGGCCAGTGTATTCAGGTGTGTATGCTGTGTGTCCTTCTCTGGCGCATTATAAAAATTCAGTAATAGAATCTTTGGGTGTTTGTGACGACTCCATTCTAGTCCTTGTAGGTTAGCTGAGAGCGGTCCCAAATCGGTAAATGAACCTGGGAGTCTGAGTGAAGTTAAGATATATAGACCACCTTTAGGTCTCCTGCCCAGTCCGGGGGTAGCCTTGACTTGATAGCTACAGTAACCATCTAGATAAAAGAGATCACTTGTGACCCAGGTCTCTTGTAGGGCTATGATCTCATGTTGTTTCACGTATTGTAGCCAACTGTCATCCTTGACTTTCTTACCTAATCCAGCCACGTTCCAACTAATTATTTTGAGCAGGGAAGGGGATTTCGGTTGAGTGATCTGGGCATTACTGGACATGTTCACATTACCATTGGGTAGTTGTCAATCATTTATATCTAAACTAGACAGAGCGGTAAATCTATTAGATAGTGTTATATCTGAATTGACTCCTGTGCCACTTATGTCAACCGTGCCTGTTTCTGCTACCCTTAAGGATGCCTGATGTGATTGATATGAGTGGTTTTTGATTTTGTTGTCATTCAGTGTGGGACCACGTGTCGGGGGAGCTGTGTATTGACCTGCTGTGGGTTGTGGGAAGGGAGGTGGATAAAAATAACCCAAAGGAAGTGGCCTGATGCCTAGTCCATCAAGCTCAGAGCCATCCCACAACAAAGTGTCCCCAATGTTTGGTCTACTGAAATTTACAACCACACAATCTCCTGGGATGGACTTTTTCCGTTTCCCCGCCCACTCAACCCTTCTGGCCGCGATGATACTCGTGGAAATGTCAGCGCTCCCACTACTGAACTGAGAGCACCACCTTTTGGTTCTGTGTAAAAGATCTTTCTCATTTTCCTCAGTACCATTTTTTAAGGAGGGATACCAGACAAAACCACCACTAGAGGGGCAGCTTGTGGGGGAAGGTGTAATCTGGGTAATTTTAAGGTGTGTCAATCTTTGGCTAAAGTCTTTACATGTGTGACCTCATTCGGTAAGGAATGGCGTTGAACCCCCAGGGTAGAATCTGGCGTCTTTAGATGTTTATTAAGACTTCCTATATTATTTTGCAAGTCCTCTACCGAGGGAATGTCATTATCTATATCCTGTCTGGGTACCCTAGCTTGTTCTACCCATGAGGCATTACCATGATTGGGACCTATCAAATTGGCCCTTAAGTCCTTCAGGAAATTGTCTATATTTTCACATTTCTTGACAATATTTGCGACACAAAGGTTCAGAGAGTCCACAATGTCCTTGCCAATGTTCACAAGCACAGGCTCTAAATGAGATTCAATCAATTCCTCCATCAACTCCAAAACATTATTTGGTAGCCCAAGGTCCGGGTTAGTAGCCACTCCCCCTTTGGTCTGTTTTGGTGGATTGTTCCTTTTGGTATCTTTCTTAGAAGTTTTAATGCTTTCATCACATGGCCTTTTCAACCCCGAACTAGCTGTTTCGGAAGTGTCCACAACGACCGGGTTATCTTGGGCACCCTGGAGCGTATTGACTACAATGATGTCTGGCTCTAGAGGAGTCGGGGGTGCGGTGCTTGGTGACAGTTCTACATTCAGAGTGGGCACAGCGTTTGTAAGTAAATCTAGTCCCAGTTCCTTCTCAACGTTTGCTATTTGACCATTTAAAGCCCCTACTGCAGAAGTTAAGTTAGAAATGATCGATTTTCGGGGCACCTTGGCCTTCTTACCTTCCTCTTGTCTGGTGTTTAGTTTTTGCTTGCCCATCCTAAAGCCAAGGGTGGTGGCCCGACCCGACCACTGATGACCCCTGATGGCCACAGATGGCCCGTCCTCTGCCTGGGCTCAGCCCGGCGTCGCCCGCGCGCGGCCCGCGACGCGGAGGGAGCGTCCTGATTATGTAGCGCCTCCGGGCGCGCTGCGGCAGGAAGTGGGCGCTAGGCTCCCTGGGAGCTGTAGTCTCCAGCCGCCAGCCGCGAGATGGGGCCATGCGGCAGCGGCGAGACCACAGCGTATGGGCCCCAGGAGCGAGCGTGTGTCCAGCAGGTAGGTCTCCCGGTCAGGTCTGATTGATGTTGCCCCCGCTCCACCGAGGGAGCGTCCTGAGTATGTAGCGCCTCCAAGCGCGCTGCGGCAGGAAGTGGGCGCTAGTCTCCCTGAGAGCTGTAGTCTCCAGCCGCCAGCCGCGAGATGGAGCGATGCGGCAGCGGCGAGACCACAGCGTATGGGCCCCAGGAGCGAGCGTGTGTCCAGCAGGTAGGTCTCCCGGTCAGGTCTGATTGATGTTGCCCCCCGCTCCACCGAGGGAGCGTCCTGATTATGTAGCGCCTCCAGGCGCGCTGCAGCTGGAAGTGGGCGCTAGGCTCCCTGGGAGCTGTAGTCTCCAGCCACCAGCCGCGAGATGGGGCGATGCGGCAGCGGCGAGACCACAGCGTTTGGGCCCCAGGAGCGAGCGTCTGTCCAGCAGGTAGGTCTCCCGGTCAGGTCTGATTGATGTTGCCCCCCGCTCCACCAAGGGAGCGTCCTGATTATGTAACGCTTCCGGGCACGCTGCGGCAGGAAGTGGGCGCTAGGCTCCCTGGGAGCTGTAGTCTTCAGCCGCCAGCCGCCAGCCGCGAGATGGAGCGATGCGGCAGCGGCGAGACCACAGCGTATGGGCCCCAGGAGCGAGCGTGTGTCCAGCAGGTAGGTCTCCCGGTCAGGTCTGATTGATGTTGCCCCCCGCTCCACCGAGGGAGCGTCCTGATTATGTAGCGCCTCCAGGCGCGCTGCAGCTGGAAGTGGGCGCTAGGCTCCCTGGGAGCTGTAGTCTCCAGCCACCAGCCGCGAGATGGGGCGATGCGGCAGCGGCGAGACCACAGCGTTTGGGCCCCAGGAGCGAGCGTCTGTCCAGCAGGTAGGTCTCCCGGTCAGGTCTGATTGATGTTGCCCCCCGCTCCACCAAGGGAGCGTCCTGATTATGTAACGCTTCCGGGCGCGCTGCGGCAGGAAGTGGGCGCTAGGCTCCCTGGGAGCTGTAGTCTTCAGCCGCCAGCCACGAGATGGAGCGATGCGGCAGCGGCGAGACCACAGCGTATGGGCCCCAGGAGCGAGCGTGTGTCCAGCAGGTAGGTCTCCCGGTCAGGTCTGATTGATGTTGCCCCCACATGAGTGAATTTTGTAAGGAACAAGAAAGAAAACAGGTTTATCAGAGCAGTATTAACAGCAGAGTGTGAGGTGGCAATGCCTTCACTGAGAAGCAGAGCAGTAGTATGGAAGGGGGCATGAAACAAGCTCAGCTGATCAATGTTGGAAACAGAAAGCATGCCAGAAACTGACACAGCAGACATGTGAAATCTGTAGTGAACTGAGAGGAAACTGACATAACAGATCAGAAACAAAAGTAAAGTTAATGTAGAGCAGTCAACAGTGTGAAATGGAACTGGTACTTCAAAGTAGAAAGAGAAACTTACTTAGTTTAGTGTTCTGGACCCAGAGCCAATGAACTACTATTTAATGTTTCTGTGTGACACAAGCTAGATCTTAGTATTTTAGAAATCTTTAAAACATATGGTTGTATTCTGCAGTTACATAGTTGCTGGTTGCTCCTGTCTTACCATCCTATTGTGAAGACTCCAGAGGTTGAAGCGCTAAATAAGTAGTTCTTAACATAACATAACATAACTTAACCTAATGTAACAAAACAAACATTGATATTTGAGAGGGGAACCTGAAACTGTCAATGGAACCATGATGACAGCAGGATGTAGGGCTTGAAACTGTCACACTAGTACAATTTCTAAAGTAGTAAGCGAAACATGGATTCAACTCAGCAGAGTAGAGGTAGGTTCCAATGGAAATGTGGTACACTAGTTCTCCTCCTCCCTATCCACTGAAACAACATTCTTTCATGAGGAATCCTCCAGGTTCTTTAAGATCACAGTCACCTGCTGAGTTTCCTCAGGTTTTCATCTTGTCTGCTATCATCTTCACTTGATACTTGAGACCCCTCTGTGGTGCTCCACACACAGATAATAGCAAAATTCACAAATACCCCAAAGGCACACAATTATATTTGAAATTCGCCTCTACTCCAGGCAGCCAAAGCTTAAAACAATAACCTGCATCTGATGCAGACCTGGACGTCTAACACATACCTGAATCTTAACAAAACAGAGTTCCTACTATTTGCATTAACAACTAACAGCTTGTCCACATCTGGCTCAGTTTCATGAAGTTGGGTGAACTTAAAGTCAAACTTTAACCCAATGCCATGTCACTGGGACTCACCATAGAAACCAATTGCACCCTGCATGAACACTTTGTCCAAAAAAGAATGGCATGGTACAGCTCTTACTGAGAAAATGGGCTGTACACTGGCCCTTTCAAGCCAGCTCATCAGCTAGTGCCAGAGTGGCCTACAGGCCAGTCCAACACCATCTCCTCTAAAAAACAAAAGCTATATAGATAAAAGAGGAACACAATGTAGAAGGAGGGCATTTGAGAATGGAGAGACCCTGATTTAGAGGTGATATGGGATTTTATGTTTGGGATGATGACGATTCAGTTATAGATGTGAGTGTAGCAATAAAATTACTTTTAGAATGTTAAAACAGGAGATTGGGAAAAATCCTACAACAAGTCATTGGTCACATTAATTTTGACATCCTGGACAATGCAATGCATTCAGAACATTTTGATGATTAGAATTGTCAAGGTTTTGCCACAGCTGTTTTGTTTTAGACATAGGCCCATGTTCATGAACTGTGTTGTGAATTGTCAAAGGCAAATTCAAGTATGCAACTTTGAGGTGAGGATCAATTTCAAAATAATTTGCATTGCAAAGAAAGCAATTCACTAAGAAATGCAATATTGCTCTACAACTTGCAAACAATCTCTGGTGGGCAACATGGCCTCAGATGCAACAATTCCCTTCAATTTGAAACAGAGAGATTAAAAACATCACAAGCAATGGATCAGTCATTCGTAGGCGAAGCAACACACTTATTCACTCTTCTGACATATAAGCGCTATATAAATCTTTGAAATAAATGCAGATAAATGATTTTCTGACATTTATGCCTTCAAATGGAATGTAATTCTATAGAAAACCAGTAGTTTGATTTTTTGGTTGTATTATGGTAGGAATCGGGGTGGTTCATGAATGGTTTTCAGGGAAGGGTGAATCAGTGGCAATTGGGAAGGCTGGTTGCATTCTACCGCTACCTTCCTAATGTTTTCTCAAACACATTTTAAGAGAAATATAAACATATACATATGAAAAGATTCAAATAGGTTTACACTTGAATTGTATTTGTCAGTTTAGACCCACAGTTCTGTACATTATTCACACCACTGATACACAATCATTAAAAACAGTACATTCAGTTTAAAATAGAGGCACAGATTTATCAAAATGTGATGCAGCAGAAGATAACCTGCTTTGCTGCGTCAAATGGGGAGGGTAGTAATGCGTCATATCTATCAAGGTAAAGTTCATTCCTGTTCTCTCCATGTGCTGGTGCACTTGTGACTGCCTAGTGCCAATGCAGGCACGCTTGTGCTGTTGTGCACAAAGGGAAGTCTTCCTACACAGAACAATCGTCAGAGACGCTATCCTCTTTGTACGTTTTCTGCAGTATGAAGAATACTTAAAAAGAGAAAACAGCAAAGAGAAATAAAGACATTTCTCATTGTTGCTCCTCTATCGGGAAGGTGTGCAATTTTGACGCATTCCTAGGTTTATATTTAAACAACAAGAGAGTGAGGGTACCAAGGTCACTCCTTTTCCCCTAAGAAATATGTAACAACAACATAAGAGTAACTCAAGGTGCTGTAAAAGCAATTACCCACAAGCAACCACAACTATAATCAAAAGAAGAAGGTGAACCAACAACGTGCTAAAAGTTAAAATCTTAATTATTAAAAGAATCCTCACTCACCAACCTAGTGGTGACATGCTTCATCATGGGGTTCCCACTGGGGGAAGGAACCGAATGTCCCCCCAGTGTGCTTCAACGCCTGTTTTACAGCGGAGCTGGTTTTTTGATCAAGTTTTATCAAGTGCTCAAGTGTAGTGAATGCAATGTCAAAAGATAACAGCTGTACCATCAACAATTGTATTAATTGGTCAGCTGGTACCGTTAAAAACTGGTGAACAGGACACCCAGTGGTCAGATTATTTGAACCACTATGTCCTAAGAAGTGTAGGTCCACATGTTTCTGCTGTTAAGGCTATAGTCAGCGCAGCTTTCTTCAGGACCAAAAGTGAATATCCCCGGTGGTCCACGCACGCTAAGGCGTAGCCGATCCGTGAGGATATTAATGTGAAAAAATTAAAAAACTCACGGTTTTACCCGTGTTGGCATGCCCAGAAATCCCCAGAGGCCATTATTGCACGTGGATATTCAACTCGTAGCCTGGGCATACGGGGGGGGTTACTCTTCACGTTGCCTGCAAATTTACTGGCAACGACTCCCCGCTTGTGAACCTGTTCAGAACGCTACCGCAGCCCGCAAGAGGTTTACCAGTTTTAGTATAGCTGGAATGTACCAAAATACATGGGTGGCTGCATTGGAATACCTATGCTCCACCCATGTAAAGCCTTTACAGAGCTGAGTAATGCAAGGCAGTGGCTTGTGCTGCCTTGCATTATACTCAACTTACACAGGGGTATGCAAGCTGGCCATGTGTGGCTTGGTTAATCTGACTAAAATATTGTGGTACCCTTGTGTCCCCTTGCGTGATGCAAGTAATGCAATCCTATGATAAATCTGTTCCAGAATGTTTTGCAAATTGGGGGTAAAGGTTTCTCTTACAACCTTACAGTTCCTTAGATTTGCTCACCCAAATGTTTTCTTGGGAGAACATTTTTTTAGCAGCGCAAAATCAACTGTTGTGAACTCAAATAGTGGGTTTATTCTCACCACATAGGCTGTCTGTGTATAAAGTTAAACATACTCAAATTATTTTGAGGAGTGGGCACAACAGTCTCGGATAACAATGTGCCAGATGTAGTATTATCCCAGGTAGCAATTTGTGACCAGTTCTTTTGGCAACCAGTGTGGAATTTAGCAAACTGACCCATGTACCAAAAGGGTTGGTTAATACAATTCAGAAAGGGTTGCGATCTGACCTACTAACTTAATGTTCATGAGATAGGTTGCAAATTGTGACTCACTTTCATTGAACAGAATCACAGAAACAGTGGCCTGCAAAGGTTAGCAGACCACCATGTTTGTAACTGAGTTTAAGATTGTATTTTTGTTTAATGCAGCTTGTTTTCCTTACTGGAAACAAGGCCCCTTTTAAAAACAGATGTTTTCTTTTTTTATCTCCCTTTGAGTTGGCGGTGGTTTTTTTGATCCACTGAATACTCTCTCCAACTCTCCCTGAATCTTTTTTCAGCATTCATAAAGAAGAACTGGTCCAAAGAGGACATGTTCCTTTTTGCGCATCGATTACCAGCCCAACTTCAGGGTCAGTACCTTTTCATTGATTTGCGAATGGAATTATGGATGTAAGTTATTCATACATTGCATATAGATTTGGTGGATGCTCTTTCAAAATACCGAATCAGTATCAATTTGCAATCCCATTTTAGGAGGCAGTAAAACTTTGCATGCAACTAAAATAGAACGCATAAATTGCAAACAAAAAAAATAAAAAAAATGGCTGTTTAAGATCATATTCAGACTGCTTATGACTGAAAAAATGGTTGATTATCTGGTCCAAAATAACCTCTTGAATACTACTGACTTTAGTGTACAAAAGTTTTTGACAGTTTGGTAAGAATATTTCAAGCAACCAGGTGTGTGTTTTTTTTAAAAAATGTTCACACCCAACCATTGCAAAAGCAGTGGTTGTGTGGTAAAAACCATTAATACTGGCTGCAAGCTTTGGATAATTATTAGAGTTCTTTATTCAATAATGTGAATTATCAAACTGGAGATGATTGTAGTGAAAAAATTCAGCAACATGTTAATTTTCTACATAGCTCCGTGACCAGATCCCGCTGTCAGTTTAGTGCCCAGAATGGGGACCAACAGGCTCTTTTTAGAGCACTCCTGCATCTTCATTTCTGGGTGAAAATCAGAATGCTGGACCCAGGAGAAGTGAGGATTCCAGAACAGTCTACCCCTGGGGTTCTTCGTGCAACACCGGAAGGAAAAGGTGGGTGGTAGGGATCGTAGGGGAAGGGGCGGGTGTAGGGAGGGTTATAAAGGTGTCATTAGAGGAGGATCCGGCCTCTCCCTGACACCAAGCACCACCCGGAGATACGGGTTAAAAAGTTAGTCTGCCCCCCCACCCAACATGTTAAGGAAGGGGGTTCTGGTGTAGAGTGATACAGCATTGCCAGTTTGGGACAGGTTGCAGGGCATCAGTGGTACTTTGGAGGGGTGTTGAGTCACATATGGGCGGATCCACCCCCGGAGGGGGAGGGTGCGCAGGTGACTGATGGCGGTGCACCGGATGCAATGAGCAATAGAGGAAATTCAAGGGGCGACGTTTTGAGGACAAGTGAAGGAGAGAATGGAGATATGGAATGAGGTCAGAGAGTGAAAGGGGAGGAGGGAAACAAATGAGATGGGGAATGAGTATGGCAAAGGGAGAATGAAACGGTATGGTTTATGCTAAAAAGTGATAGTTGCATTCATATAATATTTAATAAAGTTTTAAGTGTTGCATCCTTGTCCTATAAAACGACTTTTTACGCTTCAAGTAACAGCGTGGAGTATGGTTATTGGAGTATGGTTATTGTACGATTTTTTTCTTTGAGCAGGCGCCAGATCTCACCTGCCACGGTCCCTGTCTGGCCTCTTTCTAAAGACAATATTTGCTGTCAGCTTTGAGACTTTGGGATTCTGCAAAAATGTGTGCAGAGTCACCCGGCAATTTACTTAGCATCATCCATCAATGTCGTAACTCTCTTGAATGATACTTGTCTAGTAGCATGGCAGATGGAGGCCTGAGACGCACCTAACATTTGAAGTGATTCAGAAATGAGAAGGAATAGGGTGATTTTTTTTCCAAGTTGTCGTTCACAATCCATGCAAGCCGTTGTTTACTTCATCATCCAGTGTTGCACAGAACGTGTTCGGGAA
The DNA here is from genome assembly GCF_964261635.1 of Lissotriton helveticus. Classification (NCBI taxonomy): domain Eukaryota; kingdom Metazoa; phylum Chordata; class Amphibia; order Caudata; family Salamandridae; genus Lissotriton; species Lissotriton helveticus. Next base: position 726,207,268 of record NC_136068.1, on the reverse strand, counting down.
GCTTCCTCTCATGCTGCCTTCTCTGCCAAGCCTCCCTTTGTCACTGGTACCAGAGGATGCGTGTCGCATCTGTTGCACATTCTGTGATGGACACGCAGCCATTGTTGCTGCAAAATCCCTTAAACAATACCCTTTGAAGCATACTGGCCAATGTAGCAAGAAAATAGGGGTGTAAAAATTCACGTAATTTGTATTCACGTAATTACGTAACATGTTGTGATAATCACCATAAGGTATGCAAAATCGACATTTGGTGCTATGTTTCAATGCCAAATGCGTCCTCGTGTCTATTTTGGATTCGAAGATCTATTTTGCACAAAAAAGTGTAAAAATCTCAAGTGTTTGCAAAGAGCAAACGCTCATGTTATGATTATTACTGTTGTTCGTTTGCACTTGCGCAAATGTTTGCCCCAAATGTTTGCCTAGTAGCATGGTATAATATCACAATTTCAGGAATCATGCCAAACAAGGCATAACGCGAAATCACTCAAATTACATAGGATTACCATTCTTATACCAAGGAATTCGCATGCGCATCTGGTAGAAACACTCAACCACTAGAACAACAAACAAGAAAGTCAGACCATTTATCCCTATTGCATTTATCTACCTACAGACATTCGTAGTATGCCGTGGAAAGTAAGACCCATTCAGTCCCGGCAACGTGTACACACCACCTGTTTCTGATTTATGACTCATAAGCTGTGGAGAGTTGTGGTGAGCGAATCTCCACATAATTTGTCTTTTTATAGTTGAATTATAGATCAAGTGTGGTTTGCATGGACTCAAGACCTCTGTCTTCGTATAAATTCGTTACAAGAAGAGTTCAGTAACTTCCCTAAACATTGTTTTTTTTTATTAATCTCTTTTGAACCCAGGGCCTCTGTTTTTAAGTCACATATTCTTGTAAACCAGAATTAGGAAGACTGTCAGATCGGCTGCCACAAAAGATTTGGCAGATCAAATACTTGGCTTCAGAGTCGGGGGAAGCAGAAACAAGCTGGCATGGTTGGCACCACCCTGCCTGTTGATCTTCACAAGGAACACAGTCTCCTCGATTTCACTGATAAACTACATATGTATGTAAAATGCTTCTTTTGTGTGTTTTTATACAGACATTCTACCAGAGAAGTCATACAGAATTCAAAATGCTCCAGCTTAGTGAAAGCCAGCTCCATGCCTATTTGCATATAACTGAAAACATGAAAATTAAACATATATGTTTATTAAGCGTGCTCTGTGATGTGCAGGTCTAAGCAGGGGCTGGTTACAGTCATGCAGTTTTAGAAAATACGACATCACATGCATCGCCTAGTATCTAATGTAAACTCTATGCACATACATCTGTAACATCTTCTTACTTCCTGCTCTCTGCCCCCTAAAGTGTTAGAATCCTTCTTTAACTAAGATTATGAGCAAATAAACACTAAACATACAAGACCATTTTAAAGAAAATATTGTCATCAAAATAAAACATATTAGACCTTGCCTGGTGTGACATTTGAAACACTTTTGTGCTGAACGGATGCTTTGAGTTGGCTGTTAGCGCTATGAAAGAATGATACTTTAAATATTTTAAATTAGCAGAAAAACATTCCCGTGAGTTAGGTTTCTTTGGGGTTTTTTGTTAACTCACTGTAAATTGATTGACTGACATACTGCCTTACATATGAATCTGTTTTAGGTGTGTCCAAAGAAATATTTTACACATTTACAGGTCCTTATTTTCTTGTTAAGTTTAATGGCCGACACGCTAATGAACTCTCTGCAATGACCCTTATGTCCATTATAAAATTGAGCCTCCTGACAGACCAGAATGATCAACTGCACACCTGGGCTGGAAAGGATTTGAATAGGGCAATGCATTGGTAAGATCTGTTACAGCATTTCGACCTCCAACCACTATGACATCTTATTTTCTGGGACATTCCCAATAATTGCCAAGGATAGAATCCATCCAGCGTATGTCATTCTTCAGGGCTCGCATGACACACTAAAATATTACCTCGCTTGTCATTTAGCACGGGCTTACGCTCCATATGGACAGGTTACGCTGAATTGAAGAAATGGGAAAGGAAAGGTATTGTGGACGCAGAAGACCATACAATTTTGAGCCCCCAATGTTGGCCTCAACAGCATGCTCAAGTTCAGGTAGATTGGAGACTGTGTTAAACCTCAATTTCATGACATAATGTGTCCCGAAGTAAGGCACCTCCCAAAATATCAGAAATACAATCTATTAAGTAAAAGGGCCCACTCAATTACTGAGTAATTGCCAGGAAGGCTCTTAGTAAGATACATGAAAAATCAAAAACGTTTTAAGTCCCAAGTGGTCAGGTATATTACTGCCTCACCCTCAAAATCAAGGGTTTTATACATTCATTTTAGGTATAAAATTAATAGAACAGCAGAATCATCATGGTATAATCGAAAATCATAGGAAACCAGAGCATACTCTCATGCTGTCAAATGTCATATTGCCTTAGCACCTAAGCAATATCCCACAACATGAATACTTATTCTTCCCCTTTACACTAACTTCATCTGGAGACGGTGGAGCAAACCAGATACATAAACAGCAGCACACCATTATGAATGAACACGGTACAGTGAACTGACAGAACGACCTTTACCTGTAGTTACAGTTTGTGACTGAACTAGGGAATTTCATTGAAAACAGCATGAACAATGAAAACGGCTGCTAGACCCAATTTAGGCCCAGTTTAAAAGAGCCAGGAAAACGCACTTCTACACATCATAGGAAATTTGTTTCAAAGACAAGAGTATTATATCAGTGTATGCATGTGTGATTGAGTGTGAAATTACATTCAGCATGTTGTTAATGATGCACAAAAATATAAACACACAAAAAAATCTTCCACACATAAATTGGATAAAGTTAGCCAATAACCTCTTTAGGCTGCTTCTCATTGAAATAACAGAAGTTCACTACTCAAAATGGACTGATGACTCAGAAAATTGAACAAATAGCTCTATAAATCTTTACAAATCCCAGACACATGAATCCTCCAAGTTCTTAGAGGTTAATCTGACAACTGGAGGTCATAGCATAATGCAAGGGAAATTTGCAGATAAAAAGAAGACAAAAACAGAAAAGAGGTTAGAAATAGGGCTACTCAAACAACAACTCAAAAACTAAATTGCCATAAAGATTTAGGGGCATATTACCAAGCAATAGCGATAATTATCACTATTGCTTGGTGTTAGAGACAAAAATTTACCCCTGAGCTGCGGTGATTTTTATCGCAAATAAACCTTGGTATTACCAAGGTTTATCGCAAATGCGATAAAAATCTGCCGCAATGCATGAATATCGCTGAAAAGTCAGCGATATTCATGCATTATCGAGCTAATGCTCTTAGCCATGTTATCCACCTCCCATTGGATAACATGGCTAAGAACTGCTCAGGGCAGGTGTTAGCTTTTGGAGATATTCGCGCTTAGCGCGAATATCTCCATAAGTTGGTAATAGGAGATAGCGATGTTAGCGACTGTTTCCAGTCGCAAACATCTTGGCACGCCCACTTTGCATGTCATTAGTGATAAATATCACTGACATGCAAAGTGGGGCCCAAGATGATCGCTATCTCCTACTAGCTGTCGCTAACTGGTGTTAGCGACAGCTAGGTAATAGGGAGATAATTTTATCTCCGCTTTCTTGGCTTTTAAAGCCAAAAAAGCGGAGATAAACCCCCTTGATAATATGCCCCTCAGTTCCAAGAGCAGTCTCTTTAGACTAAGCACTAAGAAACAAGTCATATGATGAAGGTATCCTAGTCCACTTTAGGCATGGAACTAGAAAAGAAGACAACAATTATGGAATTTTATGAATATAGATAACTTCCAATGTGATCCCAGCTCTACAATAAAATGAAATAATTTTCTAAAAAATCATTAACAATATAAAATGTTTGTATTACATGTTCATTTAGAACATGGGAGAACTTTTAAAGCAGGCCAATGTAACATTCTTCTCAAGAAAATCAAAACTTTCTCTCCTCTGTATTAACTACACTAGAATCCTATATTCAAAGATTGTTTTCTGCTAAAGGTTTTGAAAGACACAACAATAACAAAACTTCAGATGTTCTGGGAGTATAACACAGTTCTTACTCAACAGAAGCTTGAGTTCAGGTTAAGCTGGTGAGCAACACTCTACCTTTAGATGTCCACAACACTGTCCTTAACCTGTGGTGAAGGCTGAGCGGCAATGCTCATCCCACTTGATCTATAGACTACCTTCAACACCCTCATGAAGTCTGTCCTCTTGTCCGTACTAGATATGTTAGTGGGGTGTTGAGTTTGATGGCTGTTAAAATACATAACCGGTGGTAAGGATTCATTTGCCAGAGAGATAGGTTTTAATGTAATGTTCGAAAGCCCAGCTCCACGGGCACAAACTCTGCAACCTTCAGTGCATAATGAAACAGAACGCCAAAATAAAACTCCCACAAACCAATTTTGGCCCAATTAATGGTACAGATTTCAAATCCAAAATATAGTTTTACATAAATATCTCAGAAATATTGTCCCTACAAAAATACAGGAATAGAACATATTCAAAACTTTCCATCTATGAAAAGGGGTTGAACTACAGGATAAGTGGGTCGCAAAGTGGATTCAAAACTGGGCCATAAATAATTTACCAAAAGACTCTGACTTAGTCTTTTTATAAATAGATGTATTCATTTAATGTAATTAAAATTGCAGCAGTAATGTGGCCCACAAAAATAGTAGAAAAACAAAAAGTCAATTGCATGCAAATGGCACATGGACAATAGACGAACCAGATAAAAAGGCATAGGGCATGATTTGGAGTTTGGCAGATGGTGTTAGTACCGTCACTATTGCTGAGTACTTTAAACTCGCCATGGAGTCAATACTCCTACCACCAAATTTAGGGATGTCTGCCGGCCCAGCGAACATATTTAGCATTAACAGAAACCACTGTCACATCGGTTCATGTATATGCTTTGAAATTGGTCAGTGTGGCTCTGTCAAGATGGTGGCGCCGCACTGCACATTTTCATTTCATTTTTTATTTTCAAAACAAAATCCCAAAAGAGGATTTTGTTTTTGAAAATGAAAAAAATACCTGCTCACCATGGCATGGGGATTCATGGATGTTTTTACTGCCTTGCTTTGGGTGGCAGTTTGCAAAAGTAAAAACTGGCCATGTGTCCCCCCACTCTAAATCAGGCGGGCGGACACATGATCAAACCTCCAAAGGTCCTTACTCTTTTTACGCCAACAGAGGGGTATGAAGGCAGCGGAGACAGAGTAGTCTTTTTCCATCTACACAGTGAAGTCCGGCCTGTCTGTAAATCAGGCTGGCAAACCTTAAGTTTGACGGAGAGGTTACTCAGTTACAAAGATGACATTGTACTTTCTCCGCCCAACTCTGAATCAAACCCACAATAAAATTGCAGTCATTAAGAATAAGTAACAAAATGATCTGCATGAAAACAACACTTCTAAAAATGTGCACTCTCGTCCAAGCCTGATAATAAGTTACAATAAGATATCAGTGCAACTGTGCCAAGTAAGTTCACAGAAAACTCTAAACCAATAATACATTTTAAACGAGCTCCTGGCTTCAAAAGATCTACAGGGCAACATGGTCTGAAAAAACAAAACAAATAAAGAGCCCTAGCAAAAAGGACTCCTAAAAGGAAAGAGAGCTGCGAACAATAACTCAAATCCATTTATTCTGTTTTGCACATAACACAATGGACCGTGACATTTTTATATACATAATTTTCTGTCAACATGTATTTAGGAAATGGTACTCAAAAATAAAAACATTTCTTTTGTTTTTCATTCGTAGACATGTATTGCTACAATACAAATATACTATATATCTGCAGCATTCGTTATTCATGTAATCCTTTCCCCACAAGTACAATAAATATGTTGCAATAATTAATGTTTCTTCATAACAATCTTCCTGCGTGTATCACGCTTAAAGAAGATTCACATGATATTCAATGAAAACATTAACCTCTGCAACATGCTACAGCCTTCTTCCTCGAAAGGTTTCATCATAATAGCTAAGGAAAATATATAGACCAGCAATGGACAGCCACTTTTCATGCACCGTTTAGCCAACAGAAAAGGATGTTAAGTACATTTTTAATTCGGTAATTATTTTTCTCATATAGAAGTTAAGTGTTAGACCTGTCATCCTTGACATGGTTTCCCCCTAACATTTTGCCTTCAGACTTCCTACTTTTGCTGAGTTAGGGCCTGTCTTTGATGGCAGGGAGACCACCGCCGACAGGCTGTCAATGGCGGTCTCTCAGTCATCGCACACATGTTTCCCACCAGCCATATTACAATGGCAGGTGGTGTGATGGTTGGTGGAAAGTCTGACCGCCACACATCTGATGGGCTCCTTGAGCCTGCCGGTGTGGTGGAGGGGCTTGTAGTCCCTACCATTTTGGCAGAGTAGGTTGTAGGGATTGCAATGTTCCTTTCCACCGGACTTTTCATGGTGGGTAACCAGCCATGAAACGGCTGGTGAAAAAGGACTTTGGGGTCCCCTTCCCCCGGCCCATGACATTTGGTGTAGGTGCCCCAACACATCCCTGAACCATGTGGTAGGCACTACATGGTGCCTACCACATGGTGCAGGGATATGCGTGGGGTGTCTGGTTTGTCTTACGGCGGGATCTGTCTTGCGCAGTACCTACCTGCTGCAATACAAAAGATGGGCACTGCGACCACCACGGGGGTGGTCGCATTTTAATTTGCCCTGTGGGACCACCACCTTGTAGGCGGACGGTCCCACATACAATACGACGACGGACGGACTGAATTCCGCCCATCATCGTAATGACTCCCTTACTTTTTGCTGGCCTTAGGACCTTGCGCACTTTACCACTGATAACCAATGCGAAAGTGCCTGCCTCTCTGCTTAAAACATTAAAACAATGGCTTAAACCCAATTGTCATCATAAATTTACTTTGAAGTCCCTAGTGATGTGCCCAGGGCCTGAAAATTAAATGCTGTCAGGGGGTCTAACTGATTGTGCCACTTACATATGTATCCCTTTAAACATGTCACAGGCATGCCACTGCAGAACCTGTGTGTGCACTTTAACCTACCATTTTGAGTTTTTGACCTGGCAAAATAAACCTTTTGCCAAGCCTGAACCTTCCATTTTAATACATATACGTCACCCCTAAGAAGGGCATGGGACAGCTCCAACAGCAAAGTTCAACATGTAGTTTTAAGTTTTACATGTCCAGTAGTGAAAAACTCTTACATTTGTTTTTTTTTACTACTGCGAGGCCTATCCCTCCCATAGGATCACTTTGGATTTGCCTCATTACATTTTAAAAATGTAATTTCCAAATGGGAAGAAAACTGGTTCATGTTTGGTGCCTCTGGAATCTTTATTTAAAATACTAACTTATGGTGAAATTGGATTTTAAATTGTAATTCTGAAAATGCCACTTTTAAAAAGTTAAACGAACAATTGATAGACAGAATGCAGAACAATGTTATACATTCACCCCAGGACAGAGATATGGGCCTAAATCTATCGTTATTTTGCTCACCATGCCATTCCAGTTTGGACCCAGCCATATGCAAATCAGTCTTGACCCTGCGTCCGATGGGAACAGTCCAGCCCGAACTGCCATTCCAGGTCCTCCCTGGACTGGAAACAAGCATCCTAGGACCAGTTTCGGGCTTTCAGCCCTCATCAGCCAGGATAGCTTGACTCCAGTGGCATTGAGAGCACGGAACACACCTCTGAGCATACCCGTCCCACTCGGGGTGACAAATGCTAAAAGAACAATTGATGGACAGAATGCAGAACAATGTCATACATTCACCCCAGTTGAGAGATCTGGGCCTAAATCCATCGTTTTTTTGCTCACCATGCCATTCCAGTTTGGACCCAGCCATATGCAAATCAGCCTTGACCCTGCACCCAATGGGAACAGTCCAGACCGAACTGCCAGGCCAGGTAATCTCTGGAATGGAAACAAGCATCCTAGGACCGGTTTCGGGCTTTCAGCCCTCATCAGCCAGGCTAGCTTGACTCCAGTGGCATGGAGAGCATGGGACTCATCCTTCTGGATGTAAAGGCTCCCAAATGATGAACAGGGCGGTATCAATCGACAACTGATGGCTATTTTTTTTCACAAAGAAGGAATACCCCATTTTCATAGCATCCAGCCATATCACTTTATATGGAGTCTAGTTTTTGTTCTGAGACACGTAGTTAGTTCATGTTGTTTGTATGACCCACTGCTACATTTTGTGTATTTAACTGTATTTTTTGGGGGTTGTAGCATTGCAGGTCCTTAAATATCCCCTTAGGCCCTCCCTCTATAGTTTTGTGTTAATGTTCTTGTGCAGCTAAGGCTGTGGGCCTTTTTATCCCTTAAAATATAAAAATACCTAGTAGGACGAGTTCTCTAGGAAGAGGTTTTTTTTCTGACCAAACATTATCTGCCTGTAGAAAAAGCCGACCGGCATCTGTGGCTTTTCACTATGGCAACCAATTTAGGTTTGGCCTTTGAACAGACAGAGATCCAATCTATCTTGTCTGAGAATCCGAGTGTGTTAGATATGATACCATCCGTCCAGGTTAACAACGATGAAGGTTGGGCAAAAATCCTCATACTTAAAAAGAATCATTCCCGAGTATGTGTACACGGGATATCAATGGCAGAGTACCTTCGTGGCAGTTGTGCCCCAAGTGGACTTATTGTCACAAATGCCCCACCATTGTTCCTTGACGATAAAGAATTTCTGAGAGACTGGTCGTTGATCGCCTGGAAATGTACTCGCGATTGGCTAGTACTAATCATAAAAACAGCAGAACAAACAGCAGATAAAATTCTAATTGAGATCCAGGTCCTGGAAGGTCAGATCAAGGCTACTCTCTTGACAAAGGTCTTTTCTAAGAATCAAGACGAGGGCAATAAAACTAGCAAGGAATTCAAGGATTCCATCCTTTCACTAAATTGGAGAAATTTAAAAAAGATCTTGCTAAATTTTCTTTGGAAAAGATCTACCCGTACACGAGTGATACCTATGCACCAGCCCCTTACAATAGAAATGGACAAAGAGGTGGGTCAACTTATGGGACCTCTAGTTCAGAAGATGGGTCAAGTGACTCTGACACTTCTAACTCAGGGAACATACAAAATAAGTACCGAGGTAGAGGTAATAGGAGAAACTGGAGGGGATTCCATCCCCACCAGGGTCAAGTACCCATTCCCCCTTGGTGGCAACCACCTCCTTGGGCATCCGGAGTTCCACTCTTTCCGCAACAAGCAGGGCCCTATGGTCCCCAGCAATACTATTCCGACTATAATAAGCAGCCTTTTTTAGGGTTTGGTTGGGGGAGAACCAGAGGGAGACAGCGGACACAGCAACAAGGACAGGTCCAATGGAATCTCCCTCCACAAACGATGGACCTCAGGAGTGGGAAGAAGATCCCCCAGGAACAAGCAGGGACATCAGCAGGACCAGTATCGTAGTCAACTTGAGTTTGCATGCACTAACCGACATGGAAGAACAGGTTCTGAACAAAGGACTGGGTTATGTGACCACCAACACTGGAGACCCTTTTCTCATGCAAATAGAGATGGGAAAGTTCTTTGGCAAAATTGGATTGCATTTTCTTTTCTCAAAAAAGAACGGAGATGTTCAAGATACAACGAACAGTGACCAGAATACGGGTCTGAAGAGACCATCTACTTTCAATCCGACCATAGGACTTCCTCCAAAAGTTGTGACCTTCGAGGAAGCAGTGGACCATGATGTGAGAGAACTCTTCAAACAACACCATAAACCTTATGTCAATTTTTGTAAAAAAGAACAAGATGCCCTGAAGAATCTGTCAAGCAATGAATCGCTAATAATCAAACCAGCGAACAAAGACGGTGCGATAGTACTTTTAGACTCCAGTACTTACCGGTATGAGTGCCTTCGACAATTAAACGATGCAAAATCCTATCGCAGATTGACTACAGATCCAACAGAGAGACTATCTATAGCCATTGGACATATCGTAGAGGAGGCTTTATCTGAAGGATGGCTCACTGGGAAGGAGGCTGAGTATCTTTGTGCGAAAGATCCGGTAATGCCATATTTCTACGTATTTCCAAAGATACATAAAGTATAACGTCCTCCCCCGGGACGCCCAATAATTTCAGGCATAGGTTCATTATTAGAACCATTGTCAACATTTGTTGACTTCTTCCTCAAACCCATGGTGAGGGAGATGCCGACCTTTCTGAAGGACACAAAAGATGTCCTCAAGCTGCTACCGGAGATTGATTTTAACAGGGATCTGGACTTACTCATCTCCTTCGACGTAGAGTCGTTGTATACGTCCATACCACAAATGGAGACGCTGGAGGTGATAGAGACTCTGCTTTTCGAGAGTAATCTCAACTCCATTACACCGGTCGGCCTCATTATGACCCTAGCCACATTGGCAATGACAGAAAACTTTTTCCAATTTGAAGAGTCCATCTTTCTACAGATTAGCGGGACTAGTATGGGCAGCGTTTTTGCCCCTAATCTCACTAATCTGTATGTACACAAATTTGAACAGGACCATGTTCTCAATGCAACTAACCCCTACCACAGTTGTCTCCGGCTGTGGAAACGTTACATAGATGACGTGTTAGTTGTTTGGCGGAGGACAATTGAAGACCTAGAGAGCTTCCACTTGTGGCTTAATGGGAGAAATCAGTTTTTGAAATTTACCATTGAATACAATAAAAACAAGCTGGCCTTCCTGTATCTCTTGATCACATCAACATCTTCTGGTTTTTAGTCAGAGTTATACCGTAAACCAATGGCCGGAAACTCCCTTCTAAATTATGAAAGTTGTCACCCAAAAGCCTTATGGGATAATCTGCCCTATGGACAATTTTTGAGAATCCAGCGCAATTGCTCTACTAAAACATCCTTTCTGAACCATGCTAAAGTTCTAGAAGAAAATCTAGCTGCTAAAAAATATCCAAAACATTTAATTCGTAGGTCAAAGAAAAGAGCCTCCAATAACAACCGAGAGAGCCTGCTAGAACTGTTACCCCCGAAAGAGAAACAAGATCGAATTACGTGTGTGAATACTTACTGTACACAGTCTAATAAGATCCAGAAGATCATTAAAAAACATTGGGGGATCCTGAACACGGGAACAGACAAGCTCCCTCCACCTCTGTTTGCTTTTAAACGAGGGCAGAATTTGAAGGATCAATTGGTCCATACGAGACCAAAGGCTAAGGTTTCTCGAGCAGTGGGCACCTTATGGGATATGCCAGCAGTCACAGGCCATCATCCTTGTGGCAATTGTGCTGCATGTCCCCAAACTTCCAGAACAACTAGCATTGATATAGGTACGGCACGTCCCTGGGAGCAGCGACGGTTTACAAACTGTAATAGTCAGAACCTTGTGTACCTTATAACCTGCCCCTGCAATATGAAATATGTAGGGATGACAACGCGCAAAATTAAGACCCGGATCTCTGAACATAAGAGCTCGATTAGATGTCAGAGGCAGGCGACGAGACTGACGACCCATTTTCTAGAAACAGGACATAAACCCACCGACATAAAATCCCTACCCATGTAACAGATATAAACAAATTTCTGTTAAAAAAGGAACAGAAATGGGTATATAAATTGAATTCAGACAAGATTGGATTGAACGAGGACATCCCTTGGATGTCGCTATAACATACTGTAAATTCATGAACTATATGTGTCTTGACCCAATAGGGACAAACAAGGAGTCTGGAGTATGTAGCTGTGGAAGCGTCTGCAAAAGACACAAGACTGAGGTGTATTCATAACTCACAAAGAGATTGGTGTCTATGCTATCAACACCGGGGTTCAGTGTTGAGCTTTTCCTATTCAACACACTCGTGACTAAAGCGTTGTTTGATACATTTTAGATGCAGAAGGTGTTGTATCAACTAGAATATGTCTCTGTAAATGTGTTTTCGGAAGTACCCGCTGGCTCATGGCTAAGCGTTTACATCGAGATATGAAATAACCTCTACTGTCTCTATAAGTATTCGCCATACCTTTTAACAATAGTACAAACTAGGTTGCTTGCAAGATGGGTTTCTAGAATCAAATTGCGCCTAATCTAAACTGTGGACAGACGCTAATGGGTATCAATTAAATGCTAACGAAAGGTTTTCCACTGTTTTGATAATAAGATAGTGTACGTGATTGAGATAGAGGTAGTTGAGTACTGATGAAACATCTCAGTTTAACTCCTCTGATTGGCTCATAAATAAAGAAGAAACACTTTGAGTCTTTGCCTTTTTCCTAAATAAGGACATGGTTTTCAATGAACTTTATTAAAATAAGTCCGTGTCCGTGTATGAAATGAAAACCTTTTTCTAGATACCCTTTGAAAAACTTTATCAAAAAAAGAGCCGAAAACGGGGCTTAGATCCAGACAAGGACTCCATTTCCCATCAGTAATTGGAGGCGTGTGAAGCGTGATGACGTGGAGACGTCAACCGCGCAATGCACTAATGTGGATAAGGGGCACGGCTCCCACCGATCGGTACCTCCCCGAGACAGCGCAGAGGGACGCCAGGGGTACCGACCGGAAGGTAAGCCTGCGATATCATTTAGCCTTGGTTGCTCTGTATGCCTTTCCGCTGCACTAGACTTTGACGAGACACGTGGCATATAGTTACCTGTTCATTCGGAGCTACCGTTTTTCTGTAAACTGCACGCACGAGTAGCAATGCATTTAGAGTTACTTCCAAATGGGATTGTAATGTTCCGACAAAGAGCGAATGGGTTTGACTTGCGAACATTGAAAAATAGTCTAATACAGCCAATCACGTGTATGCTAATACATCAAACATTATGCGTGCAAGATTAAAAAAATTAGAGTCACTTTCCTACCGTACAGCTAAACCTATGCACGAGTATTGTTTGACTCAGAGTTACTTTTAAAAAAAGAGCGTTAAAATGGGTTTATACCAGTGAATATATAAACAAAAAAAAGACCTGTTTTTTTACGCTGAGTAAACAATGGGCTATCTAACGGAAGATCAAACATTACAACAATTGATTCGTTATCTTGGTGCTATGCGCAGTACTATAGGAATATGGTAACTGATTGGTCATTTTTTCCCCTTATATTATGATGTTCTTGTCCTCTAGAGCGGTGCTCCATTAACCTGCGCTGTGGCCAGGTGAGGTGGAGTCTTTCTCTCCTGCCATCTAGGTAAGTGAGAGTCTATACTCTACCTAGAGAGTATCCGTGCAATTCTATATGCACCAGAGAATAAAAAAGTTTATCTTAAATCTGGATTACAATATGAATCCTGACCAAACTTACAATAATTTTTGGTTGTGTGTCTTTCTACGTGTTTGTTTGTGTGTTTCCTGATCATTTATCATCCTGGGGATTGCAAAGCAAGCCAGGAGAATGATGATAAGCACAATACCCATGTGAAAATATCTATTTTATTTTTTTCACGAGCACATAGAGCAGTAGTGACAATGGTCCTGATGAAGCAGCAGGATACCTCTTGTGATCCACATAGTCTGCAGAAACATGTCTACCTTATGAATTAAGCAGTAGTTATTTGTTAAAACTACTGCCTTGTTACTCTCTTTTTATCTTTATTTGGGAGTAAAGAGGTGTCTCATTAAAGTGTCCTTTTCCCTCTTCACTATCCAATTTTAGTCACACTCAGCACTTTTTCACTTTTCCACTCTTATGCACTGCTCTACAGTTGTCACTTTATACCGAGGTATACCATAGTACACACTGGGCCTCATTGGTTGGATAGGCTGTCTACATATTTCCTATCCCCAGTGGATATAAAAAAACAACTCATACCTTCTGGATGTGAAGGCTCCCAAATGATGAACAGGGCGGTATCAATCGACAACTGATGGGTATTTTTTTCACAAAGAAGGAATACCCCATTTTCATAGCATCCAGCCATATCACTTTATATGGAGTCTAGTTTTTGTTCTGAGACACGTAGTTGGTTCATGTTGTTTGTATGACCCACTGCTACATTTTGTGTATTTAACTGGATACAATACTGTGCCTTGTATGTATAGTGTATACAAGCACTGGCTTTGCGTGTGTGCCTCTGCTTGGTACAAAACATGGAAGGTCCTCAGCTCTATTTTGGGATACCCAGGCTAGCATGGTGCAAAATGGAGAGGAAAGCGAGCAGAGGTCAAGCATCTTGTTTTGGCTCCAAACTCCCCTAAGTAAAATGTTTTGAAGTAACCTCCCACATCCCCAAAAATGTTATGGCAAGAACTGGGGGAGTGGAAGAGGTAGTCTGAGGACAGAGTGTGAGGCTCATAAATTAATTGCAGGGGACCCTCTTCGGCAGCTCATAATCCATACTAAATGTGAGACCTATGAAAGAGCAAATAAATAGAACAAAACAAATTGTCCAAAAACACTTCTTCTCATAATTGGGGTGTTGTGAGCCCTTTGCACACCTCGGTTCCAATGCAACTGCACCTGTTGCGCTAAACATAGCGGCCACCCTGAGTAGCAGCCTGTCTCCTCTATTTCTTTCATCTCTTCCCCACCATCCCTGGCCATGACTCTACTATTGAAACTGGCTCTCTGTCCAGTTAAGAAACAAATAGGCTCCCAAGTGTTACCCCCTTTTTGTGGCTGGGGTGCCCTTTGCCTTAATGCTAGCAGTGCCTACTTCATTGCCCTTTGCCTTATGTTAAGGACAAGGGCCCCCATCTTGCTTCATCCCCCTCTCTGCTGTCTCTCTGAGACCATTTAATTGAGCCATAACTCCTGGGCCTGAGGTCCAAAGCAGACTTTCTGCTCCTTTGTGTAAAAAAACATAATAATAAAAAGGGGGAAAGTACGACATTTCATCTCCTGTTACTTGGGCCTGGTGCCCTGTGAATAAAGGGTGATCTGGACCCTATTGGTAGCAAGGAAATGGGCTATACCACTATTTTACTGTTCTACAGACATAATTTGAATGCAGTGGCTTCAAAGCCCTGGCCTAAGTGCCACTTAACATGCTGCACTAATGGCAGTGACAGTCCTATAAATAAAAAATGAGCCCTAATAACTCCCCACTTTCCTCAAGGCAAACCTCTGAAGAAGCTGTCTCCGTCCATTTGTAAATGATAAAAGTAGCACCTACATAGTATCCTTTCTCTGCACCATCTCTTAAACGCTATACACTGATTTTGCTCTTTTCCTCTTTCTCCGGGACATTACTATGAGTCCATAGGGTCCGAACTATTAGGACTCTCATTCTGAATAAGATCCTGCTGTTATCCTCTAAACCATCATCCCCCTTGTCTCACCTGAAAGGACATCTGGAGAGAGGTTGAAGTGGCAGAATCGATGGGGACTGACATGCCCATGTATTTCTAAACTTACAAAAACATTTCCCATACTTTTATTTATAAAACAAGCCCCCTTAATGGTTAATGCAGACCTTGAGATGTCTCTGGGTGAAAGTGAATAAAGGAGTTGGGGGTTTCCAGAGTTGCAAAACTGAAGAAGGGGCAAGCAGCTAAAGAAGAATCAGGCCTTTTCACCAGGGTGCCTGCTACCTGAAAGGAATGTAAATGTGTGCATTTAGTTAATCACCAATTATAGAGGCTGCTTGGGAGACAGTCTAGCCTTTAACTCATGAAATCACTTGCATTTTTATGGTGACAAAGATTTATTCTTTTTGAGAAAAAAAAATGTAAGCATGTTATGAGCTGAGTTCTGGACAGCATATGTTTACTGGACACTATAAAAATGTTTCAACTATGTGCAGTTTACCTGTTACTGAAATATATACCTTGAAAACACTTGTTTAATTTTAAACACACGTAAATTGGAACAGTACATGTCTTTCTTTGCACGTGCTAGTACATTAAAGACAAACCTCTTTGCTTTGCCAAAGCTTGTCCAAATGTCTTCTAATTGAATATACTGGCCCTGCCATCTTTCTCTGCTCCTGTTTATGTATCAATGCATGCGTAGAAAATGTATTTTCAATGCATAACAGCTACTTTTTATGCATTACACTACATACAGCTCTTTATAGACGTCTTGGTACTATTATCTTTGTTATATAACATTTTTGTTATGTAAATAAGAAAAGAGAAAATGCCTGATTCAAATAAACAAAATAGGGAAAAAAACAGCTTTGTCCAAGGACAGTCAAAATGTACACGATCTAGTGCGCATCAGCAGACACATTTCAGCCATTAAAGGCACTGTGGAAGAGAAGAGTGTGTGTCCATTAATCGATAAAGGGTGCCCGAGAGTGAGCTTGTAACAAGCTATGGTGGTGAATTAAGCTCAGCTGAGATGAAGGTGTGATTTTCAGACTGTCAATTTCAATCTTTCAGACTCAACTTAACTAATCCTTTTGAGCCTTCTAACAGGTATCAGTTTAGATTGGGTGACAATACTAATCATTGCAGTGGTCATTTATACTTTCTTTAATCATTTATTTTTTGAGAATTTGACATATACGTGTATAAAAAGTGTTATATGCTAAAGAATTAACATATTCATTGATATCACAGGTTTATATTTGAGCTAAAGTGGCCAAAGACTTTTGCCTGAAACATTTGCACAAGGAACTGTCAGTAATTTTATAGCCATTACCCTGAAAGGGTATGGATTGCAACACAAGTCTTAATCCCTTGCGTACCTGACTCTTTCCTGATCTGTTGTATGGTTCTTTCACTGCTATGCCTCTGGCAGCTCTCAAATGTACATTCTTTCCCAACAGATATAGAAACATCTAAGGCCCAACTGTTCTTATTAGGACATCAATGCATGCACCCTATATTCACAATAAATCCTCTCCTTCTTTGGTCTGGTCAAAGAAACCCCCTCAACATTCAAATTCTTAGTTTGAGATCGATGATCACGAAAAACTCTTTCTGATATGAGAGTCCACCTAATGCAACTGCTGTAAGTCTGCTTGCTTGACCTCTGTGCACCTCTTTGGTCGGTATTCGCTGATAGACATAAATTTTGACCTGGATGAGAATGCATTAATTACTTGGGGTCTGATTGCGATCTTGGCGAATGGGATACTCCTTCACAAACGTGACAGATATCCTGTGTGCCGTATTACAAGTTCTATTGTACTGCCGAATTACTAGTTATATTGTATCCTATGGAGCTTGTACTACAGCAAATGGGATATCCATCACGTTTTGATGTTTGATGGAGTATCCCATCTGCCAAGATCGTAATCAGGCCCATAGTCTCTTGAGTAACCAAGAGGAGTGACTGAACTAACAAGCACTATTATCAGGAAATCCATCTTCCTCAGCTTTCATGAACATTGCAGTGGAGATTCTCAACCACAGTCATGAACACCTTTGATAGATACAAGGAGATTATACTGAAGAAAAGCAATGAGTGGCAATGATCCATGAAGAGAGCAGCGATGCCAAGGTTGTCTTTGGACCCAGGTCACTTCCTGTTTTCTGCTGGTTCTCATCAATCTCATAACTTCAATACTCCGACAAATAATATTAATAATAATAATAATAAGCATAACAATAAAAATACCTTGAACAGTATCATTATTAGCAATATCTATATTTGTTTGTTATGATTACTTTTGCTATTGTTCACTTTTGTTGACACTACAGTAACATGCGTTACTGTTACCACCCCCCCACTCAATTGCAATAACTTTATTTACTTGGAAAGGATGAAAGTCTAAGTGAGCCCTGTCAGGATTCTAATCTATCAATTCTAGATTGCACCTAAACCACACATACTGCATCTATACACACAACTCCACACAATTTAGAACTTCTAGAGCTATACATTTAATTTACAATTTACACAACTCATTTAAATTATTATAACTTGTGCACCTTCATACAAAGTGTATTGAACATAGTAGCCGCACTACATTAACTATAACTCACCACTCTACCATGCACTGTGTTCTGTCTTACAAATTATAATAATTTAGAGCTGTAGCATAAATTATAAACTAAATGCATCAGTATAACTTTAGAATTTCAAATTTCTGTGTGGTTTAACTTTGGTATGTGTATAGAAAGAATGAATACAGTATTCCTAACTATAACAAAGGTTTAAACTTTGGTTTCATAGTTTAGCATAAAAGGTTTTTTGTAATAAATATGTGTTTCAAATAGTGGAGTCCAGTGTCGTCGAATGGAGTATCGTTAAGTGTAGTGTCATACAGTAGAGTTGAGGAGAGTGTCTTACAGTGTAGTGTGGTAGAATGTAGAGTGGTAGAGTGGGGAAGAGTGGAATGACATCTTGCACCATACAGTGGAGTGGTGTGTCACAGAGTGTAGTAGAGTCTTGTAGAGAGAAGTTGCATACAGTGGAGTAGAGTGTGGTACAGTGGATCAGTGTAGAGTAGAGTGTTGTACAGTGCCATACAGTGGGTAAAGTGTCATGCAGTAGAGTGAAGGGAAGTGGAGTCCAGTGGACTGGCATAGTATAGAGTGGGGTAGTGTGGTGTGGAGTAGATGGGCATGGTGTGGAGTAGAGTGGAGGGGCATAGCATACACTACAGTAAAGTGTTGAAGAGTGGAGTGGAGTGGTGTGTTGTTCAGTGGAGTGGCATGTAATAGAGTGTCAGAAAGTGTTATAGAGTAAAGTGTCAGAGAGGATTACAGTGTCGTACAGTAAGGGTGGTGTGGATTAGAGTAGAGTGCAGTACAGTGTGGTAGAGTGGAGCGGCATAGAGTGTCATTGAGTGGCATACAGTAGCATACAGTGGATTGGCACAAAGTGCAGTAGTGGAGTACTGCGGAGTAGTGTGTTATAGAGTGGAGTAAAATAAAGGGGAGGTGAAGTGGCTTAGAGCTAGTTGTGTAGAGTGTTGTAGGATGGAGTAAAGTGTTGTAAAGTGGCATAGAGTAAAGTAGAGTGCTGTAGAATCGCATTGACAGTACATTGCAGTACAATTGAGTGCTATAGAGTGGACTATAATGAGATAGAGTGGAGGGGCATAGATTATCGTTGAGTGGAGTACAGTGTTGTTCAGCAGAATACAGTGGTGTGGCGTGGAGCTGAGTTGGGTAGAGTGGAGTGGAGTGGGGTACACTGGAACTCCATAGAGTAGAGTTGCATAGAGTAGAGTAGCATGGAGTGAAGTGGTGTAGATGGGAGTGGCATACAGTGGATTGTGTACAGTAGAGTGGCGTAGAGTGGAGTAGTGTACAGTGGAGTGGCATAAAGTGGAATAGTATAGGGTGGAGTGGCGCATAGTGGATTTACGTACAGTGGAATAGCATAGAACTGAGTGATGTACAGTGGAGTGGTGTTCACTGGAGTAGCGTTAATTGGAGTGGCATAGAGTGGAATAGCATGCAGTGGAGCAGCATACAGGGGAGTGGCATAGACTGGAGTGCAATATATTGCAATAGCATACAGTAGAATGACATGCAGTGAAATAATGTAGCGTGGAGTAGCATGGAGTGTGGTCATGTACAATGGAGTGGCATAGACTGGAGTGGCATAGAGTTGGGTGGAGTGGTGCAGAGTGGAATTTTGCAGAGTGCAGTGGCGTAGAATACAATTGCATACAGTGAAATAGCCACTCCTGTAAACACTATTCCATTGATAATGGAGTGGCATAGAGTGCAGTGGTGTACACTGGAGTGTCGTAGACTAGAGTGTCGTACAGTAGAATGAAATACAGTGGAATAGAGTACATAGGAGTGGTGTTGAGTGGTGTGGTGTTCAGTGGAGTAGTATACACTAGAGTGTCATAGATGGGAGGGGCATACAGTGTAGTGGGTTAGGGCATAATAGTGTACATTGGATTGGTGTAGACAAGATTGGCGTACAGTGTAGTGACGTACAGTGGAGAGAGGTAGAGTATGGTGACTTACTGAGGAATAGCTTAGAGTGGAGTGATGTAGAGTGTAATACTGTAGAGTGGAATAGCATAGAGTGAAGTGGCATAGAGTGGAGTTGCGAACAGTCGAATATCGTAGAGTGGAGTAGAGTAGAGTGGAGGGGCATACAGTGGAGTGGCATAGACTTGAGTGGCATAGACTGGAGTGACATTAAGTGGAGTGATGTTGAGTGCAATAGTGTAGAGAGGAGTTGCATAGATTGCAGTGGGATAGAGTGGAGTGATGTAGAGTTGAGAGGCATAGAGTCGAATATGGTAGAGTGGAATGGCATACAGTGGAGTTCCATACAGTGGAATATCATAGAGTTGAATGTAGTGGAGTACAGTGATGTGACATACAATAGAGTGGAGTGGAGTTGAGAGGCATAGAGTGGAATAGTGTATAGTGGAGTGGTGCACAGTGGAGTGGCATACAGTGGAATATCATAGAGTGGGGTAGAGTGGAATGGTGAAGAGTGGAGTGACGAACAGTAAAATACTGTATAGCATAGTGGCATAGAGTGGATTGAGGTACAATTTACTGGCATACAATGGAATAGAGTAGAGTGGAGTGGTGTAAAGTGGAATAGCATAAAGTGGTTTGGCTTAGAGTGGAGTTGTGCATAGTGAAATAAGGTATAGTAGAGTAGCGTAGAGTGCAGTGTTCTACATTGTAGTGGCACAGATTGGAGTGGAATAGAGTGGAGTGGTATAGAGTGGAAATGCATAGAGCGGAGTGGCATAGAGTGGAGTGGGATAGAGTGGAGTAGTGTAGAGTGGCATACAGTGGAGTTATGTACAGTGGAATAGCATACAGTGGAGTGGCATACAGTGAAGTGGTGTAAAGTAGAGTGGTATTAAGTGGAATGGTATTGAGTGGGGTGGTGTAGAGTACAGCTGAATACAGTGGAATAGCATAATGTGGAGTGACATAGAGTGAAGTAGAGTACAGTAGAGTGGAATAGAGTGGGGTGCTGAACATTGGAGTGGTGTAGAGTAGAGTTGGGTATAGTGGAAAAGCATAGTGTATTGGAGTGGGGTATAGTGGAGTTGGTAGAGTGTAGTGCCATACAGTGTAATAGGATAGATGGCAGTGGTATAGAGTGTATTGGCATTGAGTGGAGTGGCTTATAGTGGAGTAGCATAGAGTGGAGTGGTATAGAGTGGAATAGCATTGAGTTTAATGGCAAACAGTGGAGAGGCATAGAGCAGAGTTACATACAGCAGGCGCGGCCCATGTGGGTAAGAGCTGTAGGGGGTGATTCAACATACACCGACGAGATAAAATTAAATAAAAAAAGACAACCACAGTTTTCTTTAAGTTTCCCTCATCATCATTTGTTGTATCTCCCCTAAAACGGCTCTTACCTGCAAGGGCCATGTCTGGCTTACAGTGGAAGTGGTGTAGAGTGCAGTGGTGTAGAGTGGAGTGGCATATAATAGAATAGCATAGAGTGGAGTAATGTGGTGTAGAGCAGTGTTGCATACACTGGAATATTATAGAGTAGATTGGTGT
Organism: Lissotriton helveticus; assembly: GCF_964261635.1. NCBI lineage: Eukaryota > Metazoa > Chordata > Amphibia > Caudata > Salamandridae > Lissotriton > Lissotriton helveticus. The sequence continues at coordinate 726,185,862 of NC_136068.1, read as the reverse complement.
ACAGTGGAGGAGTGTAAGGTGGAGTGTTTAAACAGATGTAGTATGAAAGTGTGTGAATGGATGTAGATGTAATGTTGCAGGAATGTAGATTATGGAGTGTAAATGGCAATTCTTTGAAGTATGTGTAAATAGTTTAGGTAGTGTTAAAGTTAAAAGTGTCAAACTACTATGCAACATATTGTGCCATGGTATACTGTGATATCTTTGGGATATATTGCGGTACGTGATGAGGACAAGTCAGTATGTGATTGGCGAAAAGCTGTCTTTACAAAGTGTAAAAGGCAGCCATGTAGTTTTGAGAACACTTTTGCTATGTTTTGGTTTAGGCACTTAGATAGTGGGCCTGATTTAGATCCTAGAGGATCGGGTCCTGCTGTGGATTTTGCAGCGGTCTTTCCGCCCACCGAATTGGTGGTCCGCCCGCCCTATTTAGATGTTGACAACTGCATTGAAGAAAGACCACTGTGGTCCAGCTGTAACCCCCCAGCAAATTCTGACCGTGTTGATGGCAGGATAGGCAAAAGTGGCTTTTAGAGGCGTACATTCACATTGTCTACCGGGCCAATCACGATGTGCCTACCTGCAGATGCAACTGTAACGGGAAGCCTCCACTCGTGAGTTGGTATGATAGAATGCATATAAGGCACAAGCTCACCTTTACTCACCTTCCTACTTCCTGTACCACTATGGTCCCAATCCTACACATCCTGGCTCTACATGCTGCTGGCTGATCACAATGAAAATCAATACCGTTGTTGCCAGAACCAAAGGTAACCTCCCCCATTACATGTCACCTTTTCATTTGGCTGTTCACCTTTGCTCAGGACTTTTGCATTTTTAAATTACCCACACAATCAAAATCATACCCATGTGCAATGCATGTCTCTAATGTTAACATTTAAGAAGTTTAAGGTAGCACACTTGTATAACCATAAAAAGCTCACTTGCACAAAAAGGATATTAAATCAATAATCAAAAACTCACCATACAGGAGTGTTTAAATAAAGTAAGAAAATGGTCACGATAAAAACATATGCACCGCACATTATTGGGATAAGTGCAATGTAACATAATGTAGAAATTGCACTAGAAAAGCTGTAACCCTCACCTCAAAGATTACCTAGAAAATCATTGGGAGTCTCAAATTTGAAGCTATCTACATAATTATCCATGTAACATTTCCCCTTGTCTAAAGCAAGTCCTGTATTGTATACAATTTCAAGTTGCACATTATATCACAAGGTGCAATGCACATGTGTACATACTTATCAGTAATCAATATTAAGCAGACACCTGTAGCAAAATATCTTGAAATAATGTCTGAACATCTTTGTTTTTCTGAAAGTGTCCACTACTATGGTGAATGGCTGCACCTAAATTCAAATGAACATCACATACCATGTGAGCAAGTGATTACACTTAACATAGTAGACATTTTTAAAAAGTATGTAGTAGGGGGCGTGGCTAGCAGCCGTCGGGAATGGCCACTGCCTGAATTAGCTCCCAATTCCCTGTCGTCTATTCTGCCCTATCCTGTGTCATCCAAGGAAGTAAACTCTATTAAGAAGACCTTATCTCATTCCTGGCCCCCTGGGAATAATTCAGATACTTCAGTGGAGTGTGGGCTGGCTCGCGTCGTCCTGTATGGTGCTTCATCCTGAGCGGTGATGGCGGCTCCCTATGGCGGATCGAGGTACGGGGCAACCTCCGGGATGGGGAGTTTGATGGCCCTGCTGCATTCCAGTATGAGTCGGGAGAGGCCCCTTATGCTGGGGGTGGATCGGTGGTGCCACCGGAACTGACTGTAGCAGGCAATGGGGACCTGAGACTAACGGAGGCCCAGGCTTCAGGGCCTGGAACTATTGGCGCGCGGTAGTCTCTGTGGTCTGGAATAAAAAGGAGAGTGGTGGCCCGATTGATGTGCCGGGCGGGTCCCGCTGTGTTGTGCGGACCCCGGCTAGACGACGTAGATGCTCTTAGCTGCTGCGGCTAAGGTCAGCGGCTCACCGGAGAAGGAGAGCGCTGAGACCCACCGGACTCGGAGATTGGCGTGGCAGGCTAAATGAGGCCCCGGCCTGCGGCCTACATGTATGTACACGTATTCACGGGTGCCAGGACAGGGGCGCTGAAAATTGAGGATACGGCCCCGCTAGATGGTACAGGGCGCCCAGGGTCGATGGGTGAATAAACTATGGTGGTGAAATACTGGCTGCCCCCCCCCCTAGGTTTATACCGGCCGGCAACTCTGCTGCACACGAGGCCCCGTGGGTCTGCTGAAGTGGTTGAAGGGTGTGTCAGCAGCTGATTCCTAGACCTGCATTTACAGCTGGGGCCGTGATTGGGTAGCCGGCTGACCATATTTTCTGTCTGAAGTGGACCTTTTGGAAGCGGTCCGACCCATGGATTAGGTCATCAGCACTTCAAAGCTGTGACTATAAGGCATTCACCGGGTGTACAGACTGCTCAAGAGGAGATAGTTGAGGGAAACGAGGAAAGCTTGAGGCCGGAGGTGACTGGACCGGTTGACCCCTACAACCAGACTTTACTGGCGCAGTGGATCACTGCTATCTCCTGCAGGGCCACAATACTGGTGACACATAAATGAAAAGTTCATGGGTCGCACACTACTCCACCTCACCAGCGGGTGTAACCCAAGAGCATCACGGTAGATGCAGTCCTTCTAGGCGTGTGCGCCTTTCGTAGATCTGGAAGTGTAGAAAGCAAAGTTGCAGCACCAACTCTGTACACCGGTGTTTCGGAATTATTGTTCCTCATCAGCAGAGTGTAGGTTTCTTCAGGGTTTGCTGTGCAGGCTGCCAAAGTATTAACAGGTCTGGTACCACTCATGGCGCGTAGGTGCGTTGTCCGAGCTCGTCAGCTCAATGGTTCGAGGGAACCATTTATAAGTGAAAAGTTCATGGGTCGCACACTAGTCGACCTCACCAGCGGGTGTAACCCAAGAGCATCACGGTAGATGCAGTCCTTCTAGGCGTGTGCGCCTTTCGTAGATCTGGAAGTGTAGAAAGCAAATTTGCAGCACCAACTCTGTACACCGGTGTTTCGGAATTATTGTTCCTCATCAGCAGAGTGTAGGTTTCTTCAGGGTTTGCTGTGCAGGCTGCCAAAGTATTAACAGGTCTGGTACCACTCATGGCTCATGGCGCGTAGGTGCGTTGTCTGAGCTCGTCAGCTCAATGGTTCGAGGTAACCATTTATAAGTGAAAAGTTCATGGGTCGCACACTACTCCACCTCACCAGCGGGTGTAACCCAAGAGCATCACGGTAGATGCAGTCCTTCTAGGCGTGTGCGCCTTTCGTAGATCTGGAAGTGTAGAAAGCAAAGTTGCAGCACCAACTCTGTACACCGGTGTTTCGGAATTATTGCTCCTCATCAGCAGAGTGTAGGTTTCTTCAGGGTTTGCTGTGCAGGCTGCCAAAGTATTAACAGGTCTGGTACCACTCATGGCGCGTAGGTGCGTTGTCCGAGCTCGTCATCTCAATGGTTCGAGGGAACCATTTATAAGTGAAAAGTTCATGGGTCGCACACTACTCGACCTCACCAGCGGGTGTAACCCAAGAGCATCACGGTAGATGCAGTCCTTCTAGGCGTGTGCGCCTTTCGTAGATCTGGAAGTGTAGAAAGCTAAGTTGCAGCACCAACTCTGTACACCAGTGTTTCGGAATTATTGTTTCTCATCAGCAGAGTGTAGGTTTCTTCAGGGTTTGCTGTGCAGGCTGCCAAAGTATTAACAGGTCTGGTACCACTCATGGCGCATAGGTGCGTTGTCCGAGCTCGTCAGCTCAATGGTTCGAGGGAACCATTTATAAGTGAAAATTTCATGGGTCGCACACTACTCGACCTCACCAGCGGGTGTAACCCAAGAGCATCACGGTAGATGCAGTCCTTCTAGGCGTGTGCGCCGTTCGTAGATCTGGAAGTGTAGAAAGCAAAGTTGCAGCACCAACTCTGTACACCGGTATTTTGGAATTATGATTCCTCATCAGCAGAGTGTAGGTTTCTTCAGGGTTTGCTTGCAGGCTGCCAAAGTATTAACAGGTCTGGTACCACTCATGGCGCGTAGGTGCGTTGTCCGAGCTCGTCAGCTCAATGGTTCGAGGGAACCATTTATAAGTGAAAAGTTAATGGGTCGCACACTACTCGACCTCACCAGCGGGTGTAACCCAAGAGCATCACGGTAGATGCAGTCCTTTTAGGCGTGTGCACCTTTTGTAGATCTGGAAGTGTAGAAAGCAAAGTTGCAGCACCAACTCCGTACACCGGTGTTTCGGAATTATTGTTCCTCATCAGCAGAGTGTAGGTTTCTTCAGGGTTTGCTGTGTAGGCTGCCAAAGTATTAACAGGTCTGGTACCACTCATGGCGCGTAGGTGCGTTCTCCGAGCTCGTCAGCTCAATGGTTCGAGGGAACCATTTATAAGTGAAAAGTTCATGGGTCGCACACTACTCGACCTCACCAGCGGGTGTAACCCAAGAGCATCACGGTAGATGCAGTCCTTCTAGGCGTGTGCGCCTTTCATAGATCTGGAAGTGTAGAAAGCAAAGTTGCAGCACCAACTCTGTACACCGGTGTTTCGGAATTATTGTTCCTCATCAGCAGAGTATAGGTTTCTTCAGGGTTTGCTGTGCAGGCTGCCAAAGTATTAACAGGTCTGGTACCACTCATGGCGCGTAGGTGCATTGTCCGAGCTCGTCAGCTCAATGGCTCGAGGGAACCATTTATAAGTGAAAAGTTCACGGGTCGCACACTACTCGACCTCACCAGCGGGTGTAACCCAAGAGCATCACGGTAGATGCAGTCCTTCTAGGCGTGTGCGCCTTTTGTAGATCTGGAAGTGTAGAAAGCAAAGTTGCAGCACCAACTCTGTACACCGGTATTTTGGAATTATGATTCCTCATCAGCAGAGTGTAGGTTTCTTCAGGGTTTGCTGTGCAGGCTGCCAAAGTATTAACAGGTCTGGTACCACTCATGGCGCGTAGGTGCGTTGTCCGAGCTCGTCAGCTCAATGGTTCGAGGGAACCATTTATAAGTGAAAAGTTCATGGGTCGCACACTACTCGACCTCACCAGCGGGTGTAACCCAAGAGCATCACGGTAGATGCAGTCCTTCTAGGCGTGTGCGCCTTTCGTAGATCTGGAAGTGTAGAAAGCAAAGTTGCAGCACCAACTCTGTACACCGGTGTTTCGGAATTATTGTTCCTCATCAGCAGAGTGTAGGTTTCTTCAGGGTTTGCTGTGCAGGCTGCCAAAGTATTAACAGGTCTGGTACCACTCATGGCGCGTAGGTGCGTTGTCCGAGCTCGTCAGCTCAATGGTTCGAGGGAACCATTTATAAGTGAAAAGTTCATGGGTCGCACACTACTCGACCTCACCAGCGGGTGTAACCCAAGAGCATCACAGTAGATGCAGTCTTTCTAGGCGTGTGCGCCTTTCGTAGATCTGGAAGTGTAGAAAGCAAAGTTGCAGCACCATCTCCGTACACCGGTGTTTCGGAATTATTGTTCCTCATCAGCAGAGTGTAGGTTTCTTCAGGGTTTGCTGTGCAGGCTGCCAAAGTATTAACAGGTCTGGTACCACTCATGGCGCGTAGGTGCGTTGTCCGAGCTCGTCAGCTCAATGGTTCGAGGGAACTATTTATAAGTGAAAAGTTCATGGGTCGCACACTACACGACCTCACCAGCGGGTGTAACCCAAGAGCATCACGGTAGATGCAGTCCTTCTAGGCGTGTGCGCCTTTCGTAGATTTGGAAGTGTAGAAAACAAAGTTGCAGCACCAACTCTGTACACCGGTGTTTCGGAATTATTGTTCCTCATCAGCAGAGTGTAGGTTTCTTTAGGGTTTGCTGTGCAGGCTGCCAAAGTATTAACAGGTCTGGTACCACTCATGGCGCGTAGGTGCGTTGTCCGAGCTCGTCAGCTCAATGGTTCGAGGGAACCATTTATAAGTGAAAAGTTCACGGGTCGCACACTACTCGACCTCACCAGCGGGTGTAACCCAAGAGCATCACGGTAGATGCAGTCCTTCTAGGCGTGTGCGCCTTTCGTAGATCTGGAAGTGTAGAAAGCAAAGTTGCAGCACCAACTCTGTACACCGGTGTTTCGGAATTATTGTTCCTCATCAGCAGAGTGTAGGTTTCTTCAGGGTTTGCTGTGCAGGCTGCCAAAGTATTAACAGGTCTGGTACCACTCATGGTGCGTAGGTACGTTGTCCGAGCTCGTCAGCTCAATGGTTCGATGGAACCATTTATAAGTGAAAAGTTCATGGGTCGCACACTACTCGACCTTACCAGCGGGTGTAACACATATATTGCACGATTGACTCCGAGGGGGGGGGGCAGCGAATCTTGGTCCTTTCCCAAATTGATCACCGGCAGGCTGGAGCTGTGGGGGCTGAAGCTGGTGTCCTAGGGGCAGTCTGACACTGGGATGAGCTGTCGGATAGAGGCGCTGAAAGCTCCAGTCCTGAAGGATATACTGTAATAGAGAGACACGAATAAAGTGTGGTGGGGCCCCCCGATAGAAACTGGCACAGGCAACTACACCTTATCGGCGACAGTTGCGCCAAGTGCAAAAGTCCAGCTTGGATGCTCTGTGTTTTTAGGGGCGCGCAAGCCAGACGGCGTCTCCAGTAGTACTACACACAAACTTAGTAACTCTCACCAACCGTTAGTGGCTGATTTTCTGGTGCTGCCCAGTTTACTCACCTGGGAGACATTCTACTAATGCGCTTCCATGGCAACAGGAGGGAAGGGACCCAAGGCAAATGCACAAAAGCAACTGGCCAAATTTGCATGGTCCAAAGCGGGAGAGAAAGGTGATTCACTGCAGTCGGAGGAAGATGGCGGGGCAGCTGCCTCTAAACAAGGACCGGAGCAAACCCTACATGATGTTATGGTGGCTATTAACGGAGTGCGTGCTTCAGTGAACTCGGTCACAGTGGAGGTCTCTCTAATCAGGGCGGACTTCCGGAAGATGGGCGAGAAATTCAAGGAGCTCAAGATTGTCACTAGCGCCCTACAGACTGACACGTCGGAACTTCAAACGCAGATGCTCGACATGCAGAAGAAGCAGGAGAAAATGTCACAGCAGCTTGATGATTATGAAGGCTGGGCTCACCAGAATAACATCCGTATTTTAGGGGTTCCGGAAAAAATGGAGGGGGCGGCAGCAGACTTATATGTGGAAGACCTTATCATGAAGCCCCTAAAGCCTAAGACTCTGTCCAGCTACTTTTCCATTGAAAGAGCCCACAGAGTGCCGGGAGGTAGACCAAAGTCGGGAGCACCCCTGAGGCCCCTAATTGCTCAAGTGTTCAACTATCGTGACAGGGACATTATCCTGCAGACCGTGAGATCCAATCCCCCGCTGAAAATAGATAACTATGAGGTGGCTTTCTTTCCTGATTTCACAGCCAAGGTCCAGGACCAACGTCGCAGCTTTCAGGCGGTGAAGAGAGAACTACGAGACCGGGAGGTGAAGTACGCAATGCTTTTTCCTGCAAGGCTGTGGGTGTAGTCGGATGGCAAATTATGTTTTTTTGACTCGCCGAAGGCAGTCTGGGACTGGATGGAAGGCTGGAGCATGGTGGGGAGCCAAAGACCAGATCAATCTGGTGGGCCCAACCGGCACAGAGGTATCCGTGTGGACGCTGCAAAGAGTGGCCTGGCGGAGGAGGAGGGACAGTCGAAGGAGCAGGAGTGATGACCCTTGGGTTTACTGATGGAGCGCCGATGCCCAACCGAAAGCGCAAGTAGGGTGGGACTGGGGGAGGTGTGGTTGCTATACCCATCAGTGCAAGACTTCCAAATGGGGACCTAGTGCAAGAGTTCAGTTAGATGGGTTCAATTGTGTGAGCTGAACCAGAACCATATGACACGAACTGTGGATGGCTAAAGTATAAGTAAATTGTGATTTGTGCAGGTGGGGATGGGAGTTGATCACCCTGTGCATTTCTATCATTTCGGGGGGGGAGAGAGGCACTCTGCCATGTTCAGGAGTGGGTAGTTCTAAATCCACGCGTCGGGGGCAGGGAGGGGGGCGGATGTTGAGGGATGGGGGAACGAGGGTGTTTGATGGTACATTATTCTATGGACGGGAGCAGGGAGGGGGGAGGGAGCCAGAGTGTCTGGACATTGGGGAAGTTTCTTTCTTGATTGTTTTATTGGTATGCACTGTGACACTGTGATTCAGAAGCGTAGAGTAGCCATATTGAACACTGGACGACAACTGTTAAATGGATGGATTAAAGTTTCTTCTCCATTTGCGACAATCAGAGTCTTGGGGAATTCTGTGATGCATAGCTATGGGGGAATAGGGATCGAATGCTCTCTATAATGAACTGGAATGTTAATGGTGTTAGCGATAAGATTAAAATTGGTATTGTGCAACAGTACCTAAAAAGACACTCACCTGATGTAGTCCTGCTGCAAGAAACTCATCTCGTAGGCCAGAAATCCAAGACCATCACTAGGTGGGGTACAAACTTCAAGTACATTTGGACCATACCACGGGCTCGAGGGGGACAGCCATATTGTTTAAAAAGAATATGCCCCTTATTGTTCATAAGACATGGACAGATATGGGTGGCCGGTTCGCAGTGGCAGTGGCCCAGTGGGACGGAAGGGACATCAATATACTTTAAGTATATTTACCGCCCTCTCTGGGTAAGGCAACACTGGAGGCTGACGGGACTCCGGGATGGCACACTAATCATGGGGGGAGACTACCAGATGACATTAGATGACACTGTCGATTGCCACCCACCAAAGTCTAGAGAGAAAGCTAACGGCCTAATGGCTGATTTTGCGATGGCACTGGGTTTGACAGATGTAGGTCGTGCGCTTCAACCAACGGGTAAATCAGTCATGTACATCTCTAATGTCCACCGTAGTGTATCACGTATTGACTACTTCCTCACACACCTGTCCTCAATAGGTAACTTCGCCCAGTATAAAGGTTTACCCAGAGGCATATAAAACCATTCTCCGGTCTGGATGGGATATACACACTGTGAAAGGAAGGCACTCACCACTATTGTTCTCAACCCGTGGCTCCTATACATACCAAATATAAGGGAGGAACTCCGCACACAATCAGAGAACTATTTTACTGAAAACGTGGGCTCGGTTGACTCCGCACAAACAATCTGGGAAGCCTACAAGGTAGTTCTCAAGGGGCAAGCTTCGTCCATGAAGACAGGATATATCCCCAAAAAACGTGAACTTCTGGTCCAGGTGGAGTCCGACCTCCTTGCATTGGAGCGGGAACACATAGACAATCCCTCACCAGGCACAAATCATAGACTTCTACTGAAACAGGATGAATACAGGATGGAAACTAGGGAACGAATGGTGCCTAAATACCGTGCCACCCAGCATAGACTTTATGAACTAGGGGATAGGGCTGGCAAGACATTGGCATGGTTGGAAAGACGAGAGCAGGGATCCAGATGGGTACACAGATTGACGACAACGGGGGGTGAAACAGTGATGCATCCACAAGAGGTAGGGTAGGAGTTTGCTGATCATTTCGAGAGGGTGTACTCCCCCTCTACACATTACACAGCTGAGGACTCCCGTCAGTGCCTCCAGGACACTGGTGTGCCACGCCTCTCGGTTGAGGAACGAGAGACCTTGGAAGCGGACCTTTTCAAATGATGAAATACGCAAGGCCTTGGGACAGATCAAGTCCGGAAAGGCCATAGGTCCTAACGGCATTCCAGTAGAGTTTTTGAAAGCCACTGCCACTCTGACTGTGCCACACCTGAGAGCCATGTATGAAGAAAGTCTGGAAGTGGGCAAGCTACCAGAGGATCAGCACCTAGCCACCATTGTGGTTATCCACAAGCAGGGTAAACCGGCGGATAACTGTGGCTCCTATAGGCCAATTTCACTGATTAACATGGAGGCAAAGGTGTTGGCAAAAGTCTTGGTGAATAGATTAGTGACAGTTATCACTTCACTAGTCCACCTGGATCAATCTGGATTTATGCCAGGCAGGAATACGCCCCTAAATATGTGCCGTCTACACAATGTGATGGCTCGAAGGAAATATATCGAGGAGGATGCGGCGGTGCTATCTCTCGACGCCTAAATGGCATTTGATTCTATCGAATGGCCGTATATGTTCGAGGTCCTTAAAAAGATGGGACTGGGCCCTAAATTCATAGCCTGGGTTAAGCTTCTTTATATCGGTGTGCTAGGACAGGTGAGTGTCAACAGCTATACCTCCCAGACATTCGAGTTACGAAGGGGTACTAGGCAGGGATGCCTGCTCTCCCCGCTGATATTCTCTCTTATGCTAGAGCCTCTCGCTGCCTTGGTGCACAGGGACGTGATGGTGCGAGGGATGCGCTAGGCGGTTGAAGTGAAGGAGTTCATATCCTTGTATGCGGACGATATACTGTTATGTCTAGCATCCCCGTACAAATCGATCAGAGTAGTGTTGGACATATTCACAAATTTTGGCAAATATTTGGGTTATGTAATTAACTGGCACAAGTCCGTACTGTATATGTTGAGGGGCCCAGTCCCCCGACTTCCGGTAGAGTGCACTATAACGATGGCGACGGAGGGGTTTCGTTATTTGGGGATCTTTGACAAGTCAGACCCAGCTTGTTTTTACAGATCCAATCTGGCCCCCCCTTTGGCTGGGTTACGAGACGATGTGAAGCATTGGAGGTTTCTGCCTTTAACACTGTTGGGGTGGGCTGCGCTCTTTAAAATGCTCGCTCTCCCTCGTTTTCTTTATGTACTATATACCTGCCCACATAGAGTCCCAGACTCGTATTTTAGAGCAGTTCAAGGTAAGATTCGCATGCTGCTGTGGGATGGGAGGGCCGCCAGGATCGCACTGCAGAAACTGACGAAAGGATGTTACGATGGAGGCATAGCACTCCCTGACCTACAGCGTTACTATTGGGCGGCACAATTAGTGACTGTTAATCACTGGATGTATCACCCCCCGGACGACCCAGCATATGTTCTTGATCGTTATCAAACTGATCGTTCCGGATATTTGGGGGCCCTGTACACTACTGATAGGAAGAATAGGAGGAGGTTCTTTGGACCTACCCAACATACTCTGGAAATTTGGCGTATAGTTAATTCCCGTTTGGGATGGAAGGGCGTCCTCTCAAAGGCCACACCGCTGTGGTTCACTCAGAAGTTGGGCTTGCTCTGCTACCAGTCTGGGTTTGATAAGTGGGACCTCATTGGGATCTCAGCGGTGAAAGACCTGGTTCAGAAGGGAGCACTACTTACATTCGATGACCTCCGGAAACAATACTATCTGGCACAAGGAGAAATGTATAGATATTTGCAGATTAGACATGCGCTGAAAGCGGCATTTCCGTCTTTCAGCGATATACCAGAATCGTCGCCACTGGAGGACCGTCTACTAGACAGGCCTTTTAATTCAAAGGCAATATCTCTAACGTATAAGAAGTTGAGCAATAACCTACCAGACACTTTTTCAAAGCTCAGGGAGCGGTGGCAAGATGACTTAGGTCCCATAGATGACAAGGACTGGCAAACGGCTCTCATGTCCCCTCGAGAAGTAGCCAGTACACAGAGATTCAGGCTGATTCAGCTTAGAATACTCCAACGATCATACATTAAGTATGGGCGAATTTTGCGAACGAAAGCCTACTCGCGATTTGCAAAATACGCAAACTTTCGTGAGATTACGTATTTTTTTATTTTTGCGAGTACGCAGGATTTTTTTCACGCCAGCTACCGCGAAGTTACCCATGCGGTCGTATATGGGTGCAGCCATCTTGTTTTTCACTGTTCGTGTTGCGTATTTCCGTTTCCGGCCGCAAGTTGCAAGCTCGTGTTGCGCATTTCCTGATCCGGGTCGCAGTTGCGTGTTCGCGTCCGTTTTTGCGTGCTCACAAGGAAAATATCACAGGAACTTACCCACGGTGTTGTAATGGGCACGGCCATCTTGTTTTTCATTCATTGCTTTGGTTCTGTGCATGCCTTTTCTAACCTGCTTCAATCTTTGTAATCCTTTGTTTGTTTGAACTTTTTTTTAATCTTTTTTACTCATTATCTAGCTCTCTATTTTTGTACATCTATATTTTATGTTTTTTTCTACTTTTCGTTACTTTAATAACTACTTTTTTTAACTCTCTCTTTTATTTTATTTACCTTTTCCCTATTCTTTCCTATTTATTTTTCCTTTAACCCAGGACCATGGCAAAGGGAGCCGGCAAGTCCAAGGGCAAGAGTCCCGCAACCCGCAGCCTGCTCCCTTGTGGGCGTTTAAGGGGGGCATATGTAAGTCCCAGGGAGATCTTCAGCGCGGTGGAGGTGGCCGCACTTGTCTTCTTTGTGCAGCGCCACCTCCCCAAGACCATCTCAGCAGGCGGCAGGCCCGGTACCGGGTACGGCCTCCGGGAGCGTCGCCAGCTCTGGGGTAAGGAGTGGTGGGCCATGTATCGGCAGTCAGGGGTCCAGCGCACTTACAACCAGGTGACGCACCGGTGGTCCGACATACTGGACCGGGAACAAGACCTGCTCAAACTGCTTGGCTTCGAGATCCCTGGGCTTGGTGGGTACTAGTAGCTATTTATTAACTACTTTGTTTTCTTCTGCTCTGTGTTATATTGCAAATATATGTGTTTTCCGAAGAGCAAGAATGCTGCCGATTACAGTGCAGGTAAATTATGTTTCAAAAGCTTCTGTGATTGCAGGTGCTCACCTGCTCAGTGGCGGTGCTACTATTCTTACTTGTTTTCAATTGTGTGCTCATTTGGCCTGAGTGATTATACATGAGTGTACTTTATAGAACTGCGTAATGCTAGAGACTAGAGACTCAAGTCCAGTCCTTCCTTTGTACTCCTGCCACTAAGAAGAGCTAGTGGTGGTGGATTGATAGGTTGAGTATATTATGACTTGTTATTTAGTAGGAAATTTTTTAGTGGTCTGCAATCATGACGGACTGTGTCTGTCACTTTGCGTGATGCTGAGTGCTGCCAGTCCTAGTAGAACCTTTTTGTAGTTAGTTTAGTGAGTTACATAACTTTCCAAGTAGACGGTCCGCGAATCCCGCAATACTAATATCTAGGAGACCACATCAGATAGGTCAATACATTTAGTGCAAATGTTGTTTATTTCCCAGAAATAATTTGTTATTGGTTTTTTAAATGTTTGATTTTGTTGACAACAATCATCCATGTGTGTGTCTTTCTTTCCTGTACATCAGCACCTCCCAGGGGCAAGAGGACAGAGGTGGCGGTGACGGCGGAGCAGGAAGGCCAGGATCGGTCCACCGAGGGCTCTTCTGCTGGCCCCAGTAAGTTTTACTGTTAATATTAATAATTATACTTCCCTAACTTTTACAGCGTCTATTTATTCCAAACGTTCATCATAATTCTATTTTTCCGAAATCGTCTTTGATCTTCTTGTAGACTGTTTCTAAATTCTTATCCTGCCTCAACTATGACTCTCTGTGCTACTACTATTTTTTATTATTAGTCTATCTGTGTAGCTAGCTAAGCGTGCACAGTTGGCAAAAGGTGTTAACAAAACTCCAATACAGCAATAGCTCTAGGCACTGAGTGCTGTCCTCTGGGTTGTCCATAATATCTATTGAAGTCTTCTTAATGTTTATGCTTTGACTATTCCCAACAATAAAATGTCAATGGCCACCAAGAATAAGATACTAGTTTACTTTTTGATTGGATAGGAGGACATACTACTACTGTTTCAGGGACTATTCTGCACATACAGAACTATGGACAAGAAATAGGGCATTGGTGATAATAGGCGCAGTAAGACTTTCCACATACCTGAGTCATAACAGAAGTTGAACCCCCAATCTCCTTACTGACTAGCTAGTGTGTCAGAGTCATTATTTAGCTCCCGAATGCAGTGATGATCCCTAATGATTATACAACTCAGAACATAAGACTACGGAGTCAGAGTCCTGACCTCTCAGAGTCACGGAATCATGCTTGCAAATTGCAAACCCTTTCGCTCACTCACTCATGACCAAAAACCACAGAATCTATGTAAGTTTTAAAGCTTTATTAAAGGTAAAGTGTGTACTCTGTATATTAATTTTCAATTGTGCATTATATAAAAACATTTATTAAATTCAACTTCATAGAAGAGAAACTATGAACTCATGAAAACTGAACAGTGGCTGATTTACACATTAATTGTGGGAGACCCTTCACCTGGTTGGAACTGAAAGTACTGGTGGTGATGATGATGAGTAACATATTGCTCTTGTTCGTAGAAGGGAATCTTCTGTCTGTTATGAGAAAAATGGTGCGTGCTAAAAAGCAAGCATTCATCAGTTGTGCCAAAAAGTGTAGCATGTTATGGCTAAGCATAAATAAAAACACCCTCCCCTTCCGAAAGGGGAAATTTTAGTGTAGACTAGAGAGTCACAAATAAATAAATTTGTTGATGTAGTAACATTTTTTTTCATTCCTAGACAAAATAGGGAGTGGTTTATATGGCATGGTATATGGCTGCAGCCATTAAAAGATCTTACTGTTAAACTCCTCCAAAATGTTTGCTGCAGTATGAGATTTCTCCATGGCAAACATGGCTAGTGTTGCATGTTTCCGAGTAGCTTGAAAAATTGTGACACTGTCAACACCTGCAGCTATCTTCTCCCTTACCCCCTGCAAAAGAGACCCAGTGTGCAGGGATGCACATGTAATCAACGGCTTGGCAACTGGTCCACATGTCTGTTGTCAGGTGGATAGTGTGAACAGCACTCTTCTGCAAAGCTGCCCCAATCACGTCCAGCACATCTTGATGTAGTGCTGGAACCACAACTCTGGCAAAATAGGACCGGCTAGGAACCTTCCATTTAGGGCAGACTGTTGCCACAAATTCTAGAAAACCCACCACCTCCACGAAAGAAAAAAGGAGAAGGTCCAGCGCTAACATTTTAGCCAGCATTGTATTATACAGATGTGCCGTTGAGTGGTTGTGTTCCAATGGCACCTCCGACCAAAACATGCTTTTAATGGTGGTCTGGACCGTTTTCATATGTGATGATGATCCAGACTTCTTCAACCCAGTTAAGCTCATTGATGTACTTTTTTGCATTGATGTCTCTACCAGACTCTTACTGTGCCTCCTAGATGTTGCTGGGGTAGAGGGTGTGGGCGCTACCACTGCAGTGCTGCTGCCAGGGGTACTGTGTGTACCAGAAAAAATGTCTCTCGCTTCTTCACCTCCCCCTGCACGATCAGCTCCTTGTCATCAGATGCAATATCAATGGCTACATTTGGATTAGTACTATTGGCTTTACGGATGTTAATTAGGTGCGCCTCCCACTGGATGCTGTGGTGTTTTTGGAGATGACCTCTCTGGCCTCCGGTGCCACAGTTGGTACAAGCTTACCCCGACTAACTACTTGTTTATAAATCGAACAAATAACTTGGTTTTCCGCCTTTTTGCTAATACTAAAGAAGTCCCAAACTGGGGAGTTGAGATTTCTGGTGGTGGTGGAGGTGCCACTTTCAATGCCAGATGAAGTGGAGGATGGGCGTGGTGGAATTTGACTCTGTTGTGCACTTACAGCACCAATACTTGAGGTAATGGAGGTCGAACTGGATGGAGGTCCCTGCCGGCCCTTCTGAAGAGAAAATATGGAAGCTGTAGGTCCTGTTGGTGTAGACGTTACCTGTGTTGGTGGTGGTACCAGTGCCACGCCGCCCACATACCGCGTAGCATTTCGGGATAGGGTAAAAATGTCTGTCTGCTGCATGCCCACTGGGGCTAGGGTGACGACTGTGATGACTGGGTCGTCATCGTCAGACTCTTCATCAGCAGCAGAATACACCACTTCTACTTCTTCTTCGTCATTACCCATAACTGACAGCCTTGGGGGAACCTTCCTTTTACCTAGATTTGTCTGCTCATGGCGTGCCTTCCTCTCAGACTGAATTGGTGGGTGCCAATCAAGAGCCAGATCATCAGAAGGAAGGGGAATTGAAGAAGAAGTTGTACTAGCCCTCCTATTCCTTGCTGGGGATCTGGAAGACAATGGATCATCAGGAGTGGCTTACTCGGCTGATACCTCTGCAAGAATCTCGATTTCCTTACTTCTGGAGGAACAAGTATTGTGGACAGTTGTGCCTCTCCTTGTGCCTCTCCTCGTGCCTCTCCTTGCGCCTCTCCTTGCACCTCTCCTTGCGCCTCTCCTTGCGCCTCTCCTTGCACCTCTTCTTGCACCTCCCCTTGCGCCTCTCCTTGTTGCACCTGTGGTTGTCGTTGCGGCTGTGGTTGAACACTCGTCAGATGAGTTACACCCTGCGTCGATTGGATGCTAGTTTGCGATGAGTCAACGCCAACATCACTGGTCGATGGTAAAAGAGCAATTAAAGTGGCTGCCTCTGCGGCACTCATGGGCTTGGGCCTAACTTGGCGTGGTGGCACTGAGACCAATAAAGCGGAGGTGCTGCTCCCAGCTTGGTCCCGGGCGGACACTGCTGCTGCAGGCGTCGTTTTTTTTCCCAAAAAAAGTGGCGGTCGGCACACCAGTCTCCTTGGTAAGTGGCGCCACTTGCTTCTTCTGCTCCTTCTTACTGGCAGTGGCACTGGCAACTTTCTTGGTAGAGGAGCTACGGCTACCTTTCTTTGGGCCCATCTTCTTCAGATGTGAGAACAGCAGGACGCAGTTGCACGAGTTTCAGAGTTACCTGTGGCCACACGTGACTACACGTGACGTTGTGCACTCACCGCAGCAGGACTTCTTCCTGGCGCTACAACAAGTGATGATGATGAGGATGATTCCTGGTTCTCAGTCTTTGTGCACCTAAAAGCAAAGAAGCCAGAGGAACATCAGTTAAATAAATGTTGAATATGTCGTGCTTCAATTAATAATATTGCAACTAGGCATTTAATATTATTAACACAACACACCCAAAAATGGAAAGACCCAAAATAAAAATTGCAATTCTAATCAGAAATGGATGTTTAAATAAATAGAAGAGAGAACACACAGAGAGAGTTGTTTCACGCACCCATTCATAACCCTAGGCCTACTGGCCCGCAAGCTTGCCGGCCTATGGCAAAAACTGCCTGGCCTCAATATGCCCCCCCCATCCACATGGCCAGGCCCTGGACCAGGCCCCAACAACACCCAAAAAAATCAAAAAACACACACAAATCACCTCAATCCAATGCCATCCATGCCCTAAATGATGTTTAAATTGAAGAGACCCCACAGAAAGACTTCGTCCATGCACCACTGACTACCCCAGGGCATAATGAATGAAAGCAAGGCAGACTGGGTGCAGGCCTATGGCACAAAGCACACTGCCTAGCTTCAAAATGGCCCCTAGACCCCCACCCACATGGCCAAGACCTGGACCAGGTCTCAAAATGGCCCCCACCCACAAGGCCAGGCCCTGGACCAGGCCCCAACAACACCCAAAAAATTTAAATACACACAAAAATCACCTCACTCTAATGCCATCCATGCCCTAAATGATGTTTACATTCAAGAGACCCCACAGAAAGACTTGGTCCATGCACCACTGACTACCCCTGGGCATAATGGATGTAAGCAAGACAGAATGGGTGCAGGCCTATGGCACAAAGCACACTGCCTGCCTTCAAAATGGCCCCTAGACCCCCACCCACATGGTCAGGCCCTGAACCAGGTCTCAAAATGGCCCCCACCCACATGGCCAGGCCCCGGACCAGGCCCCAACAACACTCAAAAAATCGAAATACACACAAAAATCAACTCACTCCAATGCCATCCATGCCCTAAAAGATGTTTAAATTTAAGAGACCACACAGAAAGACTTGGTCCATGCACCACTGACTACCCCTGGACCTACTGGCTAGTGTGGCTTTAACACACACCCCAAAATTTTAAAAAAAAACTTCCACATTTAACAGTCAGCTATTCAATTCCATGCCATCCATTCCGTTAATGTTCAACAGAACTCACAGAAACAGTTGCATCATGCACCCATGACTAACCCTGGGCCTACTGGATACTGTGGCTACCCACATTATATATTTTTTTAAGTTGTGAAAAAGTTTATAAATTGTAGTTGCAGCAACTGCAATGCCCCAAACAAACAACACCAACTTACTTGTAAAATTTCAAATCCAAAAGTGATCCAAACAAAAAGTCCTCTAATACAAATATCCAGCAGCAGCCACAAAGAGTAATCCTTCCAGCTCCAGATCCAAATGAAAACAGTGACCAGGACATGGACAAAGCACTGGGAAGACCTGCTGGACAGGAACAGGAAGTTGGAGACTCTGGGGCACTTCCTTCCTCCAACACCTCCCCCAAAAATGGACTCCTTGCACAAAAAAGTGCAGCCAAATGTCAATCTGAGGAGTTATTCTGATCCAAATCTTCATTTTCAGAAGGTTTATGCTGCCAGCGGTAGATTTCTTGTGCAGAATTGCAATTTTTGCGACTTTGGGAAAGCGAGCTGTTCAAATCTCCCGCTGGATGTCAGCTGCGCGTCACATGTACGTATTCGCTATTGTTTACTCTCGCGCTATGTGATCGCGGGCCCTTATGACGTATTCGCTTTCTCAAAGTCTCGCAGTGCAAAATGGCGGGACTCCATGACATACTCGCGGTCGAAAAGTCTTGCGCGATCACGCAGCCAGATCCAAAATGGCACAGCGCACGCAAATCGGAAGGAAAACAACTCAGCGAACTCAGAATCACGGTAAGTCAACACCGTGCGCACAAGATTGTATTTTTGAAGCGCGAAGAAGCCCAAAAAATTCACCAACTCGTGAATTTTTGGCAATTTCGCACGATTAGCGGATTGCGAAATTGCCAAAAAATCACAAATTCTGCGAGCGGAACGAATTTTCAGCCCATGCTTATCATACATCACGGGGAAAGTTCTGGTGAGAATAGGGGCCAGACCTGACGATCTGTGCATGAAGGGGTGTGGACAACAAGCCACATTTTTATCAATCCCTGTGGAGTTGTCCGAAGATATGTGCCCTATGGGAAGGGGCCTCAGAGCACATGCAAACCTCCCTGGGAAAAGACATAGTACTAAAACCACAACTGGGATTGTTGAACATATGGGAGGCGACTGACCTCACAGAAATTGAACAGCAATTTACAATATTGGGATACACGTTGGTGAAAAGAAAGCTGGCCAGAGGATGGGAAGGAGTGAACCCACGATTAGTCACCCTGTGGACTAACGAAATGGATCGATGCATGCCGGCAGAGACCGTTTTTTAAGGCTCAGGGGTGCCCCACGAAATGGGATAGGAAGCGCTCACATTGGAATACATATTGAGGAGATCCCTGTGTGTAGCCTGTAGTTGAAATGGAGATGAATAGACAAGTGGGACGTGAGGGGAATGCTTAGTATGTACTGAGAAATAATGTCTCCTCATTTGGTATATTGACTATCTTTACCATGTTATTCAATCATGTATGTATGGCTGTGATTGAAACCAATTAACAAATTTAAAACAAAAAAAAGGTTGTAGTAGTTCCTGTCATCATGGTAAAGAAAAATGTGTACTACACATTTTAAACTGAAAAATGACTAGTAATCAAAAAATTGCAAAGGAATGGTAATCAAAGCAAACACAAGGAGATGATGGACGGAGCGCTGAAACTTTTCAGACACTCACCCCCAGTCCCTTGCTCACTTTGCTGCTGGTTTCAAGCTAGCCTGGCTGATGAAGGGTGTTACCAAAAAAACGATCCCAGGAGGCTTTTTTTTCTGTCCAGGGAAGACCTGGCTTGGCAGTTCGGGCTAGACTGTTCCAATGAGGAACAGGGTCACACTGATTTGCATATAGCTGGGTCTGAACTGAGGTGGTGATTTGAGCTAAAGAATGATGATGGATTCAACCAGATCTGTGACTGGGGGTGAGTGTCTGAAAAGTTTCAGCGCTCCGTCCATCATCTCCTTGTTTTTGCAAAGGAATAGTAATACCAGGACAAACCTGGTAAAAAGAAAAATTGTGATTTATTCTCAACGAGATAAACAAGGCAAATGCCAGTCCAAATGGTGTCCAGAAAGTCCTGTGCACAGGTGTGCCGGGGCAAGACAAACATAATACTCTCACAGGGAAAATGGGTAAGATGATCAGGAGGGCATTGGTGTTGGGGGTAGGGGGAGTGGAAGTGTCTGTGGAAGGTGCAGGTGTCTGTGGGGCTGGTGTAGGTTGTGCATGTTTGGGTGTTTGTTGCTTTGTTGGTGTGTGTTGTGTGGGTGAGTGTGGCTATGTGTGCTGTGGAGGTGCTGGGTGTGGTTGTGCTGCATGTGGCTATCATGGTGGGTGTAGTGTTTGGGGGTGTGCTTGTGGTTGTGAATGTGGATATGGTGCTGGGTGCAAAGTCTGAGGGTGTGCTTGTAGTAGAGTCATGTAGCAGTTGGTGGGTGTGGTGTCTGGGGCTGTGCTTGTGGTAGAGCATGTGAGTATGATTGGTGTGTTTGTGGTGCAGGATGTGACTGTGGTAGTAGGTGCAGTGTCTGGGCATGTGCTGCTGCTGGTGGTGGCAGTGTATGTGAGTGAGGTGGTGGCTGCGGTATCTGAGGGCGTGCTTGTGGTTGTATCAGCAGTAGCTGTGGTTGTTCTGGTGGTGGGCCTGGTGTCTGTTTGTTTGGATACATGCCTGTGTTTTTGTGTTGTTTGGATTTCTATGTTGTTGTGCTGCTTGTGTGTGTGTGAATCGGTGCACTCACAGGTAGGAGTGTGCTTGGGACAGGTCTGGGAATAGGGAATTTGGATCAGGCGGAAGGTGGGGCACAAGGTTTTGATCGTTGGGAGGCTATGGTCAGTGGGAGGCTAGACCTTGAAAAGTCCTTTGTAGGCCAAACATAGCACTGTAAATGCATTCTAGGTAGGCTATCATTTGGTGCAATTGGCAGCCAAACCCCTGGAATGCATTCATTAGTGCAGTTTGGCCTACATAGATGTTTCGTAGGAGGTTATTAGCCTCCTCACTCAGTGAAGCCATGGGCACAGGGGCAATGAGTGAGGTGCCTGGAGCGAAGGACATGTCACCCCTTTTAGGAGGGGCAGGGTTGGCCAACTTGGGGAGCAAGAGGGAGAGTAGAGATCGTATCCTGGGTGGCAGACAAGGAATCAGGTGTAACCGATGCAGTAGGGTCAGCCACCACTAGGGTGTGCTCGCTAAAGGAGGCCTCCAAAGAAGATGTTGAGTTGCTGGTGACCTTCATTGCATTCCCCTCCCCTTGCACACCACTGGGTCCCTCAGTGTTTGCGGTGTCAGTTTCAGAACCACAGGGTAGAGTTGCTTACCCGGCACTGTGGCTCATGTCTCCTTAGCCTGCTCCGGATGATGCTGAAATGACATATACAACAGCTTCATTGAATTTGTGTAAACAGAACAGATCATGAACATTGATCACAAAACGGTTCCCAACCTTTCAGATTTCACCTGCTTCAAGGCTCTCAAACTTTGGTTCTTTATTAGCATAAGCTCATGCATGTAGGCAACCTTTTTCAGAGACCATTTGGTCCCAATTATGTCATTCCCCATGATCGCTCCTATATCATGTATATTCTTGTCTCTTATCCATTATTATGTCTCTCCAGGATCTGTTTCACACCTCTGACTGGTTAGCTTTTGTTGTTTAGTATAGTGAACTGATATTGCCAAAAAGAATATCAACCAAAATTACCTTTGTACAGTGTGTTCACTAGGCCCTAAAATCTCTGTACTTTCCATTCTCAAAAAGTAAAATATGAATATATGTGTGTCAACTAATGCTGCAAGGTTATACCAATATAAGCATAAACTGAAAGTAGAGTCCCTTTGATTGGATATTTAACCATGGTAATACTTACTACAAGTCAGTAACGGATATGTCAATGGTCAAAAATCATAAATGATTTTTTAACGGAAGTAGCTTAGAAAATGTATCACATACTATAGAGATACCTATGCTGTTTAAGACAGTCAGAAACAAATATGTGGTTGGATTAACAAATGCCTTCTGCAGCATAAGTAAATACATTATCCTCGAAACATTTCAGTTATTTGAGGTTTGTTATAACTTAGTTAAATTGTTTCACTAAATATGCAAGCTTTCACTGTGTACAGAAATTTGTAGGACATTACAGTAATTATTACATACACCAATTCATATATAATACTTACTTCAAAGATTCTCATATAAATGACAATATGCAGCATATTACATCTTGATGCAGTTCAACAGTTGCCTAATGAGTCATGAGTTAGGCCTGATTTTGAGTTTTCCTGATGGGATACTACTACATAAATGTGACGGGACATTCCAACTTGCAAAATACTATTCAGTGTATCACTTATATCCCCGTAGCTTTATCATGTGGACATAACAAAGGGCATTGAGAAATGGTTTAGGGTATGTGTCACTCTGTCATCAATGTGTACACATTCCTGTCTGTGATTCAACCAAAAATTGAATGCCTCTCACTATTATAATGTCAACAAACCGACTGGCTTACACATACATCTTTTTGAAGAAGTAAGACATTGTGGTAATCTGTCGTTTTTAACACCTTCGGTGCTCATGACGGCTCCATGCCGTCATGAGTCACGGTTGGCGTGTGCTCATGATGGCGTGGAGCCATCATGCTGCTGCCGCACCTTTCACACGGCACTAATTTCCCACACATTAATGAGTGGGCGGGGTTACCATGGCACCACGACATCATGAGCACACGCCACCCGTGAGGCATGATGGCGTGGAACCGCCATGAGTGCCGAAGCACCACACCCTAGACCCCCCGCACCGCAGCGGAATTCGTGGCGCAGGGAAGGGTTTAAATAAACAAGTATGAAACAGTATTTCTAATGCTGAACACAATTTGGATATGTTTTGATTCCAAAATGTTGCTACTAACACTGAAGTCACTAGTCATTTTGCAACACAGGCTCACTATTGCTTGTGTAGAATCCCAACTTTAATGTGACGTTTGGTACATCCACTGAATCCTAAGTGCCTAGTATACTATGTCACATGCAAAAGGGCAATCATTAAATCATCCATAATAGTGAAGGAGCATCACACCGGATACAGTAAACACTATTGCCCTGTTTTGTGCAACTGTCCCTTGTGACATCAAACTACATGATGTATATTTGGAGCTTAGGCAGCCATGTGTCTGCTCAAAACAGTCTATTGGGTGTGAACAGGAATCAGGTGGGATTCTTACCAACAAATTATTAGACAAAGCAAATACTCATACATGTTGTGCCAAACTTGCACCTTCAAGAACTTTTCTTGTACATTGGACATGGGTCACCCTTAATGTTGATGTCAAAAATCCTGCATGTAAAAACAATTAACCATGTAGCATGTGAAACTCTGATAAGAACTTACCCCCTCATTGCTGCTGTTGGTACCACAATTGCCCATCATAATCAGGATTGGCCACTGCAAGAATGAGGGCAATTAGAGGGGTCAGGGTGCAGTGCACGTGTCTCCCACATTAGGAGGATTGCCGAGCTAGACTTTAGCCGACTTTCGGGTCCAGCATTGTAGGTCCTACCTCTTGCAATGGACGCTGCCCTGCTTGTATACCCTGCAGGATCTGCACCTTCCTGTTAATGGCCTTCCAAATGTCCCACTCCTGATGGGTATTGACCTGTATGGATAGCCCACTCTTTGGAATTCAGTACCCTGCCTAATTACCTCTCCTATCTCTTTTGACCCAACGTCTTGATGACTGGAGTGGCTTGTTAAAGAAGAGCATATCGATGTGAAACTAGATGGCTGTCTGAATTGATAGTCACCACCACCGTCGGGGCTATCTGAGTCCCCGAATATGTGATCCAGGAAGTTGACCATTGCAAAGGATAATAGGCAGCCAGCAACTGCAGCAAAGTCTGCACCACCGTGAGGTTGAAAGTCTGCAATTTCTAGAGGTTAATGCGAAAGCCAAGTTCCTTCCCAAACTCCTCCAGCTCCATCAAAATGAGAGGCAGAGAGCGTAATGGGTCATAAAGCACCATGATCACATCATCTGCGTAGAGACTGACAATGTTCTCCTCCCCTCCAAAACGCAACCCAGTGATATTTGTGTTGTTTTGCACTCTGTGGGCCAAAGGCTCCTCATAGAGACCAAAACGTGGGGTTGAGAGTGGACACCTCTGTCTGGCCACTTTGCTGATAGGGAAGGTGTGGAGATCTGGTCATTAACCTGAATAGTCACCTGTGGTCCTCTATAGTTGCTAACGACCCAGGCAGAGGCCCTCTCCTTGAAGCCAAAGTGTTGGAGTTTTGCCTTCAAGTAGGGCCAATGCACCCGGTCAAAAGTCTTTTCATCATCCATGTGCAGGAGCATTATCACCCTCCAGGAGCAGTGAGATTCCTTCACTAAATGGATGATTTGTTTAGTAATATCACTACATTGACGATGAGGGACAAACCCAACCTGAACCTGGTCCACCCTCAGGGGGATCCTGCACCAAGTTGAACGTTTTATAACTGGCTCGGAGCGCTTCCACAATGGGACAGTCCCCAGTGATATCAGAACCATTTGGGCCCAGGAGCATGTCCACCCTAGCATTCTGTCTCTTGGCCAAACGCCAAACGCTTGTTGGCCAGCAATTTCCCTCATCTGTTGTCCCCCAACATAAAAGAAATGTTACAGTCGTAGGAGGGTATATTCCACCCTATTTATGTATAGCTAACTCAATTGCATGCGAGTTGCCTCGAGCTGCTGCCAAATCCATGGGCGATTCAGAAAAGGGGGTGGTGATGAACAGAGTGTCTGAATTAAGCAGACCACTCTTACCCAGTCCAAAGATCAGGGCTTGATCCATCACCGTTATTTATCTCACTGCCCCATCCCAGCTCAGAACCTGGCTATATGCAAATTAGTCTGTCCCTGGCCCAGTGCATCATGGGAACAGGGCAGACCAAACTACCAAGCCAATTCTTCACCAGAAAGGAGACAAGCTACCGGGGACCGGTTTCTGGCATTTCAGCCTCTTCGGCCCGGCTTGCTTGTATCCTGATGGAGCAGTGAGAAAGGGACTCATGTCTGAGTATACCCTGCCACACCTGTAGTGGCCAAAAACGATTCAGAAAAGGGGGTGGTGATGAACAGAGTGTCTGAATTAAGCAGACCACTCTTACCCAGTCCAAAGATCAGGGCTTGATCCATCACCGTTATTTATCTCACTGCCCCATCCCAGCTCAGAACCTGGCTATATGCAAATTAGTCTGTCCCTGGCCCAGTGCATCATGGGAACAGGGCAGACCAAACTTTCTGGCATTTCAGCCTCTTCGGCCCGGCTTGCTTGAATCCTGATGGAGCAGTGAGAAAGGGACTCATGTCTGAGTATACCCTGCCACACCTGTAGAGGCCAAAAACGATTCAGAAAAGGGGGTGGTGATGAACAGAGTGTCTGAATTAAGCAGACCACTCTTACCCAGTCCAAAGATCAGGGCTTGATCCATCACCGTTATTTATCTCACTGCCCCCTTGTTGTAAATAATTTTGTCCACCCTAAGCGTGGAAGGGTATACTCAGATGTGAGTCCCTTGCTCATTGCACCATCAGGATTCAAGCAAGCCGGGCCGAAGACGGCTGAAATGCCAGAAACCGGTCCCCGGAAGCTTGTTTCCTTCCCAGTGTAAGAATTGGCTTTTGTAGTCTGGTCTGCCCTGTTCCAATGATGCACTGGGCCAGGGACAGACTAATTTGCATACAGCCAGGTTCTGAAACTGGGATGGTGCAATGAGCGAAAAAACGGTGTTGGATCTAGCCCTGATCTCTTGACTGGGTGAGAGTATTCTGCTTAATTCAGAGACTCTGTCCATCACCACCCCTTGTTGCCAAATCCA